>NC_081250.1:99457918-100657918 GCF_030490865.1 Poecile atricapillus | reverse complement strand
AAGGCGTGAGATATGCCAAGCCTTTACAGATTGTACTAAAATGACCATCTGAATTCTTTGGGGATGCATTAACTCTGAGTAGGAGGGGGAAGCTCAGACTGCAGCTGAAATTCAGTATTGGGACATTGTTGTAGAACTAGTCCATTACCCAGACTAGAGAGAATTAATTTCCTGGTTTCAGAAACACAATCATTTGGTTTTGCTCAGAATGCTTTAATGTTAGAAGGAGCTGTGTGGGGTCTGGGGCTTCCTTTGTGCAGCTGTTCCCAAGTGTGCCGGATCCTTCCTGCACCTCCTGCGTCTTCACCTGCGCCTGTGCAGGGTATCTGCTGGGTTTAACCTCTAAGACAGGTGGCAGAAAAAAGAGCTCTGTGTTTTATCAGTTCGTTGTAAAGATTGGAGCACCCGCAGTGCTTTGCGCAGACGTGGAGTCACTCGTGTCTCTCTTCCCGTTTCAGATCATGTACGCCCCAAGGTCCAGGGACAGGTTTACCACCCCATCTTTTATGCAGCGGGACCGTTTCAGTCGCTTCCAGCCCACTTACCCTTACATGCAGCATGAGATTGACCTTCCTCCGACCATCTCCCTCTCCGACGGCGAGGAGCCACCGCCGTACCAGGGCCCGTGCACCCTGCAGCTCCGGGACCCCGAGCAGCAGATGGAGCTCAACCGGGAATCCGTCAGGGCGCCGCCCAACCGAACCATTTTTGATAGCGACTTGATAGACATCTCGATGTACAATGGGGGCCCCTGCCCACCCAGCAGCAATTCGGGCATAAGTGCAACCAACTACAGCAGTAATGGAAGGATGGAAGGACCGCCCCCGACGTACAGTGAGGTCATGGGGCACTACCCAGGCTCCTCTTTTTTCCACCACCAGCACAGCAACATGCCTCCTTCCTCGCAGAGGGGGAGCAGACTTCACTTTCAGCAGAACAATTCAGAGAGCACAATAGTTCCCAGCAAAGGCCAGGACCGCAAACCAGGAAACCTGGTCTAAGTTACCCGCCCAGGTGCGTTTGGACTGAAGATGGGAGATCCAAGCATGGCGGTGGAGGAAGACCCCCGTGCTCCGGTGCACAGTGTTGTTACGTTTAACGTGGTACAACTGAGTAAAACCAAACGTGCAAACCAGTTCTTTGTTTCTGATTCCTTTCAGGGGAATTGCATGCAAAGCAGATTGAAAGAAATACAAACTTCCATTCGGTTTGTCTATGAGCAGTGTTTCAGGGGAGAGGGGGGGGGATATATTATTTTTTTTTAATAAACTATTTCAATTATTTAATTCTAAAAGTTAACTTAGCACAGAAATGAGGCTTGTACAGCCTGTTTTATACTCACTGAATGGCAGAAGGAAGAAGGTGGTTTTGCTAGATAAATGGGGGAAGAATTGGCCAGTTTGCTTTTTTTTTTCTCCCAGGGTGTGAATTTTTTTTAAATATGAAACAAAATTCCTGTTCTGTGTGCCAAGGTATAAAGTTGAGAACTTAGATGAATGCAAGGAATTAATTTGTGTTGTGATAAATGTGTTTTAAAAAGTTGCACTATCTTACTGTTTTAAAAAAAAATATATATGAGGGAACTGTTTTATGTGAAGATCTTCTATATGTTGTCGTTTCACCTGTGGAATAATGATAGAGCCCTAGGAGTAATCTGGAGGAGTTTTCCCCCTCCCCCTGGGTTTGCTAGAAGATGGGCACAGGACTTAGCCTAACATCTCTTGACTTTCACAGTTCAAAAAATACAGGGACACTTGTCTTTGCAATAATTTGCATTGAATAACAGTGTATCAATGAAACATCTTGGAGACTTTTGGATGGAAGAAGGCAAATATGAAGTCCCAGCATTTTCCATCACTTAAGGTTTAGCTATTTTGCAGTGTAGACTATTTCTTTCATAAATGGCAAAACTACGATTCCCAGATGTGTTGATTTGTCTTGATTTTAAGTGCTGCCATTCTTTTCCTTTCCATAATGCAGTATCACCAGTACTTAACATTCTAGAAATTTTTGTCCTCGCTGTAGCCTGAAATGTATTTAGTCACATATCATGACATTATGCAATAAATGGTTTGAAAATGCAGGGTGGGATTTTTTTCCCCTGCACCGCTGTTCAAGTACGTGAGACTGTTGTGGTTTTCGCTCTCCATTTCATCCTTTCAGATGCTGAAGTTCAGTCCTGGAGGTCCGTCCAGGTTGAAGTGAAGGGGGCCCTTGTGGCTAAACCCACCCCCTGTGGTGTTTCTGCAGCAGTACCGAGAGCGCTCGTGGCCGTGGTGCTGGCTCCTGCTGCATCCCTGGCAGGGACGTGGGAGCACCAGGAATTCTCCCTGCAAACCGTTCTGCTCTGGGCCCTGCTGTGGAAACCCTTCTGGGTGCGCGATATCTGTGTGACTCCAGCAGGACTGTGCTCATGGGTACAGTTGTCTCATGTGTTAACCAAGTGTCTGTAAGCCCTGATTTTTGCTATACTGGCCTGGAGAGTAGTTGGGAAGCGTTACCTGCCTGTGTCGTGGCACGTGGGGTGTTTCTGCACTGGCTGTTCCTGTGTGGAAGCACGCATGGTGCCGGAACTCAGTTGACAAAAGGTGATAGTGACATCACAAGCACATGAAAAAGCACAAATTGCACTTAAAATGCATTTTGGAAATGGACTTAAAAGTTAGAACCTTTAGCATCTTAGCTTGAATAGTTTCTAATATATAGGTGTATGAGTGTGTCATAGACCTTTTCACTTAAAGATCTTTCACTTTTTTCTGTTTTCCTGAGCCTTGTGCTTGGTTGCAGGCAGCAGCTTCTGAGTGCCCCAAGGGCACCGATGCCCTGGTCCCATGGCTGGAGGCTGGATTTCTGCAGAACTTCTGTACACGGGGGGGGGGCTCTGATGACTGAAGTGCATCTTTGATCTATGCAGAGTTTTAATGCCAAAACTGTGTGTGTGTGTATGTGTGTCTGTGTGCGTGCCTCTTGGGTCTCAGTGTAGATTTGTTTTCTTCATAAGGTAATTTGATTTTATTCTAGTTTAGAAAACATTTGTGTAACTGTTAGTCTGAATACACAGCCCCATTTGTCTCTGTAATTGTTATTTTGGTCTGAGTCATGCTGGTAATGCAGAGTAAAGCTGCCTTTTATCATATGTATTAATTGAAGGGAGAGATGAGATTGTATGGTGGGATTCACTTATTTTTTTTTCCTCTCAGACCCGCAGGACAGGTGTTTAGAAGATGACTAGGTGGCTTTCAGTCAGCTGGGGCTCTCATCACTTCTGGTTCCTGGGAATAAAAGCTGTGAAATTAGATTTTTGCAAACAACCTATGAACGTAATTCTTAGTTAAAAACAACAAACAAACAAAACCCAACCAGAGGACAAAGCCAGCAAATGTTGGTTTTAGTCTTCAGTGACTTTTGTCACTTGAGGAGTGAGCCTTTAAGCCAGAGAATGCATGTGCCTACACAGATACTGTGCTGTTGCCTAAATGAGGATTGTTTAGCCGAGAAGCCTTTAGGTTAGAACAGCTGGAACTCAGTTGTCATGGCAGAGCACACCTGGACTGGGCCCTGGGCTTGGGCTGGTTGAAGATCAACTTTTCCCATGTGCGTATCGCAGCAAAGTGAGCCTTGAAGTTGCCTTCAAAGTCACCTCTTGGGAACGTATTTTCTTTAAAAACAGGTCCTTGCCATCTTTTGCCCTCTCTGCATGCCAGTGGATTTATGCACTTCCCATTAACATTGTCCAGTCCACTGTCTCTTAATTTTTCTTGGCTGAGAAAAATTTTCGGCATGGAAAGTGTAGCCTTTTCCAGTTCTTTAGAAAAGATTTGTTTAAAAATAACTTGGTATTTGCTCACCTAATAGCTGCATCTCCTCTTGCCTCTTTGACTTCTCATCCTAGAATCAGAGACTATTCTGAGCTGGAAGGGACCCATGAGGATCATTGAATCCAGCTCTTGGCCCTGCACAGGACATCCCCAAGAGTCACACCATGTGCCTGAGAGCATTGTCCAAATGCTTCTTGAACTCTGTCGGGCTGGTGCTGTGACCACTTCCCTGGGGAGCCTGTTCCAGTGACTGACCACCCTCTGAGGGAAGGATCTTTTCCTAATGCCCAACCCAAACCTCCCCTGGCACAGCTTCCAGCCGTTTCCTTGGGTCCTGTTACTGGTCAACAGAGTGAGGAGACCAGTGCCCTGCCCCTCCTCTTTCCCCCACAGGGAAGTTGTAAATGCACTGAGGTCTCCCCTCAATCTCCTCCAGGCTAGACAAAGTAACCTCAGCCACTCCTCGTGGTTTCCCTTGGGACCTTTCATTATCCTCATGGCCCTCCTTTGGACACTCTCTAATGGCTTAATGTCATGCTCTGCTTTCCCAAATGCAATGTGCAGACAGTACCTCTCAGCTCTGGGAGTGTAGTGACTAGTTTACTTACTATAGGGGAGTGCAGTGACTAGTTTACTTACTATAGGGGAGCTTGCAATCTTCTGTTCTGTGGCCTCTTTTAGCAGTAAATAGGCTATTTTCTGATGGATATTTGTGCTCTCCAGGGGGAAGGCACACAACAGTGTAACATTCAAACACTTTTTTTTTTCCTATTTTTTTTCTTCTGTTGACACGGTAGAGAATCTGCTCTTGATAACAGAACAGAATGGTAAAAGAAATACCAGAATTAGATAGCACTATCAGTCTTTACAGGCTTAGAAATTGGTGAGCTCTGAAGATAGGAAATTCTATGAAGCATTTATGGAAGACAAGCTTTGAAAATACGCAGAATTGATAGACTGTATTCCAGAGCCACTCAATGAAACTGTGTATAAATGATAAAAGATTTATGCAAGCATTGTAGCATTAATTGTGTAGATTTTGCCTCCATACTGATGTTCTGGTTTATGTGTCTCATGCACAAAACCCACATAATATGTGTGTTGTGTTTTCTATGTGATGGATCATATTTGCCTGATTTCTGGTTGCATCTTCTGACTTTGCCCAGTATTTTGGGTTCCCAAAATTCAGTATAGTGATGTCCCTGCTTTTGAAATTTTCAGGTTAAAAGATTATTTTTTCTTTTAAATACACCTTTATGAAATAAAGTTTTGTGACATCTGTCCTACTGCAAAGACTAATTTTTCCCTTATGTGTCTTGGCATGGCTCTTTTCTTGATGCTAAATATGCCCCATCTTTGGTGGTTTTGTATGATCTTTCATCCTAGAAAAAGCGGGGGTTTAGCAAAAGGAAAAACCAGTTTCCCTTCCAGTTTCCCAATGGAGCACTTGGCACTTAGCTCTAATTCGGTACCTGTGTCTAGCACAGCTGTGGTCGGGCTCCTCTCAGTGCTGGACATGCAAATTCAGTGTGATGCTGCTTAAAAGATGTGAGTGAGGGATAGGAAGCAGGGTACCCAGCCAACAGCACAGTGTTCTGATCCCTTTCCTGGCACATGTAGCATGTGCAGAATTCACTTTGCATAATAGCATGTTTTCATCAAGGAGAATCTAATTATGCTACTTCTGGTGTTGTAACTGATTAACTCTGCACTTGGGCTAGTCTTGGGCTGATGGGACTTTATAACAGCGTGATTTTCCCTTGGAAGTATGAAAACTCAAGAATAGGCCCCATGTACAAGTTCCTGATGGCTAGTGAGGAGGATGTTTGCATTCCTGCACTCGTGGAATCTGCAGGAACCATGGGTTAAGCTGTGCATCATTTGGCTTTTCTGCTTGCCTACTTCTTCCATCAGTTTGTCCCAGCTGGAAGCTGCTTCTGTTACGCCAAATCTCTGAATGTTCTTGTTGCAAATGTATTTTTTTAAAAAGTGTCATTGAGAGTTGTTTTTTTTTTTTTCTGTGAATGGGGTGCAGGGAAGGGTAAGGAGCAGGATTGCATTGTTTCTTAAGGAATGCACTTCTTTGCAATAGAGAAGAAATTCTTGTCCTGCTGAAGGGCCCTGTGTGGAGGCTGTCTGGAACAGTGCTGTCTGAGGCAGTTGCTTCTAACCCTGCCAGGTAGTGAGATACTGGACCTTAGAACTGACATTCTAATCTATAAGGAATGTTTGAATGCTTTGGGGAAGATTTGACTGCTAACCTTTCTCTGACTCTATCCCTGAATGCTCATGATAGCTAAGCTGATTTCTTAGGTGAAGAGAAACAAAATAGTAAGTTGGTGAAAAATAGATATACATCAATATTTTTTTGTTGTTCCCCCCCTCCAAGGATAAACAATAGGCTTGCTGGCACATTTGAAAGTATTTAGGAATATTTACAGGTTCTCTCTGGTCATTACCGTTAAGCCATGTCCATGCACTTACAGACCTGGGGGCAAACTTGTCCCCTTGATTCTCTCTGTATTAGTTGCTATTCCATGATCACCTTCCAGAAGTGCTAAATGGCTCTGTGTTGTGCTCTCAGGAACAATGGCAGGTCATTTGGCAAACAGCAGGAAGCATGAGGAATATTTGCTTTTCAGTCCTTTAAATGTCATGACCTATGTTTTTATCAGTAGGGGGCTTTCTTGCTGCACCAAATCTTGCCTGTCATCGTGTGCTCGTGCATCTTCCGTCCAGCAGCTCTCTCTCCTTTTGGGTGAGCTTTGAAAAGTCTTTGTGCTTTGGGATAACCCCAATGCAGACCTCGTGTATTGATGCACAGGAAGGAAGTATACTCTGTGTACCCTAAATCTCATAAGCCTGTTTTTTTCAGACCTAGCTGAGGATGGGAACCAGGTGATCCTTCTGTGCAGTGGGTTCAGATGAAGTCTGGCTTTTGATTACATCCCTGCTTTTCAGATAAAGGCCGTTGCACATAATTTAATTACATATACCTGGTCTTTCCCTGCACTGTGTTGCCTGCTTGCCAACCAGTACAATTACAGCTTTTCTCCTACGCTAGCCCCAAATGTGTCAATCATTTCAATCCCTGGAAAGAGGCAGACTTACTGAGTTGTCTAAGACCTGTTGGGGCCTTTTAGAACATGGAAAAGTCCCTTGTGAGGATGTGTTGAACTTAGAGAGGCTTGCCATCCAAAAACTGTTCTGTGTGTTTTGTTGGGGTATTCACGTTTAAAGTTTTGAGAGTATGCTGACTGAAAATGTTGGTAGGATTTTTTTTATAGTTAATATATTGTTTGCCAGCTTGTCCTCAGTAATCAGAGATGTAAATTACCTTTTGAGCCACCTCTGATTGCATTGTTGGGCTGGCAAAAGCCCCATTGGGCACACTTGCACCAGCAAAAAAAGGAGTGGTTTTCTTGGTACAGCTCTGGGGAATAAACAGAAGCTGCACCACTAAGTTCATCCTCCAAAACCAACATGAGACTTGCATTGCCTCTTCCCAGCAAACTGATGTGTAGGCATTTCAATGAAGTATTTAGTGCCACAGACATGCAGTGGAGGGGCCTACTGATGTTTCCTTGAAATTGTCATTGGCATTAAATGTGTTTCAGTGATGCTGTTTTTGTAACCACCTAGTATAATTCTCTCCTTTAGAAAGGGAAGATCAAGGACCATTTTGTGTCACAAACTCTCCTGGCTCTTATTCCTGCCTTGCTGGTGTCTCTTCTGTTTTTAGACTAAACACAAGCAACCCGGGTATTACTAGTGTTGCTTTCTTGCTATAAAAGAGCTTACCTTTTAATGCTGATTAATGATAAAAAAGCAAAACTGAAACGTAGATATACTTCCCCTTCCCTCTGACAGATGTGTGATTTACTGCCAGAGATGATGCTATTTTCTTTGCTATATTGCTGCTGCTGCTGCTGCTGTTTTAAGTGGTTTGGTGTGTGAGCTTTCTGAAACAACATGGTGTGTGTAGGATCTCGTGGGGGACAAAGATGTCTCTTTTCTTCTTCCTTTATCTCCTTGGTTTGTGCTTGTCTGTCTGCTGTGGTAGGTTTATTGATAAATTAAATATGTCCTTATTAGACATAATTTTGAGGAGGTTTGCATGTCCATAGTTTGTAAGCAACTAAGGTGCCTCATGTTCAGGTCTGAGCAGATAGGAATCCCCTTGCACTCAAAAGGGCCTGATCCAAAGCCTGCTGAAGTTGGTAGGAAGAGTCTTGCCAACTTCAGGGGGCTTTGTATCAGGCCTTACACTCCTTTGTTGTGCCTCACTTAAAATGGTGCTTTTTTAGTTGTCTGTCTTTTTTTCTGTTTTGTTTTTTTTTTTCTTTGTATGGTGCTGTGTATAACTTGAATATATTATGCACATATCCTACCCAATGGGTAGAACAAACAAACATACAAAAACAAATAGATGTTGTTAATACTGTAAGATAAGTGTACAGATGATACCAATTTTAACACAAGAAAATGGCATAGACTTTGTGAATGCCAATCTCTGCTTGGTCCTTTTTTTGTAAGAAAGCTTGGAAATCAATGCATACAAATGACAAAAAGTCTATGTATTTTATTTTCCTATTAAATATCAATATAATATCATAAGGGAAAAAGGTAAAACAAATCCTTTTTGACAAGCCTGTGTATAGCAATTAGTTGTTTGATGCATCTTTGCTGTGAAGATTTCTTTTTTTTTTTTCAAATGTGTCACTTTAAAAAAAAAGGAAAAAACCACAAAACAAACAAAACCTCCACAGCTTTAACCTTGCAACTAGATGCTTCTCGTATTGGTTGTTGCCTTGCTATTGCTGAGTTGGACCAGTATTAGTTACTACTTCTCCAGCAGATACGTTATTTATTACTATCCTTGATTACCATGTTTTTTTCTTTAACTTAGAAATGGGCTAAAACTTTCTGAACCTTTTTAATCACATCCTAGATTTGAAGTGAAGCTCAGACAAGTGGGAGCTGACCCAAACCATCCCTGCAAAGTCAAAACTAGGCCAATGAGAGTTCTGTGACAATAGCCAGCCTTTGCTCTGTGCCCATGACTGGTGCACCATGCTGCCACTACAGACTGTCCTTGGGCTTGGGGTGTGGATGGACTCACTGGTCACCTGTGCTCTTGCAGGGTGGACAGGAATGGCCGCAGTTGTTAGTGAGCTGAATGCGGGGTTTGAGTGGGAGCTTTGAGTTGGCAGCTCTTCTGCTGCTGTGTTGGCTTCTGATGGCAATGGCTTAACCCAGGTTCATATTTAAGATTACAGAGAAATGCTTAGACCTGTTCAAACCCAGCCTGGGAAGTGGTGTGGGAAGTTATTTAATACTTCAGCTTCCTGCCAGGCTCCCTTGGCAGTTTGGTTCTCCCCTGACATCTCCCTGTGTTTGGTGCTCCATTCCCGTGCCCCTGCACGCTCTTCGGTAAAGCAAATACCTCAGGAAACTCAACATGAAGTTCTAGTGTAGGGACTAGCAGATGCTGTACTTATTTTTCTAAACTGTTTGTTCTAACTATCCCAGGACAGTAGGTGATATAAAAGTTTATTGGTCTGAGACAGATTTGTCCTCTCACAGGTGGATACCAACTAATCTTTCATAGATACTCCTGTCTGTATGTAGCTTTTTTATACTTGCCAGGCTTTAACCACAGATGTAAGGTAGCAGGGTGTTGGGAGATGTTTGAGATGGCGTTTTGGTTTGGTTTTTCAGATGATAAGCAAAACGCTGTGCTAAAACTCAGGGGGCCTTACCCAGGGCCAGTGAAGTCAGTGGTGCGGCTTCCTCTGGTTTGAGTGGGCTTTCAACCCGGTCCGTCACGCTGGAGGATGGTGCCTTGGGGCACAGTCCTTCACTGCTTCTCTGTCAACTTGAAGCATCTACACCTTTGTCTGTAAATATCTTTTTAAAAGCCCTCACAGGAGTCTTGTATCTGAATGTTGATCATGGTTGTTTCGGTTTTTTTGTTTGTTTGTCTCGAAGTGTGTTAAGTTTTTTATGGCCAGTTCTGCATCATCATGCCCTTACAGGTAGCTTGTATCATCACATCCTTCTATATGTTGAGCTGTTCTGTCAGTAAGTGTGTACCATAGGTAAATATGCATATTTCATGATTGTCACTTGGTAACTCATTTATTGTTTGTCAGGGTGTGGAGTAATTGTTTTGGAAGTGTGCCTTGTCTGGCCACCTTCACGTTTCTGTTTGCACTGCAGTACCACTTCTGTGCATGAAGGAAGAAAAGCAAACAAAAAACCCCAGGCCTTCCCTAGAAAGACTGTACAGAGTAAACCTCCTGCTGGAGGAATCTAGAGTAGGATTTATCATAACAAAACATGCATATTGAGTGGACCAAACACAAGCATGTCTCCTTTTAGAGGCACTAATTTGCTTTGAAGCTGCAGTGGAAAGAGCAGACTATCTGTTAAGTGTATTCACAGCTGTGTTCATGCTTTTTCATTTACCACAAAGCACAGCAGGCAGCCAAGATTTTAAAAGGACTGTGAGCAGAAGTTATGAGAGCCTCAGGCATCATAGACCTGGACAGCAAAATTAATAATAATAATGATAATAATGATAATTTTTTAAAAAATCACTTTAATATTCTTTAAAAAAGCTTTTCTACTCAGATTATAATGACTACATAAGCGTCAATAGGGGTTTTATCTTTGTATAACTCTCAACTGCCCAATGCTGCTGTGCTCAGAGCATTTCATGATGGTATGTACATTAGTCAGGCTGTTACACTCAAAATTAACCATCAAATGCCTGTTTTTAGAGTGTTACCCTTTCTTTGTTGTTTCTCAATAGTTAATTTACAGTGTAAAATGCTTTACTGCTGTATGGATTTTAATTTTTTTTTTGTATTTCCAACACTGTGGCTTTCAAGATCACTTTTTCAACACATCTGTTATTTTTGTCCTTTTTCTTTCAAGCTATTCTGAAGTATGTACAGCACTATCAACAATATTTAATCTTTCTTTTAAAATTTATTGTTGTAAAACAAAGCTATTAAAAACAGTAAGTCTTTTTACAACTGTATTGGAATTTCTCAATAGCTGTTCATGTGATGCTATGACAAACCTGGCTTGCTTTATTTTTTATTTTTTTTATTTTCTGTTTAACACAATTAATTTGTTGCTTATTTTCCACCGTAACTCCCAGTTATATACAGAAAAATATTTCAATTGTTGTGTATCTGACTCTTTTAATTGAGCAAATGGTGATGTCCTAGTTTTTAGACCTAAGGTCTGTTTATTGCAATACTTTTAAAGGAAGATGTTGCTCTAAGTGCTGTTGTTAGTTTTAAATACAGATTTTATGCTTGTTCTTAATATGCTGTGGTTAAACCATGGCACAAAATTATTAAAAATTATTAAATGCATTTGTCTCCTGTTGGATTTATTTTCGCTTTGAAGTGGAAAAAAAACCAAAACATGGAACACCAGAGTGGCCTTGGTAAAATAAGTCCTTGTCTTTTTCCTGTACTGTTTTGCTGCTGGAAACCAGGTAGCAGATGATTGTTGAGGAATCCGAGAGGACTCAATCCTTGGAGCATTATGTGAGGGCCCAGGGAAGTGGATGTCTGATGAGGGTTTAAGATCACACTCTGGTGATTAATGCCGGGATGGTTCTGGGCATTTCTGCCCTGCCTCTGCCATAGAGGATGGGCAGTAGCAGGAGACAGCCTGTCACACGCCAGAGTTAAGTCTAGGCACTTAATCTAAGCCAGCTCGTGATTTCAATTCCTTTAAGATAACAACCCCACCTCAATCTCATTTAAAGCCCTGCTGTTGGTGACGGCCTCTGGCACAGCAGTGCTGACTGACCAGTGGGGGGAAAAGCAATGCCCCCAAAGCATTGAGTTGCAAACATTTTTTTAAAAAATGAAGATGGAAAATACGGCTTGTGGGAGGGAGATTCATAACCCGGTTTAAGGAAGCTAGGACTGCTTTGGCCAGTGCTTACAAGAGGAACAGTTGTGGTCCAGTAGTGGGGTGAAGAGAGGGATGATGCTGTTAGTAAGAAACCAGGTGAAAGGATCCCGTGAAACACTCAAAGGACTTGGCTTTGGTGATACAGATCTTAGCAAGGTAGATCAAATTATCCCTGGCTGGCACCTGCCACTTTGCCATACCAAAGCTTAACAAAACTGGGAAAGAGCAGGTAATTTCTGTTTGTAAGTGTATAAGGTGATGCTTTATTTAGCATGATTATTAATAATACAGTTATCTTGTTTTGTATTTTATACCTGTGGTTGATGGAGTTTGATGTCTGTGTTGCTGTGATGTGATGCTGAGTTTGATGCTACAAACCTGGGGCTTTCTTGCAGGTCTTTTCCAGGAAGAGCCATGGCCCATTCTATTCTGACACCCTGCTATGGAGCTGCCTTTACATTCCACTCGGAGAGGAACCATGGGGGTTCCCCTTCCTGCTGTTCTTTTCAAACGCCTTAGTTCTTTAAATGTTACAGTACGTATTTTTGGGTCAAAAGAAACCATATTTTTTTCCTATAACCACCCTGAATTTGCTCTCCTCCATCTACAGCATTTTAATTCTTCTTTAGTATTTAGAAAATTGCTAGTTCCTTAGTCCTTAGAAGTACTCTAAATCTCCAAGCTTCTGCTCCTCCTCTACTGTCTGAACCCTGAACTCCCTGGAAACTGCATTTTTTGAGCCTGCTTTGATCTTTTACTTAATCTGGTTTTAATTGTATTTATATTTGGTTTATAATATGCCATTCTGTTTGATTGTGTTTTAATATCACTGCCAATGGTTGCAACTCAGCTGTAAATGGGATATCTCATCTCAGTAGGGTTACTTTTTTCTGCTGAAAGATTAATATAGTGGCTGCTGCAGTCCTGTGAAACCTCTAGGTCTGGCTTCCAGGCTCCCAGCAGTATTGTGTCTCATTACAAACACCCTGTTTTTAACATCCCAAACCCTTTTTTTCCAAAGACCCCTCTGTAATGAGACTTCGTTACTTAGACAAAAATTAATTAGGCTTCTCTCATTATCACTGTTTTGATCGGTTGTGCTTTAAGTGAGTTCTAATTAAAATGCACATTTTAAAACCCTTACTGCTGAATCCTCTTCTAATAGCTTGCTTCTACTGTGGCGATGCCCTGCTTTTTGTGCAGTTTGCATTGTGCTGCTTTTGCAGAACTCTAGCATTGACTAAGAAAACTAAAAACTTGCATGATTTTTTTTCACTTGTTTTCTACATTTTTTTCCAAACTGGCTTCCAAATGATTGCTCCTGAGAGCCTGAGAAACACTGAATTCTTCACACGTGGTAAAACTGATGAGCTGATTTTCTCAGTGTCCTGTATAGCCAATAACCCTATTTGTCCCTAGAATGTTCCAGAACATAAAGGGGAAGCTATATGCTGCAGTTGTTACTATTTAACTGCAAATTTCTGCTTGACTTAGGTATTCCAAGTTGCCTCAAATACATTATTTATTTTGGCAGGACTGCATGATCCATCCCAGGGATGCCTGCCACATGCTAAGCCAGCGGATGCTCTGCTATGGCTAGGGGGGGGACATTTGAAAGCTGGCTTTCCTTAAAAAAGGGGCTAATCTGTAAATCAGATAAAATATTTTGTATCCTTTAATAGTTTCCACTATGAAGTGTGTTGCAGAACAGCAGCAGAAAGGTGTAAAAGTATTTTAAAGATGAGGAAACACACATGAAGGAGTACGTGCCAGGTCTCAGTGCAGCTGTGGCAATACTGGGAATAACCTTTCCCTCACCATCATTCCCAGTCCCTCCATTTGCAAGGTACCGTTTCCCTCTGCTCACTTCCAACACCTCCCACTCTCTTGTACAGAGCTATTCTCTGTTTGGCAGAGCTTTGAGCAAGCAGCCAGGACATAGCCACCCCTTGTTCAGAGAAAGAGGGCATCTTTTTCATGGAGGCCAAAATGCCACCCTTGAGCCCCCGTCAGTGCCAACACCAGATCATTCCAGCTTAATTTAACATTTGCAGACATTATAGTGATTGACAGTTGAGTTGAGTGGAAAATTCCAGTTTAATCCTGCTCTGTGTGCCACAGACATGGGCTCAGACAGCTTGACCTACATTTAACCCCGGGCAGCAAGAAATTCTTAGGGGAAAAGAAAAAAGTCGTTTTCATCTCAAAGCAGTGAGAACATTCCCACTTATTACATGTCCCTGTGTATATGCATACACGTGTAATTGTGTTACAGTGCTGTGAATATTTCATGAGCTGAGCCAAGTTTGCCCTGGTTGGCTTTACTTGGTGAAGACATATAAGTCAAATATAAAGGCACAGGGTTGCTTGCATAGCCATTCAGCAGGGTTTATGGCAACAGCAAAAGGGATAGGAGCTAGTCCTTTCCTGACAGTGGGTTTAGGATTGTAAGTGTTGTAAAATTTGCTTATGCTGCAAACTTTATATCTCTTGGGGAAGAAGTTGATGAGCTGGTAACTTCAACTAATGTGTTGTCAGGAAAAGCCTAACAGGTAAGGCTTGACTGAGGGACTGCAGAGTCAGTCTGGTTTCTTTGACTCCCCTCCTTCTGCAGATCAAAGGTACTGATAGTGTCTGTTTTGGGAAGTTACTGGTGCAGTACTGGGTGTCACAGCTTTTCAGTGAGAGGTGCATTGGCAAACATGAAAAGCCCTGTGGCTGAGTGATAATTGCATTAACTACTCAGCATGCAAGCCCTCTCACCTTCTTCAGTCATGCTGTATATTATACCTATAGATAATATGCATGCTATCTCCAGCTATATGCTAAGGCAAACAGGCACGTTACTATAAAATTGTGCTCTGTCAGGGGAATGGCATCAGGTGCACTAAAATCACCATCTGACAGTGACACAGAAGTAAAGTGCCTGTCTGCAGTAAAACTGTATTCTAGAGTAAACCATGCAGCTGTAGCTTGAGTGCTACTTGTGCACTGGCACTTCTTTTTGAAGGAGATTTTCTGTATGTGGGTACATACTTATGCAGAGGTGTGAGGGCTAGTGCACAGTAATCCAGGAATAGAAAATACACTGTTAGCACATTAGGCAGAGCTTTGAGTATTCCTGGTATAAAATGACACTGTGTTCTCTTTATTTTCATGGTTTTTCTAATCTAATCCAGGATAAAAACTAAATTCAGGTATTTGGCTAACCGTATCATTAGTCATCAGATGGCCAAGGCTGAGAAATTTCCCTTTCTCCACTACAATTCATACAAAGGTCTATTTCTGCATTGAAACACAGCTGCCACATCTGGGAGGTAGCTGGAGGCCACAGCTGCAGGCAGGCACCTGTTTTTGGGAGGAAGGTGCTCCAAGGTGGCTTTCAGGCAGTGCCTGGATAAAGAGTCAGTGCAAATGCGCTGGTGGAAGTGGTTGACAGTTCCAGCTGAGGGTACTTGGCACCACTTACTGCAGAGTCTATTCAGCTGAAGGGCAAGTACAGCATCACTGCTCATCTCTGCCTTCTCTCATGTTCTCTCAGATCCACGTCCTTACAAGGTCTAGCAACTCTTTGCACCTATGAACAAATCCGTGTGAAATGACAACATAAAAAAGATGTGCAGTAAACTTGCAGCTTGTGTATTTAGAACCTAATGGTGGAGCTGGATTTTGTCTCCACCTGCTTTGTGACCCCAGATGGGAGGTCATCAGTAAGCACAGGTTCAAGGCAGTGTTCACAAGGAGCCTGTGCTGTCTCTCTGTGCCTGCTTTAGGTCACCAAGGGAGCCTACTGGAATTACCACTGCTGGATCTGTTCCACTACCAGCCTCCCAGCAGTACAGTTTGAATTCATATTAAATGTAGGATGCCAACTGCATTTCTTCAGCATAGCATTTCAAGTGGAAATTACATCAGTTTTACGACTTTATTCTGATTGTAAGAGTACATAAGATACTTGATTCAGCATTAGTTTGTGAGGAGGACACAGACATCCCATACTTGACTGGCAATGGAGTTGACTCGAGAACAGTGGCATGTTTGGGCATTATTCCTAAACAAGCCTGTGTTCCCTCCTCTGCAATTGTCCAATCAATTCATCAAACTCAAGCCCAAACTTAACACTACATGTTACCCTGTGGGCTTTTGAAATCAAAATGTATTCTTTCTACTTAAGAAGATCATAAAAATAGACAGCTAATTGCCAGGGGATAATTACAATTCTCTAATTATTATTGTTGCTGATGGTAAGTGATGAACAAGGATGAATGTGATGCAATGCCCTAAGCTAACACCCTGAAGAGGACACAATCAGAGGAATTTGTTTCAACTTTGGCTCTAGCACCATCCTGAGTCACTATTTTCGCTCTGGCCTGTTACTGGGTCACAGTTTTGGCTCCAATCCTGCCCAAAAGGCTCAGTTGCACCTTCAGCTTGGGCACTAATTTCAGCTGTGACTGGCTCTGGTCCTTATTCAGGCCATTATTTTGACTGGCCCCATTTTCACTCTTGCTTCAGCTCCAGCCATTGCTTAGGCCAAGATTTCAGCTCCTCTTGGGCTGAGACTTAAGCTGTTCCCCTGTCAGGCTCTGGCTTTTGTTCTGGGCGCATCTTGGGCCATGACTTTGACTCTAGGTCCTGCTCAATTCAACTTTGGCTCAATATTGAGCTGCCGCTTCCGCTCAGCTCCGTCTTCATCTGCAACTTTTTCTCCTGCCTGCTTCAAGCCAGTGCTTGCGTGCTAGCCCAGTGTTGGTCTTAGGTTTGACTCTGGCTGTGTATCACTCTTGAAGCTGGGCTCCAGCCCCTGCTCCTTGGTCCTGTCTCTTCATCTCCAACTTGGCATCAGGCTTCAGCTCTGGCCCCTGGCTGGGCTGTGATTTTGGTTCTGGTCCCATGAGGCCGTGACTGCAGGTCTGACCTCTGTTCAGGCTGTGAGTAGAGGTCAGGAGCCATCTTGGGCCTCTATCATGTCTCCAGACTCATCTTTAGCAATGGCCGCAGCTCCAGGATCCTGAGCCACAACTTTGATTCTGGTCCCATCTTGGGTCACGAGCTTGTTGCCAGCCTGACAGAGGGCTCTGACTCCAACTGGAGCTGGAGTCTACTCTTCTCCCGTGTCTACTCTGCCCCTGCTTGGTCTTTGACTCTCCTCTGCCCTTCTTGGATTGTGACTTTGGGTCCTGCCTGATATGGGGCAGCAACCTTGGCTCTGGTCCCACAAGGCTGTGACTGGTGCCAGATTGAGCTGGTAATCTCAGTTTTGTAGAGATACTAGAGTGAGACTTGATCTCCCATCTATGGCAGCAATTTGAGTTCTGGTTCACCTCAGGCTGCTGCTGCAGCTGTGGCTCAATACTGGGTTGAGATTTTTGCTTCAGGCCCATCTTTGGCCATAACTTTGGCTCTGACCATTGTTCAGGTGGGTCTGCCCAAGCTTTGGGTCTGACCCTTCCTCAGGAGGCTGAAATGACTTGGCCACTGTTTGGGCTGTGGCTTTGGCTCTAGCCCTGTCTTGGCTTGTGACTTTGTCTCCAGCCACATCTTCATCTGAAACTTTGGCTTAAGCTATTTCTCAGGCCACAAATTTGGCTTCATTTCCATCTGGGGCTCATGCTTTGGCTACAGACTGATCTCTGATTGCAGTTTTGTTTCTGGATTGGTATTGGTCTGTGACTTAATCTCTGGGCTGATATTGGCCAGATGCTTTGCCAACAGCGTGATGGTAGGTCACAGCTTTGGCTCTGGCCCTGATTGGGAGGCTATTACAGCTCTTATTTGGGCTGCTACTTCAGCTTCAGACCTGTGTCAGGCTGTGCCTTTAACTCTGGCCACCTCGCCATCCATGTTATTGTCTCTGCTTCTGATACTCAGTTGCAACTTTGCCTTTGGTCCCTGCTTGCTTCATGACTTCTGCTTTAGCCCATTTCAGGCTGCAACTTTTGCTTTTTGGGCAATGGTTTCAGCCCTGTTCCCTGTTCAATGACTGGAGGCTATTTTTGAGTGTCTTTGGCTCCTGTCCACTGTGAGACTGAGTTTGGCTCAGTTTTTGGAGCAGGGCTTCAACTCTGGTCCCTCCTCTAGTCCCTGTGAGGATCATGGCTTCTGCTCCAGTCCTGTATTGAGCTGTGACTTTGGCTCTGGCTGCATTTCAAGGCACAAGTTTGGCTCCAGCCCTCTGCCAGACCCTGATTTTAGCTCCAACCCTATCCTAAACTGTAACATCAGTGGTGGTGCCATTTTTGCTGCATCTTTGGCTCTTGCTCAATCTCAGGCCATGTCTGTGGCTCTAGCCGCTATTTGGGTTGCTAATTTGTTCCTTGTCATAGCTTGGGCTGTTACTTTGCCTCTGGGGGAAATCTTGGGCCATGGCTTCAGCTCTGGATGTAACTTTAGTTCCACTGCAATTTCAGGCCATGATTTCAGCTCCAGATGCATCTTGGGGCTCCGAGACAGGTCTGGCCTAATACCAGGTTGCTATTTCAGCTTCAGTATCTGGTCTGTGGCTGTGGCTAGGGCTGGATAGCAGGTTGTGGTTGTAGCCCCATATTGGTCTGTGGCTTCATCTCAGTGTCATTTCTGGGCATGATTTCAGCTCTGGCTCAATACTTGGCTGTGACTTTGATGCCTGGAGAGGTTACCTAGAACAGAAACTAGTAAGAGGAATAGTAAAAAGTAAAAGTAAGAGGAATAGAGGAGGTATTTATTAAAAAGGCCTTCAAAGGATACACCTTGAGCAGTGGAGCCCAAGGCCGAGGCTACATCCAAGATGGCCGTCAGGTCACAAGTTTTCACACTTTTGTAAGTTTGGTTTGGTTTGTAATTTGCATATTGGGGTTAATTGTCCAATTACAGCTTCACGTAATGAAGTCCCATCCTCAAAGTTTGCCCCCTCCCCCCCCCTCCCCCCCCAATGGTGACCTTGGTTCACAGGCTGGAAAAGGATTGCTTTGTCTAACTGAACTGTGAAGAGAACTTGATAGCACTCTATATGAAGTTCAGCATTATATACTAATGCAGTACAGAATCTGAAAAATATGAGAGCTAAAACTTTAGGCATCAACTTCAGTTCCTGCCCTATCTTGGACCACTATTTGCCTCCAACTCAAATTTGGCTCTGGTCCATGCTCAGACAGTGAGTGCCACAGCAGTCTGGGCAGCAACATAGGTTCTGGCCTCCATCTCTGGCCATGGCTTTGGTTCCAGCCCATCTTGGGTTATGAATTTTTGGCTCTGGCACTGCCTCAGACGGTGACTGTTGTTTTGTCCTGACATTGGGCCATGATTTTTGTTCCAGTCCTGGTAGGGATGTTATCTTAACTCTGGGCACACCTTTAGCTGCAATTTTGGCTCTGGACAGTGCTTGGGCTTTGTCTTCTCCCCATCTTGAGCCACAACTTAGGCCCCAGCCCAGTAGTGAGTTGTGATGTTGGCTCCGGCTCTGCACTGGTTTCCAGCTTCAGCTCCAGTCTCATCTTGGGATGTGATTTCAGATCTGCCCCCTGCTTAGACCTTAGCATCTACTCCAGTTCCATCCTGGGGCCCCAGTTTCAACAGACTCCTTGCTTTGATCACAGCATGTACTCTGGACTCATCTTGGGATGCCCAGTTGTGGGCCTTACTTTCATTCCCTGGGCAGCCCAGGAAACTCCCCAGGTGCTCTCTACACTAATGAGGCAGAGGTTCCATATAATTCCAATTTGAGAAAAGGTCGCCAGTACAACCAAGTATGTGACTAATTGTCACAAAAGCTCTCCAGGTCAGACTTCCAAAGTCCTGAAGATTTCCCCTCTCGCTTTGTATAAATGGATTCACATAACTCTATGCTTTGTTAATTGACATGCTGGGTGGAGGATATGGCTGTCCCAGAAACCCCTCAAGCTTCTCCATACTGCAAAATACACAGAGAAGGCACTTTGCAAGTCACTGTGAGCTGTTCCTACAGCTGCAGAAATGATCACTCAGGACAGTCAACTCCAAGTCAATCAGCTTTTGTACTTAGCATTAGCAGAGATGGATCATGTGAACACTGGAGGGGTCACAGGCCAGCTGGACAAGGAGAAGGGCAAGATGTGGTATAATGAACAAGTTGTAACATGTCTAAGGGCTAAAAACTCATTCTAGGACACCAAGCTGCCCCTGTGCAATCCCAGCCACATGTAAAGAGATGGATCCTGTGGGTTGCATTAAAGGGTCCCATATGTAGCCCCAGACTGAGAGTGACCATGCCAATATGACTTGGGCACATTCTGGGCTTTGCAGGGTTTTGTAGGACATGCGTAACACTGCCCCCAAAAGTGGGAAATCAGAACAAAAAACAATCAGAAGAATGTGTGAATGGGGACAGTATGGAAAAGCCCCCTAAAACAGAAAAACAAAATAGTATCTATTAACTCTAGTCCTACAGTAGTACTTAGCAGTATAAGAGTTCACAGAAATATTTTTTTTTAATAATATTTGTCAGAAACATGGCACTTTACATCTTCAGGTTGCTGAATATACAATGATTATTCCTCACAACATCCCTGTGAGGTAGGCATTAGATTGCAGTTACTATTTTACATGTGGGCAGAGGCAGAGAAGTATGCAATCAATCCTGCACAATTAAGTTAATGAAGTTCAACTCACTTAAACACAGAGAAGCGCTCAGTGACTTGAATGAAAACAGGACAGTGAGGCAGAGCTGATAACTTCACCAGCTGTACTTTTTTACTCCAGTCAATTGCAATGCTCAGGGTCCAACTCTGTTGCTTCCCCATATACCCCTGCAAAAAAGCACCTTTTTTAAACAACTTTACACATGCTGAGTTGCTACAAAGTAAGATCTGTAGTAGAAATAGGAAAAACACACTTCAATTTACCCCACATTTGAATAAAACTGAGAGACATTTGCCTGCCCAGCCAAATAGAACAGCTTCAACTTTAGTCCTTTATGACATCTGAGACAGCATTTCAGCCTTCAGGTATGAATAAGTGTTTGCTTGACTTAATCTAGGGGGAAAAAAGTTTGGTAGACTGTGATCACTGTCTCAGAAATCATGCTTATTTTAGTCAAATTGTTTTACTGAGGTCTGAGAGAGGAGGAAGAACTTTGAGGTTTAACTCTAACTTTCCATGTGTTTAAAAAGCGCCTCAGTATAGCAATTTCTCAAATAAAGCTTCTCTTTCAATTTTTTTTTTTGTTTCAGAAACGAAATATAGCAGGTTTGTAAACTTTTAACACAATGAACAAATCCTACTGTTTAATATACAATTATTGATTAATTTAATGACTTCGTACTGTAAATCAACTTGGAAACAAAGTATACTTGACAGTATGGCTCCTGTGATTAACTCATCTTCTTATAGCTTTCAGTTGAGATTTCTGAAGAGATGCACTGTTCAAGAAAGATTCATAGTCGCAACCTGTAAACCACTGCAGCCTGGCTGAAGCCAAGGAAGCCATTGTAATTAATTCCTGCTGAGTAGCCGATCCATCAATTGCTTCATGTGCAGTATCAGTCTCCTCCAAACTGAGAGATGATCACGACTGAAGAGGCTTGGGTCCATATTCTCTAAAAACCTAAACATACTGCTCTTCCCAGCAGAGAAATCTTCGTTATCATTTAATGGAAGGCTCAGTCTAGTGGAACCATGGCTGTGCACTATGATGGGAGAACAGAGTAGTGGCTTTTGGCAAAAATTGCCTTCATTTTGAGGAGGATGGTGTGGAAAAAAAAAGAGGGAAGAGTTATTGTTAACTTTATTATCAAGGGACATGTTAACTTTTAATCTGAGATTCACTTTTCCTTCTGTAAATTGAAATTTTGTCATAACCTCTTCCCAAAGGAACTTAAAATTTTAAATCCATGTAGCAAGTGTAGTCTCCAGACAAAGGGGGAAAAAAAATGGAAAAAAATAAAAAAAGCTCAGAAGTGCACTTTGCCTATCCTGCCTCACAAAGGGTTAAAGTGCTAAATTCAATATATCAAAAAAATTAAGCATCTCTCCTATTCCTTTATTTTTTTAAATGAAACTTTATCTTTGGTTTCTTGTAACTTCCCTGTAATTTTATCCTTTGTTTCCTCCATCTTCTCTGTAATTTTATCCTTTGTTTCTTCCATCTTCTCTGTAATTTTATCCTTTGTTTCCTCCATCTTCTCCGTAATTTTATCCTTCGTTTCCTCCATCCTGTCCTGTAGGTATTCCTTTACTGGTGGTGGTGTGGACATGTAGCCCTGCTTTCGTAGATATTTAACAGTGAAGGATGTTCCTCCCAAAGTCACAGTGTATCTGGCAGGAGTTGCAATCTTAAAGAAAGCAGAGAACACACCACATAGATAAAACAGGAAAATAACATCCAGCAAAAGCTATTTTTTTATGTTGAAAATTTATTTTGGCCAGTGTCAGATTCTAAAGATATATTCAATTTATAAGGGAATAAGCCAGTTTACAGCACATCCCCTAGAAATGCATACCTTTTACTTAAAGTATATTTTTTTCAGAGCCAGCAAGGGCATTAGACTTCCCTTAAAAAAACCGATCAACACATATCCTCCTGTGCAGCTTGTAGGACAAGCATTCGGCATCTTGATGCAATTCAGAACAGACTGCATGTGAACACTGAGCTTCTTCCAACACTGCCAGATCTCCCAGCTATAACAACATCTTTATATTTAACCATATTTATTTATTGGTCTCTTTTAGGCACAGGAAAAAATTGGAAAGAGTTGTACTTTCACATTTTGTTTGGGAAAGTAACCCCTTTGAAAACAGGCAAGAAGCATATCACTTTTGGAAACAAAACAAATGAGTGGCATGTACAGCAAAATACTGTACCTTGTTTTTGAATGGGCTGACATGATTCAAGTTTCCCAAACACAGACTTTGCACATATAAAGCAATAAAAGGAAACTCAAACCTGAATGTAACTAATTGACTTACAATTCAAATGGACAATGAAAATACTTGAGAGTGATGGACAACTAAGGGGAAGACAAAAAATCATCTAGGATAAAAATAACTGTACTTTTATCTGGAATTCAATGAGGTGTTTAGACTTTATCTCTAAACTTTGTCCCTGCTAATTATGTCAGAAGAATAACTTAATAACTTAATTGTCATCTCAGAGGGCTGCAACAGTTCTGCAGCAAAGAAGTTAATTTAGAAATACAGACAGACTCCTTGAAGGAACATAGAACACATATCAACTTGCATGGGACTATTTTTACCACAAAATGAATGCTTAAGTACATGTAACTATTGAAGAAAGCTAATTAATTCTTTCTGCTGTAAATAAGTAAACCCTGTTTAGTTCACCAGGCAAGACTTAGAGCTTATTTACAAACTATAATTATACTTACTTTATACAATGCATATGCAGTTAGGGCATTTCCACTCTGGGAATTTTTCAGTATGTCTACTATGCTGTGTGGTAAGCCAATCAACTCTAGGAATGGAACAACATTCACCCCACTAAAAAAGAGAAAAACATTGGTAACTTGAATGGGAATTTGAAACCTGAACAGTTATTTAGAGTACTATTTCTTTATTACAAAAACTTCGTAATTTGAAAACAAAATGCTTTTTTATCTAAGTAATTTACTTACAGGATTTATGTTTCTGACACGAAAATTATTATTCTTTTCAACATCTCAAAAGGTGACCCATTTATATTATCCCTGTTAGGTGGAATAGTTTCTAACTTACATGTGTCCCAGTTTATGTTTGGCGGTAAGTAGAAGTAATAGTGGTAAGACAGCTACTCAGGCTCCAGCTGTGCATGTTCAATTTCATGCTCTGTTTTGCCTAAAATTACCTTTTTTGTTTCTTTTAAAATTTCAGACAGTGTTCTCCATTCACTTCTAAATATATCAGATATAGAATGTGGCAAAAGAAAAGGAAGCAACATGTTACATGGACAAGACTTCAGGGGCTTTATGTTCAGTTGTTCTACTGTGTCAATATAAGAGGTCAAGATGGGTGGAGGGAACTCCTATCACAATTTCTTTCTATTTGAAATCCAGGGAAACACCAAAGGAGAACAGAAAGCTCATCTTTGTATTACAGAAGAAAGCTACACACAGTTACAGAAGATCTGAGTTTCCAGTATTTAGAGATTTTGTATTATTAGTACTATTATCCATTTCTATCTAATATTTTAAGCATTCTTCTGAGCATGCAATCACTTTAGCATTAGGAACAGTAACAGGCAATAATTTACCAACAGTTACTAGAACCTACAGTCTAAAGGCCTATTCCTAGAGTAGGAAATGGAGACCTAGTAGGAGCTAAAAGACAGCACTAACTGTGCCATTTCATAAACCACTGCTGTTTAGTCTCATATGACCAGTCATTCTGAAAGTTATTTTTCCACTTCAAGAGGTTGCTGCTCTTGTGGAAGCTTTGTTGTAATTAGTTTAATTAGTTTCTAGTTGAATATTTCAGTTGTTTTCATCTGCCAAATACCTACTTTAGCAGTAAGCTTTAGAGTTTCAAGAAAAGTAATCTTCACTCAATCTGAAATGTCTGGATGTAAGCATCAACCTGAATTAATCCAAAGCAAAATATTTTTAAAGCTCAAGACCTTTATTCCTCTGACATGAACTAAATTTAGAATGACATTTGGATCTATAGCTCCCAGAAAGGGCAATTATGCCAGCTGGTTAGAGTAACTAAAACAAACACTTGTCCAGTAAGGCATTCTGATGTCAGAGTTCCATCCTTGCCACCACAAACCCCTGTTGTTTCATGCTTTCTATTATTAAATATACAACACCAGCAGTCCAGAGATAAACATTTGCTCATATTTAGCAAACTATTTCCAGATAAATAAAACCTCTTTTATCCGAACTAGCAAACTAGCAGCTCATGATGTAATAGTTTTTTTCTGATAAATTTTCCAGATTGGTATCTAGTAACTAAAGGAAACTAAAATTAGAATACTTAGTTTATCTCTTTTTTTTCTTAAACACTCAAATATTCAATTTCCAATTAAAAGTATGGTATACAGTAGCAATTTTTTCAGTGGATGGCAGGAAAGACAGGAAACAGAAACAAAAAAGGAAGGGATAGACAGAGGTTGTGAAGAGCTAGGTGAGGTAAATCCATGAAGTGAAAACCCAGTGATGAGGAAGGACTGGGAATGAAGTGGGGAGGAAGTGGTAAAATACCCTGAAGTCCAAGGGCAAAAAAAAGAAAAGGTCTATAAAGATCTCAACTAGTCATTCATAATCCGGATTCCAAATCCCTATCTTTACCTTTTGAGAGGTTAATGAGAATTTCAATGCTGTTTATATCCATGAATCATTTTGAAAAGATGAATATTCCTTTAAATGTTAGCAACATACCTGGTACACAGCAACTGCATGGTAATAGTATGTACATGACACTCTCATGACTCCTATATACTTTCAATATTAATCTTATGCTTTAGTCAAAAATGTAGCCACATTTCTCTTTTAAATATAAAGGCACTTTTAAACATGCAACAATATTTTTTATGTCCTTTCACTAGTAGATCTCAATTCAACCAAGGTATTGGGCACTGCAACAAAGTATCTACTTACTTCATGGCTGCATAGTAAAAGGATCCAAACCATACAGTAGAAGTCAGAAGGTGCACTGGAATCATAACTTTGCCATACTGCTTAAAAGTTTTCTTGAATCTCTGAACAAGACTAATTGATTTATCTTGTAACGGATCAGGTTCTGAAGAATCTGACTCTGCAGGGCTCTGCTTGGGTGCATCAGTGGCTGAAGGCAAAGGATTTTTCTCTTCTGGTACTTTGTGAGAAGCATCTGCTGGCTGTGATGAAAAAGCAGTTTTCTTTGAGGCAAAGTGAACTCCACTTGCATGAAGACGTCGTTTGGGAGGGTCCAGTGCCAGAATCACTTTGCATCCCACATTAGACAACAGAGACTGTCCTTTTAAGCACTGAAAGACACCGGTACGAGAGAAGAACCAACATGTCCCGTGTGCTAGCTGAGATACAGAATGTAATAGATTCCGCTGCATTTTGATAAAGCGTAGATGAAATTTCTAGAAGAACAAGAGTAAACAAAATGCATTTCAATGGTGTGATTTCTCCTTGCTCCAATGTCACTTGAAATTCTCAAATTTTAAATGGCTTTCTATTCTACTTCAAAAAGGTTTTCCTTATCTTTCTTTGCAGAAATGGTTATCTTCCACAATTAAGGAAATAATTTTCTAATCTCTTCAGCATTCTGAACTAAAATAGCCCTTTCACTTAACATACTCTGCTCCTCACTGCTAAAATGATCACTCTACTCCAAAAGAACACTCTTAGGAATTTAATATTATCTACTGCTTTTATCTACATAACCCGGCACAGCCATTGAAAAGTTACCTTAAACTTCACTTAATAGTAGCATCTGATAACTTGAGTGACACTTTGAGCCTACATAAATGCATTATACATTCACTGAAGTAAGTGCAATTAAAATTTATTTTTGATGTCAATGCATTCTTAGTTTTGGTAAATTTTTTCATGTTCTATATTATTTTCAGTAGAAGCTCATACAATTAAAAAAAACCCAACAGAAATAATTATTAATAATCAAGCAATAGCCTAAATAGTAACAAATGTAACTATAACAGCCTGCCAGTAACACCTGTAAGGAAGGGGGAAGGTGCTTTTGAATGTCATATATTAACATGAGCAAAACTGAACTGCAATTTTCCAAATATTGCAATGCAAAGAGTATTTTAAAACTGTGGAACAAACCAGGTAACTTTATGATTTTGAATATTTACCAGTTACTCATGAAAGTTTGAAATAACTATTGAGAGCTTCCCCACAAAGAAGAATGGAATTTAGTTTTGTATGCACAGACATCAAGAAGTAATTTTTACCCCCCAAAATGTATGTTTTGAAATTGTGAAATACTTTCTCCTTTCCTTTATTCAGTGGTTTCAAGTTAGAAAACTAACATTCCTTCCCTCCCCTCCCAAAAAAAGTGATGCTGATTGATGTTACAAATGCCACTCAAGTTAGATATATTACAAGTTTTGTATATTACTAATGCTTTTTCATTTTTAATTATCACAACAATTCTTTATCCAAACTAGGAATCATTCAAGTTTAATTAAAACATCCTACATACTTTCACTTTACCTGTAGCCTTAGATATATGCTAGGTGCTTTAGTAGTGAATTCTTCTAAGCTGCAGAAAATGATCAATATTTCCTAACACATGAAGAAGTTAAAAAAAAAAAAAAAAAAAAGAAAAAGAAAAACCGAAACCATACATACCCTTTATTACTTTCTAGATGTGGTAAGGTTTGTATCTTCAAAAAGTTGCAACTCTTCCACTAGTTCTCCACCTTTCAAATATATATCTTGAACACATTGATGCCCCTGCTGAAGTGAAAAAAGGCACATTTAGAGAAATGGCAACAACAGCAAATTAATCCTATGAAGATTTATTTCTGGTCAGCCTGAAACCTTGCAACTGAAGAAGCTATTGGTGTAAATTCCTTTTTGAATACTGACATGCTAATGGGAGATTTTTTTCTGTGTAATTTCAGAAGTTCTGTTCTCTTCCAAGACAATAAAGTTTCATAATCTAAATGCATCTGTTGGAACATTCCTGCCTGTATGTTTTCTACATAGTTTTATGCTACTGTTGTTCTTGAATTAATGGCAATTACTAGAATTACAATGTTTGAGGTGGGGAAAAGAGGTATTCCCAGGTTTCAAACTCCCTAGGAACCTCTGCTTTGTTTGTGACACACACACACTCTTTTGTTGAACTCCTACTAATAGAAGGTACTCCATCAATGGGGAAAAAGGAACTTGTGTCTCTGTATAAGGAAGCAGTTACTCTGTCCTGTTGAGTCACAAACTCAGTGGGAGTTAAGAAGTACTGCTGCTGCTCATGGAGCAGTAAATCAGCTACAGGTACTGGCCCTCCACGACTCAGTTTTCTGTCAGACTTCACTGGAAGCAGCAATTGCTTGTGGTATCTCTTGTTTTACAAGAAACAGAGATTCTTGCTTACTTCTGAAATCCAAACGGAACTGCTTCTCAAAACAACAAGTACTGAAAACACTCAGCAAAACTCAAGTGTTCAGATGGCAGTCTGTCATATGCCAACTACTTAACTGATTTATAGAAATTATAACAACAAACTTGGAACATGGCAACTACATTCCTTGCCTATTGCCACTTACAGTTCTTTCCTGAGGACAACATTCTCCTCAGAGAACTGTTTTCTCTCTCACTAATAGTACACAGCACTGAGCATCTGCCCTAAGTAGATTTTCCTCAATATCCAGCCAGCAGACTCAGCAAAAGCCATCCATCTATGGGAATCTGGGGGCTCTTGAGTCAGACTTCTACTGTTCACTAGTACCCTATTAAAAAATACCTGTTCTAAACAAGCATTGTAAATTGTCACCATACAGCATGGGGGAAACCATAATTCTGAGTAATTTATGTAATTAATAGGACATTGTGTTACAATAGCCTTGGAAAGAGAACATTCTTCAGCACAGGACTAAGAAGCTGAACAAGCATTTCTGAATTTTTCCATTCCCTGGAGTGTATTTACAGTAGCCCTTCTCAGAGCACCATTTTTAGGTTTTGCATTCCAGCACTGTCCAAACACCTCTGACCCACTGCAGTGTCTGCAGAACACTGGGGGAGGAAATGGCTCCATTCTCCTAAGTGTGGGTCACCACTGTGTCCAGTGCTCATCGGGCAGCACATAGCACTGATGTGATCGGTAAATGAGCTTCAAGGCCTTTGCTCACCAAGTTATATGCACCATGTAAGACATAAAACAGAATGTCACCAATGGCTTTAGAGCAGACAAAGTTCGGGGCTATTACAAGAATTTCCATGACACTTTTTTCCCCTATAATCTCAGATGGACTTGAAAGTCATTAATTAAAGGCTTTTTTCTCCATGATGCATGACCTGGCAGGTCAAAAGGAATGTTATCCAAACATATACAATAGACCCTGAAAAGGTTTTGTACCTTGTAAGCAGTAAGTATGGTTCTAGCTGATATTCTGCACAACTGCTTACTGTTTGTTTCTCCACTTTAAATGTGGAGAAACACAATAGCTTGATAGGTAAGGAAAGACTAAGATATGATAGTGCTTATGTTTGAGAGAATAAAATGAAACATAATTTTTGAAACAAGGTTAAAATTTCCCTAATGACCTTTTTATGTTTCACACAGTTTTTCACTTCACTTATTTAAATGAACAAAGGAAAGACCTTTTGAAGCATTACTAATACACTGCTATCCAGATGCACTGGGATGAAGGAAGTATTATAATGGGTCCAGCATGACGTAGGAAAGGGACATGAATAGAGTAACAGATTAATACAGCATATACTTAGAAAATCCATTTTAAAGAAACAAGTATTTTTAAAGGGGTGATGGATGCAGCTGCTCAGTTGTTATACTTTAGTTACCTGGCTGAACAATGCAAACAAATCTTTAACAAGACAGATGAAGTGTATGATAATTATAGTTGGAGGTCCAAATAAATATGAAACTAGCTGTTTCATTCCTCTAAAACATGAGAAGAATACAGACAAACTTGTTGTTTAAGACAGTAAGTGAAAGGAAGTTCCTAACCCTGTGCACTCAACAGGCAGCAGGAAATATGTCAGCCTGTGGATTTGAGACACAATTTTCTTCTCTAAGTGTAATACTTCTCAAAAAAATGACTGGAGCTATACAAGCTATACAATTGCCCCTGTAACTTTAGGTTGCTAAAACCACTCAGATTCAAAGGAAGTCAGGACAGCAACCTGAATGTTACCCCATAACTGCACCTAGTGACTTTTGAAAAGCTGCTTCTTCATTTCAGTGTGTTTAACATCTTTCCTGCTGTTGCATCATGCTGCAAAGGTACAGAAAAGGAGAAGGAACAAGCCCCAGATACCAAGGTGGGAATGCACTTGTCTGTGGGGTGAGGGCAGGGGGAAATGTGTTTTAAAGCATCTTAAATGTATTTATTAATTTTCTCTTAAAAATGCCACACATTAAAAAAAAAATCTGTTAAGGACAGATATAACTCCAAGAATGTCTGCTTCAAGAATCCCATGTGACTGAAGAGATATTAGCTACAGAAACCATGAAATGCTATACAAACACTTAAGATACGGTCTCCTCTTGAGTACTGTCATATCCCAGCTAACTATTTAGTAGGATCTCCAGCAGACTGTAAAGTGATCTGTAGAGATCTTGGCTATTCAAGACAAACTCCTGGTTGGGATTCGCGGACATCCATTTCATTCCTGAAGGCACCCCGGTCTCATGGTGAGCTGTTAACAAGGCCTCTGACCATAAAGGGAGTGCTCTAGGGGCCTTTTAATGAAAAGTATAGATCAGCTTCTCATTGCAATGCTGGAGGTTTTGTTTAGGAAACTTCTGTAATTGTGTTATAATTCAGATCAGCTTTGGCATAAATCTGATATACTGCATCCTAGCTATTGTATTTACTTTCAAATGATAATAGGAAGTAGGAATTAGATTTGTTTTTTGTTCCCAAGGACAACAAAAGTTCAGGAATTTAAAATGTCACAGAGCTGGCTTATGACTGTCAAAAAGTCATGGGCTTTCGATGTGTGCTAACATTCTATGCAAAAAAACTACAGATCATCTTTGGAAAACACAAAAGCAACAAGCCTGGCCAACAAAGGTATGGCAAAGGCTGCTGTGGATAATTTACTGTTGGAAAGAGAAAACATGCCAGAGATGCAGTCAGATGAAACTTTCATCAGGATAATTTGTATAAAAATGGTTACCCTGTTAAAATTAATGTTTTTTGAGTTACCAGAAAAATTAAAATATGAGAAGTGGGGGTGCATAAAAGATGGCAAAAACTTTGGTGTTAAGATAATGGTAAAAACCTGTGTCAAGTTCTTTTGTAAAAGAGGTCAGAAAGCATCTGAGGGAATTGAGGGTATAGTATATGTAAAGAACACTGGATTATTTTCTCAGTTATACCAGAAACACTCTGGACACAATATGTAAATATGGATGACTTGAAAGCATTTTCACTTGTTCTATTACTGTTTAAAAAAAGAACATTAATTATACCACAGGAGAGTTCCCAATGAAAATCCATGAGCTTTTTCCACTCCCAAGGCACCTTTCTATGGAAACAGAGAATTAATTTACATTCTTGTCATATTTAGTGTAAAATCTAGAAAACTCTGAGGACTGTCTGTGGCAGACAGAGTAGAATTTTGAAAGGAAACAAACCAAGTTTTCAGAAATCCTTCTCAACTCATCTTTCAGGCTGCATAAACAGGAAATACAGAGATCTCATCCAAGCATCTAAGTTTAATAAACAAGACCACCATATTGCTTACATTTTTACTAAACATAATAAAAAATAAAGAAAAAACCTAAAGCTTGTTTCAGATTTAAATTGTTCTTTTCAAGAACTCATTGACAGTGTATATATATATGTAAACAATGGATTTTGCCAAGCTTATAAGTCAAAGTAAGAAAATAAGAAAACTACAACTGAACTGAAAGCATATATGGTTGTCAAAAAAATCTGGGAACATATTTTAAAATCATTGTAAGACTAGTGCAATACATGCAAAACATTGTTTTCCTTAAATTCAACATAAAACTATAAACCTCTTGGAAGCTGCTAAGGGTTGGCACAGCATGAAGTCACTAACCATGGATAGGAAAGCGGCAGTGCATAGGGACTTTTTATGCTTTGTATTAATACTCTGAATGTACCAATGAACATTTAGAATTTCTATTTTCATCTTTACTGCTTTTGCAGTGCCACTCAAATGATGTTATTCATTCTAAACTAAGAAACTTACTTATAATTTGAAGTTTGGGCATCATTAGCTGTTTTGTCTACCATTCAGAACTGTCTGAAAATATGGGACCACGTTTTAGGTTAAAGGGAATAATGCACAATAAATCAGTGGAATTTATTTAAAACTTGGTAAAATCATGTTGAAACAAATAAAAGACTAAACTGTTGCAGAAAATTACCCTAAAGCATTAGCCCCACCCTACCTTTATACTATTTTCACTTAGTAAATGCTATGCTATAATATTTTTAATTGATCATATTATTATAATTCAATACTGTTAAGTGGAGATAAGCTAACAACTTTGTTACCCTTATTTTACCTAAACTACTCTTCTTGCTAAAATACCCTGAGCAAAATAAAAAAAATAAAATGAACTTTTCCATGGTCCTTACACACTAAGTAATCTTCACTGCTACAATCTTCTGATATCCAATTATTAAAAAGGACAAGAAGAAGCAGCTTTAGGAAGAGTAAAAGACATTGCAGACATGTATAAAGTCTGCACACTGGATTCAAAAGACAAATAAAGCAGGAGAATGTAACGCAATACCTGTGTGTTGAATTATACATCTGGAATGCTAAACAGGAGCCTTAACAGCTGATCTGCACAGAGTCAGTATGGCCATGGTAACTCCATTTTCCTCTGTGATGTAAAGTACTGGATCTTAAGACTGCATGTAGCTGACCATGATATGAAAACGTGAGTGTTCTCTCTCAAATGCTTCTAAAAGAAACGATCACAATCAGACATAGTGCTTTCTGCTCTTCAGAACTGTTTTTAATAACTGGTGCTATTCCATCTGTTATTGCTGGTTCCTTCTTTCACAAGTTTCGTTCTGCCCTCTACTGAATTTTTATATAAGTACAACTCATGCTAGTACTACAAAAGGTTTCTGCTCTCTATGATTCCATCCAAGAAGTGTTGCTGGATCATTCTCTATATTAGTTCCAGAGCCTTTCAGATTATAAGCACATGTCAAGGAAAAACTTGGCTTTTAAAGTGCTATCTAGTTTGATTTGTTTTTTTGTCTATTTTTCACTCCACAGACATGTCTGCAATAAGCAAGGTAGAGAAGTTATGCCTATAGATCTTAACTAAGCTTAAAAATAGGCATATTATACATCTATGTTAAAAAAGGTCAAAAAAGCCTTATGTTACTTCAAAGCAGGGCCTGTATTCATCTGCTGCTTCACACTACCTTCTACTTTAGGGTAATGATAAAAATAAGATCCGATTCTCTTTCCATAACACTTAGGTAATTCAGAGTTCAACTTTCTGAATACCAACAGCTTATTCTGTCCTTGTATCTCCCAAGGTATCATTAGTTCATTCCTCCTAAAACACTTGTGGTTTTTCTTTCAGAGGGTTTTCAGCCCCAGGGCCCTTGACATGCAGGTGTAGGGGCCTTAGAGGCATGGGTGTAGTGGTGCAGTTTACAAAGCAGTGGAAAGCTTCTACTGGATAACTAACAGGGCCTGGAAAGGGACTTCACATAAGCAAGCTTCAGGTCTGCAGTTCCCTGCATATGACTGTGAACTCCCTCAGAAAAAAAACCAACCCACAACTGAACTGATGAGGGGTTAGATGCTAAAGCATGAACGAACACACAGACCAGTTTTCTACACTTTATCAAAACACTGTTTGAGAATCACTTAGGATCTTCCCTCTCAATAGTACATTGTATTTTATCTGATAAACTCCTTACCTCTTTCAACTGCCACTGAGCATTTCAAGTGTTCTGACTCTACACTTTTAACACACGCTGAAACACATTGGAAATATAGTTATTAGTTCTATGTTCACAGCTCAGATACTTCTTTCATGATGAATTTCAGAGCTGCCATGCACATCTCTTCACTAACAGAGTCATCAATAGAAGTCAAAAGATTGCTGCCAAAAACTGAACTCTTGCTCAAGACTTCCTGCTACTTGCAACTTGGACTCTAGTAGCCAAGCTCATTTTTTAATTCATAGTTTTTCTGGTCACTCAGCACTTCACTGATATAGACAATGTGGATTATAATAATGCATTTTTAAAGTCTCTGGAATTGTAATAAAAGAATTGTTCATGAAAAATGTAATGAAACAATTAGAGACACACTGCAGATACAGCAACTTTTACTGAAACAGATGGTGCTAGCACAAATAAAGTTCAGCCTTTTTGCCCAGATCTGTTGGGTTTGTGCAGCAAGGTGGAGGGTGGGCTATAGGGGTGGTTTCTTAGAGAAGCTGCCAGAAGCTCCAAGAGAGACTCACTGCTGGCCAAGGCCAAGACCATCAGTGATGGTGGTAGAGCCTCTGGGATAACATGGCTAAGAAGGAAAAAAAAATTCTTGTACAGATGTAATTGAGGCCAGGGAAGAGCAGTGAGAACTTGTGAGAGGAACAGCCCTGCAGACACCAAGGTCAGTGAAGAAGGAGGGAGACGTGCTCCAGGCACAGGAGCTGAGACTAGCCAGCAGCCTGTGATGCAGACCATGCTGAGGGAGCTGTGTACCTGCAGCCCACGGAAGTCCCAAGAGGAACACAGATTCAGCTGCAGCCTGTGAAGGACCCCACACCAGAGCAGGTGGATGCCAGGAGTAGGCTGTGACCCTGTAGGAAACCCACACTGGAGAAGATCCTGTAAGGACCTGAGGCAAGAGGAGTCCATGATAGAGCAGGTTTGCTGGGAGGACTTGTGATTCCATGGGGGATCCTTGCTGGCAAAGGCTGCTCCTGGAGGACTGCACCCAGTGGAAAATGGCCCACACTCGAGCAGTTCATGAAGAACTGCAGCTCATGGGAAGGATTCATTGGAGAAGTTTGTGGAAGACTGCCTGCCATGGGAGGGACCCCATGCTGCAGCAGGGGTAGGAGTCCTCTCCCTGTGGAGGAAGCAGGGGCAGAGACAGCATGTGATGAACTGATTGTAAGCCTCATTCCATCCTTCTGTGCCACTAAGAGGAAGAGTAGGGAGGTAATGGGGAGTACAGTTAAGCATGGTAAGGATGAGAAGAATCAGGAAGAAATTTTCAGGATTGGTTTTACCTCTTATTTCTGTACTCTGATTTGATTTGTAATAAAATCAGTTAATTTCCCCACACCGAGTCTCTTTTGCTCATGACAGCAAGCAATGACTGATCACTCCCTGCCCTTACCTCAACTCAAGAGCCTTTCACTGTATTTTCTTTTCCCTGCCCAGCTGAGGAGGGGAGGGGTAGAGCAGCTTTAGTGGGCACCTGACATTCAGCCAGAAGCAAACCACCAAACCAAACCACAGAATATGACCATATATTCAAATATAAGGTATTCATATACTTTACCTTGACTAATTATAAAAGACATTTATTAGGAATATATTAAAACCTAGATCTTAGAATCAGCTTTGTACAGCCTTCTGCCTCACCTTCCACAGTAACTACCAAACCTGTTTCCTTTCTAGCCTTGATAAATGCCATTTTTGCCGCCTTGGATCTTTACAGGTCTTCCTCACTGTTGTGTTTCTTCTTTCCATAACCCAAAAGCAAGCAATACTACCATCTGTAATAATACATTATGTGCAAATTATATTATGTAATAATTTTATATGACACTTAAAACAACAACCTTGAAGTACCAAGTTTTTTACTCATCAAATTAATCCAAAATGAATTAATTCATCCAAATTCATCCACTCTAAAGATGTCCGAAAAACATTTTCAAGGAAGAACTCTGAAGCCTTACAATTAGAAACAAAGTAGGAATAAAAGTAAACCAGCATCAAACTAGAAAAAAAATCCCAGCTTCCGTAAAAACAGAACTCACAGTGGAAGCACTGGGTTCAAAATTTTTTCTTTTATTCTCTCACCACATTTATTTCACACTTTCAAACATTGAAAAGCTGTCATTTTTCCCTGCAAAAAATACAGAACGTTCATCTTTCAGCAGAATTACTGTTGGCAGACATTCACTTCCAGTATAAATCTTTTCTAAATATTCAAAGTAAGTGTTGAATTCTCTGTTGTGAATTCAAATTTCTCCATATGGGGAAATATGTGCAGTATCAATCAGAATATCTTGAAAAATTATGTGTGAAGAGGCTGATCATAACATTTACAGAATACACACACACACACACTCAAAACCACAGTCTTCATCTAATTTTCAGTAAATGCTATTCCCAACAGCTCTACAAATGAATATGAACAGTTCTTATGAAAGAAGTATTATTTTTATTAAGGTCTCTATACCTGAGTGGCTCAACCTTCTTGCCCACTATTCAATTTACTACCTTACACAGCACTTCTTGCACAGAGGACATGAAAACAAGATGACACCAGTGTCTGAAAGTGCATCAGATTCAGAGATCTGTGTCTTTACACCAGAAGGAGCTCAGATGACACTTCAGTATTAGAACTAATAACATTCCTATTCACAGTCTGAAGCAGCAACATTACAACACTGCTGTATTCAGATTGAGAGAGGAATCCTGTGACTGCAACACTGCAACCTTTGCAAGCACACTGCTTTCTGCCAGATGTCATCAACAAGGCCCAAGACTTGTGGCTCAGCATGGAAACATCCCTCATCAGAAAGTACTATCCTATGGTCTGAGACAGCAGGAAGCAAAGGATGCCATCTAATTTTAACATCAGCAAAACAATATTTTAAATCCAGAATATATTAAGAGTGAATAGTTAGTTGCCTGGTACACGCTGGGGCTAAGCACTACCACTGCAGTTAAAGGCAAGTGCTGTCGCACTTTACTAAAATCTTTTACCAGCCACTTTTGGAAGAGACTCACTGAATTCCTGTGAAGCCACTCATGCGTTTTTATTTCCAACCAAAAAAATTCATCCACTGGAAAAAAAGCAACTGATCTGTTTTATAATTTGTTTATGAGCACCTGACTGTATTAACCACCATTCCCTTCCCCCATCCCCCTCCTCAACGAAAACTTCCGCAGACCTAAGGAGCTGCAGGTGATCATCTGCTGCAACATTCTACAAAGCCACAATCACAGCCACACAACTTCTTGTTTTGTTTACATAAGAACTGTTACACGGGGTCAAGGTCAATTCTCAGGACAAGATAAAACAGTAGATGCAGGGAATTAAAATTTATAGCCCAGCTATGTGTCACTTTCATTTTCTGATGTGCACAAACAGACCACTACCATTCAGATGAATCTGTTTAGCAGGGGCAGGGTCATGTCTGGAAACGTAACAAAATATGTGGCTTGTTTGAAGAGGATGAGAGGAAAATGGAGTGATGGAAGGCACTGGGCTACAAAGGGTTGGAGATTTTTAGAGGAAGCAGAAAGACAGACTAAATCCTGTTGTGTAATGCCAATGCCTATAAGAAGATGTGGCTTCAGTCCTTACCAGAGAAAAGGTCCTTGGTAGGCACACCACTCTGGCCTGCCAGCACCTGCTGAAATTGTCATTTTCTGGACAAAATTTAATATCAACAAAGTGTGTTGGACTTAACATTGGTCCAGTGCTAACTTAATACTTAATGGTTAATTAAGTGGTTAATATCACTTAATACTGATACCTTCAAGACTGAACTAAATTTAGAAAAGTAGAATCACAATAGATCATAAGGATTTTTTAACTGAATAATAATTATTTACTCTCACTGGAATTTTATTATAGCAAGAGACACAAAGAATGATGTGTGTTTTTTAGAAGTGTCATGATTCAAGATTCAAAAATTAAAAAGTTCTGTAACTTGAACAGTGCTCTTTGTTGTTGTTATTTTCACACTGCACAATTCATTGTGCAATTCTCAAGTCAAAGAATCTACTACAGGCACATAACAGTCAATAAAAATCTCTGACCCTGGGTTTGATCCTTGATCTAAAGTGATGGAACTAGGTAGTTACCTCTCAGAATATCAAGGTAAAATCCTTATGATCTGTTTTGATGACCCCTGGCTGTCCAGGAAGATTTCCATCAGGTTTTGGGCCCAGGTCTCAGTCCTTTCAGTGATTTTATTCCATTCCTAATATTGAAATATTGATGATGATGAATTTGCTTCAGCATCTAATTTTGAAAATAAGTTCATGTTCAACTATCTGATTTAACACCAAGAATAACTGTGTTGGATTGTCTTTCCAGTCTGCAGGACTAAACTCATTACAAGCAATTTGCTGAGATTCCATTAGCAGTTTTACATTTTTAAAAATCAGTCCACTTCCTGCTCTTGTTGTCAAATTTCTCATGCCCTTGTCTTTAAGATTAGAAAAAACTCCCTACAGATCCAGAAATGTGCTAAGATGCACACTGAAGGCTCTTATCTGACATTAAGGGACATCAATAACTCCCTGTCTTGCAAAAATAAACTTCAGTTTCTAAGCAATACCTATGAGCATACACACAGAGCTGGGCTGGTTTACCTGCAGAAAAGACCAGCAGAAGAACTACATAGAATCTTTTAGAAACCAAACCAGATCAAAACTTTTCTTACAGCTGCTAAAGCCTATGAAGCAGACCTGTAGACAGTCACACCAGACAAATCTTTAACTTCTTACATTCCTTACATACTCCTTAACAGTCTGAATTTACCTACTCAGTTTTTGCCATGTGCAAGCCGCCTGATATCCACCTACCCAAATCATCAAATTATTTTTTTTTTAATTCCCTGATGGAAGTGTTTCTTAGGCAGTGAGTGCAATTAAGTAATGCTTCCACAAAGGTCAGTCATATCCTTTTTACCTCAAACAGCCCTTGAACAGAGAACGAGATAAACACCTGTTGTCACCTCCATCGATGGTAGGGACATACTATCCTCTCTGCATGCAATTCCCTCATTGAAGCAGCTGCAAGTCATATAGGCACAGGCAACAAAACGCATTCCAAACGTGAAACCTGTGCCCTATCTCTTTCCAAAGCAGCAAAACTTTGGCAAACCGTTTCATGTTTATACTTGTAACAGCAATGACATCTTGGGGCAAACTGAGGAACACTTTCAGTTTAAGAACTGGCTTTGGTAAGGAATTCTAGGACACTTCATGTACTACTGTCCAAAGTAATGTTCTCTCTTTCAGGACAGTTTGTAGTGGGGGTAGACATCAGTGAGGCTGAAGTATAGTTTGTAATAGCTGACATAGGTCCACGTTTCACTTAAAAGCCTTAACAAAATAGTGATGACTTCTCTGTCTGACTCCCTGGACATACTTAATTAACAGGAGCAGACAGACAATAAAACACTTGGACAGCCACTTCAAACTTTCTGAAAATACAAGATATAGGCAGGTCTAGGAAGAGAACCCCCTTAAGGGGCATAAGCCACCTGCAGTCCTTCAGTGGTAACATAGAACCATGGGATATGCTGACTTGGAGGGGATCCATCAGGATCATCGAGTCCTACTCCTGGCCTTGCACAGGACATCCCAAGAATCACACCTTGTGATTGCGGCTATTGCCAAACGCTTCTTGAACTCTATCAGGCTGGTGCTGTGATCGCTTCCCGGGATGGAGGAGCTCCACTTCCAGTGGAGCCTGCTCCAGTGCCAACCATCCTCTAGGTGAAGAGCCTTTGCCTAATATCCAGCCTGAACTTCCTCTGACGGTTTCGTGCCGTTCCCTTGGGTCCTGTCACTGACACCGGGAACCGGGGCCGGCGCAGTCCTTCGTGAGGAAGTCACAGCCTGAGATCCCATTCCCATATCCCCTCCTTTCCACTCAGATGCTGCAGCACCAGCCCACCACGGAACAGGCAGGCCCATCCAGCGTCACCTCCCTCCCAAGAAACGAATCTCCCACCCCACTTTCTTGTGTCTAGGCCGATATCCTTCAATGCCAAACAAGGCGGACTCGTCAAAGGGAAGGCAGCCGGAAGGAAGGCGCGCGCAGCCCAATCCCCCCAACAAGCCGGGGCGGTGGGGGATCCGTCCCGGTCCCGCCGCTCCCGCTCCCGCCCCCGCCGCGCGGGTACCTCGTGCCGGGCCCGCGCCGCTCCTCAGGGGCCCCGCGAGCCTCGGGCACGCGCCAGGGTCACCAACGGCCGCTCCCGTCACATCCCGCCCCCCCCCCCCCCGCTCCCCGCCCGCCCCGCGCAACGTGCGGCGGCGCCCGTCCCCACCATCACCTTCAGGCCCAGCGGCGCTCTCCCACTGCGCAGGCGCGAGCACCGCCCCCTTCTCGCACGGCCCCCTGGGACTCGTAGTCCCTCTGCCCTGGCTCTGACTCCGCCACCGTCCACAGAACCAAGGTTGGAAGCGACCTTTAAGACCACCCTGTCCAATCGTCAATTCGGCACTGCCACTGTGCCCCCCTAACCCAAATCACACAGCACCAGATCCACACGTCTCTTACACACCTCCAGGTGTTGCCATTTAATTCAATAAAATGCAATATTAAGATAGTAGCAAACGTTAACAGTTAGCATTAGTTGACATTAGTAGTAGTTATGCTAAGGCTTGGTAGGCCGCACGTAACCTGCAGATGAACTGTATAGCAGATATTGCAATGTAAGCAGTGTAACTAGGAGATAATCTAAGGAATGTACCTGTTGGCAGAATTTAAAGGTTAAAGAGATAATCGTACCAAGTAGTGAAAGTTTGTGATGATGAAGAAATCATGTAGAAAACATATAAAAACCCTGTGATTTTTCTGTGAAATGGGGCTCTGTCTTTGGACGCTAGTCCACAGGCTCCCGGGCCCTCAATAAAGCACCGCATAAACGACTTCGGTTGTTTGTGTTTTCTTCGGATCGGGCAACACAGGGAGGGTGACTCCACCACCTCCCCTGGCAACCTATTCCAACGCCTGAGCATCCTAACAGTTAAGGCCATTTCCTCCGGTCCTCTCAGCGCAGGCACGGTGGAACAAACTGGTCTCAGCTCACTGACTACAACCTCCTGCCAGGCAGTTGTAGAGAGCGATGACGTCCCCCCCGAGCCTCCTCTTCTCCAGGCTAAACAACCCCCGCCCTCCAGCCGTTCCTCACACGACACCGGCCGTGCCGCCGTGTTTTGTCCCGTGCTTTTCCCTGCGGTCCATCCCAGGAAGTGACGTCCACAATGGGGGTTCGTCACTTCCGCAAACAGGCATGGCGGAGGGCTGAGTCGGGTGAGTGCTGGGCCGGGTCAGTGCAGGGCCCCGCTCCCTCCGCCCTCCCTGCCCCCGGGCGCACCGGCGGCGGCGGGGGCATCCGGGGCCCTCGGCCTCCCCGGACTGCGTGGTCGGGGGGGCCGCGAAGAAGCGACGGGCGCCGCCGCCCCCTTAACGGGAGCGGAGGCCCTGAGGCCTCCCAGCCGTATCGCGGGGGAAGGGAAGGAGGGAAGGAAGAAAGGAGGGAGTGGGAGCGTCCCCAGGCCGGCGGGGCCATTCCCACATCACTCCAGGCGTTTTGAGCTCTCCGGCTGAAGGAGCTACTGCTTCCTCTGGGCCCTCAGTTGCCATCGCTGGTTGTGAAAGTCGAATCGTTTCATAGTTTAGGCCTTCAAAACGTCTGCTTGGAGTAGCGGGGTGAGGATAAAGGAGGGACTGCTGCTGCTTTGCAAACCAAGTCAGGTGCTGCGCAGTAGTGGGAGAATTATTTTTATAAGTCGTACTTTGAGGCCGTTTGTTTTGAGAACAGCTGCTCTGGTGCCTCTGTGTAGTGGCCCACTCAGTGGATGTGTTCTGGCCCTCATTAGGAAGGTGAGCCTGGATACGGTGGATTTGAATATGATTTTTTAATTTTTTGGCTGATTTAGGCCACCGTTTCAGAAAAGGAGTTGCCAAATTGCCTTCTCCCATGGCTTGTTAAAAAGTAGGTGCTCTGCTTCCCCGTGGTGGTGTAAAGAAGGCTGGGATGTGCTGGAGACCAAATGAGCTTTGTGGCTCATTTTTTGAGGACTTTGTGGAGTTTGCAGTCCTGCAGCCTGCGTAGACATTTGTGAAGTGGAGATGTGGAAATGCAGTGCGGCTGAGTATTCCACACATTAGTTAAGCTTAGAGAATAGTGGATATTCTTGGAAAACTGGAAAATCCACAACTGGTAAGAAAATTTGCTCATAAAAATACATCTTGATTTTTTATTTGAAGACATCCATATCAAAGCATATCAGTTTAAATAACAAATTTACTAATTTGAGAGAACCGGTCTGTTTGTGTTTCTAAACAAATTGATTTTTAGGTTACCTTTTATGGGAAGGAAAAGAAAAAAAACAATAACATTTGGCAGTTGAGTCAATGATGATAGGTAAGAATGACTCTAAAATGAAAAGTAACAATTTATCTTAATTTCGACTTACTTAGTGAGTACTTTTAAGCTCCACATATTTTATTGAGCTGTTTTTATTAAACAACTCTTCAAATTTGGAGTCTGTGTGTTGCCTAGGGTGAAATGCCAATGTTATGTGTGAAAGTCCCAATTATAACCACGAGTTAGTGAAATTCAGCACTGAAACTTCTTGGTGGTTTGTTTCTTTTCCCTCTAGATTTCCATTCTTATCAGTGGACCAGTCAAAATGGCTGAAGTAACCAAGACAGAAGAACAGCAAGTAGAGAAGAGTTTGGATGGAGAAGTGGAGAAAACACCTCATGCTTCAGAGTCAGCTTCAGGAGTCGGGTGTGAAGGCAATAGTTCTGCTTCAGGTACAGAGCAGCCCACTGAAAATGAAAAAGAAGTTGATAGTGGTAATCAGGAGAGCAGAGCAAAAAGGAAGAATTTAGATTCTGAAGATGAACCTTCTAAGAAAGTAGTGAGTATCATTTATTTTGAGCTGTTTTCAAATCCTTGTTTCAAGGCCTTAGCTCAAGAAAAGGTTGAAAATATTTATGCTAGACATGTCTGAGCCAGCATGAAACACCAAGGATGGAAATGTTTCCCAGGGAAATAACAGGTGCACAAGCGATGTTGGGCTTCACAGAGGAGGAGGAAGAGGCCTGGCAGTGAGAACTCAGCACATACTTAGTCTAATTCTAAGACTGTTCCATGGGGTAGCAATCTCGTGTAGTGTTTACTGGGATTAGTCCAAGTTCCGTATCTTGAACTCAGGTCTCGTGTATGTTGTTTATCTGTATGTTAGTATAGTTACCTGTGCTTGGGAAGTTCTTCCATAAGGTAATTTTGTCCTTTTATGCCTTTGGTAAGGTAATAGTTTGGTAATAGTTTGCAGAACTCTACAGACTGCATTCTCTGTGATGTAATTTCAGTATGATTTGTTGGCAAAGTGAAGCAGTAAAATACTTACAGGTGGTTTTTTATATTTTAAGACTGCAAAAGCAGCAGTAAATGTATGTCCTTCTATATGCCCACCTGGGAGGGTTAAAAGGGTAATGTTTTACATAATGTTGTCCTTTATTATTTATGAGCTTGTAGAAGCTGATGCTTTAATATCCAGTCTAGTTCATCCTTTTGGGATATTTAAATATAATTTGAAAGTGTCTGACCAAATGTTTTGCTTCTCTGCCCAGAATTTTCCCAAGATGTTAATATGGTTTAGCAGTCTGGCAAAATAAAGGTGCCTCTTGTTGTGGTAGAAACATTATTAACCTTTTAATCCTTTTAATTAGGGGGAATAAAGCTTACACGAACAAGAACTAGATTGGGTTTCTGTAGCCCAAAGGTGCAGAGATGTGCCTGAACATAGCTGCCACCATCGAGATGTTGTTGCTGATGGCTGTTTGCAGCTGAGATGTGTTAATGGTTTGTATGAGTATGTCCCCCACACTTGTCTGAGTCAGCTGTTCTAGGTTCTGTCACCTTCAGTGGCCCTTCGGGGAGCCATCTGTTCTTACCCTTGGAAAGAATAGAAGTCATCAAAATATTTGTTATTATCAGTCAGCCCAATGTGGTAATAAACAGATGATGAGGTTATAGAGATTTCAGACAAGTAAGGCTGTGTTCATTCTGAATGTTACCAAAAGTATATGAAACACTGAAGAATTCATATATTCACATATATCAGCCAAACTTTATTTTCCCTTGAGGAACTGCTATTTGAATGGTAAGGTGCAGGGATATTTACATCTGTAGTGAACTGCTAGGAATGTTTTTAATGGCTTCATTCTGGTTTGTGCTGTTATTTCAAATGCTTTTTGTACCTCACAGAGTCCATGCTGGTTGTTTCTGTTCTGTTACTTTGGATTTTATTTATAATTTATTTTTATGTGTATAGTTGAAGATTATTTTTAAGGTGAAGAAATGTTGGGAGCATAATATCTGGATGTAGACTGCTTCTTTGCGTAACAGGGGTGAGGAGTGTCTTGTAGTACTTAAAGCTAAGGCTGGACAGAAATCTCCTGGAGTATTTTGAGTTAAGGCTAAATCAGAGACATTTCTACAGCTAACTCTTATGCATTAGATGGAATATGTTGTCAAATTATTCCTCTCATTCCTTTTTCATGGTCTGCTTAAAGCTCTGGCCATGGGATCACTAATGTGACATCAGCCAATTGGTATATTGGTTAAATTGGCAGTTTATACATTTCTGTCAGATGAAAGTACTGAATTTCTGAAACAGGCTCTTTGAAGAGGCTTTAAGTTCCTTGAGAAGGAACATCCTCTTGTTCTGTCCCAGACTTAAGAAGAGTGAAATATGTTCTTTGAGTGACTGAGAGTATTAGAGAACTGAAAGTTAAGTATTTCTGTGAAGGAAAGATGCTGAGCAATATCTATCATCCAAAAATTGCTTGAATTAACTGAAAAAGGGATTAAATTTGCAAGTGTTGCTGTGATAATTGAAGTACTGATATCAGTGCCAGGACAGTTACAGGAAATCTCTTTATAATGATGGTGTTCTTCATAGTATTCCTTGTTTGCTTTCTTAAATCCATGAAGTGAACACATCTGTCTTTTGATTAAATGACAAAGTAATAAAAAGAATTCACTGCTTAAGTCTGTTCCTTCTGTGGTGTGATTTCCTTTCTGCAGCATGTGATTGGCCATGGGCAAGCTGTAGCTGCACATTATAATGAACTTCAAGAAGTTGGATTGGAAAAACGTAGCCAGTCTCGCATATTCTACCTCCGAAACTTTAATAATTGGACAAAGAGTGTCCTCATTGGTAAGCTTCCTTAACGGATTGCTCAGACATGATTAAAATGTAACTAATTTTTGTATCAAAACATATCTTTTTTCTGTTTTCTGATGTTGAATATGACACTTTGTCTCATAATATGTAGTAAGTTTTTCAACTGCAATAAAATTTCTATATTTATATTTAATTTGAATCTCTGTGATAATGTTTTGTATTGTTGGAGTACCAAGAGTATGCTTAAGTTTTAAAGGTCAACTGACTTAAAAGTTTTATACTGGAAACTGTTTTTCTCCATGACATTTTTAAAGAGAAAAGTAGAGCTTTAAATCATAAAGAATTCAAGTGTTAGATTCAAAGAAGAACAGCTCAATCTATCCCAAATAATTTCTTATGCATATTTTCCCAAAGTAGTCTCTGCTTAGATCCTGGTTAAGCAGTTCTGCAGGAAGCTCGAACACATAAATATTCTGTATTACCCATAGTCAGTGGTTGAAAAGATGGAAAGCTAAAGGATGTTCTTTAAGAATCAGCAGGTTTTTATTTAAAGGCAAAGTCTGCTGTTCCACAAATTAATTCCAAATTGAGGAAGCAAAGCCGTCAGATATCTGCCAACAAAGAAAAGAATCATCAGCACAGCACCACAGGTTCATGAAGAGGGATCTGTGCCAGGAGATGTTGGCACCATTTGTCTTAGCATGCTGCTTTTTGTTGTGTTGTATCAGAGCAGTTAGAAGCAATATTTAGATTTCTATAAAGCTGTTCCTGAAGCCTGTGTTGAAGCCTTTCTGTCATAAAGAATTTCAGCAGTGTGGCTTTATAGCAGTTGTATCAAAACATATTTCATGTCTCCTACTGTGAAGAAAAGTTGCTAGCATACTGATATGTTTTACATAATATGCCAACATCAGTCAGAGCAGAGAGAATCTAGACAGCGTGGAGAGAGAAGAAAAAATGTAACTGGTGTATGTAGGGTAGAAAGCAAAGGAGTAGCTACTGTTATTGCAAGGCCTGGGAGAGTGAGTGAAAAACATTGTGTTTTTGTAAGGTGAGTGGGAGGAGATGTTACCGCTGATGCATTTAATTGGCTTTTTCTTTTTGCAAAAGGCTTTCCCATACTTTCAAATAACATCTGCCTTCATTATAATGCTAATGAAAGTACCTGTTTCCCTCCTTATGTACAGGGTGGCTGTTTAGCCATGTGCAGTTTTGCCTTAGCCAGGGAAACAGTTCAGAGCCACAGTCAAGTTACATGCAGAGCATATTAAGCACAGAAAATACTTGTCTTCTCCACAGTTTTAAAAGTTTGTGGTTCCTTTCATCCTAGAAAGAAAAGAGATTTAAGTTTGTAATATTAAGAAGATTTACAGGCAAAGTAAGGTCTGAGGTGTTTTAAAATTCTCAACCCCTTTTTGATTCTTTAGGCTTATAGGTGCAACACAAGTGCAGAGATGTGTTTATATGCTCCTGTTTTTTATTTTTTTAGGTGAATTCATAGACCGGGTACGACAGAAGAAGAATGATATAACTGTTTTGGATCTAGGATGTGGGAAAGGTGGAGACTTACTGAAATGGAAGAAAGGCAGAATTAAAAAACTCGTCTGTACTGGTAAGAAGAGATGATAGCTTTCTACGGAAGGTACATCAGATTTTATGGGAAACCAAGTACATCTCCAGTATTTTGTTATTCTTTTTCCATCAATCAAAGAATGTAATGAACCCCTTTTGTGCAAATAGTTGTATTTTGTCTTTTAATCTGAAGATATGACTTGATTGCCAGCAGAAATATAAGAATCATCAATACTTAGCTTTCAGTTCAACTCCTATATAAAAACTGGTATCACTAAAGAAAAACAATATTGCCACAGGTTGCCCTAGGCAAAATGTGGCCCTGGGGAAAAGACTAACATTTTCTATTTTGTCTTTTCTCCCACATCTAGTCTCCCATAGTATTTTTAATTGTTCTGAAATGCATACAGGAGAGCTGCATTTAAAAAAAACCAAATAAATCCCCTAATGTTGTGGGAAAAAATGGTCTTGGGTGTTACAATCAACTAAAGATTTTCAGACTCAGAAATGGGGAAGAGCTGAAAACTGATTAAAAAAAAAAAAAATCTTGTTTGAATAATTGGCTTAGAGGTTGGGAGAATGATACCATCTTCCCTTTTCTCAAAAAGTATTCCAGGTATAATCAGAGGAAATATTACTTAACCCCAAATTTAATTAGGTACTAAAGTTCTCTAAAACTCTTTCAGGGGGAATTATTTTGGGTACTTCACGTTTTACAGTTCTTTCTTGCATTATTCAGTAGACAGTGTTCAAACACAATCAATTTACTTACAAAGTTCTTAGGTAAATTTATTGCATATTCTCAGAGGCTCAATAACTGAAAAAGAAGCAGTCTTAGAATTTAAAAAAAAAATCCCATGATGTAACAGAAATAATTGCATTTCAACATCTTTTATATTTTTAAGAATATGAAGAATCCCTGTGAGCTGAGCTGTTTCAATGGAACTGAAGATAATTTTTTTTTAGCCTGCCATATTTTACCTTCTGTGTTCCAGTAATCATTCAAATTTTCTTGTCTGCGGAGCAGTGTACACACTTCTAAAAATTTCATTTGTTATATTTATTGTCTTTCCATATATAGACATTGCTGACATTTCCGTGCAACAATGCAAGCATCGCTATGAAGAAATGAAATCCCGATGTCGGTATAATGAACATATTTTTGATGCAGAATTCATACAAGCAGATAGTACCAAGGTACAGTTCCTGTGCTTTGTAATATTTTTGAGATTTAATGTTCTTTATGGTAGTGCCATAACATTTTGGGTATATATATTTTTAAGGTAGGATTATTGTACTGCCAGGCGAATCAGCCACAGGGGTTACCGGAAGATTGCTTAAGATGTACTTGGGTGCATTTTGCTGCTGTTGTGTAACATTCCTGAAGCCTGAATGTCTTTTCCAGATAGTAAATCTGATGCTTCACTATCTTTTACTTGACACGGGGAACAGAATGACTGTTCAGCTTTGGAGTTCTGTGAGACAACATGGGATGTTGGAATTATTTTGGTGAATGCTGGGATAAATAAAGGACCTTTTCTGATTTGACTTGTACACTTGGAATTTTTTCTTTCTAGTGGTATTTTAGTTACTGTAATAGGTACCTTTGAAACTTGTGTGGTAGAGCAGGTTTCTTTGATTGTCTGGAGGCAGTGGTGAATGCGTGGCTGAGGCTTAGGAGACAGTCTTCTAACCAGAACTGCTTTTGCTTCCTAGAAGTGCAGGCTGAGAGTGCCCTGCTGGTGGAGGCTGAGAGACAGAACCTACCTGGTTCCAGCATATCTGTGGAAAAGCTGAACCTGTTCTCAGCCTTGCATGAAGGGCTGTTTGCTTGAATTCTTGGTTGCCTTTCCTTCTTCTGAGAAACAGTCTGTTGCAGGTTCATGTCATCTCTCTCGACTTGGGGGAAGAGGAGAGAGACTTGGCCAAGAAAGAAAGTGATATTTTCATGTTGCTATTACAGCTCAGTCTTAGATGCATATGCATTTTCTGTTGCATGCTTTGTTCTGTCTGTCCTTGCAAACAAAAGTTAATTTCCCTGATTTTTGATCTCTATCATGAATGTTCTATATCCTGCAAAATCTAATTCTGCCCACCTCTTTTTCTCATTTTCCTATCTTTATGTCTGCTGAGTACAGGGTCAAAGCAAGCTTTAACCTGGCAAATTTCAAGAGTTCCAAGTTCTTCAGATTTTAGTTACTTGGTCTGGGATGGGGAGGAGTACATTGGTGATGAACATGGGTGAGAATACACACAGTACAACTCGTTGGGCAGGGCAGGGCAAACTACCATATTTAAAACAACCCCTTCTCCTCTCAAGTGCATGTTTAATAGGTCAGTTTTTATTACAGAGACTTAGTAAACTCAGATTAATTTTATTACAGAGCTTTTTCCAGCCAGATGGTGGCCAGTTATAAAACCCCAGCAATAACATACTTCTGGAAACTATAAATTAACTAACCTTGGGTTTTGGTCTTTCAGATGTAGTAGTGTTACTTGACAACATGAAAAAATTTGAGGACATTATAACTTTGAAATGTGTGTGTATTCTTGTTGTTTCTAAATGTTGTGTATGGTTTTCTGTGTAGGGGAGAGCTTTTTCATGCTCTTGTTTTTTTCATCTTGTCTTTGTTGAACTTGTAAAGGAATGGGAGCTGAAAGGACAAACTTAAGAGAATTCAAAGAATTACTGAAGTAGAACATTTGTTAGAAGATTTAAGTGAATTATGCTTGTTTCTGTAGTTTTCTTTTTTATCTGTTACAGGATCTCTTATCTTCCAAGTACAGTGATCCAGATTTGCGCTTTGACATTTGCAGTTGTCAATTTGTTTACCATTATTCATTTGAGACGTATGAGCAGGCTGACATGATGCTTAAAAATGCTTGTGGGAACCTCTCTCCTGGAGGTTATTTCATTGGCACAACTCCAAATAGCTTTGAACTTGTGTAAGTATTCTTATGTCCTATTAGTCTTCCAAAATTCTGTGAAGTATAGTTAAGTGATAGATGTTCTTGTAGTGCTCCAATAAGTTCGTACAAACAGAAGCAATTTTTCTGCAACAATTTTGGATTCTAGTAAAAAAATTTCACTCATGAACTTGACTCAATGGATAGTAAAGCAATTCTAACCCTTGTCTCCTTTCTCATGGTTCTTCTGATAGAAAGTATAGGTCTTCATACACTTCATCCTTCTGTCATGACTTCAATAGTGTCAAAATGACCACAGCCTGGGGACAAACTGTCAAGGTTTTATGGTTGTTTCCAGAAGCCTGTCTTGTCCATGTAGATTGTCCGTGTGTCCGGGCTTAAGGTTTATCTTCTAGGTCCATTTAGTCCTTGGTATGTTGTATGGGAATGATAACCTGTTAAAACACAGTATGGTGCTTCATTTCACTGTTTCATTGCTTTATGAGATAAGGGAAGTGGGAAACCAGAGATCACTGAGTATTACTGGGAGCAAAGTATTACTTTCAGGCTTCCTATGTGTAGTTTTCTCTGCCTGTTAAATACTGGTCAATGAATGTTTGTTTATATCTCATTCTATAGAAAGAGACTTGAAGCTTCAGAAACAAATTCATTTGGGAACGATGTGTACAATGTAAAATTTGAAAAGAAGGGAGACTATCCCTTATTTGGCTGCAAGTATGATTTTCACTTGGAAGAAGTGGTTGATGTCCCTGAGTTTTTGGTTTACTTTCCCCTACTGGAAGAGTAAGTTAAGTTTTAAATTCATTATACAATAAAAGCTGTGGAAGATAATAAACACTTATTTAGTTGATGTGTCGTTGCATAATGCTTGCAGATAATTATGTTTTGGCTTTCTTACTATATTTTCCAGTTCTCAATTTTTTGTTGTTGCTTCAAATACAGAGATTTCTTGCCTTTCCATCCACAACTGTAATCTGTCCATTGAACTCTGTTGAAGGTCCTCTGGTCAGAAGCTGTAAGAACTTAAACTATGTCTCATGAGGAACATCTGATCTGATACATTGGATCTGACAGCAAACCTTTAGAACTGTCAGCTTTTCCTTCTTTAATTGTAACTTTTTGAGGGGTTTCTTTCTATCCCTTTTTTGGTCTTTCTGTGAGCTTTCATGTGTATCTTCTTCATCATGGTGCCTCTTTCTTGTCTTCTTCACCTTTCCTTAGATGTTCATAGGATTTTTGCTGTGGTAACTTTTTTATTCCTCTAAATGATCTTCAGCTGTGTACATGGAATCGAGATGTAAGCCACTAAATACAATGGAAAGAAGTTCTCTAGAAGTATTTATAGTATACATGGTAGATACTGCAGGGAAAAGTGTAGTCTTTCTGGATGTCCGCATGGAACTTCTGTGTTTTGGGAGAGGAGGCCTTGTCTATTAAAATTTTTGTAGATTACTTCTGTGTAGATTTTTGTTGTCCTAATTAAAAAAAAAATAAAAGGACAGTTTCTGGTGGTACTGCAGCTTGTTTGATCTAAAAGTCTTTACTAAGAAAAAAAGTTGTAAAAAAAGTAATCCTAGTGAATACCATAAGATGTCACTGTGGCTTAAAATTGTTCCTTTGAAAATAAAGCTAGAATAATTTTGCGGCTTCCCTAATTAAGCTTATTATTTTGACAGAATGGCAAAGAAGCATGGCATGAAATTAGTCTACAAAATGACATTTCGGGAATTCTATGAAGAAAAAATTAAGAATGAGGAGCATAAAATGCTATTAAGGAGAATGCAGGCCTTGGAGGTAAATTTGGAGTTGACTTGTTTATTTTAATAGCATTATACATCTTGGGGTTTTTTTCGTGCAGTAATTGAAATTCCCTTTGTGAACATCTTGCAATTAATTAAGGGCTACCAGTAAGAAGTTATTTAGTTCCTGAGGCTGAAAGTGTGACTCTGGTTGTTGACCTTGACTGGCTGCCAGACACCCACTGACCTGGATTCTTGTTCCCTCTTCCCAACAGAATGGGAGGAGAAAATAGAAAAAAAACCCCTTGTGGGTCAAGATAAATTCAAGGAGATTGCTTAGCAATTTCTGTCAGACAAAACAGACTGAACTTGGAGAAGATTAATTTAATTCATTGCAAAAAAAAAAGAATAAAAAATAGTGAAGAGTGAGAAACTTGAAAACCTAAAACCGCCTTTGTCCCACCCACTGCTTGTTCCCAGGCTCAGCTTCGTTTGTTCACTCCTGACCTTTCTACTTCCTCTCCCTTCCTCTGCAGGGGGATTGTAGTCTGTTTGTAACACTTTGTCTCTCCCTGTCCTTCCTCCACACACTCTTCTCTTTGTCCAGCACAGGTCCCACCCAATACATGATTCAGATTTTGAAGATAATATTTCAATAATGAGGCAAGTTTCTGTTCTTGTGAAGCAGGAAACAGAAGCCCAAGAATCATACCAAGTGTCAGATAGTGGTGGCTGTAATTCATTTCTTCCTCAGCAGAGAGACTGAAATCTGGATCTTTGTGCAAGGAATATTGACTGAAAATAAATAAAGGAATCTCTGTAGGAGTAAAAAGACAGTCTGTGTTCATAGAAGAAAATGGTACTTAACTATAATTGAGTGTATGTTTTTGTCCAATGTTTTTGCATTTTTTTTTTATCCTCAGGCTCTTATCCTCAATAACTTCAGCAGCTTCAGAGAAGCTTTTCCAGGCTACCTCTGAGGCTTTGGTTTTACTTTTAGTTCTCTGTGCTTCCCTCCTCCCTCAAACAGTAGAATTCTTCAGCAGAAAACTCTCAAATCAAGTAATTGGTGACTTATTCAGCTGAGTCACAGCCTGCAACTTGACTGCACTTGTTGACACTAAAAGTGATGGTGCTATGTGTGGGCTCACACTGGCAGTGGCACAGAGACACAGCCTCTGACTTAACCATCTTCCTTCTTAGGAAAGTTGTCTTAAGGTAGTGGCCGCTTAAAACTGAGGACCGAATTTTTATGATCAAATTTATTTACACAGATCACTAGTGACTGGGATCCTTAGTAAGTACATCTTAGTTTTGAAGAACCTGTTGTATGCTTCTGTTACAGCTTGTGTCTTACTGAAGCATTTTAATTGTTCTGCTTGAAATTGTAGTTGCCCATTTCTTAGTACTTCTGCTGAAGAGATGCTGGTATAGGTGCTCTTCTAAAAGAAGGTATATCTGGGTAATGCTCATAATGTGCTGTACATGAAGGAGAGTGTTCATGGTTATCTGTTTCCCCTGCTTTAGAGACATAAGGATAAAACTTCATTTATAATTCTTGGGTGGCAGATTTTCTGGTAAGTAGGAAATATCAGACCTGTTCCTGAGAATGTTATAAAGGAGAGACCTAAATTTAAAATATTTTTAAGACTTACTGACCTCTGTCATGGACTGTGTTGTGACAAACCCTTTACTTCATGTGATTAATGTATCTCACTATTCAATGTTTTGTTCTATGCTCTCCAGCCATATTCTACACTTGGCGATTCCAGGCTTGTTTCTGATAAACCTGATGATTATGAGCATGCAAAAGAGTTTATCAAAGATGGCAAGGCAAAATTACCATTGGTAAGTTCCTTTATACTTCACTTGAGATAACGTCTTAAAATTGAGGTCCTGATCTTTCATACTGTGGTGCCTTCTTCATTTCAACTCTAGTGAAGTTGGTATGAGTGTCTCTTTGCATGTGAAAAATTGTAGAGCTGCAGGGCTAAGGGGTTCATCTAATTTATATCCCATACTCAAAGAATCTAATTCACTTATGTTGGTAGCTGTTAAGAAATTTGTAATAATGAGAAGGGAAAGGATATTTTTCCATCTTACTTGACAGCTGTTCTTTCTACCTATTCTTAATTTGAGGAATCTTCTTATGTTCTGGATCTTCACAATACTGATTTAAAGCATTAGTTCCAATCCTCTGATAGGAGACTTCAAAGGTTTCTTCATAACACTGTATTTGAAATCATTCTTTCCATTTTCATCAGTACAATATGAAGGTGATCAGCTTAAAGTTTCTACTTGGTTTTGTTGCTTGGGGTATTTTTTTTTAATCATTGATTCATCTACTGTTCATGGATTCTTGAAGATGTGGTCCACTTACTGCATATATAAAAATTCTGCATCAAGAGAGAAAAGAAACCTGCTCTCCACATTTGAAATTCAAAAGTTTTTAACAAGAAAAATGTTTGTTTTAAGCATATTTAAGAAGTAGGCTTAAGAACATGAGAATGACAAGAGAGACCAAAAATGTCTGTTGCCAAGTGCTGTTTTAAAAGGTGAACCATTTGGTCAGGTTTGGTCAGTGGGTAGCATATAGATTAAATTATGGCCCCAGTGAGGACTCCTTGGATGGGGATGGAGTGGGTAGAGCAGAAAATCAGCTTCTTGTTGTTTCCTTATGTTTCTTAATTGATGGGGTAAATGGCAGCAGCTTTTTGCTTGTGAACTTGCCGTGCTTTCATCTGATCAGCTGAGCTGGGAGTTTCCTAGGCTGGAAGACAGGCTGTTTTTCCAGAATGTGTGAGTAAGGGTGAGAGTTAGTCTCTTGCAAATAGTTTCCATGGGCTGTGGGGTGTTGTTGGGTGGAAGCAGGCAGTGTTCCTGAGGGAAGTGGCAGCACCATGGTGTAGGGCCTTTTCCTGGCTTCTGCACATCTCAGTCTGAGCAGCAGCAGGAGCCAGGTCAGCTCATGCTGGTGTGTGGTAATGGACTGAGGCATGCTCTGCATTGTAGAGGCACCCAGACCGACAGACTGTTGGCCCATTCTCCTGTACCTATTTAATTTAGGTGTGTTCCATTATCTGGGTCTTCCAGTTCCAGACCATCATAGTTAGTGGCATTATAAATATCTGTGGTCTACAGTAATGCTTTTCTTGCCCCTGAATAGCCAGTCAGGGTGGGTGGTTAGATATTGGTCAGTGAAAGATGGAGCTAAATCAGTGTTTTATTGTTTCCTTATTTTTTATTCAAACTGTGGGTTTTTTCTGTCCCCTTCTAGGGAACCTTGAGTAAGTCTGAATGGGAAGCAACAAGTAAGTAATGGTTTTGAAAACAGTATTGACTGAATGACTGCTTAGAAAAGTGTGTAGAATAGCCTGTTAGTGATGGAAGAAAATCCAGATTCTAAATATAATAAGATGTTGTTATTTATGTAATTCAAAATGTCTGTGTGTAGATTATGTAGTGTGCACATCGCAAGAAATTGGGAGGGAAATGGGTAGGTGCAGCCAACCAGAATTTGCATTTTTGCAGGCCATTATACTGGTTGTGTTGGTAGTTTAAAAACAAAAAATGCTGTTTACTTCACAAGTGAGAAAAATCTTCACCCTGCTTTCTTAAATTATGATCTAATTTTTGAGTCTATGAATTATAAGGTAGACATAAATTCCAGCAATCTAGAAGTATTATCTCAATTATTTACTTGAGAGGGGCTTTTTATATAATTTTATACCTTTTTATACCTAAAAAAATATATATACCTTTAAAAATTTAGTGATTATTGTGTTTTCTATGTAGTCTATCTTTCCAGAAACATTTGGAGTAATGAGCTTCTGATAAGAGTATAAGCACAGCTTGTTCCTTACATGGAACTTTGCATTGTTGCTGAGGAATGTCTGATAAGCTTGTCTTGAAAGATTTGCAAGTAGTTATGGCACCTCCTTCATTAAAATAAAAGTTGAATTCAAGTGGAAATCTGAAAATGTTTAATTAGACCTGTGGTCTCAACTAAGTGGTTTAACCTGTCTGTCTGGAATGGAGCACAGGAACATCTGGCATTGATTATATGCCAACAAAGAATTTTCCAAGGGTGCTGGTATGGACTGTATGAGTATCCATTAATAGAATCATACTGTTCTGGACTTGAAAAAATGCTATAATTTAATCTTTGTCCATCAAAATTTAAAATACTAAAATTGATAATATGTATCATGGGTTTATTTGCTTTTCAATTAAAAATGAAGTCAGTAATTTTAACCCTGATTGTCCATTACTGCATGTATGAAAGAGTCTTTATACTTAACTCACATATGACTTTTTATGTGCTAGTGAATGTTCATTGTATGTAGAATGGCACAGTAATTTATGAATTTCATTCACATTTCTGAAAACTATGTACAAAACTGTGTACATTTCTGTAAAACTATGCTGGAGTAAAATGCTAGAGTTGCTCATTGGAAAATCATAAAATCTTTTGTAATTTCAATAATTGCTAACAGGTTATTTGGGCATAATATCAACCTGGTTACATTTTGAAAACTTAGTTGAGTCACCAAGCAAGCTGAAACTTTAAATATTCCCATTTTCATTTTTAGGTATTTACTTGGTATTTGCATTTGAGAAGCAACCATGAAACTTCACTTACTGGATGCAGCAAGAAGAGATCATATCCACGTGCAAGTTGGAATGATCAGAAATCCATGGTGGCAACTATTTTTTTATTTTTTATTTTTTAATTATCAGACGTGTGCAGGACACTACCAAAACCCAGAGGAAGCTCATGATTCAGAGTTACATTGCCTGTCTGTGACAGATGGACTTCTGTGTGTATATATAAGAAAGATTCTGAACCAGTCTTTTTAAGCATTTGTAAGCAATCTGCGTGCTCTCAAAACCTGTGTTTGAACTCACATAACTTTGTTAGAAAGAAGTGTTTTGTTTGTAGAAGTACATTTGTGATTATGAGCCTGACCCTGCACTTTCTGAAGTTGATGGAAGAATATTGACTTTGATAATGCAGAATGAGGGCCTAAATAGTGTTCTGCAGAGCTCAGTTAAGTCATAAGATCTATACAGCATAGAGGGTATGTCTACATTGCATGCAGAGCAAAAAAATACCTGAGTCAGTTTGAGAACCTCTGTGCTGTGCTCAAGCCTGCATTGTAAATCTACCTTAGTGGTATTCATGGTGTAGTTTACGTGGTAAAATCCCATGATGTTTTTTTTTTTCCTGCTTGCCGATATGTAGTGTCACTTCATGGTGCTTTTAAGATTAAGTAAGTTTGTTCTGTACAAAACTGCTCTGAAAGTACTCAATTTCTAATGCTTCAAATCTCTACTTTGTTTTCCAAATATGGCTGTGTGGTTATCAGTAACAGCTGCTTAAGTTGGATTACTGAACATTTTTTTATTGTATTAAAGACTCTCCTGACTTTTCAGTAGTTTTAGTGGTTCTTGAAACTTACTAGACAGATCTTAGGATGCCTTTCTTTCTTGTTTCATAGAATTCCAAATGGGCTTGGCAGTAGGATGAGCTGGTGGTGGTGATGGGGACCTCATTGCAGTCTTATGGCATTAAAAACATGGTCATGTCATGGATCATGAACCAGAAGGGGAGCCTGTGTAATATTTGAGGATACCAGCAGCTCCCTCAGGAAAGGAGGGCTGTGTATGTGCATACACATTCTTGTAGCTATGGGTAACAATCCCCAAATTAAAGCCACATATTTTGTTTGGGAATGCAATTAAATTATACTAGTAGGCAGAACTGTGCCTAAGTACCATCATAACTGCTTGTTAATCTCTTAGAGCTGGCATAGGGATTTCTGTACAGTGTTTGCTCGACTTTCCATATGCTTGTAGCCACCCATTACTGAGAAAGCCTGAATACTTCATGTTTTTTCTCTCCCATTTTGGGCTAACAGTAGCTGATGGCTGCTGTTGGCTAATAGATTTAACGTAGAGATGAAATGATGATGGTACGTGAGTATTTTGAAGAGTTATAGCAAACCTAGAAGAGAACATTTCTGTTAAAACTTATATGTTCAAATTATAAGAGTTTTTAGTTGTATTGCTTTCCCCCTGTAATTGGGTTGTACTCTTTTCTTCACGACTCCTTTTTTTTTATTGTCTAGAAGAACACCTGTAATGTTCACTGAAGCAGTAGAATATGTCAGTTCTGCTGCTGAAATTAAGATAAAATGTTCTTGTCTGCTAGAATTAGTACTCATGAAACTAGCTAAAAATGATGACTCTTTAGAAGTACAGAAATGTTTCTTTGAAATTTGTGTGCGTCAAAGCTAGTTTTGTTGGATTTCTTGTATCAAATTTCATTTGAAAATACATTGTTATGCTATTTTTGGAAGAAATAAGAATAATAAAAACAGAGGGAATATGGTGGAGTGTCTTTCCTCTTTTAAGTGAATCTTAACATATCAGTCACATAATGGTTGAGTGTGGAAGGGACCTCTGGAGGTCATTTGGTCCAACCCCCACCCCTGCCCAAGCATGTTCATCCAGAGCTGGTTGCCCAGGATCTTGTCCAGACAGCTGGACAGCAGCTTGTTGCCTTGGAAATCTCTGGCCTGATTTAATTCCAGGTGGGCTTTTGGCTCTGCTAACTGAATATTCCTAGTTGGCTACCTGCCTGTCCTTCCACCCTCTGTATGCTTTCCTCCTGTGTCTGAATTAAATCAGGAGCTCCTTGTTCATCCACACAGGTCTCCTGGCATTTTTGCCTGACTTCCAGTTCATGGGGATAGACCTCTCTTGATCTTGGAGGAGATGATGTTTGAATAATAATCACCTTTATTGAATCCCCTTCCTCCAGGGCATTATCCCATCAGATTCTACAATGCAGACATTTGAAGAGGCAAATATGTGCTCTTCTGAGGAAAAATGTGCTTGGTTTTTGCTCTGCTAATACATCTCAGGATTCTAAAGTCCAGTATCTCATGCTCACTGCAGCCAAAGTTGCTTTTGACCTTCACATCCTCAACAGCTCCTTGTTGGTGGTATGAGGTCTAGCAGAGCATCTCAGGTTCCTCTATCACTTGGGTCAGGAAGTCACTGATGCTCTTCAGGAACCTCCTTAATTGCTTTTCTCTTGCTTTGTTATCTCTCATGTAGCAGTTGAGGACCAGGGCCTGTAGATGTGAAGCTGCTTCCAGCCGTAGAGAACCTCATCCACTTCTCTATGTTCACATATCTTGTAGCCAACAACCACTGTATGTCACCTGTACTTCTCCTTAGTCCTTACCCTGTAAAAAAATCTCTTCATTACAGGGTTCCAGTCATACAGGTCATCTCACCATTTCTCCATTTCTGATTCCAGCCAGATCATAGCCTTGCAACATTCCCTGATAAATACATTTCTTCCCAGTACAGCCGTATGACTTCAGAGAAACAATTAAAAGTGAGCAGAGCATTTAGGTTCTCAGCACTGCCGATGAGACATTGAAGGTGGCGGGGTGTGCTAAGGTCATTTGAGCACAAATTTTTTGCAAAAGGAAGGAACTTTGGTAATCTGAATTAAGAAATTGGAGGAGTAATACCTGGTGCTGCACCAATTAAGTGGTACCATTTATTTAAGTTCACACAATAGAGGAAACCAGAAATGGAAACTGAACTTTGAAGGTCATTTCGTCCCCAGCTAGGTGGTAAGATATATGACTTGGGAATAGGAGCTAGAAAACATGTAACCTTTTCCTCTAGTTTCTTCCCTAACGTCAAACAGTTGAGAACTGTGCTGGAACACAGTGGTTCAGCATGTAGTTGCTGGGGAGGGCCAGCAGAGCTGATAAATTGTTTTGTGCTTAGGTTAAGTAGATTCCTTGCTGCAGGAAACACCTCAGTTTGCCATGAAAATGCATGGATGAAAATCCTGTATTAAAGAAGAGGTAATTGTTCCTTATTTAGCTATTCTGAAACCTTGTACCAAAACCAATGAAATCAGATACTATATTTGTGGAGGAACTGTGTTATATCAGTACTGAAAGCACTTAAGTATGTTCTGTGCTTCATGCTTAAATTTTAAGAAAATGCTTAAACAAATGTGTTGTATGGTGGAAGGTATTTATTTGATTGACTGAAGAAGTCAGACTTTGAGAATGGTTTCAGTTAGAAGGGACCTTAAAAATCATCTAGTTCTACCCTCCCTGCTGTGGCAAGGAACACCTTTCACTAGAACAGATTGTGCAGACCTCCATCCAAGCTGCCCTTGAGCACTTCCAGGGATGAGGCATCCTGTCTTGGTTTGAAAAGACAGGTGTCTGCTAAGGAAGGTAGAAACCTCCCTTGAAATGGAAAAAATGTAACCCCCCACTGGCTCTTAATTATTATAATCTTGAAATCAAGGGGCTCTCAGGCAAAGATATAAATAGGAATATAAATAAGAATAACAGTTCTTTACTAGGAAAATTAAAATAAAAATGGAGTAGTAAAAAGAAAATCCACTGACAGAGTCAGAATACAACCTGATACCCGGTTGGTCAGAGTGTTGCTAGCAGTCTGATTAAATGGTGGCTGCAGTGCTCCTGGAGTGACAGATGTGGTTCTGTTGAAGCAATGATCCTGTAGAAGGATGTAGTTTTCCTCTGAAGGTTCAGTGGTGTAGATGGGTCTGGTCTTGCTCAGGGAATCCAGCGGAGAAAGGCTGCCTGTGGTGTTCTGCGACTCAGATTATATCCAGGTAGGAATGCTTGGCTCCTCCCCCGTGTGGAGCATCTCACAATGAGGTGATTTCATTTTATCAGTCATGCAGTGACTGACTCAACGCACATTAACAGAAGATATCCCCCTGGTGGGAGGATGGGTTGTGGAAGAGATAAAGAACACTGCCCCACCTGGTTTTAACAGATGGTAATAGAATATATACTTTCTGTTACATCTTGCACTGCAACCCAAGACACACTCACAAATGCTTTGGGCAGCCTGTTCCAGTGTCTCATCAGTCTCAAAGCAAAGAATATCTTCCTAATACCTAATTCAAATCTACTCTCAGTTTGAAGGCATTTCCCCTTGTTATGTCACTACATCCCCTTGTAAAAAGTCCCTCTCCATGTTTCTTGTAGGCTTCTTTTGGATACTGGAAGGATGCTCTAAGGTCACACCAAAGCCTCTTTTCCAGGCTGAACAAACCCAGTTCTCTCAGCCTTTCCTCATAGGAGAGGTGCTCCATCCCTGTGGTCAGCCTGGTGGCCCTCCCCTTCACTTGCTCCAATGGGTCCTTGTCCTTCCTGTGCTGGGGACCCCAGAGCTGGATGTAGCACTCCAGCTGGGATCTCACCACAACAGAACAGAGGGGCAGAATCCCCATCCTTGTTCCACTGGCCACACTGGTTTGGATGCAGCCCAGGATTCTACTGGCTTTCTGGGCTTCTAGCACACATTGCTGCCTCAGGTCCAGCCTCTCATCCAGCAGAATCCCCAAGTCCTCCTTGGCAGGGCTGCTCACAATTTGTTCATCTCCCAGTCTGTATTGATACTGGGGGTTATACTGACCCAGGGGCAGGACTTTGCCCTGGATCTTGACCTCCATGAGATTCTCATGGGCCCACTTCTCAAGCTTGTCCAGATTCCTCTGGATGGCATCCCATCCTTCAGGTGTGCTGCAAATCTTACATGTACTCCTGTTACAACACTTGAATAGCTGAATTTACATAATGAACATTTCAGTCCTTTAACTATGAGTGTTTTGCTTTTGAGTCACAGTCTATTTAATAAAGCACTCTCTTGTATAATAGGTATTTTTATGAAAATGAGTAATTATATGCTGTGTACTAATTGCTAAACTGTGTTTTTGAAGACATTGAAAACTGTTAATTTCAGGAACATTCGACTGCAAGCAACAAGTTTAAAACATCTGCAGGGTAATCAAGGGGCTAATAATAAATCCACTTCTGCAATCCACTTATTGCCAGAGTAATAATGCTTCTGGAGGAAGCAGGAGCTAATATCAAGCAGGATTAACAGTAATCTTGTAATCTCAGTTCCTGGTGTTCCTTGTGCCACAAATTAGAACCTCTGTCTGTATGGAAATGAGGAAATGGACATCTGTTATTGCTGCTTGTGAATGCAAATAAGCTTCCTGATTTTTCAGGAGTCTGAAGCACAAAAAATCAGACCATTCAGTGCCAAAAGACATGGAGACAAGTGTTTGAGTGGTTTTTGAACAAGAAGTGTCACCTGAGATTTAAAAAAAAGTCTGAAATCCTTATGCTGATGACATTATGAATGCTGTGTACCCAACTAATAACTGTTCCTATAGTTTAGTTTTTTGCAGCTTCATTTTACATGGATGTACTAGTCCTGGTGAAATGGCTTTCCCTTAAACCCCTTTACAACAAACCCCATCGTAGATTTGTGTACTGCCTTGAATGTTTCTTTTACTTAGAAAACAGATGTAGGGCAAAAGAAAGCTAACTTGATCAATTTGGTTTTGCTAAGTTAAAGGTTTTCCAATGCCATTTTAATGGAAGCTGTCACCCTTTCTTCATTTTGTTACAGCTGTTTCTCAACACTGCTATCTTTTTATTTGGGTTAATGTGTTACCCAGCAACTGAGGTCCACTTGCAGGATTAGGTGTTTGAACATTTAAGGTCTGACTGAATGGTGCTGTTATTAGTTTAAGCCAGAGGAAAGGATGCTTTTTAGTTCATGGGCCATATTGTTTCAATGGGCAGCTTCATGAGGGTTGGGCTCTCTCCCTCTGCACCTCACAGTATTGTACAAATTCACTGAAGCTGTGTTTCTGAAAGTGATTTAATCACATTGTCATTGAACTAGAAATGTACTGCTCTTAGCAGTGGCATGAACATCACCATGGGATTTAGAGTAACAATGTTGGCATTGCTGGAGCCATACTTTCTCACTTGGTTCTTAATTTTTATGGCTCTCTCACAGTCTTGGAATAAGACTACTTACCTTGTGGCTTACTAGCTCCCAACTAGTAACTGCTTCCTTCTCAGTTTGCACTCACTTCCAACTGAACAGCGATGGACTTATTCTGAATTAAGACACATGGCTAGTTTCTGTAGGTTTTAAACTACAAAAAACTACATTAAATAATAAGCACAAAGTAAACTTTGGTTTATGTAACTTTTCTCTAAAAAGTCCTTTTTCTGTTTCTCTGTTTCTGCTGCATCTCTTCTGTATTTTTCTTTTTATTCTTGTATTTCTCAGACTCCTTTGGACTGAATTCTTTTGGGATCCTGCCTCATGGGGAGACCTGCTTATCTCAGTTCTTATGATTCGAAGAAAACTCCCGAGCTCATTAGAATCTTGTTTCTCGTGTTTATTAACAGGTGATCACAAAATTTAACAGATCTCTCCAGGCTGGTTACACAAGGTTAATCTTTGCAATTTGGCACATTTCTTTCTTCTGATGGTACAAACAAGGCCTTGTGGCACACTTTGTGTCTGATGCACAAAATGGCCCCGAACTACACAGTTCTTTTATCTTTATACCTATTTTTACCCAATTAACAATAGACACGTATATTATTTTTCTTAATGACCCAATGACCCATCACCTCTGTGATGCACTGCGGCATTTTCTATCCAATCACTTACTATGATCTAAAAACCTCTAGGAGAAGAACATGAAGAAGAAAGAAGAAGGGACAAGGGACAACACCCTAAATCCTCCATCTTGTCTCCTATTCTCTAAACTAACTTTTTCACCCAGTGATTTAAAAAAACTTTCTAATCTACACACACTTTTAGCTTTTTTCATCTAACTTTAACATTTGTTTTCATGTATCACCATGAAAACATGCTCATGAATTTCATATTATATGAGATTCAGTGTTTTTCTAGATCTTATAACTAAGTATCAGAAACAAGGGCACACACTCTGTATTCCAGACTCCAACAAGTTTATATATAAAATGCAGCTTTTAAGTCTCTAATTTTTATAGTCCAAGGAAACTTCTCTGTGGAGCAGTAATTTTCTGGTAGCAGAATTATTCTGAATTCTTTGGTTCAAGTAGTCCTTCTCTTTCTTTAGTTCACTTTGACACCTGCAGTGTACATCTCTGCAACAGACAGCTGGAACTGAAGTCTGCTTCCTTACAAAAGAGCTGTGAGCTGAACAAATAACAATAATTACAGAATTGGAAAGTTGTGGCGTCTTTGAATCACTTATAAAAGATTTAATTAAGTATTTCTTCAGCTAGAAGCAAATCACTGGTTCCTCTTAACAACAGCCTCAAGGAAGAAATGGGCTGCTGTTGAGTGTGCAGGGCACACTGCACCTTTATTATAATGGAGTAGTGTTGGATCTCTTAGAAACTGGGGGATCTGGGCTGGCTACCCAGAGTCTGAACCCAAAGGAGGCTTTTATGGAAACCATGGAATCCCAACTGTGGTAATCAAGAGGCTGATTATACATATTTTGTCTAATGCCCATTTAAGGTAAATTTTATATAAAATGTAGCACAAATTGAGAAGACACTCCTAAACTGCCTGTCAGTGATTAAATTAAATATTTTTTTTTTTTTTTGCTTGTGGGCTAGACTGTATGACTAGCTTGTGATGTGATAACACTTGCATGTTTGATGCTGTACAGACAGGTGGAAGAATGGATTATCCTCTTAAGACCAGTTCATAAATCAGAAGACTATGGTTTTCTATGCTTCCCTTCCTGGATGGACATTGCCTTCACTAGCACTATGATTTTGTGCCTGAATAAAGATGAATTGACTTTTTATTTTAATTATGTGAGCATATTTTGGCTATTTCATAGATACATAGATACGTAGATTGGTTCATGTTAGAAGGGACGAATAAAGATCACCTAGTCCAACCTCCCTGCTGTGGGCAGGGACAACTTCCACCTGACCAGGTTGCTTAAAGCCCCATCCAGACACGTTTTGAATACTCCCAGAGATGTGACATCCACAGCTTCTCTGGATGACCTTTTCCAGTGCCTTACCACCCCCACAGTGAAAAATTTCTTCCTTATACCTAATTCAAATCTACCTCCCCTCTTTTAGTTTAAAACTGTTGCACCTTGTCCTTTTGCTGCAGACCCCGATAAAAAACTAATTTCACCTATTTTATAAGCCCTCTTTAAATACTGCAAGACTTAGTGTCTCCCTGGAGCCTTCTCTTCTCCAGGCTAAAGGATTTCAAGTAAAGCAGCAATATTTTATTGTATGCTTGTGGTGATTTGATCTGGACTGGATGCCAGCTGCCCACCAAGCAGTTGAGTAAAAGGCAGGGGAGGAAAAAAATCCAGTGAAAGGCTTGTGGGTCAAGATAAGAGCAAGGGGGGATCAGTCACCAGTTACTGTCATGGGCAAACCAGACTTGATCTGAGGAAGTTAATTGAATTTATTATCAATGAAAAATCAGAGTCAGACAATGAGTAAAACTAAATCTCTAAATAACTTCCCCCCTTTCTTCTTCCTGGGCTCAACTTCACTCCTGAATTCACTACCTACTCCCATCCAGCTGTACAGGGGAAAGGGCAATAGGGATATATGGAAATAAATACGATAAAATTACTGTTGCTTTATGGAATTATTCTCCTGATGAAGATGGGGTTGCTGCTTTACTAATCAGTAGCAACATTAGGAATAAAAAGGCAAAAAGATCAAGTGTTTTTTCTTTTCAGAGGTCTCTGTCAGCTCCTGAGATAAATGGGAATGAAATGTGTAATTTGGCCACTGCCTTCAGTATTTTCATACACCAAGTAAAATGATGTCCCTCTTTTCTAAGGAGTGGAGAGGAAAGAATGTCCTGCTGGAAGAAGTCCATTAATTCTGTAACTTGTCATTCTTGTGGCATAATTTAGGAATCTCAAGGCAAAACAATGCAGTTTTATAACGATGTCCCTTTTAAAAGACTGTCTAAAATGTTAGTTTCTTAGCTGACTTTCATCTATAGCCAGCCTAACAGAACTGTCTTAAATTATTTACTTTTATTCTAAAATTACTTTTGTAGTGCAATTTTTAATTTTATTCATAATTGCTGCTGTCAATTTGTGCTAACTTCAAAGATTACTTAGGTACACTGATGGAGAAAATATGCAGTGTCTGTACACCTGTGCATGAATCACAGCTGGAGCCTGCTGTAGAATTTTTCTGTCTCAGCAACTAATTTCATTAGGTTTTGCCTCAAAAATGGTTTCTGCAGTACACTTTACAATAAACAGAAGAGAAGAAAAAAAATTATATATTTTTTCTTTTTTTTGTGTTTCCTTTTCCCTCATTGTTCTCTATTTTCCTGTTGAATGCTATGTTGAAAGACTGTTTTTCAAGTTAGTTGATCAGTTCAATTATTGTAACTAAGGCTTTTATAGTGACAATATGTTGGGGAGAAGAACATTTGTTAATAAAATGCATTTTCCAGATCTGCAGGAGCTCCTTCAAATTGTAGTGCAGAATAACCAGTGCCCATTTCTCTGTTTTACTCAAAATGAATTTCAGTCTTTGCTGGTCATTGCCTTAAATAATCAGTTCCTATTGTATGAAACACATCCATATCATGTGGGAAAATACCACGAATCCTGCAGTACAAGTAAGATTTTGATGGGAATATGTATGACAAAGCAATGTAAACATTCTGGGTCTAGCAGGCAAGGAATCTTCCATAAATTCTCCACAGTGAGAAAAATTACATTCTGCTTTCAGATTCAAGGCCAGATGCAGTAAATGGCACAGAGAACATTACCTCATTGTGCTCTGAGTAGCAATTTCCCCTTTAAATTAACATCTTAAATCAGGCGAATATTACCTCTCTTCCCTTCTTGAAGATGCATTTCTCTCCAGACACTATCTGGCTTTACTTATCATGTAGTTTCTTCTAACAGCTGCCTTTTCAAGAAGCAACCTCTCAGTTATACACTGAAGTATGGCTAATAAAAAGAAAAATAAATCTTTCACAAGGTCACCTTTCAGCCATTTGATGTGCTGAACCTCCTATGTGGGCATGAAACCAAATCCTGATTGATTGAGGGTGTTAATATTGCCCACTTTCTCCAGTATAAAGATGGCTGCACTTTGTGTGGTGGAGAAAAACTAACTCATAATCTGGATTTCTGTATTCAGCTAGTGGGGCTAACCACATTAGCCTAAATGGAAAATGGCATTTATTCCCTAGAGGATGTAGACACTTCTTTCTTTCAGTAAACAAACTAACCTGGCTAATCTCAACTTTCCACTTACACAGCAGAATACTTGTTTTACTTCTGTCGCCTTGAAACTATTTTTAGACTTAAGCATGTTAGATCTAAAACCACAGTTTGCTTTGATCAGCTAAGGTGATACCATTTATGTAGACACCAATGACAGGGTTGCTTGTAGATCAATCACTAAGACCAATGAGAGTTTATGCAATTTAGCCTTGTGCTGTGAAGTGAAACTTTGTTCTTTTATCTGGCTGGCTTGGCACAGGATTGTACCAATGGCTGGTACAGAGGTTTTAGACTTCTGAAACTGGACAGAGGAGGAGTTATAAGCATTTGGATTTGAAGTTCTGATTCCCACACACCTGCTCAGCAGACTCCAAATTCTTATAGAAACCCCTTCCTCTTTTTAACTCCCCCGTTTTTCTTGCTTTCCCCATATTTTTTGTAGCTGACTCCTTGAGAATCCTGATACAGGGGGTTTACTCAGACCATGTTGAACAGAGTAAGTATAATCTAAAAGAGTCTTTTTTTTTCTCCAGATTCATTTCATTGCCATCACTTTCTGCAAGGAGAAGGGACAGCAAGAGAGCTTGGGTAAAGGGGCCAACACTCAGGCAGAACATGTCACTTCATATTTGTACTGCAAAACTTACATAATTCCAGCTGAAATACAAAATTCCTTTTAGACACAGGAATCAGAAAGTAGGAACTAAGAGAGGAGCTCAAATTAGCATGAACATTTACTTATTAGTCAAATAAGCAATAAAAGAGTTTCCCAGCTCCTTGTTTACCCTATGCTTAAAAAGTGTGAGATAATGAATTAGAACAAATTGCTTATTAACAGGCAACAGCTTTGTCAAGGGTATGTGTTGTCATGAACTACCAGAATGAGGTATAGATGTCTATAAAAATGTCAGGTCCAAGCTGTAGCCAGAGCTTAGAGATTAGTTTATAATCACTTCTGTATTATACAGTGAATAGTTTTTACAAGTAAATGACATGCCATTCAGTCCTGCTGTAATTAAAGAATGCTAATGAGACATGCCAGGCAGTGCTCCGCTGGGAAATTATACCAATTCTTAAAATGATGTGTGGCAGGCAGCAGAATGAATGCAGGGTAGACATACAGACCACCAGCAAGAGCTCAGGAGTCTGGGAAATCCTAGCTAGTACAAATACATGAATAAGTAATTGAATTCTGATATCAATTGGTATGCTGAGAGAGACAGAAAAAAGTGACTCAGCAAAGGCTTTGTGTGGTGTTGCACACAAAAATATTTCTGCTCTCCTGTCAAGATGACTGATTAAGCCAGAAATGAATTTTTAAGGAGCAACAGGGCTACCCTGTAGTGTTTTAGCACTGTCAGAGAATCACTTAAAAGATATTTTACAGATTCAGCTGTAACTGCTGGTTGTTGGCTTTTACACATACAACATAACATTTTTTTTTCTGCCTGTAGCTGTTATTATTTCACTGGTAAGTCCAGGCTGGTTCTTGTCTGTCTGTCCTATTCCAAAGCATCAATTGCATTCGTATACACAGCTAGTCTGATAGTGTGCCTCTAAAATTTCCTCTTACTTCTTTGCTACAATGAATTTCTCTCAGATCCATTTCTTCATAGAATATGAAGAAATATTTCATTTCTTTGAAGCATGCATTTGATCTCATTTTCCCAAGGCCATAGGTTTCTGACTTAGTTCTTTGGACAATGCCTGCACAGGGTCAGGCCAAGAGAGCCATTCTTCAGCCCAAATATTGTAGCTTTTGACCACAGCCTTCCTTGCGCTGGCAAACCATGTTCTCTGTTAATAGAAATAGGAGCAGGGTGAGAAAGGGAAACATGAAGTTACGAAAAATTTATTTCATACTTTCACAAGATTTCCACTCCTCCTCCAAGTCTTCATTTGTTTCCAGAGGCCAGAAAAGAGGAAATGATCAGTAATCTTAAATGATATTTTGTTTTGAATTATGAATCATTAATCTATTTAGTTGATGAACATTTTATTAAATAAAGAACATAAGATATTTATAATTTTTACTCTGCTTGGGAGAAAATAAATCCAGGAGAGGTGCTTCATGGAGCACAAGGTACATTGCTTGAAGCTGAAGTTTACATGCAGATCTCCAACTTCTTACTGAAAAGTGGAGTAACTGCAGCAGGGCAGTCTTCTCTGGCTGCAGGCTCGCTGGTACGTGGAAAGAAAATACCTTATTTAGGCAAGACATCCTCAAATGGCAGAAGTGAGGGTAGCAGGTTCATATTGAAATGAGGGGAGAGGGTGTTTCCTTGATATTTAGTATGTGACTTTTTCTGTGGCCTCAGGCTCAAAGGCAGCACTTCCCATGCCAAGTAGTGACAACCATGAAAGTTGTGTGGAGCTGAAATAAGTGTGCTCAGTGTCACTGTTGTGCCTGGTCCTCAGCACCATGGAAAATTGTGGACAAGATATAGTTTTATAGAGGGAAGGAGTGTAAGCCTGTAGGTATTTTTTGCAGTAGATCTATGCCAATATAGAAGTCCATTTGTCTTCAGTTCTGAAAGAATTACACCTGTCAACAACTTACCTTTCCCAAAGTTTGTGAGCCTGTTTAAGCTTGAGTCCCCTCACACTTGCTGAAGGCCTTAGTTTAGCACATGCTACTGGGATGAAAACCCACATGAAATGAAGACCAAGCTTCAGTCTGACCTACACTGCAGTCAGAAGGCGTTTTCCAATGATTTTCTTTATCTTGCCCCTATTTTTTCTATGCAGGAGAACCTGGACATATCCACATTGGGTGCATTGTACCTGATTCTCAACTAAAACATATACTTTGTAAACTTCATTGTATATTGTCAGCTGTCTTCTAAAAGAAGTCAGTTGATCCCTTGCCTTGCTGATTTCAGCACTAACTTTCCTTGCCATTGCTGGAAACCAGATAATACCTCTACACTTGGAAACTGTTTCCGTAAATAACATGGAACCATTATATCTTCTTCAGAAGGGAAGTTAACAATCTAAGGAAGTGGTTTGTAACTGGATTTTTTTATCAGCCTGCACAATTATTCTGTCAAGCTAGTTCCCAAGCTTGTTCCTTGGTGTTGATTTTGCCCTGATGGGATGTAATCAGAATGCAGGCTGGTCATATTAATTCTGAGGAGCCTGGTGGTTATGCAGATGTTAATCTTGAACATGTGATTTGTCCTTTTTTGGTATTTGTCTTTGTCCCTTTGCTGAGTAGTATCACATGTCTGAAGATTTGTGGAGATAAAACCAGGGGTGGTTATCTTGGGGGCACCAGGATGTACTGGGGGTGCCAGGATAGAATGTATTCTTTTTAATCCGTCCCCTCTTTGTTGTTCCAAGACCAGGGCCAGGTTTCTTCATAGCATCTTTTCATCAGAGCTCCACCCTGCTCAAATCTAAGGCTGCATCCTCCTAGGACAGGGCCATTTTTTTCTTGCCTCCAGGGTCACCCTGACAAAAACTGCTGATCAAGCCAGAGTACCAACAGGTATTAGTTCTTTTCCAAGCACATATTTATCCAAGACTGTATATTAAGTGATGGAGAAAAGGTGCTTTGTGACCTGTATGTAGCTTTGTGAGGTGCTGACATCCATCCTAGTAAAATTTAGGCACTCTATTATTCACATAAATTATTATTTTATTGTTTTTGGTTTTTTTTAAATGAAAGGTGTGTGTTTTATGATGCTGACCACATAAACTAATGCAGAATTTTAGACATCTGCAGTCTCACTCAAAACTGAAATAATGCTGAAGAATAGCTTTAAAAGTATAGCTGTCCCTTGCTACCAGAAAGAGAAAAGACAAAGTCCTGGTATGAGGTCTGGCTGGGATGGAGTTCCTATCAGCCAGAATGATTGATAAATCTATTAGGTTGGGTTTTACTTAAAGGTAGAAATCCAGTGTCTGGTTGTACAATTAGGCTGTGGTACAATTAGTGGTATAATTAGGCATTATAATATATATTCCAGTTTGGATGAGGGTATTTTCCAAGTACAATATTGTAATACTTTAAGCATTCTAAATTATTTTACTATAATTGCTCTTCTACACAGGCTGAACTCTGAACTCTGAGGGCATTATATTACTATTTATTATAGAAGAATTAGTTGCATTGCCTAGTGGGCTTGCGAACAGCATACATGTGAAAATAAGAGATGGAATAGCACAAAGAGTACCTAGATAAATCAGTTCTACTGAAGTCTAGAGGAATTCTGGAGAAATCAAATATGGAAAGTATTTGTATAGGGTGTTGCTGGGTGTGACAGATTGGTAGAGAGAAGATTCTTGGTCAGGTGTGAGAAGTATGATACTGATTATGTGGATGATTATTATTAGGTTTATTACTTATATAGTATCTAAATATTGCCAGTGCAGTATCTAATACAAGCAGGTCTAGAGGATTATAATATAAGCAGGTTTGGCTAGAAATACATAGTTCTTTTACAGTATTTGGCCTTGCAGAATACATAAATAAAGCAACTAAGGAGCTACTTTAGGATTTTATCTCTGTATGTGATCAGACCTCAGAACTTTTACTCATCCATCCAAAACTGAGTGTTCTGCATCTTCAGGCTGGATGTACCCTGCAGACATCCCTATCAAGGGGAGTATCCACCAGAAGCTGCCTGCAGCCTCAGGAGACCAGTTTGTCCAGTAACACTTTATAACCTTTTGCAGGCAGATGTGTACCAAAGTCATTCAGCACAGCTCCTCCATTCCTGGAATGTATTCATTATGCTACTGTCCAGACCGTTCCTTCTGCAATTCCCTCCCAATATTCTTATCTTAGGATGGATCAGACTGCCCATCAGAGACAGCAAGGGTGTTTTTGTGTGTGTATGAGTGTGTAGGACAAACAAAAAGACTTGGCAGTCTTTTGTTGCACTCACACTGGGATGGAACTCATATCAGTGAAGCTGTGCTTTGCGTTTGTGACAAAAACAGTGTTGATAAAACAACGTTGTCTTGGCCAGTGCTGTGCAGTGCTATCACAGCACCAAGATTTCCTTTCCAAACCACTCCTGCAAGGGCCAGTAGGCTGGGGATAGGCAAGAGGCGTGAAGGGTGACCCCAGCTGACCAAAGGGATGTCCCATACCATATGATGTCGAGCTCAGCAGTAAAAGCTGGGGGAAAGGAGGAAGAAAGGAAGACATTTGTGGTTGTTCTGATTGTTATGGTGCTTGTTTTCCCAAATAATCATTGTGGATGCTGTGACCCACCTTTCCTGTAAGAGGCTGAACATCTGACTGCCAATGGGAAGTGGTGAATGAATTATTTTTGCTCTGCCTGTGTGCAACACTGTCACCCTGAGAACCAGGCCTTTTGATATAGTTTTCTTAATTTCTAGCCACTTTCCCAGGAAAGTAACTATAAACATAGGTGTTTATACATTCCGTTAAAGATATGCCTTTTGATAAACATCTCTCATGGCCAGTGTGGCTGGGAGGTGGTAACCTAACTATCCAATCCCTGGTCGTTGTCAAAAACCTATAAATACTAAAAGAACAAATTAAACTTCCTTCTTCTTTCATCACACTTCGAGCTGCGTCTGTGTGAATCATTTCGTGTCTGACAGTGACACAACACTTTTGCTTTTCTTATTAAAATGTCATTAACTTGATCCATCAGTTTTCTAACCTTCCTGATATTTTCTTCAGATACCACAGCAGGGGGGTGTAGGGAAAATGCCAGACTGGATTTTTGTCTGCTAGTCAGGCCCAACCTACCATTGTACAACAAAGCTGAATTTTAGGAAGCTACTGTTTTTAGAAATTATGTTTTAAAGGCACCTTACTAAAACTGATATTAAATCTGACTTTTAAAAAATTATCTGTTTGGCAGTCCTTGAAAATCAGATCCCTCTTAAAATCCTGCAAGTATTAATGAGTATATAAAGCCACTTCCATTAGCTGCTAAATTTATTCACACATGGATATTTGAACAGCAGTGTGTACCACAAAACAAGGAGTAACATGATAGCAAGATGAGCAAGTTTGGAAGTCTGTAAGTTAGAAAGCTAAAGGCAAGATTATTGCTGGTGACTACCTTTATATAATGTATTTGTGTTCCACTCACTGAGTAGTAACACAATGTGATTTTTCACAGCTTCTGTAGATGTGTCTCTTTGCAAGTATGTGTAATTATTAGAGTAATCTACTTCATCACAGCTAAACAGCAGAAGTTTTTGCTGCCTTGAGACCCAATTAAACACTTGTGGCATGTAGTGAAGATTCTGTTTATCAGTGTATTACTTCAAGTTTCAAAATTTGGTGGCTGTGCAATTAGTGTAATGAAGTGACAAGTTGGAGTGCAGGATGATTATGACTTGTTATTGTGGAGGCAATTAACAGTGGATGGGAAAGGTGTTAATTACTGTAGCTTTTTGAAATGTACCACTTAGTTTGATAAGTTTTGAGAAGAAACTAGATTTTTCTGGGGAGTTTGGTAATGTGGGTTCAGCATTAACTTCAGCAGTGTAGGCAGTTTCGTAGCAAATTTGTCCTTGATACCTCTTCACTTGTTGCTGTTCCAGCTTCAGAAACAGACTTTTTTTTCACTGCTGGCTTTGTAAGAAGCATTTTCTGGCCAGACTTGGATCACTTTTTATTACATGTCCAGAAAGAAACAAAGGCAACTAAGACAAAAAAGAAGTATCCAGTATTTTTTCTTCTACATTTATATATTCACTAGAAATTTTTGAGCAGAAAACCACTGGATTATTGCGTTGGTTTTGGCTGGGATAGAGTTAATTTTCTTCATGGTAGCCAGCATGGGGACATGTTTTGAATGTATGTTGCAACAGTCTGATACTCAGGGACATTTTCATTATTGCTGAGCAGCACTTGCACCGTGCCAAGGCCTTTTTTGCTTCTCCTACTACCCTGCCAGCAAGGAGAATGGTGGGGGGGAGTGGAGTTTAAAGACTTGTGAGGAGACACAGCCAGGAAAGCTGACCCTACCTGACCAAAGGGATGTGGTGAATGACCTCGGGAGTCCAAGGACTGAATTCCTTGTTCTGCTTTGCATGTGTATGCATTTTGCTTTCTCTGTTGGACTATCTCAGCCCATGTGTTTTCTCACTTTTACTCTCTTGGTTCTCTCCCCTGTCCTACTGCCAGCAAGAAGCAGTGTGGTGCTTAGTTGCCAGCTTGGGTTAAACCCCAAAAATGGTATAATCTAAAATGAAAATGAGGAAGAAGATCAGTATCACCTCTTCAACACCAGTAAAATGAGGAACCATTGAAGAGAATATCTGATTGTACAATTCCACACTGTAATAATGGCAATACCCAAGGATATTAAACCTTACCTGAACCTAACCTAAAACTTCAATGTGGTTTTGAGTAACTTTCCATGACTGTTTTCCAAGGCAACTTCCAGTAACTTCTGCAGGTAAACTACTGCCACAGTGACCTTTAGTAATAGCGAAGAAACACAGGCAAATGGTGAATTTCTGGACAAGGCTTTGCTCAGACCTGAAGGTCACAGCAACCTGTTCAGTGCAATATTTTGTTTCCATCTGTTTGAATCTGTTCCTTGAAACTCACAGTTTCCTAATCTGTGGTCAAAATGCCCCTGAAGAGAAAAAGTCATATTAGAAAACAAATTAGTTTGAACTACTTATGCCCAAATTTACCATTATTACTTTAAAGATTGGGAAGAATGCTCCTGTGGAAAGCTGAAGGATGGAATTTTCACTAAAGGTGTGCCTTGTTGATATTCTCAGAGCTCAGTTGCTTCCCCTAAAACCAGTCTGTGTGTGAGGACAGGTCGCTATGCTTTCTCTGCCATTAACAGTTGAATTAGACATGCTACTAATTAATAACTTAAAGCAAATGTATTAAGAATTATGTCTATCTTCCATCACTCAGAAAATTTTGTCTTAAAATCTTCTAATTTTTTTTACTGGATTTTAATGGTAAAATCCCAGTGTGATTTTTTTATGGTTTTGAAAGGTAACAAATTACTTCAATTTTGTATACTTAAACTTTTCTCCCGATTAAAGCAAACGGTAGAATTTAATCTAATAGGAAACCTGGAATGTGCAAAATACTATTAGTTTGTTGATGCTATTACTAAGAAACAAGCCCACTCATCTTATGGATCAAGCAGAGAGCACTGGCTCCCCAAATGCTAATTGAAACAGAAACAGTTAATGAAATAACATTTTAACTTGGACTAATGAAAGAAATCTTGGGGCAGCAGAATGTATTCCTGTGGATTCCTTTAACTTCTCACCCCTGACAGAAAGGTAAGCGACATTTTAGTTATTGTGTACCACCTGGGGTTTCCTGCCTTCTGCTCCAGTTCCACTGTCTGAGCATTTTCTCCAGCCCCCTGCAATAATTGGTCCCCAACATGTATGTCTGCTCCTGGCATAGATACAATACTTTACCACTTATCACCTTACATATGGTGCATAAATTAAAAAAAAAAAAAAAATAGGAAAAAAATTGCTAGAGCAGCAATCAGAACCCAGTGAAAAGCCATCGTCATTAATTGCAGAACTCAGACTTCCAAAATCAGTGGTAATGTTTGTTTGCTTCAGATTTCCACCCCTTACCCCCTAAAAGGAAGCCTGTACTTGCTGGAGGTGTAGTTGTACTGCTTCGACCATTTACAGTCAAAAAGACAGATTTTATACACAAAAACATCTCTCTACCTGCTCCAGTATAACCAGGTGTGCCAGGTGAAACTCTCCTGGCAAAGATGTCATGTCTCTAGTTGATATTTCAGTTCTAAAATAGATGGTGGGAGCTGAAATGGAATTTGATCTTCCTGTCATGATTGTGTGCATTCCAAATCTTCAAGGCTTTGGAATATTATTTACAGGTTGGTGTTCCAGCTCTCGCACCTGCCCTGCCAGCATTGCTCACTTGGTGAGTGCTACCCTCTGTCTTGGGAGAGGGAGGAAAGCTACTAGAGCTGGTCTTTTTAACCTTTGTGCTCCATCTGACACGCTTTGTATTGTGGTTACTCTGAGACTGGGACTGTAGGTAGAATAAATATAGCATTAGCTGAATTTGAGCCCTGTAAACATGGCCTTGAGCAGTAAAGGAGATGCAGACCAGTCACTGAACAGCCTTGGGGCCCAAGCTCTCACTCAGGCCAGTGCAGGCCTCCTTGGAGCCAGAGCTTCAACTCCAACTTTCTAGGGAATAAGAGTTGTTCATCCAAGAGACTGCTATAGGAGATGCTATTGGTTGAGTCTGTACCAAAGTGATCTCTCTGGAAAGGGAAGAGGATCAAACAAGTGTAAGTCATGATCTCTTAATAGCAGCTGGTCATTAGGATCCTCCTCTGAGACAGGAGAAGCTGGTATAATTGGTCTTCTTCCCCGGACAATGTGTGTTATCAGTGCTGGATTCGAAACAACAACAAACCTCAGAGTGTTCAACTCCTCTTCCTCTTCAATAAGTAGGTATATGGTCTTTCAGGCAGCTAAATGCTGTGATTTTTTCCAGGTCAGGAGAGGAGCAATGCAGGTGGAGCTGTCATCCTTCTGTTGGGGGTGGCCACCTCTTTGCCCTCATCTACTAATTGGCTCCCTCAGCTAATCTGAGTGAACTCTCCCCCTTGCTAATGGGCTGTGCTTTGGTGGATACAAAATGTATTTGTTTGTTATCCATCTGAATTCCTGCTAACAGACATAGTTTGTTAGCAAACACATCAATAAGTAAGGTCAATTGTAATTATTTTATGTGTTTGTGAGAAGCATTTAAGGCAGCAGAGTGGTTTTGGTGTCTAAGGCTGTTGTTTGGCAAAGATTTCTTTTGGTAGAGTTAGCCTTTAAGTCAATACTTAATGACCCAAACACGTCCTGAATCTCAAAAGTAGTAGTCATTCTGCTCTTAATAAAAATCTATTCTGAAATGTCTTCTGGAAAAAAAAAAAAAATCAAAAAAAAAAATCAATGTTTTTTAGGTCAACTTCAAGAAACACACTCGAAAGTTAAGAATAAAATAAAGTAAGTAATGAACATATATTCACATGGAAAAAGCCTTATTAACACAATTGAAGTAGTTGGCACATTAGCCTACACCATAAAAATTCGCAAGAATCTCAGCTGGAAAGGATGTAGGAGCTGCAGTTTGAATTTACTGCAAAGTTAATGTTCTGATCCTCTGTTGGAAATCTGGCTGTGATGCCAAGCTCTGATGCAACACAGACTCATTCAACTGGTTCAAATTTCTTTAAATAATTTTGATAGCTTAACTTGATAGTGTCATGCTTTAGAGCAGTGCTTATTGCCTGTCCACCCCATTCTGCGCCAGGTCAGGCACTGCTCATCCCACTGTAAGGAAGAAACTCTACATTGGGCTAAATCCAGCAAAAACCATCAGGATAAAAAAATGTATCTATTCCACAGAATCAGGAGTCCTGAACTTCTTCTCACTGTATCCTCTAACTTGTAGAGGATATTGCTTCTCAAGCAATTCTCATAGCCTTGTTATTCTCTGGCACTTCATGAACCTGCCGTGATAATTTCAAAATAATTTAAAGACACTTTTTTTGCATCCAGTTACTGAAAAAAATTACTACCTTTTAGAAGGACTAATGAAGATGAAGCGGTGGAAATTTCATTAGTTTATTAAATTATCTCTCTTATAAGTGCTGTAATATTAAACTTTCATTCGCCTTTGTATTTTAATAAATTGTATTATTTATAACTGAGAAGCACTGCAATTTTTTCCCTAGTCTTGCTTAGTCTGCTGAAAATAGACTTTTGTAAAGCTGAAAATAAAGACTATTTACTTGTGTTACTGTTTTGTTTTCTCATGGCTACAGTCACCTCATTAGTAGCAGTTAATTTAACTCGGCATCAAAAACATCAGTTTATTGCAAACCTCAAATTATCTGAACACGCTCAATGAGATAATTGATTTTCTCTAGTTTGTTTCTCACTGTGTATTAAGACAAAGTTCCAACTCTTCTACTGCTAAGCTTGAATTTGTGCTGTATTGGGAAGTATGTTTTGTGTTTCCCGTTTTTCAGAAATGGTGCTATCACTGAACTCAATAATGTTGGTCCTACAGGTCAGTATTAATTCTCTCATAAATTTGAGATGTATACTGACCAAGTTTCTTTCTCATTGCTAGAAATGAGGCTTCTTTTTTTTATCATCCTTTGAATAAGAGCCTGTGAACTTGCTTTCCCTGCAAATTTATTCTTAGGACACTTGTAAGTTCTCTTTGTCCTCTTGCAAGTTCTCTTTGTCCTGATTGTTCTAATTCATCTAAACCTTTGTATTAACTTGTCCCTTTCTGTGGACTAAAAAAAATAATTGCATATATATAAATTCACTACACAGCTACTACTTTGTCTGAACCTTTTTTTTTATGCTGGAGAGGTTAATTCTTTGCTACAAATTTGTGCATCTGTATGTATTCAAACTTTAACTGTTCCCTGCTGACTTTCAGGAAATTTTTCATTTGAGCTTATCACTGACAGACCAAGATATATCAACAAAACATATACTAGGTTTTAGGAATCAGAGCCATGTTCTATAGCTGTATGTGACGAGTTATGCTAACAAGTGAAATCCTTGCTGTGTAAATCTCAGTTGCAGCATTGGTGGTGGGTTTGTATGTCCAGAGGAGAGTACAAGGAATACAAACAATCTCCAGAACTAGAGGGTCATGTTATTTTGGTGGTACCAAAGTGCTGGTCCACCAATGTGTCTTATAAGGGCACGTGAACAGAAGCTCCTGTCATGTTCTGGTGAAAGATGTGCACAATTGTATCTTCCCTCTCAGCTCCTCAGGGAATTTCTTGAATATTGCAGGAGTTTTCTGTCAGTCCTGGAGGCCATAAAGGCTGGTAACTCAAGTACTGATTCACAGGAAAAAAAATTGGTTTTTCCTTAAGATTAAAGCTTAATTTTTTTCCCGGAAGTTTGAGGGGTTTATCATTCATCCCTCAAATGGAAATATTTCAACCCCTGCTTTCAATTAGCCATTGAATTTGATGTGCATGGTAGGTATTCAACATCTTTAATAAGCACTTTTAAAAAGATGCAGTTATTCACCGCTTTGAAGGCTGTGATGTCTAGCCAGCATTGACCTCCACCCTATAATTAATGAGGAGCTCAACAAAAGAAAGTAATAAAAATTGTAGATGCCAAGCATTTCTTTTATTTTTATTTATCAGCCACTAGAGATGGAATAACGAAATGTAATTTAGTTGAGTAACCATTGCATAGTCCATCTTAGCTCTTGCAGAAATTGATTTCCCAACTGATCCAATAGCAAGTGATTTCTTGGAGACACAAATCTGCCATCCCTCTTAGCTGAATGACTAATCCATGCACTGGCTCAGGGTTAAATTTCATCAGAAGCAGAGCTTGCTTGTCCTCCCTCTGAAATAATTTGGTGTTTCTTATGTTGTGGTTTGGTTTGTTTGTTTGGGTGGGTGGGGAAAGAGAAAGGAAAGGGATTGTTCATGTTTCAAAACAAGCTGTAAAGAAATTATCATCTGATCTTTTGTAACCAGACACTTTGTAAACCCAGAAAGCCAGAAAGGAGCATCATAGCAGCAGCCTCACCAAATCAGTATGACAAGACTTTTCTCAGGTTCTGCTTCACTTTTAATACTGGATCAGACACCAAGTGCATCAGGACACATGGTTCCTGCTTTTGTGAGGGATAAGGATGCTTGAAATCTCAAATGACAGAAATCTGGGAGGATCATGAGAGTCACTTGATTTTTGTATGCCAGCAAACAGCTTACCTTTGAGGACAACGTTTTATTGTAAACTGATTTAAGTTCTTAATAGTACAACTGCATGTACTGGTTACTGCAGTATGTAAAATATTCTGGGTTCACATTTGATATTGAACTACTTTCCTTTTTGCAAGTATCTTTGCTTCTGGCTCACATAATTTACCTTTTTTAATTTTGGCAACTTTCATTTCAGCCATGGCAATACTCCACCCTTTCACTCTTTAGCAGGTGAATGTTAGAAGGAAAAAATAATTCTAACTTCTGAAATAATACTGCTTATTTTTTTCTGTTAGGATACAGTGATTAAAAAAAAATCCTAACATAACAAGATACTGCTTATTGCAAGCCTTCATTGCCATGAAGATCAGAAAATGTAGTAAGAGACTGACAGAAAAAAATTGAGTTCTGAGCTAAATGGCTATTATTTAATTCTCCTTTTTGGTGCACTTAAACACCTTCTTAAATAGGAAGTAGCTGTATTTTTTGTGCCAACCTGAACAGAGAGTGGGGAAAGAACCTACATATCAGTACAGAGATGTTAGATTAGCACTGAACACTACTTTTAAAGAAACAAATGTTGATATTGTTGCCAGGGTGTTCTTGAAAATTGCTTGTGTAGCATATGGATCCATGCTTGGTTATCATGTGCATGGAATCTGAGACATCTGCACGTCCTTGATAGGAGCAGCATGGACACATTACTGCATCTGCAGTTTTCTGTGTGTAGCAATGTCTCTTTTTGAGACAGAGATTTAAGGGTTATTCTCACTCTGCATCTCCTTGAGGTTTTCCTTCAGCTGCTTTGTTACCCTTCCACATTCATGCTGTGCTAAAACGCCAACACCTGACTAGAGAGACAGCATGGGACAAAGAGACACTGAGTTGTCAAGTCTCTCTGCTCAAATCAAGCAGCCAGGCCAGGATGGGGGGCACATTGCTCCCAGGGAAGGGCTCAGGTGATGCTCCTCTGCATATCCAGAGGAAAGACAGATGGAAGTGAGCAGCTCTTCAAGGGATCTCTTTAGACCAGTAGTTTATAAAAAAATCAGAAATCGGAATTTTGTCACTCATTCTGAGGAATGTATGCCTCTTTACACTCAAATAAAATAGATTTGAGCACATTGTACTAAAATAAAGTGGGGAAGGATGATCTAAGCAGAGCACAATGTGTTTGATAGCAGGACCCTGCATTTCCCTCTTGTATTTCAGACTGCTCTTCTCTGCTCATCTCTCCAACTTGCTGAGGTCCTTCAGAGGGTTTTACATTGCTCTGGGGTCTCAACCAGTCCCTCCCACAACAAAGTATCAAATCAGCATCTGCTGGTTTGGTTTTTTTCTTTATCCCAGTCTGTTTGTAGATTATGAAATTGTCTCTCTTTTCTGTCAGAAAATTTCTACAGTCTCTTGCTGGTTATCCGTGCCCTGTGGAGACTGCAGCTGGCACTTCTGGTTCACCAGGTCTGTACTGCTGATCCATCCTCTAACAAAAGTTTAGGGGGTGATTCATTGCTCCAAAGAGTGTCACGTAAATATGATGGTTGCTAAACCTCCTATTACTCTTTTACAGTTTGGGAGGCTGGTTACAACATCATCCCTTTTAGGTTGTTAGGATAAATCTTTCTTAAATGCCATTTGTACTGTACTGCATCTCTCTCAGCTTTGTACTCTAATGCAAGAAGCACCACTAATAGGTACTAACTGAGAGTGGCCAGAGACTATCTCAAACCATTTTGAAGGATTCAGATGAAAGGGTTGATGGCCAAAAGTACTAGTGCAGTCAATACTAAGTATGGCTGATCCTACCTTTTAACAGGGCAGAGATTGCTTGATATTTGGATGCTGTTTTTCAGGCTTCCTTTTCTTTCTGGAAAAAAAAATAAAAAAATCAGATGTTGATTTGAGGATTAGGGCCATGATGTAAAAGAAAGTATTCACTATGCCACTGTTTACTGCAAAGTCTAACTTTTAGGCTTTCAGACATTCCCTGGACAGGCAAGGGGACTGAAATACTGACAGTCTGTCATCACTTCATCCAGCTTTTTTATTTCAGGACAAGAAGTAATAATGCCTTTTTTTTTTTTTTAAATTTCAATTCTCAATTAATTGGCTGTCTTTACTAAAGGCTAACCGACTCTAATGCTGAGGAGCTAACAGTGGGGACCTTGATGGGGCTCAAACAAGGCTGCTCAGTACACAGGCCAGAACAAATAGTTTTCTCAGTCTGAGAAATTAAAGAACATTTGTTATGTGGTTTGAATGCAGAGAAGGCCATGATCTTCCCTTTTGGTTCATCCACAGGTTATCTCTTAGAGCAGTCTGGAAGGATCCTCTGTGACTTTGAAATATTATGCTGATGACAACATAAGCAAGAATTAGACAGAAGAGGGATTTTGTAAATAGGCCAAGAGCACCAATCTCAGTTAAGTTATGTAAAACAAAGATATTTTCATCAAATAGATAAAAAGAGCTATGGAAGAATACAGAAGGAATTTAATTGCTTAAATATATTAGCACTAGACAAGTTTGGTAATTTTTTTTTTTAACAACACTAGCACTCTTCTCTGAACCTGTTAAGAATAGCATAGATTAATACCAGAAGGCATCTGACTGTAACTGGCTACAGAAAACTACAGAAACTTCTTTGGGACGTCCTTCCACTGGCCTCATCCATCCGTTTTGATAAATAATATTTGATATTGATAAAATCAGTATCTTGTTATCATGCAGGTGGCAATTCCCTGCTGGCTTTGACATGATGTAATTTGCCCTATGTGTCAGTGCAGTTCCAGTGGATGTGCAGGGCGAAGGGGAGCTCTGCCTGGGATCACTGGTGGTGCTGATGGCAAGCAGGGCCCAGCTGTTTCTGCCAGTGAAGTTGTCACGGCTCCCAATCTGGTTGCTGACAAAGCCTGAGAGGTAAATATGTAACTGGAGTGGCTTCTGCTCTCTCTCGCCACTTTGCAATTGAAAAGAATGGCATGGAACTCAGAGAGGCCCTGGCATCTCTTTTTATGCCAGGCTTGTGGAACAAGAACCCAAAGGCTGATGCATAGTTTATATGCAAGAAACTTGGCATTGCTGTAAGGAGTAACAGCCAAACCACCCAGTCTGATGTGTAATTTGTTTCCTGCAATTGGCTGGTTTGCTGAGCCCTACCAGGTACACTGAAAACTTTTGTAAAGCAGTTAAGCTTGTCTGCAAAGAACTTAGTTAAGCTGAACATACAGAGGAATTTGAAAATGGGAAGAACAGAATTAAACAAGAGACAATGTCATATACAACAAAAACCTCATTGGGACACTGCAAGATAAATAATTGGAAGGAGAAAGGGTACAATGTCTGCACAGGTCGTGCTAGATACAAGAACACAGGAACAAGTAAAATTTTATGGTTAGGTATCTGACTTCCAGGATCTGCAGTGGAAAAATCAAAAGCTATGCAAAAGATAACCAAAGTTAACTAAGGTAACTAAAAACGTACTTTATATTAAAGAACAGAAAGAGAACTGCAGATGATCTTTCTCTATTCTTTTCTTTTGGTCATAGCAAAGAACTAAGAGCTCAGAACTGGCACATAAATGAGATAGGGCAGGGAGTGTGTGTGTTCAACAGCTGGCATTCAGATTTAACAGCTGCACTTGAGCATAGTTTGTGACCTCTAGTTTGTGATAATCTAAATTCCCTTTCCAGTACTGGAGAGAAGGGATAGACAAAGTTAATCTCCTGATTATATAACTCTATAATGCTAAAAGAGCCATTTAACTAAAAATGATAAAAAAACGCTTTTCACTGTCACCCTTGGTGCAGGGACTATTTGTACATGAAAATATTTCATATATTTCAGGTGTTTCAGGATCCCTAGAGTGAAGGGTTAGAGTGAAGCCAGCAGTGACAATAGAGAAATCTCCTTTGGAATATAATAATTAGAAATCGGGATTTATCTGCTTTTCAATGATAAACCTTATCTGAACACAGAAAACACAAAAGTGGCACAGAATATAACAATAAAACTAGGATTTGTTGCTGGTAATGCTTTAACAAAAACGCTATAGGTTAAAAAGAAGCATTTGAATCTATTATACACCATGAAAAAACCTCAACCCACTAATTTTTGGAGAAGTGGTGAGTTGGAGAAGCAGAGACTTCCTGTGTCAAGCTAACTTTGTATCCTGCACGGTATCTGACTGTCTGGTTAGCAGCTAAGAAGAAGAGCATATGTGTCAGGAAGTGTGTGCTCTGCATTCCTGCACCTGGAATCAGAGACCATTTGTTAAAGACTTGAACTGATTTTGCCACCTTTTGGGTAAGGCCCAGAAGGAGCATTGGCTGCCTGACTGCTAGACCCACAGAGGAACTTCAGCCGCCAGAAAACTGAGCACTGAGTTTAACAGCTCTTGGGTCCCTGGGGGAATTTACACCCATCTCAGGGGGCCTGGGCTCCTGGCATTATACCCTGCTCCTTCCATTTCTACATTGAAATCTCTATTCTAGCAAGGGGTACAGAACACAGCTGTTTATCTGTTTAATTGTTTATAATACAGATTATTTAAATATATTTTCTATTAGTGGCATGGTGGCTTTGACTGTATGTTCTCTAAGTTTTGTAACAGTAGGGTTCTTACTTCTGAAAAAAACCCAGCAAAGCTGAATATGAGAAAAAAATTTAGAGCAATAATAAGCCTCCCACTTCAATAATAGTCTTTTCTCCTCTTTCGTAGTACTATTGCAGGATGAACTTAGTGTACTAGAAACAGCAAAGAAAACAAATGAAGGTGTCCTAGTTTAGGGCAAATTAGGAAGGAAAATTCTAAATGGGGATTTCCCCAGGGAAATGCCCCTCCCCACTTCCTGGTCCGGGAAAAGAGGAAAAAAAATTTTTTTGGAGAGAAGTGGAAAAAGCTGTTTATTTAACAGAAATTGAGTAATATTAAATAATAAAACCTCTCGTTGTTCGATGGGATGGCAAATCTAGGAAGAAAAGTCCTTTTCATGTGGTGAATGGCTCGCTCAGGTTCTTATCAGTCCCTCCGGCGCTGGAAAGTGCCGAGGCCCAGGCCCCGGTGGGCCACAGGCGTGAGCTCCCGGGGTTTGGCTGGGTGTTCAGTCCAGAGCAGGCTTGCACAGATCCAAGAAAAGGAGAAAACAAAGATCCAGCGAACTCCTCTGCCTCAGCTAGCTAAAACTAACTAAAAACCAGAGAGAAGCTCTGTCCCGCTGTCTGTCCGTGCTGCAGACAACACAGTCCAGGAGCGAGATGTGTGGGAGTGATGTTTTTCTTTAACACAAACTGCAGCTTCTTCTTCCCCCTCTCTTGCTCTCAAAGCCAGTCTTAAAGGTGCAGAACTTAATATATAACATAAACCAGATGATTGGGGATACCAGTATCATAAAGTCACCCCAGGACAGAAGGAAAGGAGCATGTCCAATACACTTCCCCCTCTAACGTTATAGAAAGCTCATAATGAATTTCAGATCAGTCCCTGTTCAGTTAGAAAGAGAGGAGAAGGCCACTAGATGGTGGTAAAAACCCAAGCCTTTGCTATGAAATCTGTGGAAAGAGAAGTCCAGAGGGGCAAAGAAGGGGAGGAGGAGCCACAGTTTGAGTACTGAAGTCATTATTGCTTGGAGTCTATAAAAAGGCAGTTGCACAGTAAGTAATTTATACGTGGTCAGCTTTGACTCTATGGATTTACTAATTCTTTTCCCTCTATTTTTTTTTCATCTTTTGCCACCAAGGAGTCCCCAGCCCCAGATGTCAGGGGGGCTGAAACTTCGGCTCTACAGAGGAAACGTTGCAGACGATGAAGAGGAAAAGCAGCTGAAGGAGCAGCTCTGGTAAATAGGTACAGTTAATTTTTGATTGAAAATACGAAGTGGCTTTTAAAACTGAAAATTGTTTAGCATGATATGCTTTGAATTTTATTTGCAACAAGTCACTGACAATCAGCTCTACATGTTCCCTTTGTTAAAAATGACTTAAAACTTTCCCTAAATATTGTCACTACCAGAAAACTATTGAATAAAATATTCTTACTTTGGAAGAGAAAACTACTTTTACAGGAATTCTATCCATAACAGTTCTGTCACCTTAGCATATCCTGAACTGCATGGATTTGGTTAGGTGTTTAATACCATGCTTTTAAATAAGCATGTTAATACTGTACAGATAAGCTGTTTATAATACAGTTCATGCCAAATTAAATGTACAAAGGTCAGGAAAGCATTTAAATATTTTACTGAAAATGTTCAATTCTTTATTGTGTCAATAATAGAAACTTCTTTATATTGTATTCAAGTGAGCAGTTTCTGCTGGACTTAATACAACATCCTCCTGCATTTCTGGGGTCTGGGACCCAGAAATCTGGGTCTGGGAAAACTGTTTTTCATTTGTTTTTTCAGCAGAATTTCCAGGACATTCTGGGGAAGTATTCCAGGGAACCAGACAGAATAAACAAAACTATGACTGAAGAAAGTATGCATGAATCTTTTCATCAGGTTGTGATTTTAATTTCCCAGTAAGGATAGATAGAAAATCTCTGAGCTAACCAAAGTTTAGTTTAGAATCAGTGCAGGAATGTGGTGGAAGAGGTGGGACATGTACAAGCCAAATTAAATAGAAATGGCTGGTATTAATGTTGTCAGCTTCTGCTTGTAATCTTCATGCTGTGTATTTATATTTTTTTAGGCAGGATCTTCTGCTTTTTGGAAAATGCATTTACCACACTCCTTGGCAAGCCCTTCAGAAGGAACAGAACGTGTTAGCTCCCAGAGATGAACACGTCCTCTCAATTCTATGTTTCTGAACTAAACCTGAGTGCCTTCAGTAGCAACTTTACTGTGCCTACTGCAAAGAGCAAGTCTTCGCCATGTGAGCAAGTGGTCATCGCAGCCGAGGTGTTCCTAGCTCTGGGCATTGTAAGCCTCCTTGAAAACATCTTAGTTATATGTGCAATAGTTAAGAACAAGAACTTGCACTCACCCATGTATTTTTTTGTTTGCAGTTTAGCAGTGGCTGATATGCTGGTTAGTGTGTCTAATGCTTGGGAGACCATAACCATATACCTAATAAACAATAGACACATCATTATGGAAGATGCCTTTGTCCGTCATATAGACAATGTCTTTGATTCCATGATCTGCATATCTGTGGTGGCTTCCATGTGCAGTTTGCTGGCTATAGCAGTAGACAGATATATCACTATCTTCTATGCCCTGCGTTATCACAACATCATGACAGTGAAAAGATCAGGGCTTATTATTGCATGCATCTGGACCTTTTGCACAGGCTGTGGCATTATCTTCATCCTTTATTATGAATCAACTTATGTGGTCATTTGTCTCATCACTATGTTTTTTACCATGTTGTTCCTCATGGTCTCACTGTACATCCATATGTTCCTCCTGGCTCGTACTCATGTGAAGAAAATTGCTGCTTTGCCTGGGTACAACTCTGTCCATCAAAGAACCAGCATGAAAGGAGCCATCACTCTGACTATGCTTCTCGGCATCTTCATTATTTGCTGGGCTCCATTCTTCCTTCATCTCATCCTGATGATCTCCTGCCCTCAAAACCTCTACTGTGTTTGCTTCATGTCTCACTTCAACATGTACCTCATTCTCATCATGTGCAACTCGGTGATCGACCCCTTGATCTACGCCTTTCGTAGCCAGGAAATGAGGAAGACCTTCAAAGAGATAATTTGTTGCTATAGCCTGAGAATGCTCTGTGGGTTATCAAACAAGTATTAAGATAACAAAAGCAAACCAGGGAAGAGAATGGTAAGGCAACATCTTCCTGCATCCTGTAATTCTGGTGAAATGCCTATGGAACATTCAGCTCTCATGATTCCCACAGCAATCAGAAACCCTTTATTAATGCATGATTTTACATTTCTTTCCCTCCACACACCTCTCTCATGCTGGTGGTTGGAGCTACTCAGTGCATCTGTATTACGGGGATAAAGAATATTTTGAATCTCATTTACTCTATTGAAGATTGGAATTTAGAAGAGGATTATACAGGCAAAACCTTATTTTTATTTCTGCTAAATGCAATGAGTGATTTCTGTCATGTGAATGAACCCACCAGCCTCTCAAATGTGTGCCTCTTTTGCTGTTTGTCTTTCTAGACAAAAAAACCCAAACCAAACCAGAACAAACCAAACCAAACCAAACCAACCAACCAAAAAACCCATCCTCTCTCTAGATAAAAACAAGCATGGCTTATTTTGATGCCCAGAATTAATATGGAGTGTTCCTTCTGAAGACATAAAATTAGAGCAGGAGCTCCAATGATCAAGCTCCACATACTTTGGTCAGCAGTTTTGATCATTATACATGTACATATCAGCAGTCTTGTATTCCAGTCATGACTGTTACTGTCAGAAAACACGTACAGTGTAAGAAGCCAATGTTACCATGACATTTGCCAGGCTGGATTAAGCACTTTGTCATATATGACTAAATGTGTTCAAATCACTGTGAAGCAAGATGTACCACAGGTGGATTTTAAGGCTGAATATGAAGATTGAGCTCATTCTATTTTGTCTGTTTTCTTTATTTGCCAGGGCTAGGGAAGCAAAGGGAACACCGCCTGTAGATATTTGTGCAATGTTTTGTGGAGATGGAAAGACTGAGTGAATGGCTGCCTTTTTATAGACATTAGAAAGGCCTTTTGGCTGAGAAGAGCTTGTCTTACTGTAGATTGGGTTTTTCAAGTTGGGAGAGACATAACAAGTTTGATAATCACAAGGCATGGTGGGCAATGGCAAAAAAAGGATTTCAAAACATTAGGCACATGTAGCTATAACAGAGTCCTGACTTTTGCTCCCCAAACAAACAGTTTTCCTCTTAATTGAGAGGATTCTAGGCTGAAACCCCCATGCCTTTTGTGTGAGTAGCTTGCATCTAGTCATGCTTTCATGACTATGTTCTGCAACAGCTATGTAATGTGCAAAATACTGGGCTTACAAAAGAGGGAGGAAGTGCAACTGTGGTGTTTCTTAATGACCATGAATGGTGCATATCTTGTACTGTGATTTAAGTTAAGAAAAGATTTCAAGTGGTGGTAAGCTACTGACTAGATATATCTGAATATATCTTGAAAAAACAAGCCCTTCATTCTGAAATCTGGAAGAATAATGCTTGCTACACTAGGTTTACACATGCTGTAAAACTGTTGTTTATCAATAGAAGGTTTATGTTTTATTCCATGAGTGTTAGGTTATACTTTCAAGGTGAAAGTCCTGACTGGGTTTTAGGAATTTTTTTTGCCATAAGGGTGGTCAAATATATGAACAAGCAATCGTTGTGCAAAATCCATCTTAGAGATATTTAGAACTTGACTGGACATGGCCCTGAAAAATCTGTGCTAAATTGAAAGCTGACTCTAACTTTGAAACTGGCCCTGCTTTGAACCACTAGGAGCAGATTACTTCCACATCTGTCTTATTCAGTGATTCTATGACACAGTTTGCATATTATGATAAAATTATATTTTTCCCCTCCTAATTTTATCTTTTGTGTAAAAGAGCCCTGGAAAATATTCCCCTCCACACACTTAGAGCCTACTTTGTGTCTTCATTTACTTAGGAGGTTTCTGACAGGAGAAGTAAGGCATACCTTTAGCACCAGAGTTATAAATTTTGTCTGTTTAAAATTTACTATTCCTCCAACTCACATATAGCTCCCTCTGACATGAGTGGGAATGTTATTCTCTTTGGAGATACCTTATTATGCTGGCTGATATACTGGTTATATCAATGAGCTAGGGACTGGAGTCTTCCTTCAGCTATATCTGAAAATGGGATTTCAGAGAATGTTGGTGGTGAGTAGTGAGAATCTTGCCTTGTTTCAGTCCATCTCTTAATCCTATCCATAAATACCCTCTAAATGTCGGCTCTTGCAACTATGAATGTAAATGACAAAAGGAGACAGTCCAACTGCATAGTGAAAGGCATCAGCTGATGTAAATAAATCATTAAATCTTCACTGGGTATTGCAAATAAGACAGTTTTGTACATAACTGTAAATCAACTAAGGGGAAACCAAAACTGTAATAGCTTTAGGTATTTTATTGAATTGCATATTACCCTTTTTCTGTTTTGTTTCAAGTCTGTTTGATGTATAAACACAGACATATGAAGAAACTATTAAACTGGATTGCTGGAAACCCACACTTCTCTGGTTATTCATTGTAGCATTTCTGCTACATTATTCATAGAGGGAATATTGCATTACAGATGTTCATGTCTCATTTAAACAGATGCCTTCTTAAGAAACATTCAGAATGAGAGTTACTACAGTGTGTTTATATTCATACCTATGTTCCCCTTAGTGTCAGCATCACATCCTCATTATAAGCTTTACAGGTGGGGAGCTGAAACAACTTGAAAGTGAAATGAAAGTATTTTTGAAAGAGACTAGAACATTTCCTGCACAACATGCTGTTTACACTCTGGAAATGAATATAAAGTACATATCTCTGGGACACCATGACAAGCTTTAATATGTTTCTTTCTCTGGTTTAGCTGCAGAAAAAAGGAACATTTAGCATACTGTCACTTCTGTCGGAGCCTGGAAAACACTAAGTATTGTGACAGACTGGGACAAGTCAGCACTGTGTAAGCAGGAAATCTGTTGTCACAGGACAGTCATGAAAAATTAGTTGCTAGACTGTCCTTGCACCATGTCCCTGTAGTTAATGACACCAATCTCGCTTATCCAGCCAGTCATTTACAGTTTACTTTTAGTCACTGGAAAAAAAAGCTCAAATCACACTATTTCTGCCCCAACTAATTTCTATTACCCACTGCTGCTTTGATGACAGAACACTTCACTGCTTCTAACTCGTGTGTCACAATTTAAATGTTCTTAATAAGCAAGTATTCTGATCTCCCTCCTGTTGCAGGTGGGAAAAACTTCTATAAAGTCAGCTGCATTTTAAGCAGATTAGTAGCAGGGGGAATGTTAAAAGAAAAAGTCTGAATCTTGTCTGCATGCCAAGGCCAAGATAAGGTTCTAGGAAGTACTAGTTTCCCAAAGAGCCTTAGCATCTCCTGTAACACAAATGATTATTATAACAGGATAGAGCAAAGAAGTTGCTTATGGTCCTGGGCTCCCTGATCCTACATCCAAATGGGCACAAATCTGTCACAAAAAGCTCTAATTACTGCGTACCAGTGCTGCTGAGTCTAGGCTGGGAGGGGTGGTTGTTTTCAGCTCTACAGTCTATAGGTCTTGCACCCTTCATGCAACCAGTGTCTAGCAGTCCCCTAATGTAGTGTGGAACCCTTCTGAGAGTGGGTTGCACATTCATTCCCAGTGCTTAGGCTTATCCCCTCAGAAAACTTTCTCAGAATGTCTCTCTGGAGACTCGAGTAGCATTTTTTGTGAATCCTGTGCAAATAAGTGCAGAAACCACAGGAATTTCCTGCACACACAAACATTAAGAAGGCAGAAAAGCTTCAAAACCTTTGGGAAAACAACTCAGCTCCCTCACACAGTCTGCTTTCTGAAATCTTCAAGAACTCTGCTTTATGCAAAGTCTTGTTCCAGATTCTCCTGCCTATTTTTCAGTAAATGCTTCTTCTGTTGCCCATCAGCTTCTTGCACAGAAGATCAATTCTTGGTGAGTACTGCTGCGTTCAGGAATTCCAAAGGACGGTCCCAGTCTTCAGCTGTGTTGGCTTTCATGTATGGTGACCTTCCTGTTAGTCAGGGTGGGTGAAGATTTGGGAATATGGATGTGGAAGTAGGGATCCTCACATGAGGGACAGAAAGTCATGCAGGCTATGGTGGAGCTGCCTGCATAAGACTCTCTTCTAGTTTATCTCCAGGTGAGATGTTCTCCCTCTTTTTCTAATCTTATCCTGTGATACAACATGAGCTGTGGGTATCTTGGATCCACCTGTTCTTCATACAGGACATAAGAGGTGTATGTGTCTACACTTACATACATGTCTACATCAGTTCTTACTCCCAAATATAAAGTACAATCAACAGAGGAAATGTATGTGAGAATGTAGAATTCCTTTTTCTCTAATATTTCTGATCTTTGTTGTTTATGTTACACTGCTTTCCAATCTGCTGCATTTCTCATGTATTTCCTCTACGTGTGAACAAACTATCAACAGTCAGAATCTGAAGTAGAAAAAATAAACAACTCAAGTACTTTTTGCATCTTGAGGTTTTGAAAATTACAGCAGATCACTGTGACACAATGGAGTTCCCCTAGCACCAGTTAAACTAAAGATCTAGTACATTTGTTAAATTCTTATGGTCCCTAAGCATTATAGCCACAACAGTTTCTTTTTGAGCAGCTTGCTTAAAAAAGCCCTAGGAATGCATCTCCGGCTGTGCTGAGCAAGGAGTGCAGGATTCTCATCAAAACAAAGGGCATCTCTTTAGGGACATTAGGTAAAGTCTGGACTTGTGTCTGATTATCCTCTGGAATACCAGCAGAGCTCCCACCAAGCTATGGTTTAGGGACTTCTTGGGCAGGAGGTTATATTTACAGATTTGTGACTGATAGGTCTAAATGGATGTGTCATACAAATTTACCTAACCACTCTTGGATCTCTTTATTTTAATCTGCAATGCCTTGTTTCACAACTTAGATATGTTGTGTGGAAAAATTATTTTTTTTCTCTTATAAAACATCTACTTGTAAGTTTTCTTCAATGCCCTAAAGTCCTTATGTTGCAAAGAAAAGAAATAATTAGTCCCCATGTTGTAAAGAAAAGAAATAACTAGTCCCCATTCATTTCCCCTGTGACATTCATTATCCTACTCCTTTATATTCTTCTATAAATTTTATCTTTGCCAGCTAAGAATCCTGGCCCATTTAATCTCTACTGGTATCTTCATACCTTGTTGTCATTATGTTGTTTTCCTAGACCTATTATATTGTTTTTGGCTCAAAGGGGACCAGATAAGCAAATGATAATCCAGATCTAGATGAAAACTACATTTCCACAGTGCCAGATGCTGCTGTCTGTTTTGCTGTCTGTACTGTATGTAAGAATATACCTTCATTTAGTACAACACACTCCATAATTTGGAAAATTTCAAGATCTCTAAAATGCTCATAGAAACAAAGCTCTCTGTTCTCTAAATAAGCTTTCATTTTTGATGGTAAGGACATGCAAAACTTATGTTAAAAAAACATTGCTTAGGGGTGTTTCTGGCTTTCCAGGACCAAGTATATGCCTTGGCCATGCCCTATCTCCTCTAGCAGAACTCATCTGCTGGACACAGCTTTCATTTCCCTACCTCTGATGGGATGGAAGCCTGGCCACAGAAGGGCCTTGTGTCCCAGCCATGCTCTGCATGGCTGAGCACCAGGGATCCCAAGTTCAGACACAAACTTCTCCTGGAAGCTCATCATTTCCTTGAGAAGGGTGGTAAGGATGTAATTTGCACAGCTATCTCCAGATGGTGATTCATCACTCCCCTCCTTTCAATTAGGCTTGTTTTACACCTGATTAAAGCACGATGAGAAATGGAATGATCAGCTTTGTATGCTGGCTCCAGATGATTTGCAAAGGCATCAAATGAACTTTTTCGATGCTCTGTTGTATAAATGCCTTAATTAACACTGACAGAACAAAAACCCACAAAGAAAATGGGATTAATTTTTCTCTTTAGTTTGCCAGTTTTTAACAGGACACAATTGCTTTTGGCAGGCAATAAGTAAAGTTGCCCATTAATTAGCTTTTTCATTGTTATTTTTCACAGAAATTTTGTGCCTCCTTCACCTACCCTGAAAATATGACCTTAGGAGTAACTATCATCTTTGTATTAAACATTTTCTTTGTTCTGAACTTCCTTCTGAAAAGCTTTGCATGGCTTTTGATTTAGAATGGAAGCCCCTGAAATTCCATATACCCACAGTTCATAGTGCTGGGATAGCCTTACATAGTATTATTACATACAATTATTTCTGCTTCAGAAGTTCCTTGTGCTTTTTAAAGTCAGGGGAATCTGTCCAGGATATTCTTACATTCAAAGAATAGCAGGAAAGATCCCTCTACTTTAACCTTGTTTTAAATATATAGCAACATCGTGATTAGTAGTGCCAACATTGACATAAGCTCACAGTCACTTCACTGAAACGAAAAGTAGCTCTGTCACAAAAGCTTTTCCTGGAGAATATGAAGAGCCCTGGCTATAAAAAGGAAAGGACATTCCTGCTCTCTGCTCACAGAATGGTGGATAAAGTGGTGGAGCTTGGGCAAGTGAGAATTTTAAATCTGTGTTAAGTTCACACCTGACTCTTACAAAAGATGAAGATAAATGGCCTTTTCCTACTGTGAGGACTAGGCTGCATTAAAAAAATGTCCTGGTACACATACTTGTGTCAAATTCAGTTTTAGAGGAGTAGAATCAGTGAGTTGCTGGAAACTTGTGCAAGACCCTCACCAGGTGTGACTGAATCCCATTCCACTGAAGTGTCTTGTAAGACATCTTCTCCCCACAAAGCCATATAGTAGGAATTCAGGATATGGTACCTCTCAAGCTCCTTCTCCTTCAGAAAGAAAAACAACAACATTTTAAGCATTAGTGGAAAATCAGTGTGTCATTAAAGAAATTAATTTTGTATGTTCCTCAGACCAAGAACCCATCTTGGTGGGTCCCCAGGAAAGATCCAGTGCTGTGGCTGGGGGTCTCTGCAAAGTAACATCACACAGAATCCGCTTAAGTCACTTGGAAAAGGATAGTTAAACCCTTGACTTCTCTTGGTCTAAAGTGCTCTGCTTGATACTCATAGTTTGCAAAGCAGGTGCTTGAATAGTCTTCTTTTCAAATGGCCAAGAAAAGAGATAAATCACTTGAATTTCAAGTGCAGTTCCAGTGACAGTTCATGTCCCTGCATAAAGTGCATAAAAAATGAAGAGGTAGGAGGTAAATCCTTGAATGAAATCCAAGTTTTCCATCTCACAGTGAATCTGCTAAATATTCAGGTTTTCACATTGGAAAGGGACATTGGTGCGGCCACCTCTGAATCTGGAGGTGGATTTTTGAAGGAATGCCTTATGAAGAAAAATATGGAATTTGTTGTGTAGTCTGATGGTTCAGTTACACTCCGGAAAGTTGAACAGTCCCATTGGTGAAACACGAGGAGAAACATATTTTTTTACTAATTTTGACTGAAGTAATTTTTCAGATGGCATCTGTAGTCTGTGGGCTCTTGGTGCTCCTGCTGTCCAGAGCAGAGGTGCTCAGCTTCCGGAAAACTGGAAGGTGCAAGGATTTTAGGTAAAAGGTGAATTTACAGGTGAATTTACAGGTGAATTTACAGGTGAATTTATGCTCCCAGCTCCTCATGCAGCTCCTTGGATTTTGCCTGGTGTTACCAGTCATGTGCAATTAGTAACCAGACTTAGCCATGGCCTTTTAAGCAATACATTGTAAACTCTTATTTAGAGTGGGGGGTATTGAAAATATGTCCAGCTTAATTAGAAGGGAATGGAAAAGGGGAAAGCCACCCTAGAGCTACCTTATGGTAGACAGCCCTGGCATTCAGACAAGCAGGAGATCAAAGGCCTGTTGCACAATGTAATGAGTAAATAGATGACAAACACAACATTATCTCTGGTGGACCTTTAGAGGGGAAGGCAGGCAATACGAGGAACACTGTGTGTATTTCAGATGACCTTTTCTTGAAAATGTCAGTTAGAAGACTGTACTGAATTTTTAAAGAGGGAAATAAATAACTGGACTGAATAATGAACGGTTTAATTCTGAGGGAAGAACCAAAGGGAAGATGCAGGGAGGCTGGGCACCCGGCACTGCACATACTTTAAAACTTGGTTGAATTAATAATGGCCAGTGTAGTTGCCAGTGTTTTTGGTGCTGGGTAAAAACAAAAGCATCTAATGACATGAATAGGGCTAACAATAATGAAAGAAATCTGTGGTGAAGTAGCAGAGTTGATAAAGAAGAGGCCCTGTGGAGGCTGCTACCAGACCTTGTGCTAAGACCACTGCCTGCAGCAGGTGTCCCTCATCTACACTCCAGCCCTGGATGGGGATGTCCAAGTAGCCCTGGCAGTCATGCCTTTTGGAAGAGATCTACTAAGCCCTCTACATAAATAAACAGGAAGGTATTTAATCATCTTCAATTTGATTTTTGTTGTGTTTTGTTTTGCAGTTTATTTTTTTAATTATATATATATATATATATATATATATATATATATATATATATATATATATATATTTGCTCTTTCAGTTTGACTGGGTAAAACAACTTCTGACCAGAGCTAATTAGGCAGATATTTAGAGTACTGTAGCATCTCCCTTCTGAGAGTCTCAAAGTATTTTTCAAAACCCTAATGGATGAAATCTCAAACAATGGCTGCAAGATTGCTTGTGGAAGCATATCATTGTCCTGAGGGTGCAGGCATGGAGGTAAAGATGAGGTATTTTTGAAAGCAGAGCTCTAAAATAGTGATTTCATACCTCTGTGGTTAAGTAACACTTCTCTTCTTTTTCTTCTTCTAGTTTTTCAGCTATGGCTGGTTGCTTGTGAATGATATCTTTGCAACAGGCCTGAAATGTGAAAAGATCTAAAGCAGCAGCTGTGATCACTGCTTATTTGAATAAATATCACTGTTTATCTGAATAAACAAATAAATACATTGCTAAAACATAGGTTAAGGATAGGGAGTAGGACACTGTGACATTCAGAAGGTGACAGTGTGTGGAGGCTTTTTTGAACTGTCTGAGGGCAACTGCACACAAGTAATCCCTCTCACTAATGCATCCTTCATCCTCTGAAATGCTTCTACTGAGTATGACTGACCTTTGAAAACAAACCAATTACAGCCCATTTTCTTCATTAATTACTTTAAGCAGTCCCAGCTGATAGGATTTCAAGGCTTAAGGGTGTCATATTCATTGCTACTGTTAGCAATTGTCTCAGCTGTTGGGAAAGGTCAGGTTTTATTAGACTGGCATTCCTTTCCTAATAAGCCAGGCCATAGGGGAAGTACACCTTAGAAGTTGTACTTGAGGGGCTTCTGCATTTTCCTGTGGAGGTTTTAATTTAAGTGTACTTTCAACATAATATCTGCTTCCATTTAAAATACTTTTCAGACAGGGAAACTGTGTAAGGCAGAGGCAGGACAGCAAAGTACCTCTAGCCTGAAGTGACCAACATAGTTCAAGTTGACAAACTAGTGATTCTTACACTTAATAAGAATTATTAAGAACTATTATATTGAAATTATATAAGAATTTCTATAATTATATAGAACTTATATCCTATTATATAAGAAATTATATAAGAACTTCCTACCACATCCTGTAATTTGAACATTTACATCTGTCTTCTTTTAGTTTTGGCCTGTAGTGTGGGGCTGAGTAGTTCCAGAAGGAGGCATGCTCAGACTATATTTCAAGGACTTTAAAAGGATGATGGTAGTCTTGAAACATTATTTGTAGTGCAAATGCTTGGCAAAACCACAAACAAGGCAAAGGCAGAAACTTGTGTCAAATTCTCCCTGTTATTTCCTGGGAGAGTTTGAAAATTCTCTGTAAAAAAGGCAAATTAGAATATGAAATGCTGTTTCTTACTTTTGAAATAAAAAACTAGACGGAAATTAGACAGAGATTTATTAAAGCTATCCACAATTTTAAGGTAATATTTTGCGACAACCTGAATTATTTACAAAATCAATTAAAGTGACTTTTATTCTACGGAAATTGTTCTTCTTGTATAGGGTAGGATTCACTTAAAAATATTTTCTACTTATTTACTGAGGCATATTTGACTCCCAATTTGTTGTGGGTGTTAGGGCTATTGCTGCTTGGCTTTCTGTGACCCTCTACCAGCGTTCCTCTGCTTGTGCTGCAGATGAAGGAGCTGTAATTCGCAGACTCACAGAATATTCTGAGTTGGAAGGGACCCACAAGGATCATTGGGTCCAGCTCTAAAGTAAATGGGGATTGAACCCACAACCTTGGTGTTATTAGCACCATGCTTTAAACAACTCAATCTCAGGGTAAAAAAGAATCTCAGTTTTACTCTTTCACCACTCCACTGATCCAGACTAGTAACTAGTGTTATGGGTTAACTGAGAAGCTGTTCCTTAAGTAACCATGGACTTTGATAGCAGCTCATAATAAGCACTGCTTGTGCCTCCTGCAGCAACACATTCCTGTGCACTGCAAAAACAGACTAGATTTTAAATGGATTCATCCTGTGGGAAAATCAGTGGTGAATGAAAACAAGCAAAATTTTTTGAAATACCTGTTTTTCTAAGGCTGCTGTCTTTGATTACTCACCTTATACATAGGCACTTGATCTAAAAACCCCTTAGTCTATCTGCAGCTAGATGGTTTGAGGGCATTTTTTCATTTTGCAGGTTTTCCTTTGAAAAATCTGTAGTTGACTGGCACTCACTGTTCATGAGCTTTGTGGAAGCATTCTACCACGCTAGAGATCCCACTACTATGCCCAATATCCCAGCAGAACAAAGGAAAATGTGGCACATGGACTCACTTGAGGGTTCCAGGTCATTCATTTAGCCACCTAAAATTTGGTGTTGTCTTTTGGTATATCAGCCATCTGCTGACAGTGCCAGCAGTGTTACGCTTCCCCCAGCCTTGGCACCAGCTTGCCTAGAGCTTCTTTAAAGATCTCTGCACTGTGGCCCAATGCAAGAGTTAGACAAACCCTGAGCAAATTGCTTAGATGGATCATTGTCTTCATGTTCTGTACTTGACAAATTCAAGTGCCTAAAGAGATGACATGACTCATCACGCAATTTGTTTTTGCAAAGGGTCATTAATCTCTGTCACTTCTTCATACAGCGTGTATGCTTCATATTGGAGCTTGAATAAAGCAAGAAAACACAAATAAAAGGACTGTGTAGGCACTATCAATGAAGAATTTTTTTTCCTCACACATTTGGAGATGTAACTGTTCATGTCTGGTAAATTATTGCATTAAAATAATAAATCAAGAGGCTGTGAAAGTAGTAGTGGGAAGAACCTGCTGAAACTGCATTGTTAATAGTGAAGAATTAACACACCAGTCATCAGGATGAGATTTTTATGGTCTTTATTATGAAAGCCAGGCTGGTGGATTGTTTTAATCCATTCTGGTCTTAAAATAAATAAGTTTATTGAAATAAGTTTATTTTGAAATATGTTTAATGAAAATTTAGCAGATATTCAGGTCTCTTTCTCAAGAAAGCAGGTGAAGAGTGATAACTTTGTTCCTCTTAAGGGGTAAATAAATAAGGTCCAAAGGAAATCTTCCTATATTTATAAATGTAAAGGTTCATGACAGAAGCTTTCATGAGTTCAGGTTAAGACCAGAGCATAAGAAATAGATGTAATTTAGCACTAAGTCAGAAAGGCCAGTACAAATGAGCAGCCTGAACTGTGAAGCAGCTTTGTACAAAATTCTGCTTGAACTAAGAACCACTGATGCAATAAATTAATAAATTAAAATCCCCCCAAAACAGAAAGAAGAATTAAGTTCATGGAATAATAAATAAATAAATAAATAAAATAATACTAATACTAATACTAATACTAATACTAAATAATGTATCCAGATCTAGCAGTGACATAACTAATTTGTTAAATAATTTAATTTCCTGTAATTGTTTAACCTTATTTGAATCAACCACGATTAACCTTATTTAGTCTTATTTTGCATTAATTTTTGTTACTGCACCTCTAATCATACATAGCTATTTGTGTACTTTTTTTCAAAAATATTTAATAAAGAGAGCGAGGAATTACAAAAGCTGGAGAATGTAAAATGGAAGGGAATAATAAACATCGCCTTAAATTCATATCTGCCAAGAGTCCTGCTAAAATTCCCCCTGAATTTAAGTGGAAGAATAAGCTGACATTTCAAGCAACTGTTCAACCACCAGGATGAAAAACAGTTTAAATAAAATTGTGAAAAATAAATAGAAGAATAATTCCTGAATGAGGTGGAAGAATTTATTTGGGATAAATTTAGAAATAAGCATTTGACTATGGGTTCTAGAACAGTTCTGAAGTTTGCAAGTGTATGTTTAAAATTTAACTTGCTTTGAATAGAAATTCCTTTTTAAATCTAACATCTGGATATCATTTCAGTATCCCCATAATCTAGCAGCTTAAAAATTATTCTCATACAGGTGTCTTTATTGCTAGTGCTTGCACAATGCAACTTTCTATTTATTTAGATCTTCTTCTTCAGTGGATGCATTTAGAATTTGTTTGAGGTCCAGATAAAATGCATTTGGGATCTCCCAATCCAGACTGTTTTGCCAGATTCTCTGTCTGCAGAGCAGGGATTGCAGGCCATTAGGAGTTACCAACTGCTTGAGTTTTTGTGGCTTTCGCATAGGGAGGAGCAGTGAGGGTGGCGAGATAAAAAGACTGTGATTAAGAAGTTGATTGGAAAATGTATAAATAAGCATCATGAGTCCTTATGCAGCAGGCAGGGTACTTAGAAGGAAGATGCACATTTCAGATGTCCTCTGGTGGTACGTTTTTGTTTTCTTCTACACAAGATGAAAGAAAGGGAGAACTTTAAAGGACATGAATAATTGCCAGTTATAAGAATGGTATTATTCTGATCTTCATTTTTCATGCACCATTATACAATCTATGATAACCTATAATTAAGTGACAAAATAAAATGTAGTCATTACTGGGACTTTGGAGATATTCTTTCCTTTTAATGACTGTTTCTTTAAAATTCTTACTATAGCCTTGAATTATTCTGATTACAGTCTTTAATCTTAATTGACTTAAAATAAAGTGAATGAATGAAAAAAATCCATTATGCCTCAGACTTTTTTTCTCAAACTGAAAGCGACTGAAAATGCAGTAAACACGGGGTAGGAATTTCCCAAAGACTGTCTCAGCAGTAGAATGCCATTAGACAAAAAATATCTCTAAACATTCATTCTTAGTCCAAGAACAGATTTCCTGGAGAACAGTGGCGTTTTAGATGAATGGAGAGGTGAAGAGACGGCTGTTTGAATCATGCTGAGGGATGCTTCACATTGCACATCATTCTACTTATTTCAGTTCAACAACTTGTGGGCCAGCTGTATATAAAGCATGATTTTTCTCCTTCTTTGTAATTTAGCCTGAAAGTTGCAGCCTGCCTATAGGGCAAATAAAAGAACTTGCACAACTGCAAGAAGACAAAGGCAAAAAAAAAGGAGTGGATTTTAATTAATTGTTCCAGTCATCTCACAGTCATGCATTTCCCTCATGCTGGCAAGAAGGAAAATGGAAAGTGCTGCCCCTCTTTGTTAGTATGAGACACTGTGGGAAGTAATTTTGCCCACTTACAACCAAAGAAGCTCAAGAAATTTTATCCATTCAGTGCCAAGTGTCTAGTTGGCCTGGAAACTGGACTTGTACTGTGCTAGAAATTTTTTTCACCTCTGGTAATGTACTTAAGCTGATCTTTTTTTTGTAGCCCAAGGTTGTTTCTGAAACCCTTAGAGTTGGTTGCAGTTGTTTCAAGAACAGCGTAGACAGAATAGATTTGATAAAAAGGGCAAAATTCCCACTAAGTACCTGCTGCTGTTTCCTGATTTACTCTGAAGAGTTTTCCTCTCAGATTGCAGAATTCGTCTGCAGATGGATCATGGAATATTCCTCATTGGAGCAGGATCATAGAATTACAGAATGGTACAGATTGGAAGAGATCTTCAAGACCACCTAGTTCCAACTGCCCTGCCTTGGGCAGGGACACCTCCCACCAGAGCAGGTTGCTCAAAGACCTGGCCTTGAACACTTCCAGGGATGGGGCAGCCACAGCTTCTCTGGGCAACCTGCTCCAGTGTCTCATCACCTTCACAGTAAAGAATTTCTTCCTAATATCCAGTCTATAGCTACCACCTTTCACTTTGAAGCTATTCCCCCTTGTCCTTTTACTATATACTTTTATAAGAAGTCCCTTTCCATATTTTTTAATAAACACTTTTATGACTAGAAGTTCTATTTATCTCATAAGAGTCACAGAAACATCTGAAAAATAGCTGCCAAAAGAGAAAGACACTGTGAATCTCTTCTTACAGACGTAAACTCTGTATTTTCCGTAAGCAATTGGATCTCAATAACCAACTGAATTTACAATAAAAATGTCAGACACAGAGGCTTGCATTTCCATGTTGAGTTATTTTCTTCTGTAATAATCAGGAGTGAAACATTTCCACCCAATGACTATGTTATACCTTGAAAGTTATTTATATGAACCTTCTGAAGATACAGGAGGTTCTCTGTGTGTGTGCAAGACATCTCTTTGGTAGGAGCACAAAATGGTGCAAGTTCTGTTTCCCTGCAAATGCTTTTAAAAGGATGTTCTCACTGAAGGAGTATCGTCTTACGTTACTTTTTCTCAGAAAAATCAATAATGAAAAGCCAGTTAAGATGTAATTTTTAAATTACACTGACACTTTTCAGCTCTAAAGGACTGAATTTAAAATATTTGCATTCATTCAGGCTTATAATTTTACTATCTCCTTTTACATTAGCCGAAATATGGCATCACTTGATATTTCACTGCTTTGTTGCTACAGAGCAGGGAGCTAGGAGACTTTTCTGGAGAGGTGGATTATGCAATAAAGATCAATCTTTCTTTAAAGACTGGAAACAGGGTGAAAACTCAAAACCTATGGTTTCTTTTGTACAGTTCTACTTCAGTGAGCAACTAATACCTGTTAAATAACTCTCAAGAGGATGTGCTAGAGATAATTTCCTGCAAATGTCAACTTTGAAAAGGAATGTGGCTGCAGTGGACATGGTTAGACTTTAGACAGCTATAGGAATATCTGCTAGCCGAGATTAGAGCTGCAGACTTCTGCCAATGTACCCTAACCCAAATTTGTAAAAATACACTTTGTTCCAATGTTGGTCCTGTAGACTGCCTGAACTGTATTAACATCAATTTTCTTAATGGTCACAGGATAAAAATTGTACCATTTATTTCTGTTCTGCAGGAGCATTCTGTCTTTCCCCAGAAACCACAGCTTTTTCCATTTGACAAGTGAGGAAGGACAGGTCCTTGACTGTTCCAAATGTCCCAGCTGAACACAAGATGCAGTACTGTGAGTAAAAACAGGAATATACATCCTGCTTCTCCACTTTCACTTAATGTGGTTGTGGGCAAGTTCACTTCAGCTAAGTGTTGTCTCTGTAAAGCACAAGTGAGGAACCATATTCCATATAAACAATAAAACACTTTTGTTCTCACCTGTCCATTGCATTCATGAGAAAGCATCAATTTGTAACAATAATTTTTTTGTATAAAGGAAGAGTAAGCACAAAATATAAAGCTCCAAAAGCTTTAACCTCTCCTTCTCCAAAAAGGGGGTGAACCAATCTTATTTCTACCACTTTCTCTGTTTGTTTTAACATCATTTACTGCTGTATTTGGTAACTAGTACAGTTGTATTCTAGAGTAGTACAGTATCTACTAAAATGTATGCGAAAAATCCAAAAATTACTTAGAATTTGAAGTTCTGTCTTTAAAAGTAATAAGGAAGCCATATTTCCCCACATTTTCTCTTCCTTCAGGGCAGCTCAGGTATTTTGTGATGCTAAGGATCCTACTGGTGCTACTCTTATTTTCTCCTTTAAAGTTTACTGATAGTTTTTACTAAGTTTGTTTGTTTGAATTGATCATACTTCCTACAGCAGAAGCAAAGATAATTTCTTCACACTGAGGTACAGGTTTCAGTTGGGTCAATTTTCTTCACAGTGGCTTGTATGGTTCTGTGTTTTGGATTGGTGACCAAAGCAGTGTTGACAGCAAACTGATGTTTTAGTTATTGCTGACCAGTGGTTACACAGCAGCAAGGACTTTTGAGCTCCTTATGCTGTGAGGAGGCTGAGGGTGCAAAGGAGGCTGTGAGGGGACACAGGTGGAACAGCTGATCCCACCTGGCCAAAGGGACATTGCATAAGGTGTCATGCTCAGTGACAAAAAATTCAAGGAGAGAAGGACAAAGGGTTAATATTCAGAGAGATGATGTTTGTCTTCAAAAGATACTGATGTGATAGGATCCTACCTTCCTGGGGATGGGGAGGTTGAACACCTGCCTGCCCATGGAGAGTGGTAATTTAATTCCTTGTTTTGCTTTGCTTGTGTGCAATATTCACTTTATCTGTTAAACTCCCTGTATCTCAACCCACAAATTGTCATAATTTTCCCCTTCCATTCTCTGCCTCATACCACTGCAGGGGAGTGAGTGAGTTATGTGGGGCTGAGCTGCCACCTGTGGTTCACCCACAACAACTGGTGACTTAGAACATAACAGGACTGAACTCATATAACCAGCAGAGATGGAAGAGTGTTTTATAGAAGCAAAAGCCTTGCTCTTCTTAGAAATCTGTGGTGCCTGAGCTGCAGCAAAACTCTGGCAAATTCTCTAGCTCTTTGTGGCATTCTGAGACAAAAGAAGAGTTTCTGTTCCTCTCAAAGCCTTCGTTGTGCAGCTAGAGGTGAGGGATTATACAGGTGCAGAAATAAGTAGATAAAAAGCTGAATACAACTTCACTGAAACATGACTAAAAGGATGACAGAGGCATTTCACAGGTCCAAGTGACACATGCTGTTTTGAAACCATGACACTGGAGTCCATTCCAACTCAGCATTCTTGAAAGAAATGGAGGAAATTTTCTTCAAGCAGGTTTGATCTGCTTGAGCAATTCAAGTGACTGAAGGCTCTGTGATGAAAGGTGAAGTTGTCAAAGATGATTCAAGAAGTTTAGGAACAGGTAGATAAAGTAATGGGTTGACCAGGATGACAGAAGTCATGGAAGGATAGTGGGGCCATCATAAATGAATTAGACTCCTTTTCCATTTTCTCTTATTTTCATTGCCTTGTTATGATGAGGTCAATGAAGAGTATATACTTAAAACTTCAGAATTATTATTATTTTAAAAATGAATCTATCTTTTTATTAAGAAATCTAGATCTTACGTAGCATCTGGTAGCATCCTAGCACATGCACACAGACTGACATATTTTTCCATTTTGTTCTTTTTCACAACATGTGCTGTCCTTGCCAAGTACTTTAGCACATCTCTACATTGGATTTTGTTGCTGAAGTATTTTTGTGAAACCTATTGACAACTGAGGGGAGCTAGAGGAATTTAAAGGTAGCTCATCAGTAAAAAATGGTTTCACTCTTTCCTGGCTGCTTTACTGCTACAGCATGGTAGCTCTTTAGCTTTTTTTTTTTCTTTTCTTTTCTTTTTTTTAAAATATATATTCTTTGAGTATGCAATTCCCTGAATCATTCTCATTTGTACCACTGCTGACTGCAGAGCAATGGCTGTTGTTACCAACCTTCCTTTGTCAACTTAAGGCTCCTTTTGTGATTCATAGTTTTTCCTATACGGAGCAAATTAGAGTTTTTTTCCTAGATTCTCTTGGTCTTTTTTGAGTCATTGAGCCAAGTAGTTTCATGAGTTAATTCACAGCTGCTATCAGGCTACTGGCAGCATGGCCCTGACTCTCTCAGCAGTCTGAATTTAGAACACTGTGCTTATTTTCCACTTGTGAAAGCTACAGTCTTCCTCCCTCCCTCTCTTTCCTCTCCGCTCCCCTCCCCTCCCTGAAAATCACCAAAAGCTCATCTTACATGACTAAAGATGTCTCAGGTCTTCATCTGTGGCAGAATCCAGCAGCAGGAAGTACTGACATTTATTAACTTGACTGGGGGAAATGACAATTTTGAGTGGAAGAGTGAGACTTGCTGCAGATGAAAGAAGGTTGTTTGTGTTCCCCCTTCCACCAGTCTCAGGAGAGACAGCATTAGGATTATTTTCCTGAATCCACACCACACTTTGACAAATGCCTCAGCTTTAAAATAGTGCAAAAACAGTTTAAAAGAGCACAGAATTAATGATGAACATCTATTAGAAGTTTATAAGCTGTAAGTTCTGGAGGAAAACATGATGGATCCCTCAGTAATATGACACTTGGAATGATGTAGTAAGGCACTGGCACTTGGGGAAGAAAGTCTACATTTCTTAGACAACAGTTTTCTACCCCAGCATGCTCTTTTCTTCCTTACTCTTGTGGGTGGGAGAGTGCTTAACCTTCTCCACATGTGCATCAGGTGTTGTAGGCAAGGAATTCTGGTTTTATGACTCGATCTTCTCGAGTGGCCCGGCTAGCTCAGTGATGAGGTTTCTCTTCACTCGAGTTTCGAGCCAGCATATGTTTGTGGGGTTCACTGATTTTCTTCAAGAATCCAAGTCTATAGAGCGAGTAAAGAAATCAGGGGGGGACTCTCTCTCTGGTTTGCATTCCACAGTTTATTTCTGTGAAGGAGAATCCAAAGGACGAGAGACCAAGGATTTGGGGTCTGGGGGGTTTCTTTTAACAGGGTTTCTTGGAGGGTGGGAACATCAGAGAAAGAACCAATTATTTTTCTCAGTTAGTACATCTTACAAACTTTCTACAAATCAAGGTTACACACACTCAGATAAGAAATAACAGACACCAACTTCTTCAAATGCCCACAAAGGTGTAGGAGTATTCTCCACAGAGGGACAGAGGGGGAGAGAGCGGGGGGCTTGGTTTCCTGGCAACACAGGGGGGAAAGAAAGGGAAGCATGCCCTCTCAGCTCAGAGGCATTCTGGGACAAGAAAAACAAAGTTAGAAACTTCCGTGTTGGAAAGAAGGGTCTCTCTTCTCCCAACCCCGTGCTTTCCTGGGCTAAAGAAACTTCAAGCAGCTGGAAATGCCAGCACGGTCTTCTCTTTACTCTATCCGGCCTCTCACCGTAGTGCTGAGGAGAGAAACTTCAGTAACCATGGTAACTTGACGCCAGGTAAACAATTAGGAGAAAGAGAAGCTGGGGGGGGGGGGGGGGAGGGGAATCACAACTAAAAGATGGGAAAAAATACATTTCAAGCTATCAACTACAACAGTTTTATGTGCTGAGATACTACCTGAGGTTTCAACTGGAGTATAGTAAAGCAGAGGGAGTGGATGTGCAACTGTGGCTGTTGCCACATATGAGAACACATGGGCAGCTACTGCACAGAGACATACTGGCCATGCTCCTGCAACATGGATAATTGGAAGCCAATTTGTTTCCTTGCAATCTAGAGGGAACTACAAGATTATCCCCTGTAAATCACTTGTCTAGAAGATTCAAACCAGGAAGTACAAAGATCACAAGAAGTTAGGATACTGTGCATTACTGTGCACTAAAGAGTGGGCCCATATGGAAACACTCTTGCTCTACTAGGGAGTCTGTTCAGATGGAAAGGAGAAATCTCCCTCTCAGCAGGAAAAATCTCCCTGTCTCCTGTTGCACAATTGTTTGGGAAGGTGAGGAAGCATGGTTTTACCCTTGTGACACCAGCTGGGATAAGATCCCACTAGTAGCACACAGGTAGGACATTTTGATAATGTGAAGTAGAATATGTACCTGGTTGGGAAGTAGTGTCTGCTTGGGTTGGAGTTCCCAGGTCTTTAAGCATAATTTTCCAGGGACTCAAGACTGACTTTGAGCATCAGAGCTGGAATGGTTGCTGAAGTGGGAGCATAGGCCTGTACACTGAAATCCCACTTGTGCCAAAAGAATGTGCCTCCTTGAGATCATTAGGAGTGGGAAGAAATGTGGACGCAAACACAGACCTGAAAGCACAATACATTATCTTACTGCTGTTGTGCCTAAACAAGACAAATCTAATGAGAAAGGTGGTCATCAGCCAGAGGCAAGATACTGTGCCACACACTCTTCCAGGGTAAGACACACAATATTCCCAGCTGCCTGCTTAGTATTTTTCCTTTGACATCATCTCTCTGAAGCTCACTGCATGTATTTATTCCATTGTCTACAAACATGCTTTGTGAATCCTCAATTACTCCCTGTAGTAGTAGTAATAATAATAAATTAATAAAAAATAAATAATTATTATTATTAATAATAATAATAGTAATCTGAAACCTTAGTTTCAGAAACCTATCTCTGGCTGAGTAAGGAACTAATTAGTAACTACTCACTCTAGCTTTCTGCAAATTTAGTAGTTTTTTTTTTTTTTTTTGGCAGCACTATTAGGTTTGTTTTTTCTACAATCTTTCAAAATCTTTAGTTATGCAACTACTAGAGATGAAGAGGACTGTGGTTACCAACCTTTGTCCTCAAGATATCTGCCTTCACATTATCAAAATGTCCTTGTTCCATTTATCATCTCAAGTAACATTTACAATTTTCTACTTTGTGGAAAAAAAAGCTCCAAACAACTGATATTGAAGTGCTTCTGTTATAAATATTTTAGTTTTGCTGTCAGCTTTTACAAATAAAATCAATGGAGGGTTTTTGAAAGAAAAGTAATTTCCTTGGAGAACAGTACTTTAATTATCTGGGGAAAAGGTAAATTTATACACAAGAAAATTCATCTATGAAGAGCTTTTTGAGCAATTTTAATTTTTAATACACTTTGTCAAAACAGCAATTACAGTGGCTGGGAAGGCAATGAGGAACACTTTGAATATAGCTGTCATGGTGATAATGATGTTGTAAGCACTTAGATTCTATCTGACATGACTAGGTAGAGAAATAACTTTTTACTTTAATCAACATAGCAAAAAGGAAGTGAAGAACTTACTGTTTTCTGATAGCCTTTGATTTAAGTAGATGTAATAAGACTTTTAGTGAAAGTTAAAAAAAACAACATTTCATCTCCTGCCAGTGTGACACGTCTCTTGATGAATCAGACTGCGACGTGTCTTTCAGAAGGGAATATATTACCATCTTTGATGGAGATTCCATTATTGTTCCTTGGTTAATTACTTGAATTGTTTGATTTTTATTCTGTAAGAGATACAAATTTTTGATCAGTGGAGCTTTCAGAGGCCAAAGTAATGCCTGCAAAATATGCTAGGGATTTCTTTCAGTAATCATTTCATTGGCTTTAAATCAAGTACTGTCATGGCTGAGCACATAAAATTATTCTGTGCTTACCTTGAACTGCAAAATTGTCATGTTTTAAAACCAATGGCTCCAGCAAGAGACTGGGAAACACCTGTCTGCAAAAGTGATGAATAGAAGTAGCAAGCCCCTTTCATTCTGGCAAATGAAATACTATTTCAAAATGAGGCATAACATATCAGACATAGCTTTACGCTTTCATTTTGAGAAATTTTGGACCTTTCCTAGGACTGCAATACTCTCTGGCACTAACATGAAAACTGCCTTCATTAGTATGATAATTCATTACACTCCCTGGAGTAAAAGCTGTAGCTATAGTTGTAATGAGATTCTGCCCCCTCCCCACTCCCTCCTCCTCTGGGTTTGAATCTTTAGATTTGTTTAGAGATTTCCTTCATAATTAAGGTCTTGAACCTCATCAGTGCTGTAGATGGCAGCACTACTTTTGTTTCTTTTGTTTCTGTAAGGATGTGAAGTTTTTAATTTCCCTACAACCACTGTCCCTTCATGCCCATTTTTAGTGGGAAATAGTCACTGTCCATTGTAGTTTGATCAAACTGGCATCATTATTTGTGTTGCTTCTGTTTGTCCTTCCCAAAAATGTATTTTTTCTTACCTCTCAGCTTTTATCTCTGAGGCTTTTGTACTGCTTTATTGAGTGGCCAACTTTGCTTGTGAAGGGGCAAAATAGCTTAATAATGACAGAACATTATCTATCTATTTATCTGTCTATCTATCTTCTATCTATCCTTTCTTCATCTGACAAGTGGCACATGTTGGTGATCAAAATGCTGACAGCTCATCAAACACATCTGAACCTCCTGATTAAATTTTTTAGGTGGCTACTGTTAATCTTCCTCTTTTTTCCACTTGTACAAACAGCTCTGTGGAACTTCATCCCATGTCAGAGATATGCAGAGAGTGCTGGCAGCTAGGAATATGTGGTTCAAGAACACAGTCAGAGACAAAATTGTGAGGTGATTTAGTTGAATGTCAAAGAGTCACCTACTATTTCTTTCTAGTTGTTTTCGGGGTAGGAAGAGCTCTTGCCCTGTAAATGAAGCCAAGAGGACTGGTCTCTGTAACAACCTCCACTGAGAGATGCTGTTTAGATCAGATTCTCCATGGGCATGTGTTCCTCTGGCTCTTTCAATTTTCCCTACAGCAGCACAGACGCTTGTGACCTTTCTAAGAGACCTAAAGCCATACTGGTGTAATAGCTCATTTCTTTATTAGGAAACTTGTGCAATCAGCTGAGAACTATAGTTGGGAAAGACATTTTTCCTAGAACAAAAGGGTACTGTACAACAGGCATCTGTATACAGATCCAAAGGTCATGGGCTGAAAAACTAAGGAGAGATTTAAGCAAGCTGTGCATCAGCATGAAAGACATGCTGTCCCCTGTCAGTTGTTTTTCTTGTCCTCATGGGTTATCAATTTATCATTTCCTCATGTCTTAAAAAAGGATCTACTTTCATTCCTTCTCCCTGTTGTTTGCTGCTGCCTGCTTAGCCCTGGGGGTGGGTACAATTGCATTTCAAGTGTATGTAATTGTGGTTTTGGTAACTTGTCAAATTGTCTATAAAACATGCCAAAGATAATACACAAATTTATTTTAAGAGAGCTGAGGACACACTGAATCTTGATCTAAGCTTTGAGCATTTGCACATACAATTGAAATGTAGACAGCAAGAGGCAACCAGGGAATGGAGAGGAAGCAACACTGGCTGAAGTGTGGGTACTGCCTTCCATATATTATGGCTAATTTGCTCCCATGGAAGCATATATTTGAAAGTGTATTTCAAATATCTGCTACTTACTCTCACCATTACACTTTGCTACAGCAATTGTCTCCTGAAGAGATGCTACTATTCCTTAAGGAAGCTACTGTATAGGCTGTTAAATTCCACATGGTAAATCCACTGCACCTGTTGTGTATCTTTGGTAAAAAGAAGAGTCAAGGCCCTGTGATATAAACAGGGGCTAAAATCCCATAAAAAAACCACACAGTGGTCAGTCTACATCACTAACTACTAAAACTAATTCACTCTGTTTATTGTAGCTATGTTTTTTCTACCTTTAGCTTCTTCCTTGCAGGATAAACCATGTTTGGGTTTCAACACAGTTGTTTTCTTCCCTACCAAAATATCATCAGCCTGTTCCTTACCTTCTCTTTCCTTAACCTTCTCCTCAGAAATAGAAGCTGGCTGCATTCTGGCCTCTGTTTCCAGATACAGTCTTCCTTTGGCCAGCTAATGATGATTTTGTCCTTTAATTTAATGTACTAATTCCTTTAAAAAACATTTTTTTTTCAGCTGCAGAGACCTCCTGATGTGTGTGGAGATGTGCGTGTGTGCTGACAGCAAAGACTCCCCAGTTCTTGGGACCCTTTAGGTGCAGTGGTCAGGGTGGGATGAAATGTTTTTCAGCTTTTCCTGTAATGCAACTCAGACACTACTACTAGTCTGGCTCACCTTGGCTTTTGTGGAGGAAAGCATGAGGGAGCTCCTACCTGTTACAAGAACATTTCCTCCACATGGTCACAATGTGTCCTTCCCACTTTTGAATTTGTTTATTACTTAATCAGAGGACCTTCACTCCACCTGACATTATTGTTATCAATTTAGATATTGTCATTCAAGAAAATACCCTGAAATAACTAGTCTAAAAATTTTAAAATTTAAGAGAGCAGCTTTAAAATTTCCTCTTGCAACTAATTCAGAAAAGGGGTGAGTGGATCATGACAAAAGGTGTAGAAGATTTAGCAGCATAGAATAGGTCTTGAATGTGCACAGTATGATTTTTTAAAAAGTGATTTTTAAAATGCAGCAAGATATCTCTACTGTTGATAAATAAAAGGGATTCTAGTTAGTAAAGGCAACAACAGATCCTTCAAAAGCCAAACATTTCAAAAATCAGAGTGCACTTCAGGCTGTTCACAGATTGCTAGGTTTGAAACAGGTATGTTAGAATTAAATCCCTTTTTTACCAATTATATCCTGTTTTAAACTTAGTTCACAATATTCTGTCATTAGTCCTTTCTTGTTTCTTATTTCTTGGCTATTGGGCCATCCTCTTGCAACCCACAGTATGCTGGGTGCAGTGGTGGTGGACAGGTTTCTCCTGATAACTGAGCTCTTTTGCTCTGTGTCACCCATCCTATAGCTCTGGCTGCCACACTTTGCTGCAGAGGTCTGTGCACTTAGTGAGTCTGGCTTCTCCTACCAATATCCCCTCTCAGAATGTGCAGTGTGCTGCAGGTGCATCAAATTTGTCTTTTATGGAAAAAGCCTCTTCTCCCCACTGCTGTCCTAATTAATGAAGCTGTGTCCTGGGGACACAAACTCACAGACAAGGCAATCTGCGTTTCAGTCCGCTGTGGAGAAGCTGGGAACTGGTTGAGGGCACAAACCAGGCCAAGGATACCTTTCCAGGACTTACTCAGCAGATCTGAGCAAATATATTTTTTGGAAGAGATTCACCAATGGACAAAAAAGCATGCCTCAGCTTGAAATCAGTGTGAATAAAACTAGGCTGAAGTAAAACCACTTTCATTTTCATGCTGCTTCATCTGTGACCCAAAAACACTGATATGAAAATATCATTAAGAGAACAGATGCATTTTTGAACTGCCAAATGCTATTTCTGGCTCTTATTTTAGGTACTTGTTTCAAAACATTGCCAGCTGGTATGGCAAATTCCTTAGGGGGAAGGCTTTTTCATCAATATATCCAGAAGGACTGGAGAAGCAGACTAACTTAATTCAGAAGACCATTTGCCTCCCCCTCATTTCCTATCAGGTTGTCTCGGGAGAACATTTTCCAAACCCTTAAACTGAAAGATTGTGCTTCTTCAAAGCTAGCTGCAGGGAAGATGAGACAATTTCATATACTTATCTCTCTTTTTAAGGGAGAAATTCTCCATAACAGGCTTAGTGTAATACAAAGAGTCACCTGAGCTCGTGTGCATTTGCTTGCAAAGAAAACAGAAACAGCCGTAGGTCTTCCTGTTTCAGGCACCAAATTCCACCAAAGTCCTTTAGTTTATTTAGCCCTCTTTTTTCACAGTACTGCCTTTTATTCAAACTTTTTGTTTCAAATATAAGACAAACATTTAAATAGACTACTGAATGTAAGTACAGATATTTCTTTAGGTAATTTTAGTCATGTAAAAGCAAAGTTTTGCATTCATGCCTCAGTTGCTGGAATGACAATCAGCTGAGGAAAGTGAACTGTAAGGTGCTTAGTTATAGAGCGATGTAAAGCATATAATGCATGAGATATTTTTGAAACATCAACATCTGAAATTCAAATGACCTTGCGATATGTTTTAAATTTTAAATGACCGGGTTATTTTTAAATACCAGAAGCATCACGCTTAATCTGACTATATTATGACTGACCTCCAGACATTATACATTAACAGGGACCAGGATCATTACAGAGAGTTTTATGATCATGATTTAAGGAAGAAACTGAGTATTTTTGAAAGGAAATGAAAAATAAATTAATAATTAAGCCATAAATCACAAACATCACCCCTGTTTACATTATAAATTCTTCAGGACCTGTTTTGATTTCCTTCCATGAGTTATGGTATCACTTTATCTACAGATATCCAAAGAAATAAGACTTCAAGGTGTCTTTGATCTCTAAATCAAATGGATGCATGCATTTTTGGTTGTTATTGCAAATGAGGAGAAAAAGCCATGTTCTGGACATCTCTGCTCATTTCACTCATTTCTGTTTGTCTGACCATGAATGTTCCTTCTTTCATTTCTACTTCTCTCAGCTCTACACCCTTCTTTCCAGCAATGCAAGATGAATAGGTCCTCTCCACCTGTTTCTTTCTCTCTTCTGTTTGCTTCCATGCTGTGCTATCCAGTCTTAGAAATGACTCTTTTCTCCCCTGCCCTTGTCTCTCCTAACCTGATCTGGACTTTGCTGACAATGTTTCCAGCTTGGGAATGCAGGGGCACCTCTGTATGATGAGCTTTCTTGTGACCCTGATACTCTTGGGCCACCCAGACCAAACTTTCAGTATAGAAAAAAGATGAACAATTGATTTTTCTCCTTTAACATTGTTATTTAAAAAAATTATTATTCTTCATCAACTCTTTTCCCTGGGTCTGTTCCCAGGCTTTTAACTGCCCCCAGTGCCAGCTCCTCTAATGGGAAACGCTGTCAGTCTCAGCCCCTTATTAACCAGCCAGCCCTTACTTGCAAGGCTGTGCTTCTTTTCACTGCCTGCTCACCCAGGAGTGAGCAGCTGCCTTTTATCCAAATCCCCCTTCTTTCAAAGGCTCTGCTGTGATCTGAGAGGAAGCCAAGTGCAGAGGAGAGGCCTGAGGCCTCCATCAGTTCCTCTTGGCTTGCCCTGTGACACAGGCTGCTGCGTACTGGGCTCTTTTCTCGCTCCCTTTTTTCCTCCTTGCACAAGCTGGCAGTTAAGACAGGTTTAGCTGTCACATGGGATGATATGATTACCCAAATTACTTGGCAGTGGTTTCATTTCTCAAGTAAATGAAAAGGCAAGACTGTGGTCTGTGAGACTGAAATGGTGCATTAAGCAACTCTGTAGATCACTTTTTAAAATTCAAGTGAAAGCTCAAATGCATATTAAGAATGATGGCTAATAATAACAATATATTTTGAAAGTGAATAGCTGCAGGAGTCCCTGGACCAGGAAGCTAGTTCTGAATTGGAAGACATCTACCCAAGACTTTCAGTGCCATAAAACACTGAGACCAAATTTAAATTTTACCTCATGGTGTTATTCTGACACCAAGACTTCCTGCAGGGCTGAATGCTCTCATGATGTTTTAACACAGAGGCTCCTGAGAGGCTTTAGACACTGAAAGTGTTTTTTCATTGCTCGACTTTGTAACCACCAGGTCAGAGTCAGGGCACTGCAGGGGCCATGGGACTCCTTTGGGGTCCATCAGGGCAATCTGTCTTTTTGTACTGGAGACCATAACTACAGCAGAAATGTAAATCCAAGTGTCCACCTGGGCCATGTGCTCCATCTCCTCTATCCTTGGTTAGATTGTCAGAGGGTGAGAAGCTGCTGATGGGGTAACTCCATTCATTTACAAATGTTTTTTGACTAACTTTTCCCTTATCCAGACAGTTAATACAAAGTTTAGGGGTTTCATTTAAAGTTTAGTTCAAGGACTAAAGTTGTAATAAATGGTAGTGTAAAGATGATGATGAAGCAAAGGAAAGCGGCGTAACAAACCCATCTCATAGACTTAATGTTAAAAAAACCCCACAATTCTCAAAAGCAATAAATAATTTTAACAATTCACTAACCATTTGTACTCCAGATAGGTTATCCAGAACTATTTGATAGGTAATGGTCACTCATTAGACTATGTGTGACGGCTCAATAATCTGATTTTGTCTTATAGACGTGAGGAGATTTGAGGACACAAGAAAACTGCTTTCAGTGGACATGAAAAGTTTTTGTATAGTGGTCACACTCAGTTCTCCAGAATTGTACTTTAAGTAGTCCTCTTTGAATTGGAATCTTACAACAGCATTGTGTTTTCTGAGAAATAACACTTCAAGTAAAGATGTATTAAAGTGCTATTGAATGATAAGAACGCAACGGGTAGCTCTCTGCTGAAATTACCTTGAGAGAATTAAAAAACAGGCCCTACTTGGGTATAATTATTTTTAAATAAATGTAGAGTAAAATGTAAAAAGTGGAATTTTGTTTGAAAAACTGAAATTTTGTTCAGCTGATAGAAGTCCAAGGCATCTATTTTTCTGAAAGTGTTGTCCAGAACCATAATTCATTGGAGCAAGATTTTTCTCACATAAATAAACTAACTCTAAACTATATTTTCTCATGAATAAACTGTGTTTATCTTGCTAATTTGTGAACAAAATCAAATTGCAAGTTTGTCTCTCTCTGGCATACTGACTCTACCAGTGGAATTAATTCCCCTGGGTGACTTTATCAGATTTGTTCACTTTATTCCTGAACACAATGTTCAGCTCAAAACAACAAAAAGAGGAAGAACTTTTCTTCTTTGGTTTTGCAGTAAGTGACTGGGAAATATTTTGTTGCCACAGGCATGTGGAGTTCTGTGGACCCTTCCTAATGAAACATTGATTGTAGCATTGCCTGTGATTTTCAAAGAACTGGATGTCCGTTTCAGGCTTATTAGCTTCTGCTAGAATCCAAAATGAACTTTTTTTTTCTCCCAAAGCTAAGGTACAATTCTGCCTCCTGAACATTTGAAATTTAAAGCTAGGCAGATGAAGGGAAGTTCCAAAATCTGAGATAAGTCTTCACTTTTACATGTTAATATATCAGGGGAGAATTTCAACAGTAACTTCAGCACAATACGGATGCCTTAAGTTTCAGCTTTTACTTTTTCCAGATTCTGTACTGCATAGGTACGTAACTCTGAACTTCATATGCTATCAAGTGCTATCAAGTTCTCTTCACAGTTTAGTAAGACAAAACAATCCTTTTCCAGCCTGTGAACCAAGGACACAGTTGCAGCTTCAGGCCCCAAAAGGTATAAACAACAGCAAATTGAGGACAGTAATTTGGGAGGATGGGACTTCATGACCTGAAGCTGTAATTGGACAATTAACCCCAACATGTGAATGGACCACAACTTATAAAAGTGTGAAAACTCATGACCAATCATCCATCTCGGGTGTGGCCACAGCCAGGCTCCTTTACTGCCCAAGGTGTATCCTCTGAAGGCCTTTTTAATAAATACCTACTTTATTCCTTTAGCACTGTCTAGCTTCTTTCTAGGTAGTCTCTCAAGGCATCAATAAAATGAAAGCTTCAAAAATCACAGCTTAAAGAATCTGTTCAAAAAGCAACACAGGTAAATATATGGAGACATTGGTATGTGAGACATAGAAACTTGCTTAGATACTGGACAACTAAAATGCAAGTCAAATTTACAGCCAGTTAGGAGATAATGTGTAGAGATTTACCTATCTGCTAGCATGCAAGAAATGCAGGCAGACTGAAAAATTAAAATCTTTCTAGAAGCTTTTTTATTCAATTATATTTTGTGTTCTTCCTGACTCTTTATTCCCAGAAAGGAAATATTTTCAAAAGACTTCTCCATTTAATCATAACTAACACAAAATGCAAAAGAGTTTACATGTGTATTTTGAATTTTATATTGATTCCTTACACAACCCTCAGGCTCAGCTTGAGATCTAATATTGTAGACACAGATTTCAGCTGTACTGCAAATGCACAGGACCGTTTACTACAAATTTACACAGTGAACATGGCAAATCCTGTTGTCTCTAACACAAATATGGAGAAAAATAAGCAGTTTTCATAATTGCCAACCTATCTACCTTGAAGCCTTTTCCCAGTCTTGCTGCTTGTCTCTGTATTAGACACAGAGTATAACAGTAAGAGCCATCAAGCGTCTACACCAATTTAAAGTCATAAAACTGAACTGTAAGTTTGGATGCTGCTCAGGAGTCATGACAGGAACAGATGTTTTGGGATATTAACTTGAGTATATCCACAAATGAGTCAAGGTAGGCTACCAGAGAACAGACACTTCATTTCTGGTAAGACAAGGTGGGAACCAGTTCCAGACAGTGCTTGGATCTCATGGCAATCTGAGATTCAATGTCAGCAACTGCAGAAATATTTTTAAGTCAAAGAAAGCAATGTGGGATAAAACCTACCAAAATCTTACTGCCTAGGTGTTCACTTCTTGTTTTAACAAGCTAGATGGAAAAAGCTGTCACTGGTCCATGACCTGTATAACTGCATCTGCTCTGTGTTTTTCAGATAAATGGTAGCTGGAGGTTTGGGGATGGTGCTGGGAAAGGCAGTGGGATAGTTTGGGGAAGAGCAGGCAGATGGGTTATGAGAGAAAAGTTTGCTCTGCCCTTGAAGGAGGCCTCAGAGGAGCATGATGAAAGGTGTGCCCACAGGACGGATTTCGTTTGGTGAGGTATAAACCCAGGTCCTCATTGCAAAGCAAAGTGATGGAAGTGCAGGGGTCTGGTTCCTCTCTCCTGGGGTCTGTGAGTGACCACTGTCTCTTTCCCCTGTGCCTGGGGAAGCTACAAAGGGAGGCTGGCACCAGCTGGTCCCTGAAACACTCTTGTAGGTGAGGGCAGTCAGACGAGGGCTGAAGGCAGCCAGGCCTAACACACCTGCCAGGACTACCCTGAGCTGCCACTGGCTCAGGTGTGGTAGAAGAATGCAGTAGCTGGTGACACCAGCTGAGGTCTGCTGTAGCCATGACCTTGCCTGTTGCGGTGCATCTGTGTTCTTTGTGTTGTAAATATTATGTTCCCTTCAGTTGGTATGCTCTGTCACCCCCCAGCTCAGTTGGTTTCCCCCAAGTTGTACCTGCCCAGGTGCCTGCCAATCCCTGTCACAGCCCTGCCTCCTCACCCAGAATGTTCTCTGTCCCTCCCCCCTGGGGATACACAGACATATGGATTGAAGGAGTGACTGAACATGTCACTCCTATCATAAAACATAAATTTATTCATGATTGCTAAATATGTAGAAAACACCTTTGACTCAGACATGTCCTAATCAAGAGAAGACTGGAGTTTGGATGAATATTAAGGAAGTGCTGTATATACTGGCCCTGTTCTTAAACTCTTTCTATGCCCAACACAATCCTGTGTTATGCCTTCCCCCTTGAGTGTCAATCCACCCTGATCCCTGCCCCTTGTTCCAGTGAGTTCCCTGTCAATCCTCCCTTGTACCAATCCCCAGCTTGGACCTCCCCTTTGGGGTTGCCCTGAATCACAGTGCCCCAGTGGATTGTTCAGCTGCTTGTCAGTTTGTGTCCCCTACATGTATTTTCCCATTTGTTGGAACTTTGTGAATTCCGCCCTCTGATAATCCCCTGAGTTTTCCCTATTGGTGAATAGTTTGTAACCACCCCCTAAACCGCCCCCATATATAATCCCTGCACATCTATGAGTTTTGTGCTTTGTCCCTCTCCGCTTCAGTGAGTAAACCAGTTCCTGGACCCCATATAAAGAGTTTCCTCCTCAATCCTTGCCTCCATGTTCAGCACCAACAGAAGGATGTGCCATAGAGCAATAGCTCTAAGCTGGACTCCAGGTCATCCTGCTCCCAGAGCGTGTTCCACTCTTGGCATGGTGCCTTGGTGGTGGTGAGTTAGCCTGGGACTCAGGCACCGCATCATTTGTCCATCCCCAGCTTTCAGAGGGATATCTTTCCAAGTGCTAACTGCCAGCATCTCCATGAGAAGAGTCCTTATCAAAGTCCTTCATATAGAATTTCAATAATTTTTTTTTACTGCTGAATTTTAGATTTTGACATGGGTCTCTCTTGAATGTTTCTCATTGTGAGGTTAGATGTTCAATGTTTTCTTTAATGATCATTTATGCCTGTTTAGATGTTAAGAGGTACGAATCATTTTATGGTATGAATCACTTAAATTTGGACATCTCGTTGTGAATGTGGAGTCTGCATGGGTAGGATTAGAGTGGGCTTCCTTATAAGACACAGTGACTTCTAGCATGGTGGAGGCTACTTATCTTTCTTAATTATATCTGCTTTAGGGAAACAGATGGAAAATAATGTTTTGAGGGAATGTACATTTGGCTGATATTTCATGCATTGCAGAGTTAATATAAGAGCTTCCTTAATCACAATTTTCTGTCCAATGTTTTTTATCATTTTAAAGTTCATAATTTGTGAGCACAGGGCACTGCAGTACTGTAGATGTCTTGTTTTGCTTCTTTAATGTTGTGTTTATTCTTTTTTCCCTGCAATTCTAACAGTCATTTCTTGCTGTGCAGCTTTACATTTATTCTGCTTCTCAATTGAAATGAAAAAATTCTTATTAAAATAGAATGTGTGACTATATCTGAGCTCCCTCCTAAACTTGTATTTTATAGATGATTTTTTTTTTTTCAATAAATGCATAGGTTTGAAAAATTTTCATTTTAGTATCTCTTTTCTAATTTATTTTCATAATTCTATAGAGGCTTTCAGGTTTGTTGTCCCTTATTCAACCCAAGATAATCTGAACTCATATGATTTTTTTCCATATTCCATAATCTTAAAATTCTCTTACTACTTCTCTCTGTCACAGCTGGAATGACTTCTTTGAATTATTGTGAGGTTAATTCCCCACCATATGCTCTGGACTGCTTCAGGATGTTTTGCTGTTGAAGGCCATTCTGCCTTAAACTTTTGTGAGTTCTGTATTATTTTGCAGGAACAATTCAAAATCTTCTCACAAGGGTTTTTAAATTACAGCCAGCTTTGTAGCATCCTTCCAGACAGGCCAGTTGCTTCCTTACCCAGGTGACTGACTTCCTTGGTAGTGTTTGAGTTTTATCTCTGGTCTTAGGTTTTTTGAATTCCTTGTTGTAGCATGTCATGGTCGAATCAAAGTGCTTTTACTGTCTGTGGAGCTTATTATTGCTAGTCCAGACGTGGCCTAGGGGTTTTAAAATTCAAAGCCAGTCTTTGCTGGAAAGACAACTTTATATTAGAAATAACTCCTCAGTGACAAAAAATATATTTTAAATCAAAATATCGTATTATTTTGGACTTACACTCAAAAAGTAGCTTTTGAAACTTACAGGTCATTAATTGCATGATTTTAAGGAGATTAGATGTTAAAGAAGAGTCTTGAGGTTTCTTCTTCAGCAAAATCACATGTCCCTGTTTTCTCCTTATAACCATATACTTTGATACAAATGCACGGTTTAGAAACAAATGTTCAATTCATTGCAATTTAAACAACAGAATTATAAAGTAGTATATGCACTGAATTGAAATTATTGATACAAAATTAATTGGCTCATATCTAGGGTAATGCAACATTTGAGTTTGGATTTTTCTGTAATGACAAAAGATAATTAAGACATTTATTTTTTTTTTTTCCTTGCTTGAAAATTACAAGCATGATTAGCTTAGTTTGGAGATCTAGTTGACAACGATTTGTGTGGTTACTTATTTTTTATTCATTCTTTGGTAACACTGTGAAAAATCACTGGCAGTATACTACAAGCATAGTATTACTTCGGGTGTAGTTGTTGGTATTTTCAACTCTGCACACTGATGTTGCACATCACCCCATAAATGCTTTTATAATTTTCATTTTTGGATCAAGTGTTCACCAGTTGCAGTTTGACCTGGAACAGTAGAACATCTTCTTAAATGTACTCCGCAATTCTGGGCTTCGGAATGCAAAAATCATAGGGTTAATGATGGCATTGCACATTATGAGTGTCCCATTCACGTGGAAAATGGACATGTAGCAGGCACAGTATGGGTTATGTGGGCAAAACCTTGCTAAGAGGATGTGAAGAACAAAGGGGGCCCAACAGCAAAGGAAAACTCCAAGAAAAATAGTCAGTGTAATCGCGCCTTTCATGTTAGTTCTGTGATGGATGGTGCTGCTGGGCAGTGAGGCAATTTTTTTGGCGTGAGATCGAGCCAAGAGGAACATGTGGACATAGAGGCAGAGTATGAAAAACATCATCAAAGGGAACAGGATGGTGAAGGGAATGACTGTTGCTGCTTCGTAGGAGAAGAGGGCAATGGCAACGCTGCTGCCGGCACAGAACGCCCAAATGATTGCCAAGATAGCCAAGGCCCTCCTCAGAGTCATGATATTGTGGTACCGCAAAGCGTAGAAGATCGTGATGTACCTATCTGCTGCAATAGCTAGCAAGCTGAAAATAGACCCCAGCAAAGACAGAATGAACATGGAATCCATGGCATCATCCAGTTTTTTCTCAAAGTCTCCATGACGTTTCAGGTATCCCATTTTGCATAAGATGATAAAGATGTTCTCCAGAGTTTTGTACAAGCTGCCTAACATGTCTGAAATGGCTAAACTGCAAATGAAGAAGTACATGGGCAAGTGTAAGTTCTTATTTCTAACAACAGCAATGAGGATAAGTAGATTTTCCAGTATCCCAGCGGCAGCAACAGTGAAAAAAACTTCCTCTGGCACCACAACCTGGGTGCAGTCAGTGATATTTAATGAAAAATCACTTATGTTTTCGAGGGATGGAATGCTTGTCTGCCCGGGGTGTTTGATTAAGTCCGAAGGTCTCTCAGTGCTCATTCTTCTAGTCATGGAAGAGTCTGGGTTGCTTCTTTTTCAGGTTTGGCTTTATTCTGAAGCTGACCTGTCAATCAGACCATTCTTGGTTTGATCAAGGCTCTCTACTTCATCTGGAGCAATTTCAAGACTTAACTGAAATGTTTGGAATTTCTCCTACAATAAAACAGGAAGAAACAAATATCAAGAAGAAATTTACCACATATATGAGATAAAAATAGATATTTGAAAAGTATCATCCATTGCAGTTTAAAGCACGTGTATAATCACCATAGAGAGAAACAATTGGATGAAATAAGAGCTGTTCACTGAACCTCAAAGAAAATCAAAGTGTAAATTCTCTTTTAGGTTCAAAGCAATTTAAAAAAAATATGTGTAATTTTCTTCACTAATGTGTGCCCTACATTTACTGAAACTAATTCAACAGACTTCAAGAGTTTGGCAATCCTTACTGTCCCAGCTGTTTGCTTTGAGAAAGCCTGGCAGTTCTCACAAGATTTTCAGTATTATTAGACACAAATAAAACTAATGCCAAGATAAACTCTTGTCCAGATCAATAACATGTTTACCTCCACACTGTTGATGGTACAGTGACATGCCTTCTATTTAGATGTAAACATTTGCAAATATTGATGTATTTAGAGGCATTATTAGATACTAGTGAGAGGCTTACTTTTCATTTAGATAGAAACTCTGTTTTGATTCCACAAACATATTTCTAAGATCCAAAGTACCAACCTTTTCTTGTATGTATTTTACAACTATCTAAAACCCCAAATAATTTATTTCAGCACTGAGATGATTTTATGCTTTCTCCATAATGATTCTGATCTAAACTTCATCCAAGCATATAGCAATCTTTCCAAAGGAATAGAATTTTTACTCCTTTCATTAATGTATAAATTGATATTAATTTAGCTTGGATATGACCCATAATAAGAAAGAATTTTTCTTGTTATCTTCATAGCCAGTCTTGGGAAACACAGATGCAGTTTTGGTATTTAAAAAGTCCCCTTCTTTAAAGATGTATTTTAACTGAAAGGGTTGTCAAGCACTTTAACAGGCTGTCCAGAGAAGTGGTTGAGTCACCGTCTCGTGAGGTATTTAAATGATGTATGCATGTGACATTTAGGGACATGGTTTAGTGGTGGACTTGGCAATGCTGGGTTCATGGTTGGACTCAGTGAACTTAAAGGCCTTTTCTAGGCTAAATGAATCCAAAATTTCATGATTTCCCTCTGTTTTAAAGTTTAAACCAGCTTTCTTTGACACTTTCATATCAGTAAATCTAGAAATTACATTGGACATTTGTTCACAATCAGGGATGCTGAATACTATAACACAAAATTACTGTTTCAAATGGGGAAGTCAAAATTAATCATTTTGTATACAAACAAGACTTGGAGCACGAACCGTCACAAATTTGATGAAACAAATCACTTAAGAAAAGCATTCAGGAAGGTACCCATACATATCTGAAAACACCGGCTGTGTAGTGGACAAAATGAACTGTATTGCACTGCATCATGTGTGGACATTCCCAAAGATAATTAGGCCAACATCTGTCAGTATGTAATGGAATGAATTACTAACGAGAGTAAGAAACCTGACAATGTCTTTTCAATGGTATGTTTTTCTCGCCTGGAGCTACTGTCACAGTTAAGTTTAATGATTTCTAATCTAGCACTCCGTTAACAATTTTCACTCTTTATAGGAAGTCAGCACAGACACTTCAGACAAAACTTCATTTCAATAGGATTTAAACAGGAGAATCAGCTGGCAAATATATTTATTAAGCTACTGTTTTCTCCAAACTGTTTTTCAAGAATTCTTCTTTGCTGATATAGTCATATTGCTGAAATAATCTACCTTAAAAACATGAAGTTTCCTTCACTGAAAAGATATAGTATTATGAATGGCATGGTATATTACATCTGCTGCTTAGAATTTTACAGTAGTTTTGCATTAAGCTAAAAATAGAGAATTTATAAGGGCTTTGGTGCATTTACAGTAAACAGAATAATTACGTCACTTAATGTTGTTTTCCAAGAATTAATAGCAAAAAAGAGCACCTTGTTTCAGAGATTCTCATTTCAGCATGTATACATGGCTATTGCACACTATTCTATTAGAGTTCCATCAAAGTTCTTGTCAAGTATCTCCTTTTCTGATGCTTCAGTGTGGTGCACAGTCATATTTCAACTTCAGCTATCCCAGACAGAAATATCTGTGTATACAGTGTTTTACATGGGTTATAAATCCAGTGCTTGATCTGCAAAACAGGCATTATATCATACATCTGCAGGAAGTTCCACAGTTACAGGATTCTTTTCACTGCTACTAATCTACCAGACAGTGTGCATTAAGTAGTTTAGTTGTTTAGATTTACCAGATTTTTCTTTTGCAGGTACCTGCAAAGTCAACCTTTCCCAGCTAGTGTTTACATTTCAGAACTATTAAAAATAGGACACAACAATTTAAAAATAAAAAAAACCAACCCTGCCATATAGAAAAATTCTGGTTTTACTGGCAATCAATAGCTGAATTATTTGGATTTTAACCTTTTTGAGGTCATTCATGGTCTAAGAATAAGTCTGCCTGACTCTAGCAAGAATTGTAAAACAGGCAAACAGCAACAAATGACAATGAAAGACTCTTAAAATCTTAAATACATTTGTATAACAAAACCATCAAAATATTCAACCCATTCTTGTTTCAGTTAGGTTCTGGATGGAGAAATCAACAGCTCAGTAACACTGGATATTCAGAAACATTATTTATCTAGCAGGAGGCAGTCTCCCGAGCTGATACAATGGGCAGTGACCTGATGGCAATAGTAAAGATACTAAAAATGCATATATTTGTAGTAATACCATCAATTTCGATTTGTTTGGTAGCTATCTAAGGGATGATGAAGCACCAAACTGGGAGAAAGGAAGCCAAGACCAGAAACTATACTGACAATATTGTACAAACTTAGGAAACAAATCAAAATCAGATTACCTGACAATGGTAATCACCATGATTATGGTGTGGCTCCTTAGGATGCTCTTATTACTTGGAAGGTGTGTTTGCACTGGTTTATATTACACAGCTAAAAGCCAGCCCCAGTACTTCAGCTTGTGGCAAGACTGAGAATATCCTTGAGGATGCTGGGAACTCCCAGAGCTCCAGAGCATTAGCCTTGGGCACAAACCATCACTCTCTCCTGTGTGTCCTGTGCCCACTGATAACTAAAATACAAATTTCTCCTCAGTAGAAATACAATGACTTAGCATCTAAAAGGTATGGGGATAATAGGTTTGCTTGATTTTTTTTTTTTTAATTGGATAAAAATTAATTCACTAAATAAACAAACAACACATTTCCCTCAATGCCAAAGCATTAAATAAACTAGCCAAGTCAGCTGCAATAGCAATAAAAGTAATTTCAGCTGTGAGCTGTAATGAGAAGATGTGGTTAAAAAATTATATACCCTCAATATAATTTCACAGGGGCTTTTTTTTTTTTTTTTAATCTATTATTGTTTTAATAGCAAACCATACTGCCCTTTATCATAGAGACCCCAAGATGTATTTACTCTCTAAATAGCTGTCAGTAAATAAAACCTGAAAGGGTACTGAGTAGTCTCTTCAGCTTTAGGACTGCACAAAACAGCTGTGATAACAAGCCAGTTAGGTAGAGGCAATCATTTCTTTCCAGAACCATTAAATGTATGAATTCCTGGTTTTATGTATCTAAAGTTTTTGAGAAAAAAATGTAATTTAGAAAGAATTGAACAGAATAAGTGGTTTGTGTATCAGACACTGTATATACAGTATATTTCACAACCCACTCAGTGTATACATAGGTGCTTATTTGTCACTAGCAATGCCATAACCTTCCCTCAATCCCCAAAAGTCTCCAATGTATTAGCACTTGCTTCCAATGTCTTTATCTCTAGCCAGCTCCAAAGCTTTATAATCAGGACACCCAGTAATCTGTTCAGTTTGGCTCCCCTTCTAAAGCCTCGCCCTAGTGGAACATGAATCCCTTGTGAGGTGGTTGGACAAGCTGTGTGTGACGGGTTATGCTCCTGGTGCAGCTTAGAATGACCTCCTTTGCCCAAAAATGCCAGTCAAAGCCTCACAAATGGGAGCAAGGTATTTTTTCAGTCACTTGCATTCAAGCGACTGCAATTTTGTATCAAGATATGTTTGACAAAAAACGATGGACAAATAGCTTTTCCCTTGTTTCTAGCTTTTCTGGGAGTACCAGGCATTTATGAAGGAACCAAGCCACTCTAAAACATGGATGTGGAGGCTTAGCTTATAAAGCTGTAAAACCAGAAAAATGGCAACTTTTTTTTCTCTTTTTTTTGTCTTTAGTAGCTGGACAGTAACTTTCACGGGGGCAAGGACTGGACCTGTAAATAGGCAGGTCAGTTATGAGGACAGGATGATCCCTATGTGTGCTAGTGGGAATTTCTTTTTGTCTGCCAGCCTGGCTTAACCCTGAGGAAGCAAGTGAAAAAACACATCAAGCTTGATCCTGCCTTGCCCTGCACATCGTATGGTTCTTTACAGTCATTAGAAGTAACTGTCCGAGGAATTGCTCTAAAAAATACAGACTCCTAAGGGCCCTGTCAGCTTCTCTACTTCCTGTAGCTTTTCTGTCTGTCTCAAATGAAAATATCTCACCCACTTTGAGGTTGACCATACTTAAGGTACCTCAGCATGGCCTGTACAAGAAAACCTCAAACAGAGATCTGCCTGTTTGTGGAACAGTAGCAGATCATAAGTGAAACATCCTCGGCTGTAATTGTTAAACTTTTGAAGGAAAGAGTTTCCTCAAATGACCTCGATTTTAAATCTCTCACCATTTATTAAGCAGAACCAAATGGTGCAGGAAGGATGCAAGAAAGTTGCTAAAATTTGGTGGCAGAACAGTTCTTTGATATTTTCTAAGTATTGTTCCTTTGTTTGGGAATCCTACTGAAAGTATTGGTAACTGTAACTCCCATCAGTAACTGAGATGGTAAAAAGGTGCACATTTGATACTTCTTTCATATAAAACTAAGAAAGTCTATACTTTAAAATAGGCATTATATGTTAAAAAATTTGTTCGGCAGACACTGAACAAGAGTGGCTATGATCGCAAAAGAGTGACGGCATTAATTTCCATCCTTCAGAAATCATAATTTTTCACTTCCAAATGTGAAATGTCCCAGTTTCTGGCATTGAGAAGGAACAGAAGGATCTCTTTCCAGGGAAGGTCTTTCAGAAACATGAGTTTACCCTGCTTGCTGCTGTAGCTACAGGTATAAAAGAGCCACATGGTCACATTTTATTGTTCAGTTGCTAGAACTTGTATCTTCTCATCAGAGTAAATGTACTTCATATGAAAAATCAGTTTATACCAGAATACAGTACTAGTGGATTTGATAGAATCTTTCTCCTTTTAAGTATTTTTATCTTTTTTTTTCTTTAATATTTTTAAATTGCAGTGTAGGTAAAACAGTAGCAAATAAGGGTATGCAAAAACAGTGAGGAAAATTTGAGATGCTATGATACTTGGATCTTCATAACAATCTTTTGAAATTTTATTAACAACTGCAATTAATATCCATGTTGTATTAAGTAATTTATTCTTTTGCTTTGATCTCCCTCTAGTGTTCAAGAAAATAGAGTTACCTGGGTATTAATGACTGATGAGAGCTATTCTGATTCTTCACGAGTGGACATTATATAACATTGTGTTGCCTAATCTCGAGTTCATGAACTGTCATCAGACCTAGATAAACATTTTTTTGTATAAGGGTGTTCACTGTCATAGGATATACTGCACCAGGATAGTGAGTATATGTCCCATATGATTTCAATGTTGCTACTTTCTTAGAAATAACTTTACATTAATAGAGATGGCACTTACTGAAGAAAAGAGCAGGAAGCAAAAGAGGGAAGTACAAGATAAATACATTTTAAAAATACTGTTGTATCTAAAGCTGTACATAAAGAAATTGGGTTAACTACTACCAAAATTTCACTCACTTAATTATAACTGTGACTTCCTTTTAAAAATAATTTCTAGAGTGAAATCAGGTGCAAATCATACTTGCTGGAATTTTAAATGTAAGACGTGTGTGTATGTTGAACAGACTTCTTTTTTTCTTGACTTTGAAAACTGCATAAAAACATTTTCTGACCAACTCATAAACGGAACAGACTGGAGATCTTGCAATGATTACCGCTGAAAAAAATTTGAGAGTTTGGTTTACTTCTTATGGATATTTCTTTTTCCTTTAAGATCAGCATCAATGTAACACAATTATGTGTTTATGAATGAGGAAAAATCAGGAAAGAATTTCATATTCATATTTAAGGTTAGGTATATTCACTATTGGCATAATTTTGTTTGAAAAAAACCAAAAGCAATAAAGCATCTAAGCTATGCATAAACAAACTGGCCAGGACTACTTCTCTCTCTATCATGTGAGTATAGCTTCATGCAAAACATGCATAGCTCTGGGTGTTCCAGCAAAGATACTGGAATCAGGAACAGTAAAAAGGACTAAAGAAAGATGGACTGAGTTCTTAATATCCTGAACAAAATAAATCTTTGCAGTAGCAGAGAGGAAAGAGCAGTTATTTGGGATGATTATGAATGAAATGGCAAGAACCATTAAAATGGCAGAGAGAAAAAGAAATTACACCTGAAACCCCAAGAAGCATTTTCTGATTAACTCCTTGAGACAGTATCATTTTTCACATACAATTTCTGAGACTGTAAGCTATGCTATTAGCTGAAGTACCTGGAACTAACAAAAGCTGCATGAAATGTTGGAGGTTATGTAAAGACTCTTGCTTTGTCATGAGTCATAAGCACAGAGTGTCCACTAAGTCATTAGTGGACTTTATTTCACAAAGTTGTTAGTGAAATAGTCTTCTTCATACCAAGTGTGTGGACAATTTATTGAAAATGAGAAACCTATAGAGATTAAAACTAGGACCTGTAGAAATCGAGGGCTGTAAATGCATTAATGTGCCTCTGACTGGTTTTGCCTCCTATTTTCAGTAGTTATATTTTGGAGCAGCCTTCCCACCAGTGTTGACAACACACTGTGCCCTGGGGAGGAAGAACTTCCGCAAATCATTTAATACACAGCTGTCAGGGAAGGGAGTGAAATTGCAGTGAAAGTTTCCCTTGTCTTTGCTTTGTACATCACAATATATGTGATCATAAGAGTTATTTTTTCCTGAAACATGTGGAGCCTCACTCTCTGAAAAGCTTCTGTTGCTTTATAAAGTTGAGATACACTAAGAAATACAACTATTGTGACACACTAAGAAATATAGTAATTATTAGTCAGTTGTATTTTTCAACAACATAATCTACCTAAACAAAAAAACCCCAAGAGACCAAACCAAACCAAACTTGCTGTGCCTGATGCAGGTAATTGCTTTGGAAGTGATGTATTTAAAACCTTTGGTCACATCATTCACCCTCAGATCAGTCTCAAGCCATTGGAGTGACTTGGTGACAAGCTACACTGCTAGAAACTACATATGTTTCTTTATTAAGATTGTAATGGAAAGATTCATATTTCTTTGAAACACTAGTTATTGTGTCCCAGACTTTGTGGTTGACTTTTATTACACTATTCGTTCCTTTTTGTTTCCAGAATAAATTAATTTTAAGCCCATAAAGCTGTAAATTTCTACAAAGAATGAAAAATTATATTGGATTTGAACACAGGGCAAGTAGTTCTTTGGTATCTTTGTAAAATCAATCAAGAGGCCTTCAAGTGACATTTCTGGAGGCCATTGCTCTGTTCTTACACTGTCCAGTAAATCACTGTTTGCCATTAATAATGCCATCACAGAAATGTTGCCAGCAAGCATTAAGGAAATCTCCTTTACAGAAAAGCATTAACCATTTCTTTAAAGAGAAGTCCTGTGTTTCTGCTCTAATGAAAGAAGCACCCCTAGCTGCTCTTTTAGGAGCCTTCCATCTTTTTCTCTGGCTGTGTTTGCTCCAGTAGTTGCAAACAAAATGATAGTCAAAGTAGACAGTATCATTAGAGTAATATTTAATATTTTTAAATGACAGTAAACAAGATTGTGGGTTTATTGCATGTAGCTTGCTGTTTAAATGCATTATCTTACAGTATGTATTAGATATGTCTTTTTAAAAAAAAAAATGCACCAAAAATACAGCATCTTCTTTCCTGAGAGTTACTTAAAAGTGGCATTGTGCATTTTGTCTTGCTACTGAACAAATAAGTAGTGAAAAGATGATGATTAAAGTATTAATTCAATAGATGGTTATTTTCTCTGGAATGAGGTCAGGGTGAAGAAAATACCTCTTTTAGATTTGTCTTTTCAGAGCCATCTTCATTCCATATGCCTAGGAGGGAGAATGTGTAGTAAAACAAGTGTGGAAGGACTCAAATCTGAATTACCCAAACCTGTAAAAAACTACTTGCATTTGGAGTAGTGGCCACATAAAGCTTTAGTCTGGTTACATGTTGGCATTCAGAGCTACCATGGCTTCTGCTATAGGTGGAAGTAGACAAAATCTCATTGCAAAAGGTCATCCAAAACCACCTCTGGAGAGGTGTGGGAGATTTATGAAGGTACCTCAGATTAAGTAATTTCACCTTGTCTTTCCTATGCACTAGCATGTGGAACCCCTATGGCAATGATACTGTGGCAGAACAGGTATTTCTGCTTTTGCAAAGGAATAATGGAACTACATGTATATATAGGAGATGTGTATGTGTGAGTGCATGTGGTGAAAGTTGTCTTCTGCTTCTGATCTGAAATAATTAACAGGGAAAGTCAAAGGATAAATAATCAGTTCATGTATCTACAACTGTGTGTGTTAAGCAGAGACATTTGCCCTGCCCCCATTTGTGGTTATCTGCTTCAAGGCAGAATCTGCTGCTGTTTTCTGTCTTTCTCTCCTGTGTGCTGCAGACTGACAAAGGATTAAGTATCTAAAAGTATTGGCAATTAGAGTTCAGCAAACCACACAGTCGTCTGAGAAATCTGTATTGTCAGGGAAATCGATGGAATTATTCAATACTTGGACTTGAGCAAGTGAGAACAGAATTTGGTCTCACTGAACAGAGCAAATAAAACAAAACAGTACCTGGTGGTAGCCCTCCTTAGATAATTCCCAGTCCAGACACAGAAGAATAATCATTGATAGAAAGTCTCTGAGGGATGTATGGTTTCTGGCTGATGCAGTGAAAAGAACAAACAAATCAAACAGTTGAAGCAGGAAAAACAGTATACAAAAGATAAGAAACATTTGAATAGAAATTTTCCTACTATGTAACTTAACAACTATAACTTAACTTCTTCCATTGGTAAAGAGGATAATCTTACTAAGTCTTCATACAAGAGGCATAAAACTGCTGCCAAAATTTTTGCTTTAAAGAAGAATGATTGTAAGATGAAAGGTTCTAGGGAACATTAGGAAATATGGCACTTCATTCCACTATAACATTGCATATTTCACTAATTTCTCCAAGAAGGCTTTCTGACATTAGATACATGTAGTAAACCTCCACTTACCTACTAACGAAACCACTTGTGAGTCAGTTTGCTGGTAGCTCTGGGAGCAAGATTATTTATAAAGGAATTGAAGCAAACACTGTCTTTGCGTAAGGGAAAGATTGGAACATCTAAATCAAAGAGGATGACAGTTGTTTCATTGGCATAACCTTGAGTTAGGATCTCTTTAAATCATTCACTGGCTCTTGAAACATTTATTATAAAAAAAAAAAAAAAAAAGAAAAACCTGCCCAATCAAAGGAAAAATATTCTGTTTCAGATGGATTATCTTTTCAGCTACTCCTCTTTATAAATCCCTTCTTAGTATTTGGAAGGAGGGGTGTGTAAATCACAAAAAGACCATGGGCTGTATTATAATAGTATTTAAACACTCAGGTGGATGGTTGAGATGGCATAAGATGTTTATTGCCATCAAGATGATTGTCACAGTCTTTGCTTTCAACCTATCATCTCTACTAAAGACACAACGGATGGCTGAACTGAGAAATTAACAAGGTAGAAAGAGCTCAGCAGCACCAAAACACAACTATACTAGTCTGAATAAGTATAAGTGATCATTATGTAGATATGTAATTCAGGTCATGAAGGTAAAAAAAATGTACTGAGCTTTACCAATATTCCATGAAGATGTGGTCCACCCTATTACTGAAACAAATGGGAAGGAATAGCGTGAGTTGCTATAGGGAAAGACTTCACGTTTGGATCTATTAAATAGCAATTAAATTTCAAGCCCAAAAGCAGCATTATATTCTTAACATTATAAAATGAGAAAATTTGTTTGCTTCCAGGCTACCAAAGAAAAACTTGTCTGCTTCAGAGTTCATGCTCAAGAAATAAGGATTTAATTCATTTGTGTGGTAAAAATATAAACCCCCAGCAATCAGCAGTTTGATAGCTTCAGTGAGAGTCATTTGGATCCCTGGAACATAATGATTGGAGGAGAAAAAGCTTAGCAACACATGTGAAGGGAGGGGACCTGAAAAAAGAAAAAACCTTCAAAATATGGAAGGCATATTCATCTTCTTTGAGTGTCCTTCAGATTTTCAAGTCTCAGTCTTACTCTTCATTCTCAGTCATACACAGGTTTATGTTTAACTTCCTTTTCTTTAGACCAGTTGAATTTGCTGAATGCTGTTATGATACACTGAAATTATTAAATGGAATAAAGTCAAGAAGACAGCTGGTGTCGCAGGAGTGCAGAACATTTGTTTACTATTTTTTTTTACATTTTCTACTGTGCAGCATTTTATTAACCTCCTTCAAATACAACTGGTTATAGTCCTTGTAAGGGCAAGCTTCAGGAGTACTGATTCTTTATATTGTCAGACAGAGCTCATCTTATGAGTTCGGGTTCTTTGCACTGCTTTGCACGTGAATACACTCATTAGGTGCCTCAAAAGTTGTGAAGGCCTTCATTCCTTGTGCTGTGAATTTCTGTTCTACACTAAGAGTGCAATATGCAGCCTAACAATATCCTGTATGCACAAAAAATTCTGTAGCATAAGCTGTGATGAATAGTTAATAAGGAAAAATCCAGATTCAGGCTTGCATTTTATTTTGGTAACAGAGAAAACAAACACACTGGAGGCACAGAGAGTGCTTCATTCAGCCTTTGGCAACAAGTAAGTTTGGAAGAAGTCTGAATTGAGAATGAAGTCAGAACACACAATACAATGTTTAGTCAGAGAACTTGTGGATACCCCATCACTTGAAGTGTTCAAGGCCAGGCTGGATGGGGCTCGGAGCAGCCTTTTATGGTGGAAGGTGTCCTTCCCCATGACAGTGGGGTCAGAACCAGATGGTCTTTAAGGTCCCTTCCAACCCAAACCATCCTGAGATTCTGTGTAAAACAGACATTAGCTTAACACTCCAGTAGCTCCTACTAGCATTTCCAGTACCTCTGTTCAGGTGTAATGGGAATGCCACTCCAAACAGCCCAACACAGCTGGGACTGTAGGTGTGTGAGGGACAACATTGTGCCCTCAGGCTCTAAGTGCAGCTGACAGAACTCCCAGGCTCCAGGATCACATCAAGTGCAAAGCTTTCCAGTAGGAGGGCTTGAGATGCATTTGCTGTACTTTTGACCTGGCCATAGCAGCTCTCTGCTGCCCAGCAGAAGTGTCTGATGCTATGGATAAATGCATAGTGAATGTTTGAGGAAGCACAGTCGTAAGAAATAGGAAGGTTAGTATTAATTAGAGTTTTATTCTGAAAGGTGTTGTGGGCATTTAGAAAGGGATCAGAGCTGAGAAATATATTAAAATGCCCCTTGACAAGCCACCTACCTAAGCATAAATCACTATAATTCTAGGCAGATTGGTTTTTCTAATGTTAAGTCTTGAATTTTCTGTTTTGTTTTGTGAAGGGAAGGTATGTAAATAGGAAAGGATATGTCAGAGAGAGACCAAGAGTTATTAAAATTTTTTTGCTATATAATATTCAAAAAATATGTACTACGATGAATTACAATGAAAAGGCAGCTAGAACTGCATGTCATAAAAAAAGTGAATACCTGTTATCATCTGCGTAAAATTTATTATTTCTATTTATTGAGCCATTAAAGCAGTAGATTATTTGAGTTTGAAGTTTGAAAAATGCAAAATAATTAGAGAGTGACCTGATCACTCAAAAAACTTGTTACAGTGATTTTTTTCCAGTTCTGTGCTTAAAAAACTACAGCAAATTTAACACTCATAGTGCATGTGTTTTCATCCCACTGTGTTTCAATTCAAAAGAGCACTCCAGGAAAGAAACAGTATTTTCACAACATGTGAAAAGAGTAAAAGATCTAGAAACAGTAAAGAGCTCTATAAATAGTCCAGGCTTTCAAGGAGGAGACAGGATCAGCAGTGTTGCTTAGAAGAAGAGTGAGTGAAAAATGTGCCCTCAGAAGGGTCAAGAAAAATACAAATACTATTTCTACAGTACACACTCTACACTTTTTTTTTTCCATCTAGTATGCAGGGAATACTTCATCTGTAGTTTATTAGCTATATTAAATACTTAGCAAAATCTCAGATTCTGTAGCCATGATCTTCAACAAAACAAGCAAGCATGGATTTAACCTGCCATTTGATTCTTGCTACACAGTGGAATCTGTTAGGCCAAATTTTTATCCCATGCAATTTTCATCATGCTATGCAAACTTGGAACTTTGCAGAAAAAGAAACTATTTAGGCTATTCTGTCATCAGAAAGCAAACAATGATCTTTTGGAAACAGATGGCTAGAGAGAATATTAGCAGGAGAAGAGGTTTTTCTTAAGCAGAAGACAGTCTAATTGTAAATTGATAAATCAAAAATATGTAAGTATTTGCAATTTTATTACTAGTAATCCAATATTTGCACAAAGATGCCACCTATTATTTTTTTCAGTGACTTGCAGTATGAAAGCAAAGTAAGTTTTAGGGAATTTCTGGAGGTACACTGGTAATGAATTCATCCCTGAGGCAGTGCCATATGGTCAAACAGAACTCCAAGAAGAAAGGATTCAAACAACTTTTTCAGATGTATGTTTTATCTTGCACACTGAAATACAGCAAATGATAAAAGATGGAATTAGAATGCCAGTAGAGATTTTTTTTTAATGAATCTGGCCTTTTTTGATCAATTTTTTTCAAAGAAATTGTCTGTGAAATTTTATTAAATCGTACAACATAGTCAAGGAGCGTATTAAACTCAGTGCATGTGGGGGTTGTGTGGTCTACTTACAGGTTAACATCTACTTATATATAATTAATTGGATTTGCTGTTTTTGTATGTGTTGTTGTAAGCGTTTTAGGCATAATGCTGCTAATCAACATGAAAAATTAGTAAGGTTTTAAAAGGAAAAGCTGGCATTGCTTTTGCCCTGGGAGATTATTTTCATGCACGAAGTGTAGTGGTCAGATTATGCTCAAATACTGATATTCAAGGTGACCAAAACATTTTCCATTCAATCAGTAGTATGTCAGGAGAATTTTTTAACCTTATAAAAAACTACATAAGTTTCTTCAAAAGTGCGACTGCGAACAACTAAAAGGAATGCATATTTTTTTAAAGAGTGATTGGCTTTCTAATATAATTTTCCTTTTTTTTTCCTAATTAGTTTGTTTTCTGTGTTCCCTCTTTATGGAGCTCTTGGAGGACATTCTAACCATAGAAAACCTAGAGAAGACATTTGGCAATTTGATTATCCACTATCAATTTATGAATTTATTTCTATGAAGAACTTTATTTCCATGATTATCTCCTATTTATTTAAGCTCCTGAATTTTTTTTATCACTAATTATACTTCTGCAGTACTAGCAACAAAATAATTTCTCTTGATGTAGTTTTCAGTGAAAGCTATCTTAATTAATAGAATTGCCTTCAAAAAAGAAACATATCCTTATCTTTTTCATTACACTTAGATAAATGTCAACATTTACCTGTAGATTTGGATCATTATACTTGTTATAAAGTATCTGTAAATATGGTAAAAAACTTTAAAGTATTCAGTTTTATATGAACTTAAAACCAGTAACAAGATAGATATAAATTCACTTTTTTTGGAAAACTCTAGTCTTTCCACATTCTGGAGGTGTAGTGATGTGCTATGATCAGGTCCCTAAGGCTGCCTGCGTGTTCCAGTCTGGAGCACACTGCTAAAAGTGACAATGGAAGAAGGGATGTGTCCTTGTTTGAGTATCCAAAAGCTTTATTGCCTCGAAGGGGGTCCAGGGACAAGAACAAAACTGGATGGAGGGCCCAGGGTTATATATGGGTAAGTGGGGATGGATCAGAGGGTCAGGGTCCAATGGGAACAGGGAAAAATGGTGCAGAGGTGGGGTTAGGCACAGGAACAACCAATAGGAAAGCAGGGGTGGAGGATTGCAGCAAACCAGGGCCAATGGGGATTGAGGGAAGGGAGAACATTCTAGGGATTAACCAAACAAGGCAAAAGAACTTCCCTCTTTTCTTTCTAGCATGGTTTATGACAAGCATTGCTAATAGCAGACTGTGGTACACGTCAGACGGCTTTGGATATGAGTTTCGGGTCCCTTGGGACGTTCTTATCTTTCCATTCTCTGTCTGATGGAGATGTTTTATTGCCTAATTGCAAAACACCATCATCTTAAAGATAGCAAAATGAAGTTTCATGTAAAATGATAGTGTCTTGACTGGAATTTCTAGTTAGCTATTAGCAAGAAGAAATTCAATGTTCAGTTAGTGCACTTAATTTTTAAGAAAGCTCACAAACTTCAAAACAATTTGCATAGTGACATAAAATGTAGCATAAGAAATTTATTGATTTGAAATTTAATATTATATTTGACTTCTCATTTAAAAAAATCTCTGAAGAAATCTGAATTTCTAAATAAAGTTTTATACATTTATGCTTTCTCTTTAGGTAGGAGAAGAAATTTTAATGTATTTTATACTTACTAAAATTAACAGAAATATTGAAAGGAGTAAGTGTAATGACAGGGATAAATATTATGAAGAAAACTACAATTTCAGGCCAGTAAAATAATTTGTCCATTTATTGAAATCTCTACTAGAAGATTCAGAGACTGAGGAATTAGTTCAGTTGTTCTAACTTTCCTTTCTTTAGTCTCTGAAAAATCTTGAGCCCCAGGGCACTCAGTGGGACCGTCTGAGGGCAAGAGCAGCTGTTTGTCTGTTGTTTGTTCTGAACAGGAGGGGCAAAAGTGCAATCCTTTGAAAAAGCAGGTTGAAGAACTCCTTTAATTTTCCTTGTTTTCTTCTGTGCAAAGGGCTTCGTGGCAGGCTGAAACAGCATCCCTACAATCCTAGGATTGTAGGTGCAGTTAACCTGATCACCTCTACAACATTTTGTTCTATAAAGTTCTAACATATCTTTATGCTTGAAACTTTGATAGTGGAGTTAAGCTGATGATGGCGTTAAGCTTGAGTGGGAGAAACAACTTTGGAGAAGGGAATAATGCAATTTAAAATATAACCTCCTAGTGTAGTGAATGGGTAAGTGGAGGAGGGTTAGCTGGAATGTCAAAGACAGGTCAATTTTTACAATTTTTATATCACTTAAACCTCAAAAGGCAGACAGGTTTCTGAATTTCTGAATTGTGTTCATTTACTTTTTCTGATGGCCATCACACTGATAAAAACCACATTGTTTATTTTCATGAAAATAAACAGATGGTCCAAATGGATTTTTAAAAACAATTTATCTGGCTAGTCTCTAAATGCATTGGCATCTGTTGGTTCTCTTTTTTTAGTTTGGCCATTTTTACATCTTATTTTTCTTGTATTCAATTTCTAGCTTTATGGATCATGTAATTTTTTAAAATACTGTTTGTGTACTTTCATATTCTGTTTGGTGTGAAGTGGTTATTGTCTGAAACAATTGCTTACCATTTTGGCATGCAAAGAACGAACAGATAATCAATACAACAACTTTGTCTGTTGCTTTTTCTCTTTTAAGACATTGATATTTGCCTTTTTTTTCAGTTTTTTTGGTGGAAATTGAATGAAAACCCTATTTCTTCAGGCATTTATAGTTTCTTTCCTCTGACTATTAATTAGTTGATAGCATACTTTTATTGAATGCTTCATTTGTTTAGTGTGACAGAAAATCAACAAAGACTTGGATTTTGTTCTCAATCTAGTTTGTATCTACCTGCCTATTATTCCCACTAAACACCTTTCCCCCAAACAGTGTTTTGTTATCTGTTATATATAATTGAAAAGCCTCTTATTTTGTTCATTTGTCATTCTCAGCCATGCATGGGTACTGAGACTTGGAGCAAAAAACTGGATACATTTGCATCAGTAAATTGAATTTTTTGTTCCTGTACTAATCTGGCATTTAGGCCAAATCTGCCAAATCTTTGCTAATCTCATATTAATCTGGCATTTAGATTAACTAGGAAAAAAAAATAGAAAGAAAAAGGCAGAGGCTCTGTCTTTTCCCCTCATTTGAAAAATCTTATATCTTTTGTCAAGGGCTTCATCTTCCTATCTTGTAGTCCCCTAACTAACAGGCACTCTGCTTTGATTTGGTGGTATTGTTGTATTTTGTTGCCCATGGGCTTGCTTCCATTTAAGTACAGGATTGTCAAGGTTGAATGAATATTCTTGTTTTTGGTCTCTTGTCAGCCCTCAGAACTGCATTCAAAAATGTAATTAATAAAACAAAAAGCAAATACCAGAAATGTGGGGATTCTTGACTTTTAATCTGGCTGTTACATCGAATGAGTTTTCAATGCTAAGCCATTTATGGGTGGCAAATGAAAAAAAATCCTGGATCATTACATGTGTTACACTAAACTACAGTGAAAAGTGAAGTGAAGGGAAGTGAAGGGAAGTGAAGGGAAGTGAAGGGAAGTGAAGTGAAGTGAAGGGAAGTGAGGGTCCTGTAAAATGAAAGATGACTGCAATTGGTGAGAAGGTCTCAAGGAATGCTTTTTGAACAAAATCATGACAACTTGCACAATTCCTGCTAAATTGCCTATTGGGGTCCAGGGCAGCCTGCAAGCAGACCCAGAAAGGAAACTGCTTTTACAGACCTGCCCTGAAATGTATTCCAAACTCCATATATGGTGAATCCTCACAGTGTTTATAGAAACAATGACTCTCAAGTTGGAATTTCTTTCTTCCCCCATTATCTTCCTGAACTTTCTGTGAATCAGGAAGCCGAGTTCTGAAGACACCTTGCTCCACAGAACAATCTCTCATACCCATTCTCTAAGAGACAAGACCTAAAAACTTCCTCCACCCACAGCTGGGACACTTCCTGATCATAAAGAATTTGACTTTTTAGTTTCTGCTACATTTTGATGGGCTTACCACACATAGAAGAAGAGGAGATGAAGTTTCTTTCTGTGTTTTTGGCCGCCAAGTTGAGTAAATGGGCTAGAAAAGAGGCTGTTCTCAGCATCCATCTCTTTCCCACCAATGGGCAGTGCAACTGAATCACCCTAAAGGAACACAAGCAGTTGGGATTTTCTCCACAGTTCATTCATTGTGTTACAATTTGTATGCAGTGTGAACACAGAATGTGCTTGTGAAATTGGTTTGCCATGGCAAGGGGAGTATGGGCATAGGTCAACTGTGATCTTAAAGTTGTTGAATCAAAAACTTTTAAAAAAACATCAGTTGAAAAAATATTTTTCCCATTGAATTTATTATGAGAAGTAGCTAAAATTTAAACAATTCTAAACACATTGAAAAGGCAAAAGAGTGAGAACATCTGTAACAAACACATTAACACAGAATTCCTGTACTTTGCCATTCATGTTTGATCTTTGATGTTTTGTAATAAAGAGCTATGTCCTTCACCATTTTATTCAGAAAATGCTTTCTTTCAGGAAATTATGTGTGCTTTAACTTTTTGTCTTATCCTGGGGCTGTTAAAGAGCAATAGTGGCTCTCATCAGAGCTCAAAATAGCTTGCTATTTACTGAGAAAGATGACACATAATTACATTAAGCCTGAACAGTGGAATAATTCAGAAATTGAAATAATGAATTTCAATTCAAAAACAATTCAGCAAGAGCAACAACAAAAAATGCGTATGGTTTGACACATCCAGTGTACTGATTACAAAAATTATTTCCATTTAGACTTATTAATGATTATTCTTCCACTCTAATTTGCTTATGGAATACAAGGCTAAAGAGAGAAATGTCAAAATGTGACAATAAAGAACAGTGCATAACTAATGAAAATGTTACTTAAGCTGGAACTTTGAAATAATTTTAATTATAATTATCACATTTTAGGATAATGATACGGCAAAAGAGAGAGTGTGTTTTGCCATCCATGAGAGATTCATGTTTCTGCAAATGCTTATGCAAAGCTATAAATACACCTGAGTAATTTTGGTACCAGAGTCTTGCTGAAAACTGGAGCTGAAGGAGCTGTGTTATTTTTCCACTAAGAGGAGTCTGCACCAGGTGAGAAAATACAAGATGTTCATCAAGAAAGAGTTTGAAGAAAGAAGCTGGTCATTATCTTAAAAAAAAGATTCCTGTAGATTATGCCCATTTCTTTTTCTTTTTATAAACCTGTCCACTCTGTAAAAGCAGTATTGCAAAGGGCATGATTTGGCATGCAGAACAAAAGCAAAAGTTTTCATAAGCTGTCTGTGCTTTATGGATTTTATAATAAAAACTGTTGCATGTAAAGTCCAAGACATCACTGCTACTGAACTGAAAAACAGGGGGATAAGTACTGTCATAAATGCAAACTATACAGTAGGAACTGTTATGTTGCTGCCTAAAATCATGCCTAAAAATGTTCAGAGCATGAGCAGTGGTACAAAGATTGCTCAGGAAGTCTGGAAACCCATAGATGGCAAATACAACTGTTTAACAGTTTGGCACACAGTGCTACAAATAGGCCCTACTAGTCAAGTATTTGCCAAAATATGCAATATCTAGAGACATGTATAAAATATTCTTTAACGTTAGTCTAGTTACAAAGAGTTGAACAAATATCACAGTGAAATCATTCTGATATTTATCATTATCATGATAAATATAATGATATGGTAGCCTCATTTATCCAGGCTACAGGAGAGAGGGATCAGGGTGATCTGAATACATCTTACATGCACACAAGTAGCAGTTTCAAAGTAAAGGGTTTTAAACATCTGACCAAGGGACAGAGGCCAAAAGCTTAAGATTAATGTATTCAGATAAGCAACATGGCTTAATTACTAGCTATTGTTCTAATCAGTGATATTAACCATAAACATATTCTCAGAGTTGTTTAGCCACTGATTTTAATGGAAATTAAAAGAGCCTGAGTGCATCCCACTTGACACAAAGTCCATTATCAGAGTGCTGTCTGGGCATTTTGCATTGGGCATTTCGCCAGCACCAAATCCTTATGTGACACAGAGCACGAGCAGGGTCTTGCTCTGCAGTGGAACAGTCTAGGAGCCACCTACTTTTACACATTTCACTTTAATTATTAAGACTAATTATTTCTCTGCTTATTCCCTAGAATCCTGTTCTAGGTAAAGGTTACCAAATAAGATGAATAGTCACTTTGAAATATTTTAGACATTTCCATAATGGAATTTAAATAGTCTTTACAGACCCCCAAAAGTAGGTTTTTGAGATGTTTATTTTTCCATGTTATAATAAAGTATCCTTTTACAAAAAGTACAGTTCCCCAATATACTAATTGTATATAAATAATATACTAACATGTAACCATTTTAGACTTGACATTGTAGCTTTGATGAGCACTTGTACATCAATTTTGCACTGAATGTCTTATTTTGACTTCGCAGTCTCTAAACTGTCTCTTGAGCAGTGTGGTAGCATTTGTGAACAGACATGAGGCTGGATGCTCCACTGATAGTGGAGTGCAATGACTTCATTCTGTCATGAACTGAGTTGCCTGTATGGAGCAATTGATATGTGAAAGTAATTTTTTAGAATTTCTGGTAGTTAAATGTCACCCAGAGAATTAAACCTTCTGATCTTGTTTTCATAGTTTCTAGCCATTTTCTCAGGAAAGTAACTATAAATGTAGATGTTTATACATTCCATTAAAGAAATGTCTTTTGATGGACGTTTCTCACGACCAGTGAGGTTGGGAAGGTGGTAACCTAACTATCCAATCCCTGGTCGTTGTCGAGAAGCTGTAAATACTGGAACCATGGAATAAATTGCTCTCTTTTTCCTGTCACACATTGAGCTGTGTCTGTGTGAATCATTTTGTGTCAAACAGCGACAGTTAAACATTTCTACTGGAAGTCAACTACCTCCAACCCTTCCTAGGATTGATTATTAATTACTCTATGGGATAAAGTCACAGTAATACTAATGGGAAACTGTGCAGATTAACTCTGGAAGACTCAAGAGGAAAAGAGGATTGCACTTCACATACTAGTTTTTCTGCAGATATAGAGAGATGGGGAATTTTTCTGTGCTGTAGTAAGGAGAACTAAATTACTATGTAGGAAGTGGTTGCTGATAACACCAGTTTTCTTCCCTTTACACTAATTCTTGCTTCTTTGCCAATGAGATTTTTATTATAGATGTCAGAATTTCCCTGCTAGATTATGTCTTTGAATTTCTGAATTTGTTTAATCAAACCCTTGTGTTTAAATGGATTTATGTTCTCATTTAAGAGACAACCTCTTTGATTACTTTCTGTTCCAGGGAGAGGCGTAATTATGTGACCTCCTGTACCAGGCTGTAGCTAGTAGATGAGATATGATTGCAGGCAGAAACAGGCTCACCCTGTCTCCGCATTCATGTCCACTTCTTGATTAGAAGCAAAAGGGATAGATTTAGCTGGATGTGGAATCTAAACTAATAGCTTCAGTTTGGAGTTGATTTGCAAACGATTGAATAGAAGAACAGTCAGAACTGGCCTGTGTTCTGTCTGTAAGAGGCTGCTCAGACATATTCACTATGATTCTTGCATCGAGATTCTTTTCCTCCTCAATCAGCTAAAGGCCATGTTGTAGGATGCCCAGGCTTGATTAAAAAAAGAACCCAAACAACCCATCCACAACAACTCAAATCTCTAAGTAGTGGGGAATTTCTGGTTGTTTTCTAGTTTTATACTTTTTACAGATGCAAGTATACATAGAGCAGGATCCTTCTGGACTCAAAGGATGCAGCTGTGGAGCACAAACAAAATCCAAGTAGAACTTGCAAATAGAAAACTATTGCTTCCTTTGTATGTGTTTCTAATTCTTGTGGAAACCTGGTAAATGAATTGCTTTTAATCAACATCATCAGCATTAATATTTAGACCATTTTTTTAGAAGTGTAATTATGGTAAGTCAGTTCAGAATAGCATGCACAAGGAGTGTAATGGAAATACACCCCTTTTCCTAACTTCTCTTGGATCTGGTAATCAAGGGGTGAGATTTCATAAGTGCCATTTTAAACATATATAAATAGCTGAAAAAAAGAAGAAGAAACTTCTTTGAGGTAGTGTCACAATAGTGAAACAGGAAAAAGAACAAAGCTCTAGCTAAATAATATCATTAGATAATTACAGACGTTTTGGTTTGTGTAAATCCTCTATCATTTGCTCTAACTGCATTAATTCTGTACTCTATTATGAGGGTGACAGATTATAAATCTGCTATTAAACAGTTTGAGCCTTAGACCTTTCACAGACATCTTTTGTGGACTCTTCTGTATTAGTAGAATAATTAATATTGAGTTGCACTGATAGTTGGTTTGGCTAGCTCCAGTAAAATTACAAAAAACCCTTAGAAAATAAAGCTAACTCCTCTGTTCCCTGGTCCCAAGGCAGAAAGACCTACACCTATTCTATTTACACATATTAATTTTCTAACCTCTTATCAAACCCCTTTATTTCTGTGTATGTCACAACCTTCTTAAGTGTTTCCTCATATGTGAATTGAATTTCCTTTGTTGCAATCAAAATCAGAGTGGTATAGAAATAGCATGATTTAAAAATGGAAATTGTGTTTTGACAGACTTGTTCTAACAGAACAATTACTTTTTTTTACTAACTGCCTACTTTTCGCTTTCATAAGAGAAAAATGAAAAAGAAAGTAAGGGCAAACAGTGAACTGTGAATGATTTTGATACTGAGGGACTCAAAGCATCCCCTGAGAGTTTTAGGTCAGCCTTTTCCTGATCCTATTTTTTGTATGGGACAAGCTTTCCTGACATATATTATTGTTGTAATTGTGGGTAACTAATTGAATACCACTGTTTCTAGCCATTTTGCGTCTGCAAACTCATTCATTTAATTGTCCAGGGATATTAGAAGCAGTCTAGGAACACGGGACCAAAAAAGACTACAGCTTAAACTTATATCAAGTTCACTGCCCTGCAGCAGAAGGAAATCAAGGGTGGTAAATCAGGAAGTCACATATCAATTAATTTTTTTTTTGTCTCAGATAATAAAACATTTGACATTTCTCTGACAGAAGGGATTTGACTGCTATGACTGAAAACATGACCACTGAAAAATCTACCATGGAAGAGAGCAAGAGAGCTCAAGGGATGGTCAGTATGTTCACATGGGCACACAGTCAGAAAAATAATGGTCCCAGAAAACAGTTCATGCTCAGGGATGCCAAAAAGCTGGTGGTAAAAGAAAACATCACACCCAGCAGACATCCTCCATCCATCCTGGAGAAGTCAGATGTGTCACCTGATATTTGATGTTATCTGTGTGTGTGTGGGCAAGCTGGGGTGATGGATACACTTGACCCCCTTAACCAAACTAGCAGTAATTTTGTAAAGCCTCCCAAGGAGGTAGAGGCCTGGGACACAGGCCAAGAATTCCCTAAGAAATTCCACTAAGGGGCAGAGTGGCTCAATGAGCATTGATGAGCTTGATGAGCTTGGAATGCCAACAGTGAGATTAAAATGTGAATAGTGGATAGTTTTACCAAGACTCACTAATGAAGGAATAGAGAAAACTGGGCACAAGGTGTATCATGCACACTCTTTCCTTGGTATGCAATTTGACTGTGAGCCAGCTGCTGTATCGCATGAATGTGACAGCCTCAGTGAGCCTTCTTTGAGTTCCCCCTGCTAGGCAATGTGGCTGTATGGCCATGAAACCTCTCAAGGTTCCTCCTAGGAGCAGGGAGAGCCTTCTACTAGCAACAGATCTTTGTATGAGTCCAGTTTGAGTTCTTTTTAAATTGCAACTGGACTGCATGCCAGTGACTCTCTCCTTGAGCTGGGAGATCTCTCAAGACCTGAGATTCCTTCCTTGAGACTGAGAGCTTCTTCTTCACCCAAAAAGTGAAGAGATCCCTTATTCACAACAGATATTCAGTAAATTGCTGAGATCTTGCTAAATTAATACTAATGAAACCCATGCAGTTAATTCCTTTAGTTATGAACCATTTTCCAGCTCTGAGACTAAGATTGGATGTAGCCACACCTAAGCTTCCTGAGGAGTTCAGAAAGTAGGGGGGTCACCTCTGAACCTCGTTACTCAACAAGAGGGGTCTCTTGTTCCCTTTTATGTCTTGGACCTCTGTGTATATCATCATAATTTGATTTTAACTTGATTTTCCTATGGATGTTTGATCCATATGTCAAGTAAGAAGGGCTTGTAAGAAGCCCTTGTAAGAAGGTTTTCATCCATGCTGTAGGAAGCAGAATAGTTTATGACACAGAGCAAAGAATAAAGAGAGGAAGGAATTAAGCCTCAAAGAGCAGTTTTGAGCTATAGAGAAAGAGAGTATTTCTTGGGAATTACAAGGAGCTGGTGGATGCTGTTTGGTGATGCTGTGTCTGAAGACAAAACATACATGAAGAGCTGCAAATAGATAAATGTGGCTTGGTGTGGCTGGAAGAAGAGTTAAAGAGGGAAAATGCAGCTGACATGTCAAACATCTTAAGGGAAGAAAGGTTGTATATATAAGGGTCTACTTGATATATGTCTGTGCCTCTTTTCATGACAAGACTAGGAGCAATTGGATTCCTTCATGGAAAGGCCTATGAGCTCACAGGATTCTGCTCTGTGAAGTCTCCCAGATCACCCCTCTGTGCATGATTTTCCAGTCTGTGTGTGGGGTGCACCTTGGGGTGCCAGAAAGCCTGTCATGGTTCCTCATTATGTTCTGGGTTGAGAGGCACCATGATTTTGTGCATTGGCAACATGTATGGATGTGGGAATTGGGCAACAAGGTCAAGAGGATGAGAAAAGGGAACAAGCATAAAATGAGCATGTTGAGATTTCCAGATGAAGGGTCTGAGACAGATGTTGCACTGTATAGTTGTCTCTTATGTGGTGCTATATTGGGTTTAAGTACCAAAGTTTTAGTCTCAGAAGAGATCAGGAGCTGCCTGCCCCAGGTTGGATAGAGTCGATTCCAGATAGCTCTAAAAGAAGATCATGGCTGGCCAAGGTTGAGTCCGTCAGTAACGCTGGTGACATCACTGTGAAAACATATTTAAGAAAGGGTAAGGAATGCTGTGCAGCAGCTGTGAGAGAGAAGAGTGAGAAAAATGTGAGAGAAATAGGTTTCTTCCCTTGTGAAGTGGTGTTGATGCACATTGTTCGAATCCCCTCATAGGAACTCTGAAGATTCCAAAATTAAGCAATATGTAATCACTGATTCTGAGAATATTTGTGCTGCCTGAACCATAACACTGTAAGAAGTAACTTCAAAGGAGCAAGTGATGGTGTATAATTTATTTGTCCCTTGATGTTACAAAAGATTAAATTGAGCCTATTAATTTCTGTTTGTAAGTGGATTTGTATTTGTCATGAGTTTATAGGAGGGTAAAGGGAAAATAAATGTTGGTTCATTTTCTGCCTGCTAAGCAGTATGATTAAGTAGATGATAAAGTATTTGTTCAAATGACAGTGATTACTAAATGTATCAGAGTAAATTATACCTTATCCTGTATGAGCAATAATTTTTTTTTGTTGTCTTTTTTTTATATGTTTTTTTTCTGCTGGAAAACATTATTGTACAGCGAAAAATCATTATTTCCTTATTTACAAAGATTCATGTGGCTTTGGCACGAGAAAGCATCCATTATCCATTTTAAAGTATGTCTCAAGGCAAACTAAGTGATGACTCAAAGATCTTCAGAGAGCATCGAACTCCATGAAGCACTTGAAAATCATAATTTATGTAAGGAGGCTAAAAAATAAGAAGGTGTTCTAACTAACAACATAACCATAGAGATGAGATGCCCACAATTTTCATCGGTAACACCAGAATGAATTATCTCTTTATGACAGAAGAAAGCAGCAGAAGAGAGGTTTTAATGTTTAACTGCAACGGGAAATACTGGGTTAAACATTAGAATCAGGGTTTATGAAGTCCTGAAGAATGCAGTGTGCTCTTGGGACAATTTAGACTGACATCAAAATTAGTGTTAAAAAAAAAACGGTGACACTTCTGTCTGCCTCTCTTTCTGTGAGATTCTGCCCCTTTTTTTTATTTTTTTTTCTTCTTTTCTTAACTTCAGGAAAATTCCAGAACTGTTTCCTGCAGTTTAAGCAAATCAAACCAACTATGACTCAATCACTAGGTCAGAACCGTAATTCAAAATCAGAAATAATAGGAATAGCAACTGCTTGGAGCACAGTTAACAGTTTCTATTAGATTTGACATGGTACTATTCATTGGACAGGAACCTGTATGCTGAAGCTAAGGAACAGAGGCCTGATCTTTGTTTGAAAGAGTAAATGTATGTCTAGAAAAGAAAAAAAAAAAAAAGAATAAATAGAAACAGAAAGAAAATAAATTATTAGGCAAATAAAAAAAAAAAAAAAGGAAGAAAGGACAACAACCCATCTTTTTTTCCTAGACATATAATGACTTTGTCTGGCAGGCAGCAGTGGAGGTCATCTGAATTAGCCCCTTGCTCAAAGCAGGGTCAATGTAAACCTGGTTCCATAGTGCAACCTGCAGTGCTCAAGGCTGTGTCCAGCAGAGTTTAGAATAGATATGAGTGTGGAAACTTTACAGCTTTTCTGGCTGACCTGTAGCAGTGTTTGAGTGCTCCAATTTAGACATATTTATAATGTATGGGATAAAAAGTTCATGCAAGGGATACAGTGGTGCTTAATTGTCTTGAGAACTAGCCTCAGACAGTGTTTCAATCCTGTCCATGAAGTGATGAAATACAGTATGGTAAGTAAGTAATTGTATTCTAGTGCTAAAGTGGTGAATCTTCTTTTGAATTTATTGTTTTGTGACTGTGAACTGAGTTGAGAGCAAGTATTTGAGGCAAAAGGAAGCACCAGTAAATTTTTAAATAAATATTTAATTTTCTTCAAAAACTCTTTTTTGTTAGCTTGATTAACTGCAGAATGCTAATAACTAATATTCAGGCACTTGACAGGTAGTGGTATGGATTTTGGTTTCAGTCAATATGATTATTATCACTAAATCACAGTAAAGAATATAGATACATGAACTTCCTTCATAATATTATTTCCCCATTTAAAAAGATGTTGACATTTTTTAGGGTCAATACGTCATTGTGAATGGGTAAAGAAGAATGTTTAGGCACATACACAAGGTTACTCCATTAGTATGAGATATAATCCTTACTGTGAAACATTCTGAGATTTCCAACTAAAATAAATTTTTAATGTCACAGAAAAGCAAAGAAATGGTTATTTTTACATATGTAACCCTGCAGAAAACTAGTTCCCTAAAAGCAGAAACAATAGCAGAGTTCAGAAATTACAAATTGTATTTACCTCAGTAATGTGTTAGCTTTGACGTTAATTCCACTTAAATGCTAATATTGAACTAAATAATACATTGAGGAGAAAAAAAATATTACAAGCTTTATTGCTTTTAATCATATGTCTAACACAAAAGCGGTTTCAAATAAGTCATTAAAATGCAGATTGCAATGCTAAGCATTTTGTAATGAAACCATGAATCTTTAACTCATCAGTGAGAGGCAGAAAGTGATCTGAGAGCAGCCACTGCCATTGAATGATGCTGAGCTGCAGGTGGGATGCAGCAGTGTGCAAACAGGGGCTGAGATATCTCCTGCTCTCAGATGGGTAGGTCATCTCCTTGGCTATGTGGCTTTCTCTGGGTATGTGGGGTTTACTTGCACAAAGTGGAACAAAGATGCTGACAGGAGAGGCTTAGACAAAATCCAGCATAGGATATAAAAAAGTCTAACCAGTTGCCAAATCATTGTTCATATGTGGCAGAGGGTCTCCTGTGTCCCACCTGAGAAATGACTGGCTTTGTTGCCTCAGCTGATCCCTGAATTTTACTGCTGATCAGCTGAACTGCCAACAGCTCCTCCACAAGTTGCTGGAGATCCCTGCTATGAGCAGTTGTCACTACACTGAAGGCTGGATGAGGCAGCTGAATCTCTACAACAGAACAGAACATTTCAGCTGGAAGGGCCTTACAGCAATCATTCCATGTGACCACTTCAGGGGTGACCAAAAGTTAAGGCATATTTATAAAGGCATTCCCAAATGTTGCTTAAACACTGACAGGCTCAGAGCACTGACCACCTCTCTAGGTGTTTTACCAGGCTCCAGTGTTTGACCACCCTCTCATAAAGAAATGCTTCCTAACCTCCACTCTAAGGCTTCCCTGGAGCAGCTTTGAACCATTTCCATGTGTTGGATCACAGAATACCAAGGAGAAGAGCTCAGTACTTCCCTGTCAAAGCTGCAGAGAGCAGTGAGGTCTCCCCTGAGCCTTCTTTTCTCCTAACTAGACAAGCTAAAAGTTCCTAGCCACTCCTGTTCTGTCTTCCAGCCCTTTCACCAGCCTTGTTGGCCTCCTCTGGATGGATTCAACTACCTGAACTTCTTAAACTGTGGGGCCCAGAACTGCACACAGAGATAATCTAATTATATTGGGTAGTGTCCCTGAAAACCTTACAATCATTTCTAAATTTTTAATTCCACAAATTTCTCATTAAGTGCTGCTGGGAATGAATGCAGTGATGTGAATTGCCTGTCCAGAAATGACAAACTAAACAAGGTTTTTTGATATGATTTAACATTCTCCTTTTTTTTGCTTATTGTTTCAAATGACAGTCTTATCCACTCAGCCTGTCAGGCACAAAAAAAGGAAAAGACAGTTGGTTAATATGATAGCCCAAGTTTCTAGGTACTGTTTTCCCTCCCTTAGGAATAAACCTGAGCTTTAATATCATTGTTTTTATTGCAAGGTCTAGCTGGTTGTCATTTTCCAGGTGTTCCCAGCTTGAGGAGTCAGAAACTGTCAATTGACTTGGAAGAATTTTTCTTTGAGACATCTTACTCTGCTTCAAGTCTGAAATGTTCAATATTTTCCTACCAGGCAGAGGTAGATCTAAGAGAGAGGAAAAAACCACATTTGTTAGACAGTGGTTGTTGTGCCTTAATTTTTGGAAGAAGTTCCTGGAGACTAATCATTAGAAATGAACAAGCAGCATGTACTTTAACTTATAAACTACCAGTTTCTCTGGAATCTCTTTTGAGAATAGCTCTTAATGTATCAGATTGCTCAAATTTGGAAAGAGTCATTCTCTGTCTGGAGCTGGGGAAGGGGAAAAGGTGAACCAGTTGCATAAACAGAGATGTCAATATTATTCTGGGTGGTTGTGTAAGATATCCCTTCAGGTCCCCAGTTGCAACTCCAAAAGGAAGAAAGTTCCTGTGTCATATCCACCAGCCCACCTTTAGATGTTGTGTGTGAGTGTTGGGGTCTCAGATGACAGTGAACACCCATGTTTAGGCAGTTGATCCATGCACTAGGATGCTAAAGTCCACCCAATTAATCAAATGACTGTTCTGAGGTCTCCCAACAAACTTACCCAGCTTCTTTCAGCTGAGCATCCCTCTAGGATACACTAGAGTAGCCACTGACTGCAGTGGAAGTACAGACGTGTTGCCTATACATAAATACCAATCCTCTAAATGGCTACATTGAAATATCTGAATCTAGAGCCCTAAGGAGCTAAATCCCACTTACACCTACACAGAATGTTTCCCTGGAGGCTGCCATCACTTTAGCTGTGTTGTTTGTTCTTCATCTCTTGGGTAGGCTTGCACACATCCTGCTTTCATTGCTGGCTGTAAGAACACAGTAATCTTCCTTTTAGGTTTTTTTTCCATATTCATCTATTTTATTTCTATGTGAGGGACAATATAATTACATAGTTTATTTAATTCTGAAAAAAAATCATAGGACTTTTCTCACCCTGAAAATTAAACCTTCTGATAATGTTTTCATAGTTTAAGTTACTTTCCCATGCAAGTCCTGTAAACATAAGTTGTTTATCACATTCCTTCTAAGAAACGTCTGTTGATGGATGTTTCACATGACCAGTGTGCTTGGGAAGGTGGTAACTTAATTATCCAATCCCTGATCATTGCTGAGGATTTATAAATACTGGAGTCAGAGAATAAAGTCATGGGATTTTGTTCTGACACAGAGTAGTCGTGTGAATCATTTCATGTCCTTTTATGACAGACTTTTCCATTAGTCTCTCTGTCTCCTCTTTGTTGTGTGTTTTTTTATTTTAAATGTTACCTTTAAAGAACCCAGTTCAAAGCTTACCTATATTATAAAATATCTGATTTTTTAAGTAGACCGAACTTATTTTACATCTAATACAAGAGAGACTTGTACCCATTAAAGCAGCTCTTACTGCAGGATATTTAAATTGCCTATTAGACTGACTTAAATTGTCAGGTACAGATTGTGTCTACACAGGATGCTCCCCCTGATTTATATTCACATAGATTGAGCAGCAAAACTTTGTAGTTTTGATTTGTGTTATTAAAATGAACAGTGCCTTATTCAATCAGAGATCTTGTGGAATGGGGTACTGGTATAATTTTTCACAGTGTTCAGTACAGCAATGAAAGCAGTTCCTCTCTCTTTAAGAGACATAGTTATAGACTGCTCTTATTAATATTGAATCAAATGTTCATCAGACACTTGTTTTCTCCTCATCAACACAAAAATTAACACATCAATTTCATACAAAGGTTCTCTGATTTAAACAGAGATATTTACATCACATTGACACGTTCTAAACAATTTCTGTGAAAATTGCTTCTGAGCTGATTTCACACATAGAAAATGAAATCTATATCTATTATTTAAAAAAAACCCAAACCAACCCAACAGAAAAAAATCCCATAGAGAGACAATTCTTTTCTGTGCTTCAGCTGTGACAGAAATATAAATCAGCATCCTCTACGGGATTCATTTTTGAGTATATTCTCCTTAGCTAGATTTAGCAGAAAAATCTGTTTATCTTTGTGAGTGCTATTCAGAGAGAACTAGAAATATTGTAGGAAGATATACATGTGGGACATGAAACCAGAGTGTATGGATCTGGGCTTTTTATGCTATTATCAGTTTTAAATGAAACAACTGTTAAGGTTAGTGAAGCAGTAGTTTTCAAAGATGTCTTAGATTTTCTGGAAAACTGCTTTCCTTCTCATATGTGTTGCAACTGTCCAGCATTGGCATCAACAGCAATTGCAGAAGAGTGGAACAAAAACTAAGTGCAAGCATCTTGGACAGCAGCAGAGATGAAGACAGGAATCGTGGGGCCTTTTGTGTGAGTGTGTGTGTGTGAGGGGTTTTTTAAAATTGTTATTTCTCTTCTTCTAATTAATATAAAGGAATTGTAATCAGTAACTTGATCCAGTGGAACAGAAACATATAAAAACATGTCAGAATATGGGAGAACAAAACTTTACAGACTGACCAAGCTGTGTCCATGCCAGCAGCAGGACTGTCTGATGTTACCACTGTGGTGATGTAGTGCCCATTCTGGTATCCCCAGCTTCTCCTTGGAGTGCTGGTGAAGGTGTTTGGCACTTCTGTTCTGGGCAAGTGTGGCTTAACAAGTCTTTAGCAACCAGCATATTCTGTGAAATATGATCCTGCATGTAGTGTCAAATCCTATTTTCACCTGGATCTAGTCAAGTCTCCTGCATTGAAAGTAAATGGAAACATTGATTTTTTTTTTTTCTTGGTGTGTGTTTTTGTTTTTTTGTTGATTTTCCCCAAACACATCCCCATAACAGTGCTGCACTGAAGGCATTAGACTTGAAGAGTTTTTGTCACTTCATTTAAATCAAATTTATGTAAAGTTGCTACTGAAATTATCTGTGCTACTGCCTCACAACGTTTGGTCTGGAGGCTGTTCACAGAATAAAACAAAAGCTCCTAGAAATGATGAGGCACCTATTTCTGTGAAAGAAAATGGTTGAATCTCACAGGACTGCTTCAGGAAAGACAATTTCCCTCTGATATAATTTCATCAGTTCTAAATGATGCTTCCCACTTTTACTGTGATTAACTATGGAATAAATTTTGAAAATTTATCTGTTCAAAGAAAGATCCTGTGATTCGTCTGAAACATAATGAGACTGTTAGATGCCAATGTTTTTTTTCTGGATCATTGTAAGTATCTTTGGAGAACCAGCAAAGCCAAGTACTTCCTTCCTCTGAGGAATTTATCTCAGCAATCTTTTCCAAGCAGCTTCTTCCCTTTTTAATTATATGACACATTTCATAGAAGTACTTAGCCAATTTTATTGTTACTTATGTTTTACTTGATGCATATTTTGATTTCATGAACAGATGCAATAGGGAACCTGAAGTTACCAAGAAAATCATATTTCATTTAAAAAAATACTATCTATTGAAATATTGTAGGAGCCAATGAATCTAAATCAGAACCAGGAAAATCTGGATCACTCTGTTTGCAGAAAAGCAAATTTAAAGCCTTAGGCTGGAAAACTGTGGACAAATAGTCTGCAGAAGAAAGGTGGCCTGAAGAAGGTTGTTGTGGTTCCTGTTTGTGAGGGAGCAAAACTTTTCATATCCTTCTACAAGATATCTGGCTGGTCTCTTTTGATAGAACTACTAAAGTGTATTGACTTGAATTTCTTATATTTTTAGGTGATACAGACATCACTCAGAGTTGTTCTTCTAGGCTCATTTATTCAGTCTGATAACATCAAAATCTTAATACTCAATTTTTCCCACCTCTATCAAGCTCTCTTTCTAAATATTTATGTGTTGCTGTAAGAAACTTTATATACATGCCTAGAAATCAAGTCTTAGTAAAGAGTGTATTAATGAAGGGGCTGATGTTTTTAGGCTGATTATGACTTTGCTATGTGATGTGCTATTGCAGGTATCAGAGATTGTTTAAAAAGTGTTTCATTAGCAACTCTCTATATAGAGTTCCTGCTAATAGACCAACTGGATTAAAACCCACCTAGCAGACAGAAGATGACTGGTAGTGTTTTTCTCTGTGGCTGAATGGAATTGCCCTGGACAGAAGCTCTTCTCTTACAGGATCTAGAAACATGGCACATTCTTAATTTCTGTCTCAGAGTTAAAATAAGAAAGACAAATCTCTCTCTGTCTCAGGGCTTTTATGGATTATTCATGACTAAGAGTCACTTAATTTGGTTTTGCTTGGAAGCTGGATAGATGCTGCAAGATAATTGCAAAAATAATGGGAAAGGTTTAAGGCTTCATTTTATGAGATTTCCCTTTCAGGATATATCAAAACAGCAGAAAAATAAATCATGGGTCTACAACTAGCAATTACAATGAAGAAATTTTACCTTTTCTTATTAGCAACTGTGTGATAGATTTATCACATAATGTAAAACCACAAATTAGATTCAAAATTGCAGACTGAGGGAAAAATTCTGTTCAAAAAAAGCTGTTCAAATAGACATGATGCCCAGTCTGATGGAATTTCAGATTTAGAACTTGATCATTAGATACTCCCACAATGCAAATAATAGAAAACACAAAAAATGTGATGGGAGATAAGATAGGTTTCAAATAATATCTCAATTATGTTCCATCAGGTATTAACCTGTGTACTCTGTAGTTCACTTGGTACTTTACAAAAAGTAGGAAATGAAAATCCCACTTTCATCTGCCTAGTAGCTCTGAGTATCATTTTGAAAACTTCATCCGTGTGCAGAGGCTCAAATTTACACTTACTGAATAATGCAACCATGAGGGAAAAGTTAATAATGAAAGCACTTGCACTTCTTAAAAATAACCCACTAAATCCCGGCCAGCACAGCTCTCAAATAGCCAGTATTTGCTCATGTCAGTTTGAATCCCTTTAATCTTTTGACATAACAGACAGCATATGCCAAGTCTACCTGCCTATGCATCCATACAAGAATTGTGTCTAGCTAATCGTAACTCTGTGGAACTCTGTTCAGTGGTATAAGTGTCAGTATTATCTTAACATTCTAATCTGTGGTTCCACAATCTGACTGACAATCTGATCAATCAGATTGATCTGCAATCTGATTTTGACATATGAGAGAAATAATTTGCATTATTTACAGGAATATTGTTTTGCTGTTTTGATTGATACAGTTATGAGAGGTAAAGATGCAGCTATTGGCTAATGGAGTGGTGCCTCAGGTGTGAAGGAGAGTGGAACAAAACCAAAGAATCACGGAATCAGTGATCAGATTTGGAAGGGACCTCTGGATGTCATCTGCTCCAACCTCCCCACTAAAGCAAGGTCACTTACATCTATTGGCCAGGACCTTGTCCAAATGTTTTTTGAGCATCTCAAAGAATGGAGACTCCACAATCTCCCTGGGCAAACTGTGCCAGTGCTGGGTCACCATCAGAGTAGAAGAATGTTCCCTGATCTTCAGAGGGAATCTCCTGTCTTTCAGTTTCTGCTCATTGGCTCCTGTTCCTTTCACCACCCTCAATCATTCCTGCATTTTCTTTGCATCTAAGACACCTGAGTTGGAGATAAGAGTTGGCAAATCTGGTTTGGTGGCACATCCCAAGGCATCGGAACGTTATTCACTAAGAAATCATGTTCCAACATGGAACTTGTTTGCTAAACTGAGGAGCAATCTGATAACTGTTGAACAAAAATGAAAATGATCACTGTTTCTCCCTACTCATAGAAAGACTGTTAAGAGGCTTAGAGCTACTTCAGAAACAAGAACAGCAAATAATTTGTTGTGTTCCATATTTATTGCAAAATTGCAGTATAAGAGATGATTCAAGAAATACATCTCTTGCAAAAAAACCCCTAAGACATTATTAGCTGACATGGAAGCTTAACCTTAGAAGTGCTCCTTTTAAAAGTGAACAAGAGGGGTAATGGGACAAAACAACATACTATGCTATCAAAACCCTTTGCTTTATAATGCACTGTGAATCATAGCATTTTTTCCCCTTCTTTTATGCAGAATTGCTCAGCTGAGTCCACCAACTTCCAAATCAAAACACACCCCCATATCCAGAGTATATATCATTACTAAATCCCTTTTCTGTAGTCTCACTAGAAGTGTATGCCTATATCCTTAAAATCCAATGGAACTTTCCTGACATCATTCACAACAATGTGTGCTCTACAACAGTAATCCTGATAAAACAGGTAAAGCTACACGTGTTTAATAGCAATTGTAAAAATAAAATTTAAAAAAAAGGAAAAAAAGTGTGTTTGTATCTTGCCAATATTTCTTGAAAATAAATATTATAACAGGTGCAGGTGTAGACAGCTGTGAGGATTTGTGCCTATGGAACAATAAATAGCATGTTCAACTTCATGCTCTGAAAGCAGAAACTGTGGAAACTAAAACCAGAGGTTGAAATAAAATAAGTATATACTTTTGCTGTGTGCAGGAGATTATTGCTGGTGACTACCACTGCATGAGTTACGTAGAGCAACTTTCAGTGAAAACTCATTCACTCTTGGTAGTTGTTGTCATGGGAAAGGGAAAGATAGAAGTCTGATGCAACAGAACTGTAGGAAAAAAGATGTTCTAATTGGATTATTTGGGGCTTTTTTTTTGTGTGACGCAATGATGCTGTGTACCTGGGGGATGCAGAAGGAAACTAGTGTGACAGTCATATGTGGGTGTTTGATTATTTGCAGTGATGGCTGTAATTGCATTTTATTTGGGCTGAGTGATGTTCATTTTCTTCACAGCACTGTTGGAAGGACAGTTGCATAGTGAGATATTTCAATCTGACACTAATAGTAAAGGAGCCATTACTCATGACTATGATTGCTAGTTTAATTCTTCCACTGTGATGCAGGCTGATAGCTCCATACAAACAGAGCCCTTTAACTCAGAATGGTTTGGAAAATGGCCAGAATTTGAGATTCATCTCAGGGAATTGGCAATTTATTCCTTGATGAAAGAGAATTTTTGCCATCCAAAATAAAGACAAACTCTGTATGAAAGTAAATGGATCACTTCTCTAACACTCTCCCAAGTTTCTTGGGTTCAAGATTTTCCTTTTCTACAGCACTTGTGTGCTGGTAATTATTGTATGTATTCCACATAAGACTAATACACATAAGATTGTTATATATAAGATGTATTAGAATTTTGCAAAATTGCTGTAGTTCCCTGGAATGAGAGGACTCATAGCACAACTAGCCCATTTTCTTCAGTGATACAACTTGTGTTAAATCAAAGCTCTTGACTTTAGAGATAAAAGCAGTTATATATTTCCTAAGAATTTGTTTAAAGCATTTCAGGTTTTTTTTGTGGGATGTTACAGTTCATGGACATCTGAAACATGTGAAAATGCAGTTAATTAATACAGTGTTCAACTGGCATTCTGTAAACATCTATAATTAGAACACATAATTTAGACCTTAGGAGAGATGTGGCTTTCACTGCAGGTATGAAATATAGAAACCTCTCTCAGTACCTTTACTCTCTTGCCATTGGTTTATTTGCTTATTGTGATTTAACAATAATATTGTTTCTATAGTTATTGCTATTGTTACCATAATTATAATTGCACTGATCGTTCTGCCTGGGGAATTTAAATCTGAATTATTGTTGTTAAAGCTTCTGATTAATTATTGCTAACACTGACAAGATGAAACCAGCTTAACAAATTGGTGATTCAGCTGCAATCATTTCCTGCAGGATGAGACACTCGAACTACAGGCCATGAAATGGAGTAAACCATGACTTGGCTTATTCCAGCTTTCAGTGACATGAGAAATACTGTCTTCAGAGATTTATTCTTTAAGGATCAGTGTGTTTGAATGAACATTATAATTCCCCTTTTCCACAGGGGATTGTTACCTTCTGTAACATATTTTCTTTGGTAACTGAGAGGGATTTTTGGAGAAATGGGATTATTTGGATGATATTTTTTAGTCAGAAGACTTTTAATAATGTTTTGACTGAAAAATATTTAATATCTTCCTCACTTCTATGGAATTGGCAATTGTTGCAAGAAGAGGCATTGTAGTCTTCTACTTGTTACATTTGCACAGTGGATAATATATTTGTTGATGTAATAACTCTTTCAAAACCACTTACTTAAGGGTGTGTAAATATTTGTCTGGGGAAATTTCCCTCTATCTCTTTAGAGAAGAACTAGATTAAGTGCTTGGACTAGATCTCTGACTTTACCCCTACCCCAACAGATCACAAGATGTGCAGTTGAATTGATAGACATTTTTAGACCCAATATTTAGGGTTTTGAATCATTATAATTATTACCTAAGGTTAGATTCAAATTTAAAGTGGGATGAAAGCAGAAACATTAGCAGTTTAAAAAAAATTAGATCATTTTAATTCAATGATACAGAATGTTTCTATCCTAAATTAGCAGAGTAACAAAGACATGAATAAAATTTGAAAAAAATAGATCTTTCAATAATTGACACCCATAAGTGGGTTAAGGTAGGAACTATTGTGAAAAATTACTTGCATCCTGCTAGCGTGGGATGAATTGTCTGTTCTCTTAATATCAAGTCTATGAGTGGATCATGTTTTTCATTAATTTATTTCTAGTCTGAAATGATACCTTTTTTACTCCAGGATCTTCACTTCAGGCTTTTTGCTATTGTCAGCAATGCAGTTCTTTTTACTGGACCTAAACAAGAGGTGATGGTTGTTCTTGTATGTGTTCTTTTGTGTATTGAGCTGAAGCTGCATTTCTGTTCCCTATTACTTTATAATTTACTTTATGTGCAGTCATCCATATACTCTACCTCTTAATTAAGGTCTCAAGACCTTATTATTTTCATTCATTTCTGACTCTAACTTTCACAAACAGCAAGCACAGCGGTTTTTTTTTGCATTGTTCCTAATAGTTTATGTCACTGCCAGTCACAGATCCTCCAGTTGTTTAATTTTCTTTCAACTAACCAAAGACAAGAGAATATTCAAGGCCTTTCTTTACTCTGTTCCTGCCTGAACACCTTTTCCTTTTCTATTTTGGCCCCAAGCTCCTTTGTTTACCTACCACCTTTCAAATGAAAGTCTCAGCATCTTTCCAGGTCGTCATTGGTTCAGAATATAGCAATTCATAAGAGCCATGCTGCCAAAGTTATCTAAGAAATATATATATATATATATATATGTAAAATTGAATTATCTGAACTGTTGAAGTTGGAGGTTTCATTAAATCAGCTGAGAAATTGGAGCTGAAGAGTACAAAGAAAGTTGATTTCTTATCTGTTTACTTGATTGATGAGTCTCTGGCATACCAGGAATATTTGTGGTTTTTGAATACCCTTGCATGCTACACTGATGTCAGGAACAAGAAGTCTTTGATTCTGAGCTTGCCTCACCCTGGGGTCAATTTCAGACTTCAGTTGTTTTATCTTAAATTTGAACCCTCAACAAAACTTTACATTCATTTAAAATCTCAGAACTTTCTTCCCAGATTCAATTTAATTTCTTTGCTTCAACAAAATACATGCTTTTTGGGTGAAAGTCATCTGCCTTATGATGGATCCAGCGAACACAGGATAAGAACTGACATCTACCTGGAATGGGCTGGAGGGGAAGCAGAGCACTGTAACAGAGAACAGTCTCTCTCAGGAGATTTGTGGCAAAGTTGGGAGCAGGATCCACTCTTGAAACTCCGTCTTGGGATGAAAATGACCCTTCTGAAGTTGCTGGTTGGAAATTTTCTACAGAAATTACCTAGCATAAGATATTTTAAATTACTGCAAAATTTCCCAGTCTTTTTTTTTTAGAAATACTGCAATGCAAATTTAGCTCAAAAGAATTTCTAATGCCAAAAAAGGGAAATCTACTGAAAAAAAAATAGAAATTGTGAGAACTAGAACAAGGCCAAAGCTTTTGTTCATGCATTTAAAGTGTAGGGTGTTTTATAACTATAACTCTCCCCAAAATTCAGAGGTTCAAGTGAAGACTGAAAAGTATTCACTTAAAATGCAAACATATAAACCATTTTGACCCAGGCATGCAACAACAGTGCTGAGTGGTGTTGTAATGATTTTTCTATTGATTGTGAAATGGCTGTGGGCAGATAATGATAACTACATGAGCTTGAAACAGAATTCAGAATAACTTTTGTCGGCTGCATCCTCTTGGAAGATCAACAATTAGGAGATTCACAGCATGCTTGCTGATGAAATAAATGTTTCCAGAGAAAGACAGAAAGATATTTACTGGAAAAAGAAAACATTTTCAAGATTATAAGTCCTTCCCTTCCCTTCCCTTCCCTTCCCTTCCCTTCCCTTCCCTTCCCTTCCCTTCCCTTCCCTTCCCTTCCCTTCCCTTCCCTTCCCTTCCCTTCCCTTCCCTTCCCTTCCCTTCCCTTCCCTTCCCTTCCCTTCCCTTCCCTTCCCTTCCCTTCCCTTCCCTTCCCTTCCCTTCCCTTCCCTTCCCTTCCCTTCCCTTCCCTTCCCTTCCCTTCCCTTCCCTTCCCTTCCCTTCCCTTCCCTTCCCTTCCCTTCCCTTCCCTTCCCTTCCCTTCCCTTCCCTTCCCTTCCCTTCCCTTCCCTTCCCTTCCCTTCCCTTCCCTTCCCTTCCCTCCATCATTTAAACCAATGGATGAAACACTCAGCCTGGTGCTCTTCTATTAAATGGAGAACCTCTGTGGAAATTTGTGAATGAAATGAACACACTCTAAAATTCCTTTTAAAGGAAGGAGAATGCAGACTAAGTCCATTAATCAGTGCAGCCATGTGGGATGGGTCTATGGCCTTGCCCACTCTTACTGTGTCCCGATCCCTGTGGATTTCTGGGAATGGATAGTTAGCAGGCAAATCACTGCCACTGGAGAGACAGACTGTCCACTGTAGGGACTCCACCTGTCTTCAAACATTTATAGATCTGCCACAGAAGTAGGAATATTATGCCACATGATATTTTTGTGTAATATCATGATATTACATGTGGAAAAGCTTCTGGTACTCTTTTGTTTCCACTTTTTCCTTCCAAATGGAATCAGTTGGAGTGGAAACACTGGTTTATTTTATTTCTTTTCATTTAAATTAGTGTACTATTTTCCTCTTTTTGTTCATTGGTTAAAATGTTAACTGAAAATCAGTACATTCATAGTCCCACTTAAATGATTCACTGATTTACTGCAGAATCACTGTGTGTTTGCAGTTCCAAAATGGTATTCAGTCCATTTGGCAGATTTCATAGAAGAGCCATTTTAAAATATTTTTTCTAGATAGATAAGATGACTTGATATATTCCACAGTTTATTGGTTTTGAGATACTGTTGGCATTCATAACACTGCTGACAAAATGGGGAAACGTAGTAGCTGTTTTGTTTGGTGAATTTTTCACTCTTTATGCCTTTTCATATAAGAAGACCTAGTCCTGTCAATTGTATGACTTCTAGCCTTTGTTTCTTGCCAACAGTGCTAAAGATTTTCTGTTATATTTCTTTTTAATGAATATGATATGGTTATCACTTTGGTGTTTATGCCTGTTTTCCTGTTACACCTCCTAGCACTTCTCTGAAAAACAGTGGAAATTAATTTTGCCATATCTAAACATTTTTAAACTGTTTTTAGATTTTCTACAGTTTTCTCTGTCAATTTTCCAGCTTTTGTAATTTTCCAAAACCCAACAATTCTATATACTACTCATAAAAATCCACCTTGATACCATTACTCTCAAAATCATGGTATGGACAAAAGGCATTGAACCTTGTTTATGGAGTTGGGATGTTATTGCTGATTGAAATGTATAATCATAATAGAACAATGAGTTGTCCTGAGTCCAGTGCAATGATAGCCCTAATTAACCTAGAAGGGTCTCATTAGTAATACAGTGCAAAATGTTATTCCAGAGCATCAACACATCAACACCTTTTCTTCAGCTGGTGGCAAAGCTGGCCTTCCAATGCTGCTCTGATGATATCTGAAAGGTGGTATTTCTGACTTTCCTGGGAAGACCAGGAGGGATGCTTCACAATGAGCTGACAATTGTATGGCATCTTCACAAGGTGGGTGTGATACTCATGTCTTGTTTGCCTTTCTCCTCAGTATCTAATATGCTTGTCTAATTTTGTTTGCTTTTATTTTTTCCCCCTAAGAACGGCACCTTGCACACTCTTTGTTCACTGTTTCCCAGTTAATGTACTTGCATTCTCCTCGTTGTCTCTGAAACCAATTAGCTGTAACTAACTCAGCGGGCTGCCCTCCTGCTCTGACTGGTGCGACCGCTGTGATTTGTGTTTGCAGCCTGAGCCCTCCTGACACCAGAGGTGTCTGTGCTCTCCAGCCCCTATGCCTGAGGCATCAGGTTGCTACAGAGGATATGGACCCTCATTAGAAATGGCAAAGTTGTATTTGCCAGGCTATAAAGTTAAGTCTGATGACCAGTATGTGCTATATTCTGCTCTTTTAAGGCAAATCTTTAAAAACAGATGTTTTGGTAAGAAAACAAGTTTCCCTATTTCTCTTGTTCACATTTTCTTGTTTCATAAATCAGTTTTAAGCAGTGCAATTGAAGTGCCTGAAGTATCATTCTACTTTCTTTCTCCTCTTAACAGTTTTTAAATTCTGTATTCATTTGTATGTACAGATAATTCTAAACATTTTTTCCCATTTCTCTTAAAACATTAGTCAAATATTAATATTATTTTCTCTACCATAACTTCATTTCTTGTTTCATTTTAAAAATAAAAAAAGCTTAGTCTTTATTTCAGCTTATATTCCTATGTCAGTGCAGAAGTGTGAAATAAAATACTCTTTCATTGCATTTAAAGCAAACACGCATCCTGCTTATTCTTTTGATATTAACAACACACCATGTTCTTTTCCCTCATTAAGATTGATAGAAATGCATGGTATTGCAAGTACTAAAGGTGACTTTTAAGACTGACTCAAACTTTGTATTTTCTACAAAGAGCTTGCAGTTCCTCAGGGTGATTGTCCACCCTGAAAACAATGGAACACATTAATGTTTATTCAGTGTTAGCTCAAGCAGTGGCAGCTGGCCCAGGGGATTCCTATGACTAATGCTATTATTAACAGTAATTCAATATCTCAGGAAGGACTTTCTGCACTATGAGAAATTGATAGGAAAATTAGCATTTTAAATCAGATGCAACTTGCATGGATTGCACTGGTTTAGGAGACCCAAAGTATCTGGTGCTGCCACTGTAAAGTCTAAGCAGAAGACAGTGAGAAGGAGTCCTTGCTGTAAGTAGCATCTCCTGGTATGATGGTTTGGCATTTATGAAAGAAAAGTAGAAAATATTGAAGTGAAGGCTTTGAGAGAGAGAGAGAGAGAGACTGCTGGGAGTTTCTTCTATGCTTGAGACCTGGCCAATAGCTGGATATTTCTGAAAATTGACAGTATTGTTCACCATTGAAAAGTGAGATCAACCCTGGGAATACCACCATTTAAACCTAAACCTGTGAGTTTCTGGCTCTCTTTGTTTTTGGCTTTGAAAGTTATGAGAACTTTAGTGCAGCTGGGCCCCTGCTTTCCCTGTGGCCTGTACAGCCTTGGGTGGGGCGTGGGGCTGGAGCCCAGCAGCTCCCGGGTGGGGGATGGAGGCTGTGACGGGGCAGGAGCCCTTTCCCAGAGGGGCTGAGCCCTCTCAGGGAGCCCACTGAGCCCTGTACAGCGGGGCTGCCAGGCCAGGCCGGTCCCTGGCTCGGCTGCAATTCTGATGCTGCTGGGTTTCACCAGAGACTGACCAGTAAAGGTAGGGGAAGCCATCAACCTGCGTCGTGCTGAGATGCTGGCCACACTCCCCCAGGGCAGCCACCAAAAATCTTCCATCGCAAACAACCCCAGCTGCTGCCCCAGCAGAGATCAGGAGGCCATCCACAGTGCCTGGGGCAGATTTTAACCCTTTCACTACCCAGATGAGACTTGCAGATGTAAATCTTTTTTTCCAGAGAGAGCAAAGCAAGGGTGATCAACATATAAAGAGACAACATAAACCATCAAAGTCAGTGAAGGAAGGAATCAAGCCTCAGATGGGAAGAGAATGAGGAGATCCTTTAATAAGCTGAAATATTCTTTTGGTAAGGCCATGGAATGGACAATAATGTTCTGAAATTCTCCTTTAATTCATGAAAGAGTATTTTGGGGGGAATGAAATATTTCAAAGTGTGGATCTGAGCAAAGGTATCCATTGATGAAGCTGAGCAGACGATGAGTAGTTGCGATCCCATGAGATGCTGGAACAGAGAAAGAGAAGTGAGAGTTGATAGAGACCCTTGGCCCCGAGGGAGAAAAGGAGAAAACCTCTGTTCCCAGAGATGATCACAGAGACAGATGAAGAGAACCTTTGCCTTTGAAAAACTCATCCTTAAAATAACACCCCTTGAGTTCATGGCCCATGAACACACCTCAGAGTGGTGTGAAAATGGGAGGAGGGCATGATGGCAGAGAGTTTTCTTCCGGGCAGCTGCCATCATGGGCATGAGAAGCCATGAGAAAACTGTTTTCTTGTGGAGAACTCTCCATGGAGTGACAAAAGAGAACTCCTGTCTCTACAAAGACTGATGAAAAGACTACTTTATAGTTGGTACTGTTTTAACCACCATGTTTTGTCTCTGTGTTGTCAGTTGGACAAGGGAATGGTTGGATGGTGGGGAGGAAGGCTTTCTGGAGTTTTATTCTGGTTTCTTATTCTTGTAGTTCTATTAATAGACCTTCTTTATTCCTTTTAAGTTTTAAGCCTGTTTTGCCCTTCTCCTAATCCTTATCTCACAGCAAGAGATGAGTAAGTTTTCTGGTGATTTTTAGTTACTGCTTTAAAGCCACCACATTATTTGGTGCATTGGCTGGGAAACGCAAATTGGCGAATCTAACCTACTACACCTGGGATGACAGAAACTGCTTAAATTTCCACAAAATGGGAGCATTCTGTTTCCCAAAAATGGGTGATGTACTTGTGTACAGAACCTTTTCTTGCAACCATCAGATAACTGCAAAAAACTAGGAACCAGCTGCATTTCAAGAATCTCTTTAGTCTATTGAAGAAAAGTAAAACTTAAGGAAAATTCTCTGCATGTGCTCAGTCTTTTGGTAACATAGATGATTTACAGGATTACTTAGTTTAACTGTGCCTGCGGGCCTCTAAGTCTGTGCAAGGAGGAGCAGCAGAGGAGGACAGAGCAAGGGGTACTGCTGTTACTGCAGGGCAGCCTCTGTGAGGGGAGCTCAAGGCTGTCCTGCACCTCCAGCCAGCTCCAACAGCCCCATCACAGCTCCCATCTCCCAGTCCTTAAAATATGGTGCAGCTCGAATCCCCATTCTGGATTCATCATATGGTGTAAACAAAGATCATCCTCAGAGTCTTCTCTGAGTCCATCAGGCAGTGTCCACCATAGCAAATTAAATATGTGTACAACTGCTCTTGGCTCTAATGCTGACTGGCATTGAACGACTGCCATCAACTAATGCTACTGGTTAATATTCCTAACCCTGCAAACTGGGGTGATTGACTGGCAGTTGTTTGTGACCCCTCACAAACCTTGCCCGGGAAGGTTTGAGCGTGAATTTGCACAGTCCAAACTGTACCAGACACTGTAAAAGTAATTAAGACAGAAATGTCTCAGTTGTACCACCTGAAGATGTTTCTTTCCCCCTTTCCTTATGCATGTAGAAGTAATTTTATACTTCATAATTTTATTGCTTCTGTTTTATAGAAGTAATTTAAAGGCAGTTACTGCACTGGAATTCCTGTTTAATTCCTTCCCTACATTATTTTTTGCTTGTCAGCTTCTGGTAAAGGTCCAGAGTCCATGAATCTGCCAGGTCTTTCAAATTTGAGTGTCAGGTTTCATGACCTCTCTCTCAGTTTTGAGCACTGTAACTGTGACACTCCAGATTCTTCAGGTCTTGTCAGCTGAGCAGCAGTGTGGGTTTTTTGCATATAAAATATCAGTCTCAAGGTAGCAGCACACAGGTGCAATTTAGCTGACAACCTTCATATGCCTTTTTCTTGACAGGATTAATCTTGCACCTCTCATATTTGTTCTATATAAATTGCACATCACTTATTTCCTGTGTGCCTTAGGAAAAGCCTACTTATGTTGTTGAAAGGATTTGTGTTGACAATCCTTTGTCTGTGCTAATTGCAATCAAACAAGAAAGCTGATAGAAACAGACTTCCTCATTATCTAGAAAGTATTTAAGTTGCAGTATGGAATGGAATTCAGTTCTGCATAAAAAATATAAATGTAAAAAGGTGAAATATTTTTTAATAATTGCTGTTATAGTCAGTAAGAATCCAAGCTAAAAGCAAAGAGTTTTTGCTTTTCTTTCCCCCTCATGGCTTTTCTTTCAGTGACAGTTGAATCTGTCCCTGCTACATGGACATCAACAGTTCTGCAACTGCATTCGGTGGAACACAATGTTTTAAAGTTTTGTTAACTCTTTGGAGGCAGAAATTGCGTCAGTCTGTATCATGAAGAGGTGCTTGGACAATGCATGGGAGATGAGTATTTTCTTGTCTGTCTTTAAAACAGCACCCCACTACCATTACTGTTGTAATCTCCAAAAAAAGAGCAAGCACTGTATACTTGGTCTCCATAATCGAATCCTGTTTAGCGAGTAACATTTTATATTCTGATATAACTGTTTGGTAAGTTCCCAGTGGAATGTTCTATATTGCAATCTCATGAAGTAAAAATGTAGATAAAAGACTTAAGCTTATGTCTGATTTTCTTTTAAAGTCAGACTAATCTGTTTTATTTTGTCCATGACAGGGGCCAATGGTAAAAACATCACCATAGGACACAACAGTCTTCTCTCAATGTCTAATTATATGAATTCTTGCTCTCAAGAAAGTTTGTCACTAGCTTTGAAAAGGTAGCAATGTTTACTTGCTTTCTGATATAGAAGAATTAAAAAGAGATTAAGGCAGGATTTTGAAACTTGAACAATGATTCAAACTCAGAGATTTATAATCAGTTTTGATGCAAAGTTGGATGCAAAGCTCACAAACTCTGTGTAACTTCACATTCTTATTTTGCCTCTACATGTCTCATTTTCTCATGTTTAACTAAACTACATAGGGCAGAAAAATATATCCAGCTATGTACTTCAGGTTTTTTCCTAGTTCTCTGTTAAATGAAGAAAGTTCTGACTTGCCTTAATGGTTCTACTGCTTTTCTGATGTAACTTTATCATTACTCCTTTTATATCTTCTGTTTTCTATGTAAACAATACAACCCTTTTTTATTTTGTACAATACAGAAATCCTGCAAGACTAATTTTCTCCGTTAGAAATAGACTGAATATCAGAAGAAGTATTTATCTCTTTGAATATCTGACTTTCTACTTCATAATAACTTCAAAGGTCAGACACTCTCCTGGTATTGCAAAATGCTATTAGGTAAAAAAGGTCAAGATTATATACCACCACTTTTTAGATAACACATGTATTGTGTCACTTCTTGAATCTGTACCAGGCAACCCCAGATTTCACAGCTTTGACAGAAAAATTAAGATATGCAGGGAGATGGCTAGAGTAGAAAAATAAACTATGTGCAGTAACAGAAAATTCAAAAAGGTGAAACCTAAACTATTTTAAAGGTCAGTAAACTCTTTTTGTTTTAGCCTTATGAAACTTATTATTGAAGAGCATGCCAAAGATGACAGAAACAGATGACTTTACAACTAAACTTTTAAACAGCTTAGTTTCCAAGGACACACAGTGGGGAAAATAATTTAACTGAAGTAAGGAAGGCATTAAATAAATCAGTTATTTAGTGGAAATGGAATTTAAGAATACATGTTCAGAAAAACAATGCAAGAAAATACATGACTGGTGCTTGCAAATTCATCAATGCTTCAAGCTTTGTGCAGTTTTCAGGACATCAGCAGCTGTATTATGGGACTTGTTGAACCTGTAGAGCCTCCTCAATAGGATTTCTTCAGACTGAGCTAACTGGTTTGGCACCTTTCTTTGCCTGATTCTTTCAACCTAGCAGGTAAGGTCACTTGGCTGAGGCCAGAGAGTCTCTGGATTATTTCTGCTTTCTCACTGATATTGTCCAAGGGAAAAGATATGCTTTATCTGTGTGAGAACGTGGCAGCTCAACTTTCTGATGCAGACTCTGGCTTGAGGGTTTGGTTTTGCAAGTGCCCACCTGAACAATGAGGTGAGCAGACCATGCAAGAAGCTTTAGCAGAAACTGGTTTTTGACATTTCCCATGGGCATGACTTGATGGTATGGAGCACTGGCATCCTGAATCCCTAAATACCTCTTATACAGTACAAGGGCAACTTCAGGATCTGTCCTGCCTTGTGGCTGGGCATGACACCTCTGGTTGCTGCCTGTGTGCTGCCTTCATTGAACACTGCCCTTGATGTGAGAAAAGCCAGCATGGAGAACTGGTGTTTACCAGTCTCCTCTTGTAGACTTGAATCATGGTGGTAAAATGTGCTGAAGAAAGGCAGCAGAGTGATCAAATAGGTCGAACACTCAATAAAGAGATGAAAGTGTGTTTCCTTGCTTACTGAAACCCCTACTTCCTCAGTTGTCAGGTTGTTTGAACAGTTCTTTATTCTCTTCTGGAGAATATTTATTTGAAGTTACAGCTGTTAAATCCTTTATGATGCTTCTCATCCTATTCCCACTGCTCTATACCCTTTTGTATTTTTTTCCTCATGTACTTAATTGCTACAAGGTATTTAAGAAATTAATTAATTTGGAAATATTTTTCTAATTATTCTATCATGTTACAACACTTTTGACTAAGAGAGAACATAATGTAGACATTAGAATTTCAGGAAGTTATTTCAGAAGAAATATAAATTCTTCATCCTAAAAAAGAATTGTTTCAATGAAAGGTAAAGCATGTATTAATTCTGATACTTTCTTTTTCTTTTGCCATTCTTTTCCTATATTGCTCTCTCATCACATTCATGGCTGTTACTGTCAGTTAATAATATTGACCTTATTGCGCTGCCACCGACTTAACCCCTAACAGGAAGCCCATTTGTCTACCTGAACTATTTCACCTATGGAATAATATAGAAGATTCTTCTATTTGCACGTCCTGTCTTCTCTTGCATAATTCTGCAGGCTATGGAGAAGCTGGCAGCACAGAGTTCACAATGTGAACCTTTTCCTAGCATATCTGTCCAGTTACTTGTGAGGCACATTTATTATTACATTCACTGTCAAGTAACACCAGTTAAGTTCATCCTTCAGAGGATGGAAATTCTGATCCTGTTGCTTTTTGTCTCCTGCCAAAATGTATCACTGCAGTTTTGAATCACAAATGCCTTGCAGCTCTGTAGGCTGTGTGGACTATTAGAAACAGCCATCCAAATTTGCACACAGGATTGGCAAGGTAGAAGGAAAGGGAGTTGGCTTCTTGCAGATACAGCTTGCTTTTAACAGCACAGCATGCTTCCCTGTCACTCCTCCTCATCATAGGTCAAAAGCTGCATTAATGTGCACCACAACAAACTATTTTGGATTAATTCAGGTAGAAGAGAATTTGACTCAGTGCTCTTATAAGAATTCTCCCACTCCATGGAAAACAGACCCAGGCAGAAATTAAGACTTACTGCCATTAATTTCAGAGCTCATTTTGAAAGTTTGGCTCAGATACTACATTTATAAATGTCAAAGCACAAAAATAAAAAGTATTAGCTTTTTCTTATGAATATTTTTAAGAAATTAAGTAATCACATTATTTTATGCTGGTCATAATGCTAACTTAATTAAGTCTTAAAATAATTAAATGAGCTTAACCAGATCCTCTGGAGGCTGAAAACCAGATTGTTTAAGAATAGAAATAGTCCTAAAAATAGAGATGGCTGGCTATGTAAGGATTCACTTAGATAAAAATTACAGAGGGACATCTAAAGCTGGGATAAATATGACATCCCTTATCTCTCACTGAAGATATCAGATGTTAAAAAACTTTTTTTTTCTTTAATGTTGTTAAGTTATTTTGCTAACGTTTTTTTTTGTGCAAGCACTATTGAGTTTTGAGCGGTTGCTGGCTCAGTAGCACTGGTGAGCAAAGCAAACAGTCTCTATTTCCCTATGAAGTGAGCATGAAAGTGGACAGTCGCAATAATATTGATGGCCCAGAATGCAAAAAAAATTATGAATTCCTTATTTCACTCTCTTATATTCCAGTTACATACAGTGGATTTCAAAATGTAGATTAAGTCAAAGTGAATTGAAAGACCTCTCAAATGAAAAGACAGGATATAAAAAAAATAGGCAGTGCTCATAGAAAGCTTATTCAGGGCATTGTGTTAAAAAGAAGTGGGTCTTAAGAGACAAGAAATTCTGATGAGAATGGAAATATTGCAGGTAAATTATATGAGAAAAAGATTTATAATATACATGTGCAAAACTATACATCGCAAAGAAGGAATATTCAACATGATGCTTTGGTTTTCATCTAATGAGGAACATATGTGGAAGAAAAATATTGAATTCAACATGACAGTAAGGTCACCAGCTCTGTTACCAGTTCTGCATGTCCACCAAGAAGCAACAATAACTAGATTTCCACTCTCAACATAATGGTAAACCTGAATTTAAACCAGGGGAACTTTTTATAATACGAAAATAGAATATACAATCATTGAAAAGTGTTTTTAGTGTAGCATTGTTTTGCCTTAAAGTTCTTGCCGGGATTTGCACTTATAGCAGTGTTTTACTGTTATCTTTCCACTTTTGGAATGTTAAGGGTTGGAAGGCACCTTAAAGATTGTCTAGACCCAGCCCTTACTGCCATTGGCAGGGACACCTCCCCATAGACCAGGTTGCTCAAGGCATTATCCAACCTTACGTTGAACACTGACTTGGTCAGGTCATCCACAGCTTCTCTGGGCAAGCTGTTCTGTCGCTGCCCGAATCGGCCTCTTTTGCCTCGGCTAGCTGTGGCCGATGTCAGCGGCAGGAGTGGGGAACCAGGCAAGCACTGCGAGGCTCAACCTGGAACCTCCAGAGCTCCTCTGCGCTCTGGCGTTGTGGCTTACAGGGCGACACGGGATGCGGCGAAGGGAGAAAGAGTGCTCAGGCTCCTCCGATTTCCCAGGAACAAGTTTATTCCAACAGGTGCAGGGCTGGGATCACAGGGGAGAGGTCTGAGCCGAGACCCTGGGCACCCCCATGCGCCAGGTTTTAAGGACCGTGGGCGGCTCGTATGGTGACCAATGGGACAACAGCCACGGAGGGGTTATGGGTGGGGATTACAATATGCAGGACCAATGGTAGGGACCCGGGGGGGGGGAAAGCAACTGTACAATCAATAGGGCGTCGAGGAAGGGATGATAGGCAAGGAAAGAACTGGAACAAAAGGTGGGGGTTCACATAGATTGACAGGGCTTAGGGGCAGGATTAGGGTGATGGATGGGGAACAATCTGGAAAAATGGGAAGGGTTTACCATGATGGGCACCTGGGGACAAACCATTCTTTATGACCGGGGAGCAACTGGGGTAAACCACCTCTGAACTTAATAAAACCAAGCAATATGGGCGGCAACATCTCCCCCTTTCCTTTTAAGAAACAGAGGAAGGCGTGGGGTCTAGGGGAGCAGAGGGTACAGCAAACCATTCAGGAGAGGGAAGAGGAGGAGGAGGGGAAAGAGGGTTTACATCAACATAGTTAACTTGCCGTGGGGGGGATAACAAAGAAAGGATAAATTGAATTAAACACTTCCGCAACACCGCGAATGTACCTAAAATAATAAAAAAAATTACAAAAACAATCTATAATATGGTCCTTATAACAGAAGAGAGCCATCCGGAGACACCCCATCCTGCAGGAGCACGGTGGCCAGTGCGACGTTCGGGGTGGTCATCCTTCTGATGGCTCTCTAAAATTAAAGGAAAACAAATACTTCAGTTAACATAAAGGGAGAGCAAAAAATCAATAGAGAAAAGGGGTTCGAGACATTCCTCCTCCTCGTCGTCCTCGGGGGTTACTGGGGCGGCCTGCACGGACGCAGCGACATCCTCTTGCTCATCTGGTGGCCTGGTAGGATGTTTTGGGACATAAGGTTTCACCCACTTTTGTGGGATCCACCTTAGTCCCTGGGGCGAGGAGACGCAAGCGTAACCTCGCCCCCAGGTCACCAGATCGAATGGACCCATGATCTTTTGGGTCTCTGGGTCTCGGACCAGCACTGGAGGGCGATGTTGGAGCTCGTAGTTGCTGGTGGAGTTAAAGTGCAGTGCCACTGGAGGATTGGGATTAGTATCAGTACAGTTCAGAAAATTGATAGTAAACAGCGCCTTTGATAGCCTATCCTGAGGGGCGCAACCTTTCATTGAATCCCATTGACGTTTTAGGACGCGTTTGAGCGACTGGTGGGCTCGCTCTACAATCGCTTGGCCGGTGGTGGAGTGTGGGATGCCTCTCTTATGTGTCACTCCCCAACTCTGCAGGAATTCTTCCAGTTTCCTGGAAATGTATGCTGGGCCATTATCTGTCTTTAGCTCTTTGGGGACCCCCAGCACAGAGAAAGCCTGCAAGAGGTGTTTGCAGACATGCTCGGCTTTCTCTCCTGTGTGGGCAGAAGCAAAGACTGCCCCTGAGAAAGTGTCTATGGATACATGTACGAACTTCAGCCCGCCAAATTCGGGAATGTGAGTTATATCCATCTGCCACACCTCACAGCTCCCCAGGCCTCGAGGGTTCACCCCCGCCCCTAGAGAGGGCATGACAGTGGTCTGGCAATGGGGGCATGTGGCCACAATGGCTCTGGCCTGATCCCGCCGCAGGTGGAATTGGCGGACCAGGCCAGGCACATTCTGATGGAACATTTGGTGGCTCAGCTTAGCTTGTTGGAACCGATCGGGGAGCTGAGCCATGGAAACAGGGGCAGCGAGGGAATCAGCCATCTGGTTTCCCTCGGCTACTGGGCCGGGGAGATCTGTGTGCGACCTCACATGCATCACGAAAAATGGTTGCTTCCTGTGGGAAACAGTATATATTAATTTAGAAAGCAACTCGAACAATTTTGGGTTAGAGACCTCCTTCAGGGCAGCGTGTTCCGCTCTGGCAACCACCCCTGCAACATAGGCCGAATCAGTGACTAAATTGAAAGGTTCAGAGAACCTCTCAAAGGCCCTGACGACTGCATCCAACTCAGCAACCTGTGGAGATCCCTCCACATATTGAACATCTGCTTCCCACTGCTGAGTCTCAGGATTTCTCCAAGTCACCACAGACTTGTGAGATGCCCCAGATGCGTCAGTGAACACAGTCAGGGCTTTGAGGGGCTTCCTGCTCCGTACTTCTTTTGGAATTGGTTCGAATTTGGAATTGAAAAATTTGTGGGCAGGGGCATGAACAGAGACCTGGCCCTCAAAACTATCTAAAGCAATCTGGAGTGTCTCATTTTCCCGAACTAACTGATTAAACATCTCTTTTGTCAGCTTATTTGGGGACTCTTTGTCCCGAGACAAGCTGACTGGTACCCGAATGCATGCAAAGTCGCACCCAGCCATCTCCCGAAGCCTGGCCCGAGCTCTCCCGATGAGCTGAGCCATCAGCTCCTGTGGCCGGGTGACACTTTTGGACCTTTGATGGCTCAAGAAAACCCACTCTATGATTAAGAGGGGATCCTTTGAGCCCTGGTCCCACTGAAAAATCAGCCCACTGAGGTGTGGCATTCTCCCGAGCACAATAAACTCAAAAGGCAGGGTCGGTTCGTACCGATGCGCCTGTCTTTCAACAAGGGCCTCTTCTACTTTCTCCAGGGCTTTCCTCGCTTCTGGGGTCAGGGTCCTGGGAGAACTCAGCTCCTTCTCCCCCTTCAAAAGTGTGAAGAGGGGGGCTAGGTCTTCAGTGGAAAGGCCCAGCCAAGGCCTGACCCAGTTTAAGGTCCCACACAGCGAGTGAAGGTCTGACAAGGTTTTCGGATTGCTGTTTATTGCCAATTTTTGAGGCACAACGGTCCTCTCAGCAATCCGCAGACCCAGATACTTCCAGGGTGGCATCCGTTGAACTTTATCCTCCTGGAGTTGAAAGCCTGCAGATGTTAAAGCCTTAACCACTCGGTCAAGTGATCGGGTGAGTAGATCGTCATGGGGGGCGCACACTAGGACATCATCCATATAGTGATGGATGATGACCTCCCCCATCTCTTTGCGCACGGGAGACAGCAATGAGGAAACATACCACTGGCAGATGGTGGGTGAATTCTTCATGCCTTGTGGCAACACCCACCAGTGGAATCTCCTCATTGGGGCTTCTCGGTTGAGGGTGGGCACCGAGAAGGCAAACCGTGGGGCATCATCAGGGTGCAAGGGAATTTGAAAGAAGCAGTCTTTTATATCAATTACGGCCAGATCCCAATTTCGGGGGAGCATAGTTGGAGTAGGCATCCCTGGTTGGAGGGGTCCCATGTCAACAATGATCTTATTGATGGCACGAAGGTCGTGAAGGAGCCGCCACTTGTCTTTCCCCGGCTTCCGGATAACAAATACCGGGGAGTTCCAAGGGCTGGTAGTCTCTACAATATTACCTTTTAATAATTGCTCCTCCACGAGCTCGTTGAGCGCCCTTAATTTGTCTTTTCGAAGCAGCCACTGATCAATCCAGATTGCTTCATCAGTGGTCCAATCAAGTTTTTGGAAGGGGCGCTCTACAGTGGCCGCTATTAAAAATCCCGAGGGGTTTTCGGGATTTCAATCTTTACCCCCCATTGTGACATAAGGTCTCTCCCCCACAAGGGAACCTGGAAATCCGCAATGAATGGGCGTAAATTTGCCAATTGCCCATCCGGCCCCATAATTTGCACTACGCTCCTTGATACTTGCGCTAATTGAGTACCCCCTATACCCTGAATTTTCCCTGCCACAGGTTGCAGCTCCCAATGCGACGGCCATCTCCTCTGGGGGATGATCGTCACATCTGCCCCCGTATCAAGCAGACCCTTCAGATGGACAGATTCCGCACCCTGCTTGATGCTGCAATCGATGATGGGTTTGTCCTCACCCACTATTTCTGTCCAGTAGACGCCTGGTGCGTGGTCGTCCACTGGGACTCCCTCCGGGACAGGAATGTATTGGGCTATGATGTGCCCCTTCGGGAGAAAATATGGTGGGTGAATGCAGCGCGCTAAGAGGAGGAGATCTTCCGGACCCTCTGGGAAGGTGATCGGGGAGATCTCAATCTCTGGGGGTGTGTGTTTAGTGTCCCCGATGGCGATGTACTTACAGTCACATCCAGTGTTTTTCTTGCCTCCCTCCAGTGGATCCACAGCAACTACTGTCCAGTGCTGGGTTTGAAAGAGGATGTCCTTGGTGGTGGTTAGATGTCGCGTCCGGTTGGGTGTCCAAGCCTGATGTGAAAAGCCCCCCTCCCCCGCAAGACCTGCCCCATTTATCGCTTCGCGCGGGGCAGGCTCACGCAGCTCCCCTAGTTTTTTTTTATTATTGTATTGTTTGCCCTCGCCCCCGCACTGCTCCCTTGGCTAGGATGCCCTGCCGGGCAGTCCCTAGCTAGATGTCCAGGTTGCCTGCAGCGGAAACACAGTGGTTGACGCGCTGGTGATGGTGGAAACTGCGTCACTGCTACAGTAGGCGCTCGTCTCAACTGTTGCGGTGGGATGGCTCTGGACATCCCCATCATCGGCACCTTCTTGGAGCAGGCTTCGATGAGGATGTCTAGTGTCGGGGTTGGATAGAGGCAAACTGAAAATTATCTGTTTACAAATGTCATTGGCATTAGCTTTCGCCACTTCTAATACAAGCTGTTCTTGTAGATTTGCCTCTTCTACTTGCTTCTCTGCCTGGGCTTGCAATCTATTGATAAACTTATTAAAAGGTTCATTAGGGAGCTGGAAAATACTCATTAAATTTATCTGGGGTCCCTCCTCAGGTAATGTATTGAAAACCTTTTCTGCGGCCTCCATGACTTTAATCAGGACAGGCCGGGGTAATGCCCTGGCCTGCTCCTCTGGCTTGTCCCAATTTCCCTCACCGCACAAGTGATCTAAAGTCAGAGGGACTCCATCTATACATCCATCAATACTGTGCAAGAGGCTTGGAAGGATGGTCTCTAATGATCTCTTCCACCCCTGTTTCCACAACCTGAAGTCAGCTGTGGAAAGGAGGCAGGAAAACAGCTCCTTCAGATCACTGGGCACCATTTCGTTCGCAGAAAAGGTAGCTTTTAATAGACCTTTAAAATATTCGCTACCCCTCCCGAACTCCTTCTGTGCCTTGCACAGCTCTCTCTTAGTCTGGAAGGAGAGGGCTTCCCATTCCCGGGACCGCCCACCCCTTCCACTAAAAGCCACCGGTGCGGCAAGGGGGATTTCTACCTGTTCCGGGTTCTGGCTTCCAGGCTTACCACCTCCAGCTCCCAAAGCATGGGAACCGGGTGTGGGACCGTGGGAACCGGAAGAAAAGGCGTGGGAACCAGGAGCCGGAGGGGGCGGGACTGGAGGACCGACTGAGGAGGAGGGCAAGGGGGAGGAGCGGCGATCAGAAAAGGCGGGGTTTAGGTGCATGACTTCAGAGGGGCCCACCCCTGAGGAGGAGGAGGTTTTCGAGGGGAACTGGGTGGAGTTAGGGTAGGGAGAAAGGGTGGAGTCAGGGAGAAAAGGGTTGTTCTTGGGGGTCTGAAAGGGATTATGGGGAGAAGAGGCACAAGGGAAGGTCCCAGCCATGTGGTCCCCGCCATCTTGTGCCCTCCGGGAACCCTTTTGAGGGTTAGGAGAGGGGTAGGGGAACACAGGGGAACATTGGAAACTGGGGGAAACTGAGGCACGGGGATCTGAGGGTGAAAACTGGGGACTTGCAACCTGGGAAATGTTTAGCTGAGGGTTTGTAACTGGGGAGACGGGGGAATGGAAAAGTGCTCTGGTAACTTGGCCAGGGCTACCAGGGCAGGGGTTCTGGGAGAGACGTGGGGAGCCAGGGATCCTGTTACCCTTGGGGGAACCCTGAACAGGACAATTTGCCCTGCAGGTCGCTCCACAGGTCTCCCTCAACTCGGGATCAGGGGGAGAGGAACACGGGGATGGGAAAACTGGGGAAACTGGGGCGGTTTGTGGCGTTTGCTCCTGCATCATTTTTTTTTCTTTTATTACGGCAGACTGAATTAAGATAAACAATGTTACAAATTTGTCAGCCGATGTATCTCCTTCATTCACTAACTCTGTTAACTTTATTCCGACTTCATTCCAAAACTCTACGGTGTTTGCTCTGTCTGGGGTGAAGTTGGGGAAATGCAGGAACAGCCATCTCACAAACTGTTTCACCCTCCCACGAGAAAACCGTCTACTCTCTCCTTCAAGGGTACCCACAACTTGGTAGAAAACTCTTTTTTGCTGTGCTGACAGACGTGCGCCCATCTTTCTAACCCCAGTACAGCAGTTCCCACCACCCCCTGCAGCTAAAGGCATGTTGCTATCCTTCTCCTCGGTGGGACCCCTCTGTCCCACCCCCCGTGGTGCGAGCCTGCTCGTCTCAAGGCACAGGCGGCGGAGGGGGTCCTGGAGTGGATACAACACGGACTCAAAGTATCTAGACACAGGAGGCTCAAACTTGCTGGAATAATCCCGGGTTTATTGTCTGTGTTCCATCCGGGGCAAGAGAGAGAGACCGAAATGCTCAGGGTCTTATCTCTTATACCAGGGGGCAGGGGTGATTAGGGGATGCAGGGAGGTCACAGCCAATGGGAAGGGGGAAGGGAAGGAAGGTTCTCAGGTAGGAACTAACATTACACAACCCACAGGTGAGTTTTACCCTTGGGAGGTACCAAGATTTTAGGATGCACTACAACACCTCACCCTTTTCTGTTATATAAAAATGAAAAACATGGATTTGAGTAAGAGGTAGGTTATTTCTACAAAAAGAAAAAAAAAGGAACAGAAATTTTTTAAAACAAATTCACAGCCAAAGTATGCAGGTCAGAGGCTAGAGAGGTTTCTTCTTGCTCTCTTCAGCGGCATCTTCTCTTGGAAGCAACAGCCACTTGCTTCTCCTTTTTTCTTGCTGGTGCTGGATTCTTTGGAACAAAAGGTTTAACAAATTTTTGAGGAATCCATCGGGGGCCTGTGGGGGTGGATACACACGCGTAACCACGCCCCCAGGTGACAAGCTCATAGGGACTCTTGGTTTCCCAAGTTTCAGGGTCTCTGATTAATACTGGTGGATGCTGTGACAATTTAAACTGACTACCATTGTTAAAATGCCGAGTTACAGGAGGATTCATGTTTTCAAATGAGCAGTTTAGGAAGTTAATGGTAAACAGAGCTTTACAGAGTTTCTGTTGTGGAGACATCCACACTGCTTCACTGCCTTGCCTGGCTAGAACTTGTTTGAGCGTCTGGTGGGTACGCTCGATTACAGCCTGACCTGTGGGGGAGTGGGGGATGCCAGTTTTATGTTCCACTCCCCACTGCTGGACAAATTCCAGGAACTCCTTGGATTTATACGCTGGGCCATTATCTGTTTTAATTTCTTTAGGGATTCCCAATACAGAAAAGGCCTGTACTAAATGTTGTTTAGCATGCACAGACTTTTCTCCTGCGTGAGCAGAGGCATACACCGCTCCTGAGTATGTATCAATACTCACATGTACATACTTAAGGCGGCCAAAACTGGGGATGTGTGTGATATCTGTTTGCCACACCTCACAGCTCTTAAGGCCTCGGGGATTAACCCCCATGCCTAATGATGGCACTGCCTGGAGCTGACAATTGGGACAGGTAGCCACGATGGCTTTAGCCTGATCCCGTGTCAGCTGGAACTGACGAATCAGTCCTGGCACATTTTGATGGTATTGCTGGTGACTTATTTTTGCCTGCTGAAACACATCAGGGAGACATACCTTCTCCGCTGGGGCAGCAAGGGAATCAGCCCTCCGGTTTCCCTCAGAAATTTCACCTGGCAACGGTGTGTGCGCCCTTATATGCATCACATAGAAAGGTTGTTCTCTATTCGAGACTAAGTAAATCAGTTTTGAAAGCAATCTAAAGAGATGTTCGTTCTCAATGTCTCTGAGAACTGCTTGTTCCGCTCTGGACACCACTCCTGCTACGTAGGCTGAATCAGTAACTAAATTAATTGGTTCTGAAAATTTCTCAAAGGCTCTCACGACTGCAGCTAGTTCAGCTATCTGGGGTGACCCCTCTACAAACTCAACATCAGCTTCCCAAAGCTGAGTCTGTGGATTTCTCCAAGTCATCACCGACTTGTGGGATGTCCCAGATGCATCAGTGAACACTGTGAGCGCTTTGAGTGGCCTTCGGCTCCTTTTCTCACGAGGAATGAGGTGGAATTCCTCATGAAACAATTTGTGTGATGGTGCTTGAACTGAGATTTGCCCACTATAGCTGTCCAGAGCTAACTGGAGGTTAGCATTGCTCTGCAGCAGATGTTCAAACATCTCTTTGGTCAGTCTCTCAGGGGAGTGTTTGCTTTCTCCAGAGAGCCTGACTGGGAGGTGAATACACATAAAGTCACAACCTGCTAGTTCTCGCAGCCTTACCCTGGCCTTTTGAATCAGCTGAGCCATCAGCTCTTGTGGCTTGGTGATAGTTTTGGGCCTTTGATGAGAGAGGAAGACCCACTCTATGATTAAGAGTGCATCTCTCTGCCCCTCAGCCCATTGGAATATTAACCCATGTAGGTGTGGTAACTTCCCCAGGACAATAAATTTGAAAGGCAGCTCAGGTTTGAAGCGGTGTGCCTGTCTTTCTGTCAAGGCCTTTTGTGCCTTTTCAATTACAGTTTTTGCTTCTGGAGTCAGCTCCCTGGGAGACAGTAACTCTCTCTCCCCTTTCAATAAATTGAGTAGGGGACTCAGGTCCTCATTTGTGAGACCTAGCCATGGTCTGACCCAGTTTAGTGACCCACATAGAGAATGGAGATCTGCTAGAGTTTTAGGATTACCAATAATTTCCAATTTTTGTGGAACAACAGTCCGTGCAGTAATTTCCAGGCCCAGGTATTTCCAAGGTGGCATCCTTTGAACTTTGTCTTCCTGCAACTGAAATCCAGCAGAGGTTAAAACTTTAACCACTAGGTCAAGGGTATCTTTCAGTATGTTGTTATTGGGACATGAAATTAAAATATCATCCATATAATGCAAAATGATAGCTTCTCTCTTTTCAGCACGCACTGAGGACAGCAATGACCCCACATACCACTGGCAGATGAAGGGGCTGGCTTTCATCCCCTGCGGTAACACTGTCCAGTGGTACCGTTTCATTGGAGCTTCTCTGTTAATTGTAGGAATGGAAAAGGCAAACCTTGGTGCATCCTCTGGGTGCAGGGGAATTTGAAAAAAACAATCTTTAATATCAATTACTGCTAGTGGCCAATTCTGTGGCAGCATGGTGGGAGATGGCATTCCTGGTTGGAGAGATCCCATATCTTGTATTTTTTTGTTTATTTCTCTTAAATCTTGAAGGAGACGCCATTTATCTTTCCCTGGCTTTTTTATTACAAACACCGGGGAATTCCAAGGGCTGGTTGTTTCTACTATGTGTCCTTTAGCCAATTCTTCTTCCACTAATTTTTCTAGCGCCCCAAGTTTTTGTTTGCTGAGAGGCCACTGGTTCACCCAAATTGGATCATTATCTAGCCAAGATAACTTTTGGACCGGACGCTCTACAGTGGCCTCTATCAAAAATCCTGAGGTGTCTCAGGAATTGTTAATTTGACCCCCCACTGCGACATGGTATCTCTCCCCCACAAGGGACACTTGTAGTCAATTACAAAAGGTCGGACACTAGCTATTCTACCGTCCGGACCTTCGATCTGGACAATATCTTTAGCAACTTTTGCCAGTTTCATTCCTCCAACACCCTGTATTTTTCCTGCCACTGGTTGTAATTCCCAATGTGAGGGCCACACCTTCTCCGGTATGATGGTCACATCTGCCCCAGTATCAATTAACCCTTCTACATGGAGATGTTCTGATTTATGTGTTAGATTACACCCCATAATGGGCTTATCTTCACCCAGAACTTCTGCCCAGTAGACTCCTGGTGCTTTGTCATCTGCTGGGACTTCTGTTGGAACAGGGATCACCTGGGCTATCACCTGCCCTTTGTCTATATAGAAAGGTGGTTGAGGGCACCTAGCTAAGAGAATGAGATGTGTTAGGTCTCCCATAATTGTCATGGGAGCCACCTCAATCTCTATTGGTGTGTGTGCTGTGTCTCCAATAACAAAATACCTATTATCCAGTCCAGCCAGGTCTTGTGAATTTTCCTGCAAATCTACTTCAACAACAGCCCAGCAGTCAGATCTGAAACAAAAAACTTTAGAAGTTACAAGTCTGAATCTCTTTTGTGGTTGCCAGACCTTATTAGGCAAACATTCCTCACAATTATATTTCTGCAGTCTCCCACCCCGCTCCCTTTCCTCCCCTTTTCCCATTAAAACAGAGTCTTTTTTCTGCTGTTTCCCTTGTTGCTGGGTTTGAGGACAGTTCCTTGCAAAATGTCCTGGCCTCTTGCACTGGAAACAGATGATGTGCTGTAGCTGTCCTGGTGGCATCTGTGGCTTGTTCATTCCTGTTGTCACTGCTGCCACTGTCTCTGGGTTGCCCGGTTTCTTGTCCTGTACACTGTACAAGTCTGCTTTCTGGGCACACGCTTCAATCATATCTGCTATGGTGGGTGGAGGATTAATAGGTAGACTCAGAATTACTTGACGACAAGCCTCGTTGGCATTTCTTTGGGCTATTTCTTTAAGCAGTTCCATCTGGGCCACTGGTTCTTTAACTTGTCTCTGTATCTGTAGTCTCAGACGATCTACAAACTGTAAGAAACTCTCACATGGAAACTGGTTAATATTAACATAATTGACTTGAATATCAGCTGTTGGTAATTGGTAAAAAATGTTTTCAGCTACATCACAAACTTTATCTGCAACAAACCTTGTTAATATTCTCACTTGATCGGCAGGGTTAATCCAATTTCCCTCCCCACATAAATGGTCTAAAGTGATTTCATTGTTCTCTGTATCATGTGCATTTTGATTACTTTGTTTGAGTTCAGCTAGGAGTTTTGTTAACGATCTTTTCCATAAACTTTCCCAAAGATCATATTCAGAGGGAGTTAGCAAACACCGAAATAAATTTTTAATATCTGCAGGAATTAAATCCAGTGATTTCAATGTGGTTCTTATCATTCCCCTTAAGACTTCACTATCACGACTAAAATAATTTTTAATTTTACAAATATCTTTGATTACTTGGTAATTGAAAGGCTGATGTTGTAATCTCATTGCTCCTCTGTTGTGATTGTATACAACAGGGGCTGCTGTTACTATAACTTCATTTTCTCCAGGGCTGCCATTCCCTGGGCTTCTTTGCTCGCCCCTGCCGGGCTCCGGGGTGCCTGTTCCTTCCCCACACCTGTGGAGAGACACAGCTCCTTCCCCGCAGGAGCCGGGCGGGGGGCCGCCCCCCTGCCCACCAGGCCTCGGGGCTCCGCCCCCGCCCGGCTCCGGGGGTCCAAATTCCCCCACGCCGGGCTCCGGGGCTCCGCCCCCCGCCCCCGCCGGGCTCCGGGGGTCCGGATCCGCCCCCGCCGCGTCCCGGGGTTCCCATTCCCTCATCGGGCTTGTGGAGGGACCCAGCCCCACCCCCGCAGGAGCTGGGAGAGTATCCGTGCTCCACCTCTCCAGGCTCGGCAGACAGGCACTCCCCCATCGGGGGGCAGGGCCGGGACACCCCTCCCCCTGCCCCTCTGCAGGAGCAAGGGTTGTAACTCCCTCCCTCCCCGCCCCCCCTCCCCACAGGACAGGGGCCGGAGGGATAGGGGATAGGGTTATAGCTTCGGGGGGCAGGGTCATAGGGTGGGGCCAAGCAGGGCTGGGAGGGATCATGGGTAGGAGAAAGGGAATACACAGGGGGATTCACCATGTGGCCAGGTAACACGTGGCAAGTGCCATTTTGGCTCTCTGCCATGTGGGGAGAGGAAGATACATTTTCTGTAACACTGACAGGGTATAGGGAGGGAGCCTTGACGGCTTGTGAGGCAGGACTGGGTGACTGAGAGAGACACACCGGACTAGAACTTGTATTGTTTGTCTCGGGTATCTTTTCTATTGGGGGAATAGAGGTTTTGGGGGAAAAGTTAGGGAAGTTAGATGGATACTGTGGTGCTTGTTTGTCTTCCGTTTTTATTTCTCTGTTAACTAATTCTTTTCGAATTAAAAGAAAAACCGGGACGAATTTTAGGGCCAATTTGTCTCCTCCTTCTATTTTTAAGGTTAATAAATTTCCAATTTTATCCCAGGCAGTTACTGAATCTAATTTCAACAATTCGATCTGTTCACTTTGCTGAGTCAAATATGATACAAACTGTTTTATCTTATGTTTTGAAATTTTTACATTTGTGGTTCTTAAAAATGTCTGTATTTTTTGTGTATGACTCCTTTCTTGTGTGCATAGCCGGGCCCCCATTTTGGAGGTCACAGCAGCCCTGCACACAATCTGTCTATTTTCCCTACCACAGAAAACAAAGTCGCACCAAAAGGATTTACAATTGAACTCACACTATACAGGCAGCGGGGAGAATCCCTCTCCCCCCCCCACCCCGTCTCTGCCCACGGCTGGGGGAGCCCCACACGCTCGGGGCTGCTGCCGCTGGGAAGGAGTTACACAGACCCCCGGGGTCTGTTTCACTCTCCACCCCTCCCAGCTCGGTGTCGGAGTTCAGTCTTACCTTTTTCTGTCGTTTTCTGGCAGTGTGGAAGGATACTTGTTGCCCTGGAATCGGTCCTCTGGTGCTGGAGGATTTTCGACTCCTTTTCAGAAACTTTTTTTGCTGTTTTAAACCGCATCCAAAGTCTCCAAAGAACGGCTCACCCTGGCTCCGATAAGCCTTTACGTGGGCTTGTGCAGCCCCACGTTGGGCGCCACTCTGTTGCTATCCTTCTCCTCGGTGGGACCCCTCTGTCCCACCCCCCGTGGTGCGAGCCTGCTCGTCTCAAGGCACAGGCGGCGGAGGGGGTCCTGGAGTGGATACAACACGGACTCAAAGTATCTAGACACAGGAGGCTCAAACTTGCTGGAATAATCCCGGGTTTATTGTCTGTGTTCCATCCGGGGCAAGAGAGAGAGACCGAAATGCTCAGGGTCTTATCTCTTATACCAGGGGGCAGGGGTGATTAGGGGATGCAGGGAGGTCACAGCCAATGGGAAGGGGGAAGGGAAGGAAGGTTCTCAGGTAGGAACTAACATTACACAACCCACAGGTGAGTTTTACCCTTGGGAGGTACCAAGATTTTAGGATGCACTACAACAAAGGCACACGTAACAAAGTACGGGTCTGAACCGGGCTACCCCACACTCCCTCCCCGAGGGATTCTCAACACACAGCAGGGGGAGCTGCACACCAACACACAGCAGGGGGAGCTGCACACACTTGCACACCCCCTCGTCCCCCACGTGGGGCTACTCACCCAATTCCGGACCGGTGCTGCAGGAGACGTCCACAAACCCCGAGGCGATCGTCGGCACGTCGACGGTTGCCACCTCGATCCCCGGGAGCAGCACTCGACAAAAATGAGTCTGCTCTACCGGGGTAGCTGCCGCTCACAGTCTTTTGTAAAATCCACACAAGTGCGTAGATTCACCGACTTCTCCGGGGGTCTCCACGCCTCACGAGAGGCCCCGCGTTGAGCGTCATCTGTCGCTGCCCGAATCGGCCTCTTTTGCCTCGGCTAGCTGTGGCCGATGTCAGCGGCAGGAGTGGGGAACCAGGCAAGCACTGCGAGGCTCAACCTGGAACCTCCAGAGCTCCTCTGCGCTCTGGCGTTGTGGCTTACAGGGCGACACGGGATGCGGCGAAGGGAGAAAGAGTGCTCAGGCTCCTCCGATTTCCCAGGAACAAGTTTATTCCAACAGGTGCAGGGCTGGGATCACAGGGGAGAGGTCTGAGCCGAGACCCTGGGCACCCCCATGCGCCAGGTTTTAAGGACCGTGGGCGGCTCGTATGGTGACCAATGGGACAACAGCAAGGGAGGGGTTATGGGTGGGGATTACAATATGCAGGACCAATGGTAGGGACCCGGGGGGGGGGAAAGCAACTGTACAATCAATAGGGCGTCGAGGAAGGGATGATAGGCAAGGAAAGAACTGGAACAAAAGGTGGGGGTTCACATAGATTGACAGGGCTTAGGGGCAGGATTAGGGTGATGGATGGGGAACAATCTGGAAAAATGGGAAGGGTTTACCATGATGGGCACCTGGGGACAAACCATTCTTTATGACCGGGGAGCAACTGGGGTAAACCACCTCTGAACTTAATAAAACCAAGCAATATGGGCGGCAACACTGTTCCTGTGCCTAAGCACCCTCAGAGTAAAGAATTTCTTCCTAATATCTAATTTAAATTTCCTCTCTTTCAGTTTGAAGCCATTACTCCTTGATCTATCACTACCATTCTTGACAAAGAGTCCCTCTCTGGCTTCACTGTAGTCTCCTTCAGATACTGGAAGGTTGCTGTGAGGTCTCCATGCAACTTTCTCTGCTCCAGGCTGAACAGACTCAACTTTCTCAGCCTGTCTTTGCAGGGGAGGTGCTCCAGTCCTCTCGTCAACTTTGTGCCTCTACTCTGGACTTGCTCCAACAGTTCCATCTCCTTCTTAGCTTGGGGGCCCCAGAGCTGGATGCAGCACTATAGGTTGGGTCTCAACCCATATAGAGTTGAGGGGCAGAATTACCTCCTGTGACCTGCTGGCCATGCTCTTGTTGATGCAACCCAGTATTTCATTTGCTTTCTGGGCTGTGAGCTGGCTCATGTTGAGTTTTTCATCAAACATCACATCCAAATCTTTCTCCACAGGGCTGCTCTCAACCACTTCCCACCCAACCTGTAGGTGTGTTGGGACTGCCACAACCCAAGTGCAGGACCTTGCACTTTGCTTTGTTGAACCTCATAAGGTTTTCAGAATTCCACCTCTCAAATGTGGCAAACTCTCTGTGAATGGCATCCCTTACCTCCAGTGTGTCAACTGTACCACACAGTTGTTTTTGTTTTTGTTTTTGTTTTTCCCCCCAATTACAGTAAACCAACCCTACTACAAAGCATTTTGGCTTTACTTTTGAAAGTAAAAAGAAAGTTGTCCTTTCTCTGATCTTCAAAATCAGATTTTGCTCATTCTTCAAGTGCATAATAAGGAATATTTATGCAAAGCAAATATTCAGTGTTCAAGAACAAGCTAATTGGGTTCTTTTCATAATTGATAGTTTATTGCCCATTTGTATTCAAAACTGTTCTTGCTGAACTCCCTAAGCTGTGTAAAGCAGACACAGTGTTTTTATATTACATGCTTTTCTTAGCTGTCAAGCCTAACTAAAGAATCCTTCATTTTTATTTAGAAAAGACCTTTGCAGTATCTTTAGCTATGAGGAACAGGCTTTTACAGGTTAATACTTGAACTGGTGCTTTCTCAATATTATTGTCCCTTTCAGAGAGTGCAAGAGCCTCCCAGGTTTTAGGTCCATCCTTCCCACCCAGGAATCCCATTGTAAAAGTATTACCTAGAGCTAAACCTTTTTTTGGGCAGTAGCCTACACCTCACTGTACTTCTTCCTCGAGACTTCTCTTTTCAGATTCCTTCAGCTGTATCTCAAGAGCAGGGGCAGGGCAATTTCTTTGCTTCTGCTTTCAAGAATTGCATGTGTATGAGTACTATAAAAATACTTCTCTAGTTCTGTTTATAGATTAAGCACTTTGATCTTCAGTAAATTTCCCTCTTAATGGTACTGAAAAGGAAAAGAAACAACCATCAGCAATTAGTACAGTTATTCTGTTGGATATATTAATGTCTACAGACTGTCAGATACAGACTACTTTTGCCACAACAGCTAATCTATGTTGCTGAGTAATTTGGCCTTGGATATTTCCCAAGTATAATAAATGTAAAGGTTAAGAGAGAAAAAAAAAGTATGCTCATAAATGTAAGTTTTCTTTATGAAGTTCACAGTGAAAACTGCTGAAACCCGGAACCCAGCTCTTGCCATTTAATGTATTCCATGTGTCTAGCAGAAGCCCATAGATCTCTAGACACAAAAAGAATTTAAGATTAAAAATAAGAAACTATTGCACCCAAAGGGTGCTTTGCCTCCCAGATGCTCATCTCTGCAGTTGAAATATCTTGGCATTATGCTACTTTTTATGAATTAATCTTCACAAGCTGATAATATTTTCATGAATTCCAATTAGATGCTGCATGGACAGAGCTTGTTTATAAATACACTGTTTTCTGGCAGCTTTGTTAGATGTAGCTGTGTGGAAAGAGGAATTATCCAGTAGTTTAGTTATTAGGAGAAAACATGTGGACAGGCTTTAATTACAGATCATGTGGAAAATACATCATTAAATAAAAAATTCTTGCTAAAAGTCTTTGTTTCAGATGGAATTAAACCAAAGTGAACTTAACTACCAAAGTGGTGTTTATGTTTGCTGCATAAAGCCCAAATCTTGAGTAGCTAAAATAAATTTTTCAGATTCAGTAGATTTTAATGGGGCGAGAATTGTCTTCTCAGATGTGTTATATAAATGAATCAAACACTTCAGAAACCATAACCATGTAGTTATGGTTACTTCATAAATTGCAGTTTGGGAACAATTTCCATCAATATTATCCATCAGTCCTGGATCTTCTTTAAAACCTTAATTCTGTACACCTTTGTGTGGGTCTCTGTAAGCCTGTTATTCCTTATTCCCTTCTACAGAAATATCTATTTGCCTTGTTTATGTGTGCCACAAATTCAGCCTATATTGACTATCTCCACATATAACAAGACCATCATTTGGTGAAGATGTGGAAAGATGTGGAGAAGTATCAGGGTAGAGGATTCTGTGAATCTGATCTCCACAGTGTAGATGTTTATTAGAAAATCTTTGTGTGTGACTATAATTGATTTGGATATGGTCTTCATTTAATTTTTCACAGAATCTCAATGCTGCTGCATGTTTCAGTTTAGTTTGATGAGCACTGTTTGGTCTGATTTCTGGCCTCAGTACCTCAAAAACTGAAAGCTCCCCAGTGACTGTGAAAGACATTTTCTTGATCAAAGCATAATCTTTCTGCCTCTGTGTATTGCAGACCCACGTTTTCACCTTTTCTTTATGGACTCATTAGCTCAGCCTTGCTGCTATGGATCACAAGAACACAAGAACAGCAGACATTTGTTACTTTCTCTAGCAGAAACTTGTGAAAGAGATTTTATATGTTAACATTCTTAATACCAGAGGATTTTACTTTATGTTAGAAATTTTACAGTCCTATAATTTACTCAAGAACCAAACTTAGCTTCAGGAATAAAGTGTGGATGAAATGATACTGCAAAGCCTCAGCTCTTTGGGAAGAAGACATAGACTGCACAGGATTTTCAGAATATCAGCTCAAATAATTTTGCCAAAAGAGAAAAACTGGAAATGTTACAGATGATGATAGTAAAAGGTTCTAAAATCTTAGAAAATTTGGAGACTTAGAAAGAAAGTTAGGTTTGGCAAGCCCTGGGAAAAGTAGGCCCTGAGAAGTGTTAGGCCTTGTGCTTGCTAAAGATCAGGTCAAACTGCACCTGTGTAGTCAGGATATGATAAATGATACAATTGTTAGATGTGATTAGATATAATTATAGTTTAAAGAACATGAGGAACAATGTTAGGGGGCTGGGGTGGATCACGAGAAATCCGTGCTTGGGTAAAAACACTGCTTATAATAGAACAATGTAAGTTTAATAATTAATATGTAAGTTGTATAACGATAGAGTATAAAACATGTTCAACTCAAAACCAAATCGGGCCAGATTTGGGTATGTGTACCCCTGACACCCAGAGCTCTTCAATAAAGCACCTTCATATAATCATTCGTGATTATGTGTGTTCCTGAATGCTAACAATGACACAGATGAAACTGGAGAGTGTACACAGGATCAGATGCAATCCTGTGGTCTCTTTATTGATGGAGTTCAGTAAGCATTCACTTGAAAGGGCCAGAATAAGGATCTCAAAATTTCACCTCAACAGAGTTGGTGAAAAAGAGAAAGAAACTAATGCATCTTGCTGTTAAATCTTGCAGTGGGAAGAACGTATACAGTTCAATAAGATGGGATTTCAAACTGAAACTAGAAGAAGGTTGAAAGACTGCTGTCCTGCAGCGATGAATAAGTATTTGTGCAAAGCAGAGGACTATGTAAATTGGTTGGAAATGCAGCAGTGTTCATGCTTGGTGGGAAGAAGGTAGAAATAAGATCAAAAAGGTGCATTGAAATACATATAAAGACATACCTCTACACTCTGAAGCAAGCCTGGGTCTTTGTAGTCTCAATCTAGTAAGAATATCATAGAGGTGAATAGAAAGCATTAATTAATCAGCACTTCTCCAGCATCTGATATCTGCCCTCTAATTGTAGTTGATGGAGAAAGACAGAATGAAGAACCCTCAAATGTCAATGCTGCTGTCTATGGATGACTAAAGAATTATTGAGGTGGACCTTTTCAAAAGAGAGTTTACAATGCATTACAATAGCTCTCTTAACAATCACTGATTCTTTTGATCTAAGAAAATTTACATTCCACAGCAAAATGCGAATTAAACTGCATTGTTGATTGAAAAAACAAGAACATGACTTATAACATGCTTATAACAGTAAAATAGTTAAATAAACTTCAGAAATTAAGAAATATAATAGCCGTCTTCCTTTAAAAATTAGAAAAGTAGCATCAGTCTGGGTTTAACAAAGTAGTTAAGTATAAAAAACAACACCACATCTCTGCAACACAAAGTATATGGAGTACCTGCCAATACTGGGTTGTTTGGTGAAAGGATGTGAGGACTGACTGTACTGTGATGTGTCAGGAGACATTGACATTGATTTAAGCTGTTCAGGACACATAGGACAACTTTCAATTATTGCTAATGGGTTGTGGAGCTCTTTCATTGTTCTCAGTCTCTACGTGCTTTTCCTACATTACTTCAATATAAAAATGACAAATGAGAATTTGAACATTTTCTGTTACAAAGACCTCAGTGAAAGTCATCTATTTCTCAATATTTTCTGAATCATGGGCAGGAAGCATGTTCTTATACAAGACTGAAATTCCTGTTGAAATTTTCTTCTTTTCTCTAGTTGTCAGTGTTTATTCTGTCTTGTAATCACTGCCTTCTGCTATGGGCTACCAGGCTGCTGCACTTGTGTGTGCAAAAGCCTTGCTTCCAAAGAGAAGCTAGTCTGTGTTTTACTTTGCTGAGAGATGAGAATTTAATTGCTACAGGAGATGCGTTGACAAAGGCTGTCCTGCTGTGAAAGTGAAGAATTCTGCTTTTATGCCCTTGTGCATTTTCCAGGTCAAAACTGGTGAATCTGATTCTGGAGTAGCTAGATGTTGCTCTTTCTACAGCCTCTCTTGTGTGCCCTTTGCCTGTTGTTCATCCACACCTTTGGTAAATATTAGCCTAAGGCTTAATTTTCAGTTACACTGACTCTCCTTTATTTGTTACTACCATCCTTTCTCTGCAGCTATATAGGCTACCTATATAGGAAATCTATATAGATATCATTGAAAGAATGATCAACTAGAGAGTTTTCAAATTGTATTATAGATGTCTTTTACCAAAAATTGTAAAAAATAAGTGTCTCTCAGTGTGACTGGAACAGAGAATTGCTGAACCTAAACCTAGAAAATACCTGCTTTGGAATTGGATTCTGATAGCTATTTACAAATTAGACTTTAAAAATGTTTAGGAATTTTATGTTTATTGAAATGCAGCTGTGTGAAATACATTTTACTTAGAAATACACTGACCCAGCTTTAGTTCAAGCTTGCCTTTGAAGTATGCAAATGAAAATCTGCAGAATAGAATAATCACAGTGCAATTACCTCCCACTAGAGCACAGGCAAACAGCTGGCATGGTGCTCTTGGTTATGTGTGAACAGTGTGGTTGGGATCCCATGGAGCACAGATGTAAATTATCCCTGTCCTTGAGAGATTACAGTGAAAAAACAAAATGAGAAAACCATACATAAACACATTAATAACAGGAGAATTATTTAAGATGTCATTGTGAGGGAAGGAACAAGGAAGACCTCTCATGCAAATTTACACTGAATTTTAAAAATTTGCTTTTTAAAATATTTGTTTTGGAAGATACTGTGCTGTGTGTCTGTCTCAGTCAGAAGTCCTACTGAGATATAGTTGAAGCAGGGATAAATCATAGTCATCTTCAGTCTTGCTGCTGAGGAAAATCTGCACACAGATTAGCAACAGAAAATTATTCTGTGAGAGCCACTCTACTTTTGAATGTGCAGTATGTAATGAAAGAGCTGCCAACAGAAATCCCCTCTCCTTTGGCAAAATGAAAAATAAAGTCAATTGATGATGGTATGCAGTCACTAACTTAGCATATTTTATTGTGTGGATAATAAGTGTCTATCAAAGAGACATTTTTTCAGAAACAACACAGATTGGGTGTTAAATACAGGCTACTAAATATCATTAAGCAGTCATGGCTTTTAGTAAAATATATTTGAATGTATAATATACTTCTAATTGTCCTATCTGAAGGGCTTGATTCCAACTCTAAAATGAAATTCAGCCCCAGGGAAAGACAGATACTATTTTTTCTTGTGAAAGTGAAAAAAACTTGAAATTTGATAGCAGCACAATGTAAAAAGCTGCCTTAATTAAAGTTTCTAAAGGCTGACATGGTCATTCTTTGGGTACAGTGTCTCTTATCCAGTTCTAGTCAGTAAGGTTCACAGTAACCTTTGGTGAAAAGCCTGCACAACTCCTGCTTTAAGAAGCTATGTTCACATCAGGGATGATTGATTTGCTGTCTGTTAGGCAGACTCAGGTCTACATTTTCAGTTTATGTGGAACAAATATCTTCTCTAATAGTTTAGACTGCACTTAAAAAAAAAAAAATTAACCAAGTTAGGATGAAGATGGAAGACTCCAAGGGGAGGAAGAGCTAGTAAAATTCAGCAGAAAAATCACACATGAGTGACTGAAATTGTGGTGCAAAGATTGAATCCTGAGATTGCCTTCCTGCTAGTCTGAGTCTTCATGCACTGGTGGAAAAAAATTCATGTCTATCTGCCCCATGCCTATTTATGATATCCTATGAATCTTAAGGAGTTTTGTTGAAAGAAATGTTAGCTAGGATGGTATAGTAACTAGCATTAATGCTTAATTAGAAAAACAAAGAAAAATATGATAACAATTCTGTGCAATTTTCCATTGAGCTAAAATTAGAGTGTGTTATTATTGCTGAGGAGATTTACTTGACACTGAGTGCTTGAAGTTTTATGATAAGGAGATTTTAATATCAATTAAAAACTACTTAGTTTTATGAATTTAAAATTCTTATATATTCTTACGTATACATGTACACATCTTTATATATACAACATTGCTGAAACAGATCTTAAAAGTCACCCTTTTCATAAGGTTTTCTGCAAAATTCTCTTTCTTTTTAATTTTAATGCATTTGCTAACAGGAAATGCTAAGGAAATAATTGAGACACTACAGTGCCAGATAGTGGGATTTGCAGTGGTCACTGAATTTTCATACCCAGAAAGATTTGGTTTCTTTTGTGAAAGCTCTATGAAACACCTCTTTTGGTGTTTTCAGGTTAAATTGTGCCCATGTGAAAGTTGTCATCCCCTATGACAAAGAAATCAGCCAGTGGGCTTTCCTGCATGCTTAATTTCCTAATTTCTTACTGGGAATAGCTCAATGAGAATGATTTTAATCAGAATTCTCTACAAGTACTCTATAAAAGAAGACAGAATGGAAAAAGTATTGAACAAAACAGGTTATGCTTAAAATAGTGCATACAAACAATTATTTTCAGCTAGTATTAATCAAATGTATAAAATGAAAGGAAACAAAAATCGACCCTTCAGGCTTAACAGGAGGAGCAATTAAGCTTCTTGATTTTGCTACTGCAATGGGAATGAAGCAGGGAGGAAAAAGCCTGAGGCATTTGTGATATGACAAATAAGATCTAAATAATGCAGCGTTTTCTCAGCTGCAAATGCAGGTGTTTGCAGAAGCACTGCAATTGTTCATCCTTTTGGATGTACAATTCCCTTTAGTTCTTATCTGAATAAAGATTCTTTTACCACGTGTTTATCCCTAATGGCCCCAGGGCTTTCTATACATTTCCACATTCCACATTCCCCCCTTCCCTCCCCACCCTCCCCCCCACCCAGTATGCAGAGATATTTAAAATAGAAGAATCTCCAGAAACCCCATTTTTTCAGTTGTCTATTAAGGACACTTCTCCAAAAGCAAGAAGGGTTTGTTTAAATGTCACTTGTCATGACTGTGGCTCTCTCTCTATCATCTTGTTCAGAATAGGTAACCATGCTATAAAAAAATAAGATTCACCTGTCTATAGATGTGAATGAGATTTTAGTGCATGTGTACATACACATGTACATACACTGGGGAAGATTTGATCATGTTCATGGAAGTATCACTGGGGAAGCATTTATTCCTGTCTGCACTCCTATTTTCAAACGATATTTTCTTTTCCTTGTCTGATAGAGTATTGCTTACTGGCTTCTTTCCTAGTTCTTATTTTTTGTCACCTCCTATTAAGAAAAAAAAATTAAAATAAAAAAATCCCAAACCAAACCATCCCCACAAGAGGCTCAGGAATCATTGTGTTGTCATATTTGTATAGAAAACCTTTTAAACTGGACTAAAGGTAACTGAATGTTACCATTTGTTTGGCAGTGCTGCTTGATGTCTGAAAATAATTGGTTTGACTCATATAAATAGACCTATGCAGTTTGTTATCTACCAGCTTTGACAGCAGCAATGATGCATTCAGCATCACTGTTCCTTTCTTCTGAGTTACTGCAACATGTAGGAAAACAGCAGAGGCTTTTTTTTTTTTTTTTTTTTTTTTTGACTAAAAATTTGGGTTACTTCCTCCAGCACCTTGACTTGCAGGATTGTGAGAGTCCTTCCTCAGTTTAAGGATTTCAGGTGAGAAGAGCCAGATGATGCACCAGGGCTGGAAAACCTGGAGGCCATACATGTGAACACCCTGTGTAGTGGTGTTTCAGAGAGGATGTAGGATTTCAGAACCGCTAAAAGAGAAACAAATGAATTAATTCCTCAGATAAATATTTCAAACATGCTGAAAGGGATACAGGTGGTTTGCTCTTATAGATGCAATTAGAGTAGCACACAAAAATTTGTTAGCACATTTTCAGGGAAAGTGAGCATAATTGAAACACACTGTTCCAAAACAAGAACACTTTTTGGGTCAATTGTTTTGGAGTAAACTCTTTTCTAGAACTGAAAAGAAGCTTTTTTCTATGGCATGGAAGCTACATGATTTTAGGACATATAGATTGCCATTTTTTACCCATCATAGTGGTAGAATAACAGAACAAATGGGATTGAAAAGTCCTAAGCATCTGCCACGTGTCCCCAGGAAGCAGAGGTACTTGCTAGCATCTCCCATCATTACAGCAGACACCTTTGCAAACATGCTCATTGTCATAATTTCCTAATAGGTTGCTCTGGATTCTGAAAGCTGAATATATTATCTTCAAGGACACTTCTGTACAAGTGCACTACTTTTCCTCTTTTTTTTTTGAGAGTCTTTAACTTGCTCTTTCTAAAAATGCTGCTCCACACGGACAAGCATTGTCCAAGAAGTATTAGTTTGCTTTGGGGTTATACTTTGTAAGTATGGATGCAATGTGCTCTCTTTAACTGTTTAGCATGAACACCATTTGTTTGGATGGCAAGAAGAAATGTCTTAAAGGTGGGACAAAGATGGGATAAACTTTTATAAAATGGCCACAATGGCTACAAGTCACTGGAAAAGGAGGTCACGCTCTAAGCTCTTTTATTGCACTAGATTCCTCACTTGGACTGAGCACTCAGCTGAGAAGGGTCAAACTCTATTCAAAACATTTTCTATGCATCTTGTAAGCTGTGAGTGATCAATTGGTGCAAAGAAAACACTTGGATTAGATAGCAGAAACTGAGACAGCATTTGAATTTTTGTAGTGTGATCTATCTCCTCCACTCCCATCCCCACCAATGAACTGAAGGATCTTTTCAGCCCTTCTCAGAAACACTGCAGTTACACCTTGCAGTGTCAGCTGTGTCCAGCATGGCACATTTAAGGCAGTTTAGGGCATGTTGTAATCCAGCATTTCAAGTAGATGGTGTTCTGTCTACCTGTTGTCTCTACCATTCCTATGACTTCTTTCCTTGTTCTGGCACAGGTGAAACACTAGAACTTCCCTTAAAAAAAAGCCTGGATCAGTTTTAATCTGGCTGTTTCACTACATGGGTAGACCTGCATTTGGTATAGCACAAGTGGAATGTGATGGGTAAGAAGGGTAAGGGGTGTGTGTAAGAATGGGGTCTATGTGTTAGAGGCAGACTGAGCACCTTCAATGAAGGTTTTCTAGTTCAGTGGGATTTCAATTTTTTCTTTGAGGTCCAACATCTACAAATATCACTGAGGGGAGCTTCCATATCTCAGCCATTTGAACTCATGTGCTAATGCTTTCAGTTTTTTTAGTGATGCAACATTTTCGTCCTTGACACCTTCCAGGGACAACTATCCTCTTTATTGTCCACACCCTACAATAGGGCTTCAAACAAAGGAGCCCTACTGCAGATATGAATATGCAGAAAATTCCAGAGTGCTATCTACTGTGCTTCTTGGAGTGAAACCTTGTACACAGCTTTTGTTTCTTCTTCAAATTTTCTTTCTAACTAAGGAGCTTCTTGTTTGATTATAGAGTTTCATCACTTCTTTTAGTCCTGTCTGCCTTATGACATTGGTGTGCTAGAGGCATTTCCTATAATAATGTTTTTCTCATCTAAATAGTTTAAATCTCCCATGGAGCTCTTTTTCCCTTTATCTCTTTTTCTTTCTTTCTTTCTTTTCTTTTTTAAATTATATTTTGACCTGCTGCTAATTCCCATACTTTATTTGTGAATTTCTTTCATTTTGTCATTCTTGATCTCTCGTTGTCTGGTCCCTTAACAGACTTTATTCTCTACATTTACATGCAGAACAGAAATGCTCTGTAGTGTTCACAGCTGTATGATAAGCTCTGATTTTAATATTCTAGTCCTGGGTACAAAGACTTGCTTACACAAGGGAATGACTCATTCTCCTCTGAATTCTAATTTAGCAAACTTAAATTATACTGATGGCTTAGCTTGAGATCAACTTGTAAAGGAGTCAGAACTGGCTCCCTAGCAGCTTCTCAAAATTACTTTCTAAGATACTCTGCTTTCTACTAGAGATCAGATAGTAGAATATTCACAGATAGGTGGTATATCTAGTCTTGTACTTAATTGATGCCTAAATCTCTGAAGTTAAATTATGCTTATCATGCCTTGAAAACTGCAAACGTTAATAAAACTAGCTGTATTTGTTCCAGAGCTGCCAGCCATTGAGAGAAGCACAACTTATTCCCTAATGTCTTTGTTCCCTACCACTCCTTCCTTCCACCCTCAATTGTATTTCTACATATTGATAAGATGCCCCTGAGACTTCTCTTCTGCATGCTAAGCATCTCTAGCTCTCTCAGCTTCCCCTCAAATGAGGCATGCTCTGAGCTCTTACCTTACTCACCTTTATGGCCCTTCATGGGACTCTCCAGGGAACTGGACTCTTCCCATGTCTCTTTTGTTTTGAGGAGCCCATAACTAGACCCAGCATTGAAGATGTGTCTTACCAGTTGTCTTTGGTCCACCAGTACCCTCTGGTACTGCAGTGTCTGCAAAGGTGCTTTCTCTAAGAGCACTCTTATCCTAACACAGTGGTCCATCTTACCCAAAGGGAGCTTTTTGGACATGGACACAGCTCAGAGGTTGCCTAAACAAGGTAGGAGTAATTTACTAGAATGTACTTATGATCATTTTCTAGGATAGGGATTCCAGACCAAAACCTTCCAACAGATAGTTTAAATAATCTTTAGACACTTCTGGACTCTCATAGTTGCAGCACTGTTACATCACATGATCTAGTCTCTGTAATGGTGCATAAAAAGTAAATCCTTATCATGAGGGAAAGAAATTGGGTCCATTGGAGATCTGATAATTTTTTTATTAATACTTTAATATAATTAATTATTTTCAACAAAGAAGCCTAAGAGTTTTATTTCTGAAAAATTTCATTAGTAAGTTGTTAATTTTATTTATTTAATAAAATAAACATCATGCTGCCAGTCTATTACATTATAAAGCACATCTAATTGCTCTTTTTTCCAGGTTCAAGCTGAGGTTAAGAAAATACTTCTAAAATTTGAATGGATAATTTTTCACTTGGGGGCTATAATTGTAATCTCCCATCTTTGCTTTTAAGACAATGAGATGTCAGGTTAATTTTTCTTGCTAAAACTTACCTTTCCACACATAATGTTTAAGTATCCACACTTACCTTACACAATTCTTGAAAAGTGGATACAGGAACCTCAGGAAGAAACTATAAATTAGAACCTTTGAATAAAAGGTTTGCCATCAGGAGTGGGTGAGTAAACTAACTACTAATTTTGAAATGCAAGTTGGAAGGGATTCATTCAAAAATGTCTTCAAAAGGAAACCAGTGTCTGCAAGATATGCCAAGCATGAAATGTCATACCCTCTCTCTTCATTTGCCAGAGATATCTTTCTTTTGGTGCTGCTCAGGACATAGACTCATGAGCCTGGAAGCTCCAATCTGTCTGCCCATGCAAATAGGTAAATGACTGCTGGAGAAACCCAGATGTCCTTTGAATGGCGAAGAATTGCTTGAGGGTCTGCTGGATTTTTGTGAGGAGGCAGCTGGCATCTGCTCAGCTGCCTTTCACAGAACTGAGTTTGATCCTACTTGTGTTTTTATGGTAACATTAGTCTCTGATCAAATGAGCCTCGCTGAGTTAGGAGTTGACCTCTTCCTCATCGGAAATAAGATAGGAGAAGACAAGGAATATTTTTTTGAAACAGAAAGGTTCAAACAATTCTTTTGAGCACTCCATGTCACTTTACAAACCTCCTTTATGTAGGTTGGACTTGTAATATTGCAAATGTGTGTGTGTATGCAGGGGGGAAATATCAGAAGAGTATTTGCTATTGCTGTGGTTTAACCTCAGCCAGGAACCAAGCCCCACACAGACCCTCACTCACTCCCCCACCAGCGGGACTGGGGAGAGAATCAGAAGAGTAACAGGTAGAAAATGTGTGGGTTGAGATCAAGACAGAAAGCAGAAGCTATGTGTGCAAGCAAAGTGAAACACAGAATGAATTCACTGCTTCCCATGGGCAGGGAGGTGTTCAGCCATCTCCAGGAGACCAGGAGATCACATGTAATGGTCACTTGGGACTCCACCACTCCCAATATTCCTCCTTGCTTCCCCCTTCTTCCCCCACTTTCCATACTGAACATGATGCCATGTGGTCTGGAATATCCCTTTGGTCAGTTTGGGTCGCCTGTCCTGGCTGTGTCTCCTCCCAACCTCCCACACACCCTCAGTTTCCTCACCAGCGTGGCAGTATGGAAAGCAGAAAAGGCCTTGGATCTGTGTAAGCTCTGCTCAGCAGCAACAAAAGCATCTCTGTGATATCAACCCTGTGTTCAACACAAATCCACAGCACAGTCCTATACCAGCCACTGTGAAGAGAATTACCCCAGCTGAGACCAATACTGTTATACAGGAAAATGCATTGCATTAAGCACATAAAATCCTCTAATTCAAGTGTGTAATTAATACTATTGCATATGGGTGGATGTTCTTTGGAGCGCAGTACTTAGCAGATTTGTAATGGTTTTAAATTACTAAATAATCATATATCAATTATGAACATGCTTTATTCTTTTGGATACAAAAAGGTTACAGGAGCATTTATTATTAAACCCTGCTATAGCACAAAGGGCTCTCGGGTTTTGTCAAGGTGATTCCATATCAGATTTTCTGTACACACAACTGCATTATTTAAAAAAGGGAACTTTTTATAGTCTGAAGCAACCTTGTTGCAGCAAACTGGACTATCATCATGTTTTTTTGACATTACAAATTAACTTATGCTGGTCTCAGCTTTGGCATGGCAAAATTACTTCTGATTTCTAAACCGTTATATTTAAAGATAGCTCCTATATTCATGATAGCATTACAAAATGTGCATGTAAATATGCCTTCAAAGAAGAGTTTCATAAGCAAGAAAATATTTAGTAATGTCTATGAAGAACTCAAAAGATAAATATTCATGAATAATTCTGGGTTATCATTAATTTTTTTAAAGGTAGTATAGTGAAATTAATGTGAGAGCAGAATCACTTGATGTAATCTAGCTAATGATCAAAATTTGGTCATTATAGGGCTGAATTAGCTGATGTCAGTCAAATCTATATCTGAAATAAATAAATGTATAGGCACAAGAAAGAGAAAGAGAGATAATACCTCATATTACATCAAATGATGACTTCCCTTATCTAAACCTAAGGCTTATCTAAGGAAGAGGGAAAAAGTAATCAAAGAGTTAGAGATCCTCCAAAAGACAGTGAACATATGCAGAAGAGACATGAAGGATCACAAATACAGGGAGTAAAGTTTATGCTTTTTAAGGTAGAAATAAAACAACAATCAGAGAAGATGCTAAAAAAACCCAAAACAACAGAATCTATCTTTGTCTACAAGCCAAGTGATTTTGTACACTGAAACAAGGGAGGGTCTTTCATATATTCCTGGTGGAAAATGTCACACAATAGTGGAGCAGAGGTATTTTGCAGTTGCCTGTAGAAAACTAGAATTCGTCTTTGACAACTGCAATATCTCCTTTAATATATTTCAGCTGCCATAGAGCATCAAAGGCACTTCAGTCTTCTGCTGACTATGTTTGAATGGTGCATCACTGTGAGACCCTTCCCTTTTTGGAAAAAATCCAAATTTTTTTTCTGTCTGTTACTTTTTGGCTACAGAATAAAGGGAAAGAAGCAAAGTATGAAAAGTGAAATATTTAGGAAACAAATATGACAGCTGTGAAATCAATATTTCCTTGGTGTGGCTACAGTTGCTGTCAATAAAATGCAGTTAATTTAATTTTTATGTTTAATTAAAATCATAGATAATTAACATGTTGATGAATCCTTTTTAGATGGAAAATCTTTGCAAGTTTGTATAGCTATAGTGTGAAACTTATGTGTGACAGGCTCTGCAATAACAGGATCTGACCATGGATTCTTTCTGTTGTTTTTGTCATTATAATTAGAGGAGGACGATTCTCACAAGAAAACTGCCAGAAATGGTTCCAACACACTGATTTATTTCTTATTCTAAATCAGCAGAAAGGACGTTCACATTTCCTTCTCAGTTTTTCCTTATTTTTTAATTTGGGGATTATCTAAATACAACTCAATTAGCAGTCCTTCTTCCTTAGAATATTTGTTGTTTCTAAAGTTTCATAGTGGGCTAAGGATAAACAGACATTCTTAGCCTAAAAGAATTTGCTTTCAAATGGCAGCACCCAAATCTCCAAAGAGCAAGAACACAACTGTAAATTTCCTGACAATGATTGATTATTTGTTGTATTTATAATTTAGTCTTTTTTGAAAAAGATGAGGAAATGCCACAACATTTAACAATTTTCTTTTGATTTCACAGGTTCCATTTTCTCCCCTGAAGTTCTCATAATTTTTCTATACACTGACTACTACTTTCTTAGCAAACTTTCTCTCAGGTGGGAAGCTATGTAACATTCAAGATATTTTTTTTTGTTACTAAGTAATTACAAAGTTGAAATGGAATAATTCTGTTTTGTAATTATTTGGTAACTATATTGCCTCTTCGGCTCAAGGTTCTAGCATTATGATTATTTTCTGCAGACTGACACTTCAGGACATGGGAATTTTCATTTGGAAAAGCATTGAAATGTATGTGGTTTCCTTATTTTCTGTGGGCTACATTTAACATATTCTTAAATGATACAAACAAATGGAATAGAAGAAGGGCAGGAAGGAAAAATTATTAAGTAGAAAACAATAAGCAACAATTTAGACCAGATGGTAGTCTGACTCAAAAAAAGGGAGCAGCAAAACCTTTGTCTGTGCTGGGGTAAAAAAGGTAGCTTAGCACTGCTGTCATTACTTCTGACAGTGAGGCTCAATGTCCCCGTGGCTGCAAGAGCGGGCTTCAGAGAGCTGCTGAACATCACTAGCCAGTTTAGTTCCAGCTCTCTGGAATACAATATTCATCTAGAAGTGTTCATTGTCAGGGCTATTTAGTAGAAAAATAAGACACCTGTTCTATTTAAGTGCTTTTGCTGTAAACCAGCTGGGGCCAGCATGGGTGCGCAGAAAGTGTTGCGATTTTGGGATCGTTGATTTGAGCTTTGGATACAGCCTCTGCTGGCAGTGATGGCTGAAGTTGGGAATTAATAGTCCTTGCCTTAGGAGAGCCCCAGTATTTAATTGCAATAGAAAAGAACCCACTGAGAAAGCCTGCCTACAGTTTCAAGCAAAATACAACCCTTTGGCTGAAAATATGAAATGTGGAATCTCCAAAATATAGCTCTTCTAGCAACTTAGTGTGAGCACTGTAGAGAGTAATACAAGCACAGTGAAACTTTTTCAGTGTCCTCCAAAATATGGGAAACATTATAGGTGCAATATACTCTTATAGTAATGGATCATATTAATGTCTGTGTTAACACTAGTATAATTATAGGGATAAACAGAAAAAAGCTCAGTCCTAATAATCCCCTTTGCAAGCAGTTTGTCCTCTGTTTTAATATATAATCCCAGAACTGAAAACACTTTTTCGGGCAAGAAAACACTATAATAACAGCATAAAGAAAAGTAAAGATCCTGACAGGTTTTATGATAATTTTTGTCCTTAAATTATATTTCATTCCATAATTGCCAACATGTAATAATTATGGTTATGAATATGACTTGTTTATTTTGCATATTACAATATGATTGCAGTCATGAATGAACTCTGTTGCTCGTGTCTGAAGTGGTGGTTTGCTGTGGCATAGAGCCAGTCTAGCTGCTAGCTGGCCCTACAAGATGAAGTTGCAGCCTTCCTCCTCCTCATTTTGCACTTCTGAGGCTCACCTTTCTCCCCAAACCCAGCTGATTCACTCACTGCATGGGTTGCTAAGAAGGCAAGAAAAAAGGTGAATTTTATTGAATTAATATCATGTTACATACTTTGTATTTTATCTAATTTTTTAATAGGTGCGTGTGTACTCTATAGATCAATTTACATTAAATTATTTATATAATATAATTTAGACTATGCTAAACTTACATTAAAATTATAAGAGTTTGGCACAATGGCAGCTCTCCAGAGCTCAAGATATGCTTCATTATCAGCAGAATTTTACCTTTAATTAATATTTATAAAGGAGTTTGGGCATAATGAGCTGCAATGCAGTTGCAAATGCACTCAAGCACATCAATTTTAAGGTCATTTTATTATGGGTTAAATCCTGATGTCTTTAGGAACTTTCAGTAGAACCTTGCTCAGTAACTAGAATGTTTATGGTACGGCCTAGTGATGTTTCCAAAAGTCTCCAGCAACTGTGCTGAAAGTGGGCAAGAGTTGCAGAATCTGTAAGTGAAATCACACATCATCTCATGCAGATAGGCAGGGATGCAGGCAGCTGGTTCCTGGGTCTGTGTAGGCATACTTTGGGCCCATGGTCCAGACTAGGGTCTTGTCAAGAAAAAGTAATATTTGATGAAATATGGTGGTGACATGAAAAACAGGGTTTCTGAGTGCAGAAAACAGATTTTGAATGTTAATAATTTGTGTTGAAATTGTTTAGGATTCGTTTCTGCTCTTTCTGTCGTTGACTTTGCAGTCAAGAAAGTCCTTTACAAGGAAGTCTTTAATGAGACTAATTTTTTTTTTTTTAATATTTTTTCCAGTATATCAGAAAGATGCCTTATTAGTGTGAATCAGATTATTTTCACCTTTACAGTTACTCCTTTCATTCACAGAAGCACTGAAAATTGCTCATTTATAGCACCTGGATCCTTAACAGAGGTATAAATATCCCCAGACTATAATGAAACTAATTGGAATTGTAAACTCAAACTTAATTACCAAAAGATGCACTGTAGAAATGTTTCTACTTCAGAATCCAAAAAGTTCTGGTCCTATTGTGTCCTACCAGGTTCAAGTATAGTATCTCTGGCAATATCACTACAAATAAACCTTGTAAGAGTGACACTTCCATTGTTAATATTATTACGAACCTGAGTGCAAAGGGCCAGTGGTAAACTAAATCAGTTGAAAGGAGATAAACCAATACAATTAATTAATTGTTTCTAAGTTTTAAAGAAGATTATATTTCAGTGGATGTATACTTTTCAGCTGTAAACTTCATGCAAGGATGAGTAGAAGACAGAACACTTCCTAGTGTACTATGATACAGAATCCCTACAAATGAGCTCTCCTGAGATTTGAGTCACCTTTTACCATTTTTGTCATTTATTTATCACTAATTCATGGAAGCTGTCTATGACATCACATGGAAGTTGTACTGTTAAGGATGGGAGGTTGGAAGGATTCCACTGGCACTTTTTAAAAACACTGTCTGAGGGATGGGAACATCATAAAACATGATTTTGTGCCTCTAAAGGACCTAAGGGAAAGTCATTTAAGCAGCTGATAATGACCAGAATGAGCAGTCTAGTAGTCAATTGGACAAAAACATGTTCCTTTCCCTCCCCCATCCTGTAGTAGCTTTCAGGAAAAGGATAAGTATTGCTGTAACTGGTCTTTATTCTTTTGGATAATGGGAACGTGAATAAAAAGAGGGAATAAAGAAAAAAAATTAGAACCTTGCAGGTGTTAAAACTGGTAATTACAGGACTTAAAATAGTAATAATTTTTAGCTGCACAAAAGAGTTTCTTTTCTGTCAAATATTGTACCTCTCATAAGAATAAAATGGTTATTTTTTTTTTCTGTAAGACCCTGACTATGCCCTCTCCCTCAGCAGCTCTGGGCCTAATTGACCACAATGATTACACATGACAACCACCAGGAATCTGTCAGCTCTTCAGGAGCTTGGTGCTGGAGGGGGAGGATGATGGGTCATGTTGCTCTTGAGAAGGCGAAAATAATGACCTCTCCTTCAAGCCTAGTCTAAAACGATTTTGCCGCTAGTTTTCTTGTCTAATTGTAAGAAATCCGAGGAGCAGTTGAGTTATAAAATCTAGTTCATGGCTAGAAAAGTCAGAGCTCTCTGACTAAGGTAGCCTTCAGGAACAAAACAAGTTTCTCAAAATAACATTTTTCTTCCATTTTAGTAGAAAACTCCCCTCCTGTCTGATTCAACTCTCAGGAGTCTGGAATACATCATCACCAATACTGAAGAATTTAAGTCTCTGTACAGAGTAAGCCTGTCTTTATCTTAAAAACTTCTTGTAGTGCCAGCCCCATAATGAACCACCTTGCCCTCACCAGTCATCAATCTTTATCACAGCTGCAGTCCCCTGGACTGCTGAAAATATCAGTCCTGACAGAGGAAATTGTTAGGAAATATTTGTGTCTATTTGGAGTGAAGGAAGAAAGTTGAGATTTAAGATATTATTAAATGATACTGTGATGGACTACACAAAGCTCAATAAAAACTTTCATTGAGGACTTGAATTGCTTTTTTTATCTTTACAAAAGTAAACATTGCTATAACTTCCTCAAAAACTCCCAATTTTGTAGGTGGACAAAAAATGCTTGCAGATACTAGTGTTTTATTTTGCATCGCAGTGTTAGGATAGGTTTTCTGTCATATGGTAAAAGTTTTTTCCACCAGTTTCTCAATGTCATTAAATTTGCTCCATGAAGCATATGGAAATGTAAAAAAAAACCCAAAAAACCAAACAATAATATTTGGGTGGATTTGAAACACAGATTATTGATAGTGATCATACAAGTTGCTTCAGCAGCAGTTACTGAGGACATGGTCGTGGTATTAGCAGGAGGTCTCCTGCTGGCAGAGCAGAATCAAACACACTGGGCTCCCTTTAGCCTTATCCTCATTATGTCAATGATCTAAAGAGCGATGTGTGACTGAGTCCAGCCCCAAAGCTGCTCCACCTCTGAAGTGCATTTCTGCAGGCATGCTGTGTCATCCAAAAGAAGAAAAAACAAGAAAGAGAAAAGAAAAAAGAAAAAGAACACAAAGCAAATAAAAAAAAACCAACAAAAAAGTGGGAGCTTAAAAAAAAAGACCACTTTCTTTTCCATTCTTCTATTCTGATATTAATCTATTTGTATGCAGGTTTCCAAGGAGGTCACTCTGTCAGGGAGTAGTACCAGAGAAACCAAGTGAGATTGACAAGACTAGAAATAATGAGTTCTGTTATAATATCCCCTGCAGAATGGTAACATTTCTATGACAGCCTTCATCATAATTTATGCTATTAAAAAGTTATAAAAGATATTTCCACAATATCATTTCTACTTTATCTTTCTAGGGGGGTTTTCTTGGGGTTTTTTTGGAGGGGGTTTATTGGTAAAGACTCTTTCCTGAAAGAATACGGATTATTTCCAAGGACTATTTCTTAAATTAAATGCAATTTTTGATTTCTTCTATTCTTGCAAGAAAATAAATTCACCACCTTGTTAACGCCAAACACAAGAGGGAAGAATTTAGAAGTTTTAACAGAAAATATGAATTTGTAAATGGAGGGCAGAGAGGGTGTCTGTTTTTAAAACTGACAAAAAAGTCAGGAAAAGTCTTAAGTTGAAATATCATGGGCTGACATTTTGAAAAGAAAGATTATTTTCATGTAGTGTCTATCAAGGGGGGAAAAAAAAAGAGCCAGTTTCCTGAAGAGTATTATCCATGCTGAAAAAATAAAAAAATCCAAGTTTTTTTCTTTTAATCTGGTTTCAGTCAAAACTAGAGTAAAAGGAAGTTTTCCTGCATTCCACAAACATGGCACAAATTATCAAATTATACTGGTAGTTGGCTTGTGAGGTCCTTATTTCTCTTCTAGTGCATCAGTGTTTATTGTGATCACATTATTTTTCCAAGCTACCTGAGGAATAATTCCTGGCTAACCCAACTTGTGCTACTTTGAATTCCCACTTTGCCTTTCCAAGATTGGGCAGCAGAAATTAACAGAGATTCTTGGAGAAAATGATATCATTTCACAGAGACAAATGAAATCCTACATGGCATAAATGGCCCTACAGCCCATATGGGTACCTGGTTCACAATTCAACATTGTATTTTTTGGCATTTTTTCCCCCTTTGGTCTTGGAATTGTGGCAGTGCAGCAATTTACGTATGGAGAAAATAGAATTGACATTATTTTAAGAAAGACTGCATGTTTTCTCCTACATATTCCTTTCACATCTATTGAACTTGGTTTTGCCCACAGAAGGATTCAACTTCATCACAAATGCAGAGGCTGATGGACACAGTCATATATCAAATTCTCACTGCTCACCTTACAAATGAACTCTCAGGAGTGCTGCAGTGTTGGGACTCTAACTCTGTCCTATGCATTTCTTTTCATGCTCAGCTCAAGCTGCCACATGCCTGTCTCTGTGACTTAGAGATAAGGGAGTCACCACTCAGGACTATGCACAGGCACAGTAATCTGCCTTTTCTGGTGTTTATTTACTGATGGGTTGTGGTGCTGGTCTTCATGCTAGTGTGTGTAGTTCCTGTGTTTAGTCCAAGATGAAGACAAGGATTAGAAAGATTTTACCAAGGGTTATTAAGTTCTGCTGCAGATGGACAGCACTATCCTCAAGGTAATAGCTGTTTCTGATTAAAAAGAAGCCTCCTTGATATGTTAAGTATCAAAATGCCAAGGTACTGAGCATCCTTTCTGCATTTTGCTTTGAAACTAATGCTATTTTCTGATGAGGTTGCTCTAGCTCCCAGGTGAGATTTCAGTTCTTATCCCTGTAGACACTTTGATGAATATTTAACATCCATGGGTTTTAGTGTGGTGACTTGCATACTAAAAGTAAGAACATTTTTAGAGTAATGGAAAATTTATTTCCTGAAATATCTTCACATAAGTTAAAATATTAAAAAAGCGATGAACAGATATGTTGTCTCTAAACTGTTACAAAAATAAACATCCTTCAATTTATCTCACTTCCTTCACTGAAGTTCCTGAAAACCTGTTTGAGAGGACTGTGCAAAGCATAATCAACTATGTGTTTAGAATATATATGAACATTCAGTTTGTGCTAAGTGCAAGTTTTAAAGGTAAAGAAAAGCCTGTAGGTTTTATTTTGATCAGTCTTTTTTAGTACATCCATATCTCCTTTCTCTTTATGCTGGTTTTCATTTGGAATAGTTATACAAAATTACAATAATGTACCTGTGCTACAAGTGTTCAGGCATATAAATATTCCTTTCATTTGTCCTTTTCCATAAGTATAATTTTGCTCTGTTATACCTGAAAGACAAATGGAAGTGGAAGCACTGGTTAGGCAAGTATGTCCTCAATAGCAAACACATCAGGGCTGTTTTGTATTTAATATTCAGAGTTAATATGACAAAAATCCTGATTTGTGTTGTATAGATTCAATATAAGGCAGGAGTGAAAATACACAGAATTATCTCCCATTCCAGCTTGTGAAGCTTTCATTGGGTCTGTCTGCTAACCAAAGGAATCGTCACGGGACTTACAGTGCAGTTCCTTTTACTACCACAAATCTTGACATTTAGAGCACAGAAGAGAGGTTTAGAGGAACTGAAGAGATAAGAGTGTGTACTTCCTTCAAGAACTCATCTTTGCTAGCAGAATGATTTCTGAAACTTCCACCCACATCTTCCAACATGGTATGCTGTGCATTAGATTCACTGAGCTGGGATGGAAAAAAACCTTCATGGATGCCTCAATTTAAAAAATAAAACCACCCAAATATGAATGATAAACTAATGATGTACATTTGATAAATATATACATTTGTAATTGTAAAACTTGCAATAATGTACAAGTGAGCCTGTAGAATAGGTAGTCATAGAGATTTGATTCACATATACATTCAACTTTAATTAAAGCTGTCTGACCCTAGACAATTCTATTTTAGTAATGCAACTCTGCTTTCAGTCATTCTGACTCGATCTGGAAATGGCTGCCCAAAGAGTATGGCTAAAATTCTTAGGTCCAAATGTTGAAGATCTGCTGGGTATGTGTGTCTTCATCCAGAATATCAGGCAAGCAGTTCTATTGAAATTGCTGACATACACCAGCTTGGTGAATTTGAATTAATGTCTCTGCAATGACTGTTATGTTATGAAAAACTTCTGGCTGCAGATGAAGATCCCGGTGAAGTCTGTCCTGGTCACCATGAAATGCATTCGCTGGCAAATGATTGCCAATGCAGTTCTTTGTTTGGAGCATGATCTCAAAGGCAGGAGACACAACATTTGTTATATCCTCTGAGCCTAAGTGTGGAAAGATACTCTTAAGCCTTTTCTTTCTGTGGTTTCTTTATGGGCTTTTCTGATTCACTTTAGACAGAACAAATTAAGAGTCTTTTTCTCCTCTTTAATAAAGAAGGAATATGAAAATGAACTTTTGTTGTAGCCAAATCCCTGATGTCTTAGGGACATGATGAAGTATCTTCAGCATTATTTGTCTTTTCTGATACAAGACAGGAAGCAATAATGTCAGGTGATGTAAACCTCTCTCACGCTGGAGCTGTGCTTTCTACTTCTTCCCTCAGGTGATTTTTCCGAAGTTCCTTCTCTCTCCACTGCACAGTGTTTGTTTCTCAGAGGTGGTTTCTAAGGGATATTTTAAAACAATATTTATGTGAAGACAGTTTTTTAAGCTTCCCTCTTAATTCTAAAGTTTTTTTCTCCCATTCAAGTACAATATTTCTATCTGCTTTTCTTTTTTCCTTTTGTATTGAAAATGTATTTTTTTATGCATAAACATCACAGTCTTACTTAGTCTTGCTATTTTATCCTTTTATAAGTTATTTCATCAGAAGTGTTTTCCTCTTATGCTTTTTTCTATCCTCTGCAACCTCTCTACACCAGTGTTGTCCCCTTAATAAAACCAGAAGTCAGCTATGAATTCATTACTTTGATTCTAATAGCCCAGAAGGTGACCTTGTATTTATTAGTGGAAGGTGGAAGCTGGGAGGAATTTACTGACGGTGCTTGAATGTGCAGGAATGAAGTTAGGAAAGCTAAAGTTCATCTGGAATTGATGATATCAGGGATGTGAAGTGCAATAAAGAAAAGTTTCTGCAAGGGCATTGCCAGCAAGAGAAAGACCAAAGAAAATGAACCTGTTTTTGAGGGAGGTAGAGGGCCCAAGGATATAAGTCATAGAGAAGACTGGGTTACTCAGTGGGTTTTTTGCCTCAGTTTTTTCCTAATCTGATCTGCCCTCAGTAGCTAAGGTCTTTGCAAAAAAGATCTGGATGACATGGCAGTCAAGCTGTCCATGAGTAAGCAGGGTGCCTCTGTAGCAAACAAAGATTAGTTGCATCTTGGGATGTATTACCAAAATTGTATTCATGAGACTGAGTAACTAACTTCTTCTCAGGTTATTGACTATTTATGAGCTACCAAAGCAGGGGACAGTTGAAAAGCAGTCCTTGAGAAACCTCACCACGTTTCACAAAAGCAGACATCCTTTTAAAGCACTCCAGAGGTCTGGAAAATATATTTGTCAATAACTGCTAGATTTAAGGCTTCTTAACAAGTAAGCTGTAAAAGACAAGTGATGTCTTTCTTTACAAAATAGCCTTGCATTTGCTAAAAGTCAAGAGCAAAGTTTTTGGCTTCAGGTGGAGCCTCCTCTGTTGATTCAGTGACAAACAGTGGCAAAAAAGAGTAAAAATTGTGTTTTCTCTACCTAGGGAAACTGCAACTTTAATTATCTCTTTCACTTCAGGGAGAAAAAACCTCTAGCATTTCAGTAACAATATGAGCCTTACGAATATTTATTTCTTTGTTTTTGCAAGCCTTCTGATTTATTTTGATCTGGTTCTGAGTACAGGATGTCTTTGGGCAATCTGTCTTTCACTTACGAAAGAGGCATTGCTAGGCATCTTATCTGACCTACAGATATGCTCTTTTCTAATTTTCCTCTTCTCAGGGAGTGCATTTCTCTTCTGCAAACTCCCCTTTGATACCTTTTGTTATGATAATTAAATTTAAAAACAAAGACACTCAGAACCTGCTGTAATCTTAGGTGGTAATTTCCACTGATATGCTATTGTATACTGCAACTGAGTTCAAACCCTTCTGTATTAAATAACATTTTTAAGAGCAGGGCCTAAGTCCTTATTCAGATTGCTTCTTGCTCCTGCTTAACATGTTGAATGATCTATCTGATAAAAATGTGAGGCATTTCAAGAGAGATGTCTCTTGTAAACTTGACTTGAAAGCCAAGATGCTAAAACAATGGAGCAAGCAAGAAATCTTCACCCTCCCCACTCTGCTAACATGAACATGTTTGGCTCCATTTCACCCTTCATATCTGTCTGCAGACCAGGACCATTTATTTGGTGAAGCAGTCTTTGCCAGTGTAATGGATGGCTCTAAATGTGACACTGTTTCACTTGTTTCACTTGTAGTTTCAGTATAGCATTGACATACTTTTGTCTTTCCCAGCAAAATGTTGGTGCATTTTGGTCTTTTCCCCGGAAAACAGAAAGTAACTCTCTATGCTTCAATACTTTCACCTGCAATTGCACCATCTGTCTCAAAAAGGCAAACACAACCTAAACAAAAATCCTATAGTATAGTTTCTCACATGTTTATTTTACAAAAAACCTTCAGAATTTGATCCTTTGATTAGTACAGAAGAGGTTTTAATTCTTGCATTTGTGAGGAGACCTCTTTTCTCAAGATATCCCTGCAAGTCATCCACTGCCTTCCCAAAGTTTCATTCCATGATTTTTTTAACAGAAAACTAAACCTGGTCCTAAAAACCATTTTATTTTTCCTGCTGTCTTTTACACAAAAGAAGACTGGAACTATGTTCCTTGTGATTGTTGTGTAATTTTCTTCATGATAGGTGCTTTTGAGTGAGTCATTTCCACCCAAGTCTCATGCAGAAAAGTTCTTGAGTAAAACAAAATAAAAATGGATCTAGATACACATTTCAAAACACATCTGCAAATTCAATTTCTGCTCAGTGTTACTAAGTGCAAGGTCCCAGACAGTGCCCTTCTCTGCATGAGCACCATACCCACATATCAGCCCTGATTCACCATCTCTGCTCAGGGTGCTTTTGGTGGGCATGGACATTGTAGGCAGTATTTGGAGTATCAGAGGGCGTGTGTGTACCCAGAGAGAATTTCACCACCATGGCTGGTGTGTTCCCAGTGCGTAGGACTGTCATCATACAGGTCACCTGTGAAGCTGCACAGAGAGATAAAAGCCTGAGGGAAGGAGGATGATGCCTGGGGGTCTCTATGGTGAGTGGGATTTTAAAACCAGGTTAAAAAATCAGCCATGCAAGAAAGCACCTTGTCTGAATGAGAGGCAGAAAAGGGACTCCTGAGTGAGAGAAGAGAGGTCAGATCAGCTTTTTGAGAAGCCTACCCTTGCTCTTTATTTCTTGTTCAGTTTGAAGAAACACTGCAAAGAGCTGACTGAGTAGTACTTGTAGCACATGCCTGTGAACTGGGAGATCAACTTTGAAATCTTAGTGATTGAGATCCATGTGGCACAGATTGCTCCATTTCTTAACCGGTTTCTTAGCCTTCCTCATTGGCACAGGAATGTGGGGAAGAGGGTCTGTGGTCAGTTCATCACACGTTGTCTCTTCCACCCCTTCTTGCTCAGGGAGAGGACTCCTGACACTATTCTCCTGGTGCACTCTTCTTCTCCCACAGGAGACAATCCTGCACCAACTTCAATGTGAGTCCTTCCCACAAGACACAGTTCTTCATGGATCCTCCCACTGGCTGCAGCCCTTCAGGAACACGGTGCTCTGGTGTGGGTCCCCCATGGGGCCACAGGTGCTCCAGCATGGGCTTTCCGTGGTGTCATGGCCTTCTTCAAGCATCCACTTGCTCTGGTGGATCATAATCATTAATTTTACAATTATATCAAATTATTTTAGTTCTGCCTGTTTTATGTTAAATTATTAATATTGAAGCTTTCTAGTTAGGTTTTGTTTTTCAACATTTTAGTTGTCTATTTTTAAAGCTGAAGGTCTCATTTCCAGGTTTCAAAGGAGAACAGTGCAATCTTTTGAAAAGTTCAAAGGAGAATGAGGGAAAAGAGTGAATATTAAAATTATGAGCACAATTATTTCTTGTTTCTATATTTTTTAAAACTACTTTTCCCAAGCATGAAAAAGCCAAGAACATTCAAAAGACACAAAAGACACACTTTTAAGAATACATATATTTATCTTTGATAACTAAATGAGATTTGTGTTTGGCAGATCCAAGTCACCATGCAACACCTCAGCAGTATGGAGTGTAGTTAAAAAGTAGAGTTTAGAGAAAGGTATTGATAGTGGGGAATATGTTTATCCTTTCACTGATGACAAATCTGTGTCAGGGGAGAGTGGATTGTGTAAGGAAAGCTACCTTAAGTATCCATGTTTTTAGTAATCTTCCTCAATTCAATACAGTGTGTCTTCTAGCCTGCACTGAAAGACATTGATTTGTTTGCTTTCAGTAAGCTAAAGAAAAATATATAGATATAATAAAGAAAAATAACACAGATTATCTGTAGAGTGAATACTGGAATTTAGCTGCATATTTATCCAGCTTTCTTCTTGAAATTACATTTGTGCAGCCACGTGTTTTTATGGTTTTATTTTCTCCCTTTGGACCCATTTATTGCCTTACTACTTCTCAAGTTGTAGAAGTGGGTAGCTCACGGAGTAAATCAGCTAGCAGAATGTTTGAAAGTCACACTCAGATCTTATTCCTGCTGTGCAAATTCTGTGATTGAACAATTGCTGTGTATGTCTTACATTTAACTCCATTCTTTGGTTTACTTGACGTAGTACAGAATAGCATAGCAAGAAAAGTGCTGAAGTACACTTACACCTTACATTTCTTCAGTTAATTACAAATCATTACTTGCAAAATTCTTAAAAGACACGGTGCAGAAATTAATGTTTGTATTACGTAGAATAGGAGATCAATGATTTTTCCCAATAAAGTTTTTCCCTTCCCTTTTATGGTGTCTGCATCTCTGTGCAGCAGAGTACTGTACTCAGCCCACTATCGCCACAGTGTTTTTAAAAACACAAACCAGCTACACAGTCATAATTTTTTCATCTCCATGGCTACTTTCAACTCCAGTAATAGAATCAAAGAACCACTAAGGTTGGAAAAGGCCTCTGAGATCACTGATTCTTGCCATTAAGCTAACATGCTCTTGTGACTTAAGCTGAGTTGGCAACTAAGCACCAACTGAACTGCTTATTCAATTCCCCTCTCCACTCCTGTCCCCATAGAATGGGGAAGAGAATCAAAGGTCGAACTTGTAGGCTGAGATAAAAGCAGTTTAGGAACTGAAAACAAATTAAAGCACAATAACAGTAATAGCAAATAATAAAAAGAGAAAGAAAAAATCTCATAAGACCCAAACAAAAAAGTGATGCATGATACAATTGTTCACCAGTCCTGAACAATGCCAGATTTTGTTTCCCAACTCAGATCTGCCCCCTCTTACGAGTAAGTCCCCCAGTTTATACACTGGGCATGATGTTCTGTGGGTGGAATATTCCTGAGGGCGGTTTGGGTTACCTGTCCCAGTTCTGTGCTGTCTGTTTCTTTTATGTACCTCCTCACATGCAGAGCATGAGACACGCACACACAATGTCCTTGACTAGGGATAAACAAAATGTAGCAAAACCAAAAACATCAGCATTTTATCAACATCATTCTCATTCTGAATCGAAAACACAGCCCTCTAAGAGCTACTGAGAAGAAATTAACATTATCCCAGCTGAATCCAGCACACACACTTTATTAAAAGCAAATAGAAATAGAAAAAAATGCTCTTTACAGCTGCCATTGTTCAGCTGTCACTGGACATACAGTTTTGTGGGTAAAAAGTCCAAAAATAGCACATCTCTATCTACTGAGTCCTTGATTTCTGCTGTGAATGACAGTACCACTGCCAATTAGTGGCAGCAGTGACAACACCTTGTCTGTCAGGAAACTGCTTTGACACCACCCATTTGTACTTCACACAAGTCACTGAAAAACTCCTTTATTTTAGGAAGTTTCAGTCATTATTAATATACAGACACTTCAAACCCATACATGGATGTTGTTTCCTACATTACTGAAATCTCCAAAATTAAGTTTGAAAAGGATCAAAGGGTAGTGAAATTGAAAATCTATGTTTCAACGTATGTTTGAATGAAAGTTAAAAACATTTAAAGTCAAGGGGAAGAGTATTTCCTTTTGCTGTTAAAATACCAGGTGAGACATCTGTATTCAAAATGCTGTAAAAGAAGGTGCAGTTCTTCTCACTGTCTCTTAGTAGAAAAAGTTATAGAGATAGGAATTGTTCTTCAAAAGCACCCTCGTGCATTTGAAGCATAGTATATGGAAATATATTCTGAAAAAATGCCTTACTCTTCCCTCTTAAGAGGGAGGCTGCCAGAGCAGCTGTCCAGAAAGAGAGAAGACAAAAGCTTTTACTGTGGTAACTGAATCTCTGTCTCACTAATTTTTTTCTGTGTGGCACAAACTAGTACACTTTAGAATATTTTCATGTGAACACTTTTGCTATATTGGAAATAAAGCTGTTTACCCAAAGTCTTTCACTGAGCTGTTTAACATTTTGCTTGAATATGGAACCAAGCAGAAGAATCACATCTCATTCTTACAACTCACAGCATGTAGCATTTGCTCATACAGAGGTAATTGCTGTCAGCTTGACAAATCACTAGGTGTTAAGATTTTCCAATAGTCTTTTAAATCACTATAGATAAAATGTACAAGAATGTCATCTTGCAGTTCTGAGCACTTAGAAACCCCAGTGCTGGTGACACGATTCTACACCCAAGAAGGTGGACGTGACTGATGCACCCTTGGTTCCCTTCTCCCTTTCCAGACCATAGGGACAATCCTTTCTGGTTGACATGGAGAGCAAATGCTTTAAAATAACACCCCCACAACCCTGCAATGACTTCAATAGGACTTTTGCCATTTCTGATGTTTTGGGGCAGTCTATCTGGATCTTGCTGCAGTCTTAATACCTCCCATACTTGATATCCCATCTGGATGTGGATATAGTTTTCATGCATCTTGTCCTGAGTTCCCCAGAGTGCAAGCTCTCAGAAATGGGAAAGATCTGAGTTTGCAGTGAGGGTATTTGCATACAGTTCTGCAATACTTTGCAGTCAAGAAATTAGTGTGGATGCACCTTAGATTTGTGGGAATACAATATATTTATGTCTTAATTGGCTCAAAGCAAAACTTCCCAAAACACTCTTTAAAACTGAAATCAAGAGAATTTAAATATGAAGGGCTGGAATCCTAAGGAGAGTTTCAATGATATCACAATTGAAAAAAAGGACAATATGTTACCTTCCTACAAATACCAAGGGATCATGGAACCTGTATGGAAGAAGAAATACCTGAACATGTTCCCTCCATTATTAACTTTGATTAAGATAATAATCATTATTTTTTACCTTTCCATATGAATACCCTAAGTTCTGCATTATAAGGGTTACTTCAAATATTTCCACTTCTGCCTTTTAATAATTTCTTCCTTTAATATGATCCTACCTTCCCATGGGTTTCAAACTGTTACATCATCCATATCCATTTATAAAAACATATATAAATATATTTTTAGTGTTCCAAATCCATTTTGAGTCAGATGCTTTGCCAATGTTTGCCAAAATTTTGTTTAAATTCACAGCTAAACTACCTTGAGATAAATAGTTCTCTAGTTGTTGAAAAAGCTTCAGCATTGTAACTTCCAGAATAAAAGATACAGAAAAACGTAGGAGCAATTAAATGAAATTACTTATTATTGATGTATAGTTTCACAAAAAAGTAAATTAACTACTATTCTATTTGGTTTCAGATTATTGTAATTAATTTATATACATTATTTTTAAAATAAAATACCATTTCATTCACTCAAGAGTGGCTCAGAAATGATGCACTCATATATAATAGTATATGCATTCAGAAGTAGGAATAATGTCCTTAAGCCTCTAGGTGCAGAGTGATCTAACTGTGCAGCCCTGAGAGTCTTTTGTGTTTGCAAGGCACCTGAGTCATCTGGAGCATATGAAAATCTGAAATTGTATCAAAATTTCATTTCCTTCCTCCTAGATCTCTCCTACTGCTATGACACCTTCATTTGCAGTAGGTCTAGTCACCTCTGTCTCCTTTGTTCAGATGTATCATTTTTATTATCATTGTCTCTGACTGCTTTACTTCCTTAGTTAGTGACTTCCTTCTTCAAGGTACTCAAGAAAAGTTCATGTTGTTCCATGGATAGACTACATTCTGGGGAATAAGGAGAGAAGGGACATTACTGTGGTGAAGGAGATTTTGTACCTGTCTGGATGTGTGTTCTCAAGCCAGGAGCTGCTGGGTGTTCTGGCGCTTGCATTGGGGTGCCAGGGTTCTCTGGGATGTTTTTCCCAGTGGTATGCGCAAATTTGCACTGAAGGCACACTTGTTAAATATATTGTACTGGCACAGAAACACAGTCTCCATCTCACTCTCCTCTCAGACTTTTTGGAAGTGTCTCCTAAAAGTAATGTTCTCAGGCACCACCAGCTTCATATCCCTCAAACTCACAGCCTATGCCTATCAAGTTTAGAATGGACTGATGGATAGCTCCCTCTCCCACCACTGTGTTCTGAGTATAACTGTGTTAGTACAGTGTTGAAATACTTATTAACAAAATTCTACATCACTTTGCTTTAAATATTTAGGTGGAATGCTCTCCCAGGCATTACAGTTCCTCTTTAACTTTCAAAAATTCTTTAAGCCAAGCAAGAAGACAAACATTAAAAAGACAAAAATAAAGACCGATCAAAATGAAATGTAAACATTTTTTAACGGCTTCCCAGTATTTCTGGGTGTATTTTTCTTCTTAGTTAGTGAGTGGTAAAACTGCCAGGACAGAGATTAGAGACTGTAACAAATCAATAATATCAACATTTTTAGGTATATTAATGAGATATTTATACATTTGTAATGGAACCCTTTTCCAGGCAGTCATTACATATGTAATAACACAGAAAAGACATTTCAGGGCAGGTTATTAGTTTGGTTCTCTTTTTAAATAACTCAACTTACTAGGAGTACCACTGTCTGTGAAACTGTGTGGTTTCCTCCTGTTGATGTCTTGAGGGAAACATAGTGCATGGTTATAGAAATCCTTTTTAGGAGACAACAAAATCGGTTCAGTGTTAGGTCACGTTCATATATTTTGTCTGACTTATCTAGGACTAAATGGAGGGAAAATTCAGTACAAGGCAAGGCCTTCAGGAAGCTGATATTTTCTGTGTTGGCTCCAGTATTTATGTTTCTTTAGGTACAAGCTAGAGTTTTCATTTTTACAAGTAGCTAGGGATAATAGTCATCTATGGATCTAAAGGCTCCAATATTTTCCTGGCTTTGAAGAGCAGGGTGCTCACTGACTGAACTGTGAAGAGTTTTTGCAAGGCAGAAAAGCTGGTATTTTACCACTTTCAAACTCAGGTAATATGCATTGGTCACCCAGCATTCAAATGAGAGCTGTCTCTTAAACAATAATCTTAAAAAAGTTATAAAGACTTTTTTTTTTTTTTTCTGTGATGTAAGTGTACTTCAGACTTCTAAAGCACTTTATTTTTGTGTTAAACTGTCTTAGGAAGAAACTATAATATTATTTTCTTTGTAGTTGCTTCAGAATTTATTGTACAGACAAAGTATTCTGAAAGTTAATTTCGGCAGTTCTTGAAAATCTTGTACTTTACAAGGGGGTAGGAGAAAATTGCATGCAAGGTGGACTTACCACTTCCCAGCTTGTCACTCTAAGCCCTCTTCCTTCTGTTGATTTTCCTGTTAAATGGTTTGTGAAAGATTAACAGCTGATAAACTGTTTCTATAACTTGTCTGTCATCACCAGCAGCTGATGACAACTTTGCAATGTTAAACGGTTGTTAAGGTTTCTTTCCAGGGCACTGTTCCTAATTCTGTCCTTCTTTTAAAGAACTACTTCCACATCTCTATTTTCTAAAGAAAAGTGTCCTGAGATGTGATGGTTTTCTTTCTTCAGAATGTGAAGGCTTATTAATTTGACATCTTCTATTATGTCTTCTTTAAGACCCAAACCAACCCAAACAACTGCCCTATCCCAAACCTAAGGCAAGAAACTATAATGTCACTTATCCTAGCTACAGGTAAGCCAGTGAAAGTCAGCATCCAAAAGAGGTAAGTTGTCTTGAGAATACTACAATCCTAAAGTCTGAGTACATGATGATCTTTATTTTTTTCTATCATTTAAATTTTTGTCTGTTTTTTGAAGATTGGATGAAAAATCTGATGATCCCCTCTCAATACTTAGTATTCCTGCAGACAATGGTTTCTTAGAGTCCCTTGAGTAAGGGTGTATGTGGCAATCTTGACTTTCCTCCAAAAAATCACTCATACAAAGCAAAACAAAACAAAAAAATCCCAATCTCCCAAGAAACAAACTGAAAAAGAAACCCAAACCAGTAAGAAGATCTGGAATGCACTGAGTTAGGGCCATAGTGCATTTATAAAAGAAGCTTGAACTTTCATAACCTTTTGATATTCACCCAGGAGAATTAACTGAAAACCATACATTTGGAAAAATTGTAAATAAAGATTACCCAAGAGGATATATTTGTTAGTTTCTGAGGTTAGAGCTTCAAGGAATAATTTAAAACCAAAATAAAAACCAAACTAACAAAACCCCCAAGCTACCATGAAAGCAATTGTGAAGGTTGGAAGCCTTGCCTTGAGGATAGGGGATGGAGGCAGAGAATATTAACTACCTGTGCTCTCATTGTCAGAGGGAAGATTGTTTGGCTTGGTAATTAATTTCCAAAGTTCCCTTTTGCTACAGATCTGAAGCTTTACCACCTTCATAGTTTAAGCACAGAGGTCCAGTTAACAGTTTCATTTGGTAGTGCTTGAATACCAGGAATTAGAGTCCCCCTACAAACATGATATGTCCATGAAGCTGCAGCTTGTTGTGTTATACTGAAGTTCCTTATATTTTCAGGAAAGTTTTGGAGAAACTTTTCACAAAATTGCTACAAATTTTTTCCATATGGATGATGTTGGCATTCTCCCTTCCCCTAGCGAGAAAGAAACCTTGCATTTCTCACAAGAAACCATTTGTAGTTTCACTCTGAATGATTCGTGGATTTGGACTCCACCAAAATTCTGTTGTACAGGGACCAACATATGTATGTGAGGTTGATGTGACATTCAGAAAGCAGTAGAGCAGAATCTTCTGCTCTATGCTAATATTTTTTATTTTGCCAATTTTTAAATTTTATTTTGCCAAATAGTTTTGCAGGGTCTTTTAATATTGGACATGCTAGACCTTGTTAAATGCTTTTCATTTTAAAAAATGCTTTGATAAAGATTTTATTTGGGAAAGGTATCTCAGATAAGGAATGATCATATTTTTATTTTTAAGTCACCCACAGTGTCTTTTCATAAATGTGCCTAAAAAAATAACAAAGCTGTTTGAAAACCCTCTGGAAGCAAAGATCTTCACATTGTGCTTGAAGGTCGTAACAGGTTACTGTAAATAAGAAATTTGGCCTTCACATAGTCACAGACTAGCAGAATCATCACAGAATCATCAGAGGATCATTTAGGTTGGAAAAGACCATTAAGACTGTGAACATCTTAAACCAAGCATCCCCTTGTCAGACCACAGCATGAAGTGTCACATCCCGCTCCTGTGACATGGTGTAAGGAAGGAGTTTAACAAAACCCAGCTCCACTGTGGTTCCATCACGCCATGGTAGCATGTGGCCTCACTTCGTCTTAAGATTAGAAATCAACTTTGGGGTTATTTAATTCATTGCATTTCCAAGTGATTGAGAATAATTAAGAACTATGGATACTTCATATACATGACTTCCTGTTGCTGGTGGGGACCTAATCTTTTTATCCCTTATTATGTACAATCACTCATTCATTGTTTTTAACTTTAACATAACTCAATGCACAACCTGATCCTTAAAATATGGGATCACTGAAGATGAAAGAGCCCAAGATGAAAGAGTCTTTGAATATTTAAGTGTCTTCTTCCTGAAGTATAAAAGAAAATAATTGATCATACAAAGTCAACATTAAAATTATTTGTGTTGCTGAAAAAAGCAATACAATAATTATTTTATATCTGTGCTGCACATTAGTGGTAAGAGTGCTTGACTAGTATAAAATTTCAAAGTCAAAATAATAACCAGGGGAGTATTGAAGATGATGGGTCAGTGCTGTGTCTGTGTTTGAAGACAGAAAGAAAATGTACTGGGAAAGATTTTAGGAGGAAAAAGGAATAATTAAAATTGTGCTAGTACCTAAAGAAATAATCTCAATTAGTAGGCTATATAAGAGAAAAAATACCAAGTCTCATTCATTCAAGTCAGCTGGTGCTCTCTCTGAGCTCCGAAAGAGGTTGGATTAGGAAAGCAGGGGAATATCAAAGGTTCAGAAAATATGTAGGGGTGGATAGTAGAACTTTAAATATGAGATTCACTTCCTTGGTAAATATTTAGGCATTTTGACTTCCTTAGAAGCACATTGCAGTCAAAATTTTTTTTTTCCAAAAGAAAATATTTGAATTAAAAAATATGAACACTTTGGTATAACAATGAGAAAGCTAAACAGTTTCAAATTGAAAAAAACATATTTACTAGCAAGAAACCTGTAGAAAGTGCACCCTAATAGATATTCTATTACTTTTGCAGGCATTGCAATTCTATCAGTTGTGTATCATATTGTTATTCCAGACACCAGATACATTTTCTTATAAATTATTTATTTGGAAAAAAACTTGTGCCATCTGGGCTATTGAGGAGCATAGTTAGATTTTAAGCACTCACTTGACAGCATTTTTACAGTAAGTTGTAATATGTACCTGGATGTGAATATTCTAGGTGAAGCACTGGGGAAGAATATAGAATAATATGCTGATATACCTTGATTGATGCAGTAACACTTTCCGTTATTGCACTGTCAAAGGAAACGTTATTTAGGATAAAGGGAAAAGATATTCATCAATTCCAGAGAAAAGGAACTTCTTTCATGAAAAGAAGTTGAGGATAATGAACAACTTAACATATCTATTATACATATCTTTAGCCTTGTGGCTAAAGCTTTGGCTTTTTTGTGTGCATGCATGGAAATATGGAGAGCATTCAGGACTGGAGCTTTCAGGATTTCCCGGGTATGCTAACTCTGCTCTTCTGCAGACATCTTCTTCAGATCCTTCAGTGGATGATAAGTGGCCAAAATAACTTTTCAGTATATCTGAGGCAATATTTCAGGAGAAGAAGAAAAATGCATTCAGAAAATATATTGTGTAATCATGGAAGACAAAATTCCTGCATGCATGCACGTCCGCTGCAGAAGTGGACTTCTATTTTTCAGTCATCTGAGTGAAAAATAGAAAGACCATCAGGTTTTCTTCAAAGAGAGACAGGAAATTTTCAATCTGGCTGCTCTTCTTGGCAGAACAAGCTTTTTGATCAGTAGTCTAAAAAATTATGCAAAATTGTAGGATCTTTCTGTTTTGTTTCAAAATAAAAGGAAAAATTGCTTGTCTGTGTGGTTCAGACCCAGCTGGCAACCAAGGCCCATGCAGCTACTCACTCAGTGCTCCTGAAGCAGGATGGGAGAGAATCAGAAGAATGAAAGTGAGGAAACTCATGGGGAAAAGACCATTTGTTGGAGAAAGCAAAAGCTGCACACATAAGCAGAGCAAAACAAGGAATTATTTCACCTCTTCCTGTTGGCAGGAAGGTGTTCAGCCATCCTCAGGTCATCAGGGCCCTGTCATGCATAATGGTGATTTGGGGGAGATTACCACTCTAAATGTTCACCCTTCCTTCTTTCTCCCCTGCTATTAACAGGCTGAGCATGATGCCATATGGAATGGAATGTCCCCTGGGTCAGTTGGGGTCAGTTGTCCTGGCTGTGTCCTCTCCCAGCTTCTTGTGCACCCCAAACCTGCTCATGAGAATGAGTATGAGAAGCAAAAAAGGCCTTGGCTCCGTGTTAGCCCTGCTCAGCAATGACAAAACCAGCCCTGAATTAGCAACACTGTTTACAGCACAAATCCAGCATGGCCTCATACCAGCCGCTGTGAAGAAAATTAACTTCAGCCCAGCCAAAAACAGCAGAACGTTTCTTTGTTACCATTGCATTATTTTAGGAACAAGATTGTTACATCCCAGCACCGAGGAAAAAAAAAAAATTACAGTGAAGTTACAAAATTGCATTGGAACATGAGCAATTTTGCAGTTGCTACAGATCAGGAATTCTGGGTTTGGCCTAGGACACTTTTTTGTGAGTGACATCTTTACTTTTCTGAGCATATAAACAGTATCACTTTTAAAGCAGACTTAATGTAGGTTTCATTATTTTTCTTCTTCAGGACTGGGCAGTATCATTCATTCACTGTTTCAAGCAGCGGTTGGGAAAGAATAGCAGAATTGTTTTCTGGAAGTGAACAGAAAGAGTAGTGATACCTTTGCCATGAAATTAGGCAGTGCTTTTTTGGGAGTTCAGTAGCGACAAGCTCTTCACAGGTGAACGTGGAAAGAAAAAGACATCACAGTGATGCCTTCTGTCATCACCTATCCTTCTGCCGTTGGGGAAATGTTCCTTCTGGAGAGTGCCTGTCTACCTGCCTGTCTTGTCTCTACAACTGAGGATCTGCCAGACTGTGAACAGCACTGGAAACTTTTTCAAGGACTAAAAAAAGGTATCAGCATCACATTGTAATGATTTTGAAATTAATTTCTTATGTATGCTCTGCTCTATAGAGAGATGAATGTGACTGTTCAAGCAGTGCATTGACAAATGGGATTATAAGGCTGTGATTCTACAGATGCCTACATTTGTGCCAGCCTTAGGAGATACTTGGCACACATGTCAGCATATATCTGTTTGGTACTTACTGAAACCCATAGTGTGTGGCTTTGAAATTGTATGCTGCACACTTGCTGTGCCTACAGGAAATCCTGCAGGTTGGTATCAGTGTTCAAAGACTTAGAAAAGGAGGGGGGAAGCAGGGAAAATACAAGGAAAAACATTTGTAAAAAGGTTGGTTTTATATTACAGCATTGTGAAGGGAATGAAAATCAATAGTAGTTATCCACTCGGCTTTCCTCCATGAATTCTTATGTTACAAATGAGCTTAAGTGGATGTATTCCAGCTGTTCATTTTATAAAACAAATGTTATTTCTGTGAAAAATCATTGGTGCCAGGCAAAGGGCTATGAGACATGCGCTGAAGGGAGCAATGGAAACAAGCACCACTGAGCTCTCTCTCATAGACAGGATGCCATATAATCCTTTCCCCAGCCTAACTGGAGGATGCTCTAAAATTTGCTAGGCCTTCTCTCCTTCCTACAGTTTGACAATTGATCAGGCGTTTTACACCTCTTTATAAAACACTCTCTAAGCCTGGCCCAGGCAGGCTTCCTCCATACAGCTTCCCAGGTACTTTGCAGGGGAGCCTGCAGCAGCCAGGCAGCTGAGTGATATCCTCAGTGCTCCTCTGGTGCCTCCTCCCCTGCCAGGGACTGTGCTGCTTCATATAGACATCTTGAACTTATTGTTTCTGACATTCTATTTAAAATATTTATTTTCTGAGAAAGATCTTGGAAGTAATTCTATAGATCTCTTGCACTAGCAGCTACCTCACTGCAGCAATGTGTTTTGAGAGCTGAACTCAGCCATCAGATATTGTCTTCATGTTCTCCTGTCCCTGGTTGCAGCTGGATTAGCACTTTCATATTGTTATTGGTACAGCTGGAAGGCATAGGGTGCGCAGATAACCAGCAAAACAAAACAAACAATTACTATTACAGAAAACAGCTGTATTTGAGTGCTTATTTGATAAGAGAGAAACTTTTTCTCCCAACAGAAATTTTCTTTAAAGAAAAACAGGCTACAGGCTTGCTGAATTTCATGCCATTCTTTTATTGCAGTTTTCTTTCAGGAAATATTCTGTGGCTTATTAATATTTTCAAAATCTTTAAATTTTGTCTAGAATTCCTTCTCATTGAACAGTTTGAGGATGGAAATATTAAGAGAAAAGAGTGTCTGGATGTTATTTTTTTTCTGCTACCCTGACTAAACAGATGAAGGATGAGTCATTGACAGGCCAAAAACCTGTTCAAAGGGAATGCATCAAGCCAGAAGGGCTTCCTAGTGAGCAGGTACATAAACATGATGCTCGTTAAGAAATACTAGACAAAAAATTCCTTAAAAGAAAAGTAGAAACATGGATGCATTGCCTAGTCCTTGGGGGTACTGTCCAGAGATGAAGGAAAAATTCAGTTCATTACTAGGTGGTACACATGCTGGAAGGTAGGAGGGCAGAAATAGGTGGAGTGGATGGAAGTGATTGTGATGTGGTACAACAGCCAGGCAGGCAGGCAGGCCGTCCTGGGCAGAAGGTGCTGGAGAGTAATTGTTATTTTCTCTCTCTTTCTAACTTTGTAACACAGCACAGTGCTCCTACACTGCTGGAAAGAACACCTAAAATCATTAACCATCCATCAAAACACCTGAAAACAGCAGAGATGACCCAAAATTTCATGTAAAAGTTAAGAACATGAATGAGGTATCTGCAAAGCATTTGCATCCAAGTACACATTCTTTGGAGGATAATAAAATTATAGGAAATCTCAGGTTGGTAGGGCCCTCTGGGGGTCTCCAGTCCAAAGCACAAGGCTTTGTTTATTTAGGTTCTGAAAACATCCATAGACCAACTGCAGTCTTCCCAGATAAGATGAGCCAATGCCTGTCTGTTCTCACAGAGAAAGGTTTGCCTTATGCCCACTCTAAACCTCACTTCTTTCAAGCTATTTCTGTTTTCTCCCATCCTCCTACCAAACACTACTGTGAGGAGCCTGTCACAATCAATTGCATCCTGCAGATCTGTCCTTCCCTGATCTGTCTGCCTCCAGACTGTAATTTCAGAAACTCTTCCAGCCTTAGTTCTGGACTTGTCACATGTCCTTGTTCAGTTCCTCATGGTCCCTACTGCCCCTTACTCCAGCCTGCCTAGGTCTCTGAATGGCAGCTCTTTCCCTGAATATATTGGCTGCTTCCCCCTGCCCCAATCCAGTTTTTGTGGCACCTGCAATGCCAAGGATGGTGTGCTCTATTGCCTTCTTTAGGTCATATTTATATATGTCATACAGGAAAGGTGCCATCGAAGATCCCTGTAGTACTCTGTAAGTTACTGAGCACTGCCCACACATCTCGACTCTCAAATCAATTATCTAGACAGTTTTTTAGCAATGTTCTTGTCCACCCATCCAGACTGTAAGTTCCCAGCTTGTATGCAAGATGGTTATGGGAGACATTGCTAAAAGCCATGCTAAATGCAAAGTTCCATTTTTCCACTGCTCTTCTCCAGTTGGCCAGGTATCACAGAATCAGAACATTCTGAGTTGGAAGGGACCCACCGGGATCTTCAAGTCCAAGTCTTAAGTAAATGGCCCATGGTATGATTTACCTGTGTCAACCTCTACTATTTCCAGTCACTTTCTTCTCCACATGCACAGAAATGTACTGTAGGAGGACTCACTCCACAAACTGTGTGAAAACCCTGCATCGAGAAGTTATTCCCAACACCCAGCAGAAACCTTTGTTGGCTGGAGTCCCACTGTGTTGCCCTTCAGGATCTGACAGACCCCAGTAAGCACCAGGGTCTGTGGTGCAGGGACTTTCATGAACTGCTTAAAGAGGATGTCAACAACTTTGTCTTCCAGATTGCATGGTTTGTGAAAAACTGACACCTTAAAGACTCCTTTCCTGGCCTCTCTGCAGACCCTGACCTGAAAGCTCTCACCCAGATTTCTCTCCATCATGTACAATAGCTGCATATATCCAAGCTACTCCTTCTCCTAGGGGTCAATATCCTCCCTTGTACCTTTTCCCTGCTTGTCTTCCTTTCTGTACATACATTAGATGCTGGTGTTTCTTCACCCTCCTTGACCACTCCTGAGCCATCTTGTTACCATTGTCCTTCATCCTTTGTTTTCTACCTCTGTCTACTCTTTTCTTTTTAATCTTGGTCTGCAATCTCCCTCTCCCATCATTCCTTTTTTAAATGTCTCCTTGCCAGCTTGGCCAGCCTGTTGGCAAAGGTGTCCTTGCTCCACTTTTTCAGGTGGATACCACCTGTTTCTAGCAGTCTGCCATCTTCAGAGAGGCTCCCATGGCTGTAAAAGTGGCCTTCCTGAGGCTGAGACTTCCTGCCCGAGAAGGTGCTGACCTGCAGACCTGCAGCCTCCCTCAGATCTTTGTCTGGGTCGAAGCCTCTGCTGTGCTGGGGGAGTTGGTCCTGTGGATGATGGACACTGTGCCCTGCGGGGCATCACCTGCATGGCAGTGAACCCTTGCTGCCTTCATCCATTTCCAGTCCCCTTCTGTGCATCTGTTCACACATGCTGCTGTGCCTGCCTGCTGTGTTGTGATTTATCATCAGATAACTTCTTTCATTTGTGGAAGCATAATCATAACGGCTTACATGTACAACAGACCGTGTGAGAACACAAATTCTGCGTGATATAAACATTCTGCAGCTATTTCCACAGACAAAGAGAAATACATTTGCTACACACTGAGATTCAATAGGGATCTAAATTGTCTTGCTTTGAAGCTCAGTTTGAGACTAGAGTTGGGATATTTAATTGGCAATGCCAAAAGAAAAGAAGCAGTGTGGAAATGACTTTCTATCTTGGAAAAAGAGGATAAAGTAAAAAGAGAAAAAAAAGCAAATAAGTGATATATAAAGTTTTCAGATCTATATAAAAAGATCAGTGTGATGACTGTTATTTTCTCTTGCAAATGTTTAACAGGGACATGAAGGAGGCAGTAGCAATTAATTAAAACTTTTGGGTCCAAGCATAATTGTCATTTATAAGCTGGTTCATTTTGGTCTTAGAACACACACAAGAATATGAAGCAAAACAAAAGTAAGACTCTGTTAAGCTGGTATCTAAGCTGCCATTACTTCTAATTACAATTGATTTTCCCCTGCAGTCGTTATTGATCAATGTGATATATGCCACAACTCACATTTCAATAATTTTTAAAAAATTTTAATTTCCTTGCCAATCAGCCAATTTTTAGCTCATTCATGTCTTTATTTTTGTTGTTGTTTTGAAAACACCATTCCTATTCATCAAAGTACATAATATAACATAGTAATATAATATAATATAATATAATATAATATAATATAATATAATATAATATAATATAATATAATATAATATAATATAATATAATATAATATAATATAATATAATATAATATAATATAATATAATATAATATAATATAATAATATATAGTTTTAACTGGTGTGAGTACCAAGGAACAGGAAATGAGCATAAACTGTCACCCAGATGAATTTGAAAAGAATGTATATAAAGATTGAAATTTCTTGCCATTCTAACTCAAAGGTTCTTTTTAGAAGCTGCTGTTGATCAGAGAGGTGAGGAATGTGTCATTGTGTTTGCTTTAAAAATGAATTCTGCTAGCTTCACTTTTGAACAGCACACTATTTTTTATTATTGATTCCCTTTATGTTCTCATTCTTAACAAGAGATACAAAATACAGTATAGTGCTTATTAAGTACAGTTCAGCACTTGATAAGTACAGTGCTTGCACAGTGTAAGCACTTACATATGTAGCACTTGACTTTTGTCTGAGCTGTTTTGCATGATTGTGCTGTGGCAGCATCAGAGGCCTGAACACAGCCAGGGGCCCTCTGGGATGTATGTTTTACAAAATACTTTTAAAGTGATGATTACTGGATCAAAGAACTTTCTACCATCTGTTATATTCTTTACATAGTGTGACTTACAGTGTCCCTCAGAGCTCTATAATAGAACCAGATCCTGTAAATTGATAAATAAGATTCTACAGCATCTCATGTCCTGAACTTGCTGTGTGTGATTTTTTTTGTAAAAAGCAATTGAATGAACTTGTAAAATAAATTAAGTTATAAAATATAAGAAAATATGTGAAAAAATAGGGAAACATAATAAAGAGTGAAATGATAGTTCTGCATTTAAAATATTTTTAAAAGCAGAGGGGAACATGGCTCATACATGTATTCAAGTCTTTCTTCTTAATTTATTCGAAGTTCTAGTAATCTAATCAAAGGACAGCAAACAGCTGTTATCAGTCAATGTTTATACTTTCACAATGTAAAAAAATACCAAGCCTAATCAACAAAAAATTCAGAACTGTTGTGCTGAAAATCTTACTTCTATCTCACCCCTTACCCTGGTGTGATGCTCACCCTTCCTGTGTGCCACTAGGATGAAAGAATGACAGTTTTAGTCCCTTCAAGAGGAAATGGGGAGGATTGCAAGTTGTTCATATTCCTTCCAGTCTTGTGTCTACTTGGGACTATTTTTGTCTTTCTTTGTTGTTTTTTCTTTTTACCTTTTTTTAAATTTTTTTTTATTTTTTTCCTCACAGTCCTATTTCTTCTCAGGGGCTCCCAGCTGAAGCCAGAGAGTGTCAGAGCTGCCTGGCCCAGCCCCAGCTGCCCTCAAGGGCTGCTGTTTGTCACCTGCTGACTCCCCAGCTGGTCAGTGGAGCCAGTGCTGTGCTGAAGGTCACAGGGTGAAGCTAAAACTGGAGAGGCCAGAGGTGCTGCTCCTCTTGACAACTGGCCAAGCAGGCTGAGGCCACAGTGAGCCAGGATGAACTCTGCTGCCAGGGTGCTACAAGGTCTGCAACATGTTACTGGTTATGGCAAAATCGTGTCCTGGGATATATTAAAAAAACTCTGACCGATTATCATAATTCAGAACAGGCAAACAGGGTATGTGAGGATAGTGATCTCTTCATAAATTACAATGAAGCTCAAAAATAATGTAATTTATTCATGTAAGTATAATGAAAACATTATAATGTATAATAATATTAATACAATTCCTTTTTTCTTTCAAAGGACTCCTGAACTAATGTCTGTAATTTTTGTTATTTTCAAGAAGAAACCTTTCACCTGATGATGGCTTGCAGCTCCTGTCCTCTTGTTAGATGCTATTTAAATGCTTAGCTGTACATATTAAACGTGATGACTCACAAAAATTTAGGGCACAGATACTGGGCAGCTTCATGACTGGGCCTCCAACCAAGAGCTGAATTGTCCCTTATAGCATTGAATTAGAAAATTCAGGTTCTCAGAAATCCAAATATGTTCTTATGTTCTCAGAAATTGGCAAATGGAAGGGTACATTTATGAGCAAGTGAGTTTTATACAGTTTTAATGAATTTTTCTGAGACCTTCTCTTTATGTCAGAGAAAACACTTATTTTTTCCCCTCTGCTTTCTCATGTACTGTGGCTGAAAATGTCAGTATCCCTCAAATCTTATAGTTTCTCATGCATCTCATCTGAATGCATTGTTGCTCCCCTGGAGAAGGTCTGTTTCTTAGATTGCTGTTCATGCAGTAGAAAACACGCACACACACACAGATACTTTTTCTCCACTTGACATTCACTACGATTCTCTCGGCATTGTAAAGAAACCAGCTTCCAGCTTTAAAAAAGAGATTTGGTTGTGGAAAGAATGTTTTCTCCTGTAATGTGCAACAGGAATTATGACATCTTCTGTTTCTGTAAGGAAGAAAAGTAAGTGAGGTGTATATTATGGCCTACCACTGATCTAGAGTTGGTTAAGATCACCCAAAATTACCTGTGAAAGGGGTTGTTGACATTTTAGGTGAACAAAAAAATCTCAGAATTTTCAGGCTTAGGCAGAAGAAAACAGAAAGAAGAAATTTTTTAAAAAAATGATACCAACCAAAACCCTGAAGAAAAAAATCTGGAAATTAAAATATTTCTCAGAACATTAGCTTGGTTAATTTCTTTCTGGTACTCCCCACGTTTTCTCAAGCTGCAGCCAAATTTCAAAAGCACTGTGGTGTTCCTTTTCTCTGTCTTTTATGTGGATGATGTTTGTATAGTTAGGGCACAGCTCAGTGGGGCTTGCTGTACAAAAGATACTTGAAAGATAGAAGGGAGATAAATCCATTCAGTAGGGTGTTCTTTGCTCCTCTAAACCACTGGAAAGCACTAGGCAGTCTGTCAGGAGTTTCTAAGGGCCATGAGTTAGATGACTAATGTCCTAAATAAGTCTTTCATCTGTTTATATACATATCCAAATCCCTGTTACAGAATGAAAATACAAAATGACTTTAAGTCATTTGTTTTTTTCAGTCACCACATAAATACATCCCAAGTCCCAGCTAAAGCTGGACAGGCAGGCAGCCTCACAGTTTTTTGAGGATGACCACTGACTCTAGGAACAATCTGCTTTTTGGACAGTGGTTCAGTGATTTCCAGGCTTTCTGGGGACCTAGAAAGGCAAATTTCTTCTGTGGCCCTCACTGCGTTTGAGGCAGACCACTCTACTTTTTAACTCCTTACACATATATGCTGAGAATAACTTAAAACAATGTTAAAGAGGACTAGAAGAAGCTGAAATAGTATTGTTAGACTTGTAGTGGTTTATATGTTTTCTTATCTAGCAGCCCCAACCTTTCTCTAGAGGCTGCTCTTGGTCATCTGCTGATTCCTTACTTCAGTTTGCTTTTTTTACCCTGCCAGCATTTGCAGGGTTTACACTAAAACAATGAGGCAACAGCCCCCTCACTAGCAGACAGATATTTAATCAGGTCAGGCATGTCCTGAGATCCTGCTCTGTCAGGTTGGTAGAGAGACATGGCCTTTTTCTTGTACTGCCTCCATTACAGATTTTATGCGTGGAAAACATCATTGTCTTATAAAAAAGGAAAAAGAAAATTTGGCTCAAATAGAGAGGAATAAAATATAAATTATTTGAGCTCTGATAATACCTACCAGTGAGATTTGGAATAGGTTGGGACCAGCTAGTCTAGAGATGAGAAATTGTGCTGGGCTTATTTCAAGCATGTGGCATAGATAAAATGAAGGACAATTGTCTATTTTTTAGTTAATATAAAAAACACATCTACCAGGATTTTTCTAAAAAGAAGAAAGTACACTATACAAGCTTACCAAATTCCGTGTCCTTGTTTTAATCACAAACAGGTGTTATGAACAATTTAGTAGGGTTCCAAAAGAATCAAATCTTACAAGACAAATATAAAGTACTAAAAGAAATTCTGTCTTGTGATGAGGCAGAGATGAAGATAAGAGGGTAGGAATAAAGAAGAGTTATATCCCATATAGGATGAAAATCAAAATGCTAGAAAATTTTGGAGCAAAGAAGGGTACACATGAAGATCTCATATTTGTTAGGCTTCTCCCTAAACAAATCTTACTCCAGTGTATTTTGCAACTTGTAGGAGCCAGTCTAGTCCACAGAGTCCACATAGGGAAATGCAGTTCTGTTAGTCATGATGATGCCTTAATATTTTGGTCTTTATATTTTTCAAATCTTGTGCTGCATTAGGGCATAACTCTAAACTTCATATAAAGTGTTAACTACTGTCTTTGGTCAGATGAAACAATTCCTATGGGCCTGGAACCCAAGGAAGCCTACAGCCTCAGGCCCTGAAAAGTATAAACAGAAGTGAACTGGGGGGAAACTGAGGGCATATGACTTCATAAACTGAAGTTGTAATTGGAGAATTAACCCCTGATATACAAATAAACCAAACTTCTATCTGTCTGAAAAACTCGTGACCATTGTCTGTCTTGTGTGTAGGCTCTGTTCTAGGTAGCTGCTCCAAGGCATCAATGATGAGAATATTTTCTGATTAATATATTTCAGTTTTCATCCTAATGTTTGCACAAGTCTAGTTTACGCTAATCAGTGCCATAAATCAGCATTTTCTGTGGAAAGCAGAAACTTTCTATACATACTAAGAAAAATATAGAGGAATATAGAATATCTTCCACATAGAGGAAGGTTATTTCAAAGTTTTCTGTAACAGAGGCCCTTTCCTCTAAAAGTGCTGCCCAGCACTGGAGGATTCATACGAGTCACATATAGCACAGTAATTTCCAAATGTTAATGTGAACTATTTATATTTCAACTGATGTAAGTAGAAGTCAGAGTTCACAAGAGGTCTGAGGAAAGTAAGTTTTTGTGTTACTGAAATGCAGTGAATTGGGAGCTCATAATTCTCTTGGACACCTGAGCTCACAGATTTTAGTCTCCTCTGGGGGGAGGCAGGTTTTGTTCTCAGCCAACTCCATATTTTCAGTTTTTTTGCCCAGTGCAAGGCTAGCAAATACCCTGCTGGCAAAAATCTTTATTTTCTCACTATAAAGGTCTTAAAAATTCTTCAAGATTTTCTTCATCACTTCAAATACCTCTTACTATCAAAGCTTTATTTCTTTATTTTTGCCACAGAATTACCCTCATTGTGTCTTGTTTCATACCCAATATTTGAACTAAATTGAAGCAGTATCTTCCCCCTCACTAATAAAATTTTGGTTGCTGTTTTGCCTCTGAGAGTGTCAAATCAAGAGGATTCACCCTGCTGAAGTCTCTGGTGGCTTGCTCCTTATCTCTTTCAATAGTGATACACCAATACTGTATGCCCTGCTCGTCAGTGCCTTGATTTGAACACTTTGACTTCAGTCCTGTGCCTTGGGTCATATAAAAGACACAGTGGTTGGAAATCAGGGTGGATCACCCCATGGGTGTCTGGTGCCATTTCTGGTGCCATTTGTGATGCCACTTGGCTGCCTTGACTGGAAAGTCAAGGAGGGCTGTGGTCCCAGGTGAACCAATGATGTAAATCCAAGTGGGTGTTTTGAACACAAGAAATGATCTCAAATATGTCTAGCTTCTGGTGTGTCAGCACTGGGTCTTTCCTGCAGTATCACAGGGCATTTGCCTGGCAATTTTCCTAGAAATGACCTTTGAGTCATACCTGGGCCTATGGCAGGAGGAAGACAAATGGTATTCTGATTTTAGACAAGTGGAAGCTTCCTGACATGAAGCAATATTTGTTTAATAAAAGACCCTCACAATCTGTCTCTCACAATCTATCTGTAATAGAATCTTTAATAGAATGAGTTAGATTGCCTGAGTCCTTAAGAGCTGCCTACCCATGTAAGGGTCTTGTAGGAATGAGTCAACATTCAAAGTTTCATTGAAACAGCTGGTCAAAATCTACATTTTTAATAATTCAGGTCCCTTATTAAGCATGTCAAGATGCCTTCTTATTCTTTCTGCCACAACAAGGTAGAGGTGACTTTCCTAAGTTGGAACTTCTGGATATTTTTCAAGACTGTGACCCACCATCATTTATCTCCTGTCAGTGAGCCAAATTTTATCTTTCACAGACTTTCAGGCAGAGGTTCATAAAAGTACTCAGATGTCTTTGCTCAAGAATAGCTATCAAACACACAGCCAACATAGATTACTTTATTTTTATTGGATTGAACAGATCTGCGGCACCAGAAGCACTCCTGTCAGCAATCTTCAGGCTTTTAAAAGCAGATTTACTAGTGGCACAATGTCTCCACATCTCAGATTCTACTTTATTATCTGTGAGGTGTCAATCATTCACCTTCAGCCAATTAATTTATACCAGACAGAGGTGAGATCTGCTGTGATGTCTAGAAATTCAGCTCTTCCAGTCTATGTCTTGTATCCAATGTGCAGCCAAAATCCAACACTCCTAGGTCAGATTCCTTCACAGAGTAAACACTTCTACAAAAGTCTGTTTTACCTCATCATCAGTATTTTTAAATAAAATCCTTGCCTTTTCACATATGAATCATACTACATGAGAAACCCACATCTACTGCTTGCTGAGTGTACTGAAGCAGATGATCCATATCCCAGGAGCTGTCTCCATCTCAGAGCCTTTTCTGACTTATTCACCTCCTACCAATTTTGTAGTTCTTCATGGAGCTGGGATTACCTGATTCTACTTATCCGGAGTTCTTCTGGGTTTTTCAAACATTTTGTAATCTTTATACTTATTGAGGAAAGCCTTTCTGTTGACAGCATCTATGCTTTTCCTGGCAAACAAACTTTAATCAGCACTTTCCTTACCTACTATGTATTTTTTTGCTCACTCCTTTTCTGGGGCAGTCTGTTTCTGTGTCTTCAGTACATTCCTTTCTCCTTCACCCAATCCCAGCATACTCCTGGGGGATTTTTTGGTGTTATGGGTGATGCAAAGTATTCAAACACTTGTTTGCAAAGGAATTGCACTAATTTTTTAATATTTTTCTTACTTCTGCTTCAGAAAATTGCCTGTCAGTTCTGACTCAGAAGGTTCAAGTGGTGTGCAGTCAGCGTGGGAAAGGCACAGAACATACTCATCAGTAGCGAAGATGGAATTTACAGACTAGTGACCAAAGTAATGTTCCACCAGGGTTAAGTAGATTAAAATAATCTGATTTTAATCATCCAGGTTCTTACAGAGAAGTTGACTGGTCAACATCAATTCCCACAGACAATGTTGTGTTCTTTCTGTGTTGTGCACATCGATCCAGGTGCCACATGCCAGTATGTTCCTTTCTCCTGCTGAAGCACTTGTCTGCTGGTGCTTTCACAGGGAGTTCATGGTGCTCATCCTCCTCAAACAGGCCTCTGCTTTCTGTGGTGGCAGCCAGCTCTGCTTACTTCTAAATTCCTAAGTCCTTTATTGGATATGCTATTTAACAGCAGGTAGCACTAAAATCTGGCTTTTGTCTTCTGCCAAAAGTGTCTTTCCTTAGCAGTAAGTTCCATAGTGAAAACTGCTGTTTTAAAATTTGAATGCCTGTTTTCCTACCCCCTATGTTGGATGCTTGTTACAGAAAGAAATAGCCATAATTATGTGACATTAAAAAGCTATTTCTAAAACTGGACAGATAAAGCTTTCAATGTGATGTCACAGTTCAGGGCAGCTGATCTTACCTTGCCGTCATATCAGGTGTCAATGATTCCAGCAGCTATAACCTGGAATGAGCACTGCTGGGGAAAGGCTATAAAGTAGCAGATTTTGACTCACCGTGGATAATTTCCCTTACTAATTGCAAACTAGCTGCAGTAACTAGTTGTTAATGCCACAAAAATGTTATTTCACAAGATTTTGACATTTTTGTTTCTAATTCCTTTCTTGTAATGATTGCTTTCCTTATGCCACTGCTTTTAGCATACTACAAAGAATGGCCATGAAATTAAACCTCTAGGTAGCAAGCTAAAGTAAATAATAAATGTTATTATGGGGAAGAAATAGATTTCATCTTGCAAAACACTGTAATTTATATGTATATATTTACATTTTTTAAAACATAAGTAAGTATGCTGTCTCTGAATAATATCTCTATGCTTCTGCTTTGGCAGGCTCCTGCATCCAACCTCTAGGGTATTGAATCAGACACAAAATAATTACTTTTCTGACCCTTTGGGCTCTACACTGGCTTCCTCTAATGAGTTTAAGAATGCTGGCTTGCACATTTTCTGGGAAGCCCTTCTGGTATAGATGGTATGTGTCTGCCTCTCAGGGACAGACGCTTGAATAGTCAAAGTACTATCTGAGCTGACTTTTGCTGAGTTGCACAGAGATGGTATTTCTTGGTTGAAGCAGAGGCAGGCAGTGCTACAGTAAAATGGAAGGTTAACCAAATTTTTTTTTTTTTTTTTTTGGTAGTTTGGTAGTTCCCTTGCTTCCCTTCACTCTTCTGATTATGGTAACAGTTACAAAGCACCTGTGTGAATTGGACTTTCCTGGATTCCGCAATTTATCCTGGTACAAACGCACTGTGGCTGAATAGGAATGTGATAATTTTTACATTGTTTACTGTCCAAAACATAATCATGAGAACCTCTAATTAATGAGATGAGGTGTCTTCAACAGAATGATTCACACTGTAAAAGCTGTGGATGTGTTTAACTGTATCTAATTGTATTCTCTTTCTCAGACTTATTAAGAAAGCCAAGATGATTCCCTTTGCTTTTAGGAGCTGGTTGATGAAGGTATAATTGCTGATGTGCTGACAACCAGCAAAATTAAATGATAGTCCAATTTGAGCACAGATGCAGAATTTTCACTATAAACATGCCAGTCAGGTTTTACTTAGATGTATCTGCTTGAGCTTCACATAATTGGCAAAAATAAGAACAGGGAAAAAGTTTTACTATATGAAAATTTGCTTTTTATTTATATGTAAATGTAGCAAAAAGGAAAAAAAAGTCTAAAGAAAGTTGATCCCACTCCCACATATACAAAATGGCTAATAAATTATTGCACTCTCTCACATATTGTTTTCAGCACATTTGCCATCATTCTGTTTTTTATTGATTTCTTGGTTGTTTTTTAAATGGAAGCTGTCTTTGATAATGTGTCTTTGATAATGGTACCAACTAGATGAGATTGCTGTACTTTTCAGTATGTTGTGATTGTCATACTTTACTCATCTTTCTTCTGTTTAGGACATGAGTCACCAAATATCTTATGAGAGATTGGAACTTTATTGGATAAGGGGCTTTGAAGTTTGGGCAAGCTTTTATGGAGATGGAAAACTGGGAAGCTTAGGTCTCTTTTAACGTTTTCCCAAATGGTGATCTGAAGCTTGTTATATAGCTTCTTTAAAAGACCTTCACAAAAAAAATCAGATTTCCTTTAATCAAGACTGCTCCTTGAAGATACAATCAGTATTGAAGTTAGTCAGGAAGATTAACTCCCTGACAGAACTGATCTAGAGAACTTTTTCTGAAGCCAATTTAATCAGGATTAGCATATTTCTTAAGTTTCACTACCATTTTTAAAAAATAGTATATTGATTTGCATTCTTTAAATATTACCTATCTTGAAAATATTTCTAATTAAATTGGTAATCTAGATTTATATGCTATTTCCTATCAAATTGAGGCAAGAAATAGACATAACATCATGAAAAGGTTTTATCCAGTGAACTGAACCTGTCTCTTCTTCCTTTTTTTTCTAGATGTGGATCCCCTGGATGCTGTGAAAATGCTGAATTTGATAGATTTGCTCTTGACTTACATTATCGTGATGGAAGAAGACAATTTAATGATGTAGAGAACAAAAATAAAGACAGCAGTGCAATGGATCCAAAAGTGTCTGAAACTATTCTTCTCTGCTTTGAATAGCTGATATAGAAATAATAAAAAAATAACTTGCTCCATAAAGCTCTCAAAGATACTAAGATTCATAATTTCTTTTCTCAGCATTAGCCTTGCCACTTCTGTTTAATATTCTGTTCTCCTTGAGATGAGTGCAGTTATTAAAAGAGAAAAGACAATCAAGTTTACTTCTATGAGTCTAGCCTTTGAAATCAAAAGAATTACATGGATTTACTGCAGTTGAGTCTCTGGCCTGTGTTAATTTCCTGGATTGTTATTCAGATAATTTGGTATTTTTGGGTAGGCTTTAAGATTCAATTAGGTCTCCATACTAAAAAATTTGGAACTGCTCTTAAAATAATCAGTCTGAATAATTTGACTAATGTATTTTCTACCAATGAAACTAATATATAACTCCAAACTAACATATCATGAGACATTTGCTTGATAGAACTTGTAATATCACTCACACTCTTCCAAATCTCCATTTTAAGTTGTTTAGCAGTTTTTAAATGTTCTAGGTTACAACAAGGAAAATACACTGAAAAAAAAACCCCTTCCTTTTGCTTTGGTGGTCAATATGTACATGCTTTAGACCTTAAAATTAGAAAGGGGTAGACTTTCCTCTGCCGTGATACTCCACTAGCATTTGCCCAAATTATCTATCTGAAACAATATGTTGAACATGCTCTGGCCTCCCACAGCTGCATTTATACTAGTAAATTAAAATGTCCAGAAGCCTTTCTGGGTACTCCTGTGTGAGTACACTGCATACTGTAGGGTGGTGGCAATGTTCTGTGCTGCTCTCATGGCCTGTGCCAACCATTTTTACATGCCAATTAATCCCAGGCATACTTAGGCTAGAAACCCGGTTTTTCTCCCAATCTGTGCCAGCTGGCCTCAGTGTCTGGGAGTGCTGTTGAGCATATTTCATTTATGGCTGGATCCTTTTCCTGGTGGGTGCCTTGAGTGGATAGAAGATAATGTTCTGTGATACTCTGAATACTTAGTGACTGTTCATTTGAATTCAGGTTCATTCAGCAAGACTAAAAATAATCCTTCCTTTCAAAAAGCGGGATTGTAATGACCAGATTACATTTTAAGTATTATAATATTTTTCCTGTGACCATGCTTTTTTTTTTTTTTTTTTTTTTTCATTTTGAAACACAATTAAGGTGAATGGTATTGAAAGTCCACTTTTGGACTGACATTTATATTTTAAATATAGTGCTAACATTTATAGTTTAAATCTTCATTGGCTCATTTAGTGACCTATGTACCACGTATAGCCAGAGGAAGAGGAAAAAAAAAACCTCTTTAAACTTCTCCATCTGTTTAGATGGAGAACACATAACCCATTATATTTTATTACATTTATATGAAAAATAACAGGCAATTTAAACCAGATATTACATTGGTAAATGATCCACTCATGACATAGTGTTTCTCTAACTAGTTTCATAATTCCGTTCATTTCTAATTAGTAAAATAATTGCCACCATCTCCAGATCTAGTTATTTTATCCATGCGGTTCAGGATTTTACTTGACAGTACAAGATAGGATTTCCAAGGACACTTGGAAGCTGACAGCTACAGAATGCAAGACAAGAGGATGTCAGGCTGATGCCACTCGCCTGGGACATATGGATGGAAGGCAATCTTGGGTTTTTTTGGTGATCTCTGCAGTGTTGTTGTAAAACTGAGCAGGTGTTTTCATCCTTGTTGTGCCTTCTGTTCCTGAGCCTTTCTCAGCTCAAAAGTGAAAGACTTGGATAAATAAAAGTGTACAATCACTACTGTTTGGTACCTTGCTCCTGTAGCAGCATTACCTTGAATATAAACCACTCTTCATCATATGATATATTTTCAGAGATTGACATTTTCTTACAGGTTCTTTTTGGTAGGTGGGAAAAAGCCTCTTCTGGTCTCTGACCATTCAGATTTCTATTTAATACTGCTTATCTACTCCTCAAATATGAAAATAAGCATTTCTTTGCTGTTTCTGCTAAACAGGTTATACTCATTAAGGTGCCCTAGTATAATAGTGTAGATGTAGTTTAACAGATAATATACTAATTTCCTGACTCAATGGCTGATTCTACTGTAGGGGCCTTTCTTCCACCTGAAATAGTTAATTCCATCTTATGAAATCCTCCAAGAGACAAACAGATTCTCCAGTTCTGTATCTGCCTTATCTAGTCATCCTGTAGAAATTATGCACAGGTACAACAGTGTACAAACAGATTTTTCCATTCAGACATATTTCAGAAATATCTGTTATATGTCAGCTTTTCAAATGCCAGAAATTGCAGATAGCATATCTGACCTTGCAGATGCTCTCTATTAACTTTGTAAGTCTTTAGTTGTCATTTTTTGTTGTTATTTTTTGCTAAAATTCTTAGCCCATGCCAAAATCTAGACTAGCCTTTTTCTAGTTCAGGTGACATTTTTCTTCTAAATTTGTTTTTACTCACAGATGAGGAGCAAATTAAGGGAAGCACAGAAGTACAGACAACATAAAAAATAATTAATTTACATTAAACTAGCTCAGTTTCAGTGTCACTGGGATCAAATAGAAGCTGCATAATTTCAAGTGTATGTATCCAGGAGCTATTTCAAATGTGAGTATTTAGTTCAAGTTTTCTAATAGGAAATGGTATTTGTTTCAGGAAAAGAATATAAAGGATTACTTTTGCTTAATTTAATATATTACTCATCAATCTAAAAAAAAAAAACCCCAAAAACAAAACCCCGAAACAACAGTAAGATTAAGATAAATAATGCAATAGGAAATGGCATAATGAAGAGAAAGAAAAAAGAAAAAATAAAAAGAGAAAGAAATACCAGAATGTACACTAGAGTAATGATATGTATGAAATAGTATGAAAAATCTCTTGTATTTGTGTGATATCACACAAATATTGTGTGTTATTTCTGTGATGTATCACATTAAATATAAGAGACTGAATATATTTTAATGAAATTTTAATCTAACTCATGCTACTTATTTCATTTTGAATTCCCACTATATTAATTTTGTCCCCTGAAGAGATTGCAATCTGTGTTTCTTGTGAATGTATGCTTTGTTCTCCGTGTTACAGCTGTTCAGACCTTAACTTCAACAGGAAGTTTTATGTTACTTGAATCATGAAAATGTGAATTGAACATTCCATACAATGGATAGAGTTTAAAAAACTTAAAAGTTTAATGGCTTTTTCCCCTCTTTAGTGCTGCTTGGATATATACTTTTTTCAGTTAGTGTTCCTTTGTGGAACATGTCTCTTTCTTCTGTGATTTTTATTTTTTTATCACTGAAAGGCTTTAAACTGAATATTTTTTAATTAAAATTGAAATGCATTGATTCAAGATCCTGCTGTAGTCAGCTGTAGAAACCGCATTTAAGTTAGTTTCTTCCCAGGTCTCCTCTCTAGTGCAGACATTTTGATGAGGTTATCTTTCAATGTGAAGTGTTTTGGCCAGGTAATTGTATAATATTTTGCTTTTCTTCATCAGTGGAGAAGACAACGATCTCCTTGGGATTATATTCTGAGAGGCAGAATTGACCAAAAGAGAAATGGAGTATAAAGTACCTGAACTATACATAGAGATAAATGCACTGATGTTTCCTGATAACAGTATTTTACCTTCAGAGTAATTTTCCATGGAATAACTTAATTTTTTGTTGGAAAAAGTGCCTTCTATCCTGACAATTTTTGCAGCTAATTTTCTGCACCGACAGACAAGGTCAATTTCAGTTTAAATAAAGGACATTCATCTTCCAAAAGTCCTATTTTTTTTTTTTAGTCAGAATTTCTTCCATTACCCAATATATGTACATCTGTCTCTTGATTTTTATTTTTTATTTATTCTGAGATGTTTATAAACACCCTCATTACTTTGCTGGCTTATATAATGATTTAAATCAATGCTTTCAATTAAGTTTTCATTGATATCTTTACCTCTTTTGGTCATCACTAGCCATATGCCAAAACTGTTGGGCCTTCCCTTATCAGTTGTTCTTGGGCTGAATTTGTATTTCTCATTAGATATAACATCATTCCTGATTTCCATAGAGAGGATCACCAAAGAGTCAAACTGGCTCCTGTACACCCAGCAGTCCAAATAGATTCAACTTGCCTGACCATTTACTCTGAGTGCCATTGTCACGCCCTTGCTTGTTTCATGTCATGAAAACAGAGTCTTAAATTGAAGTAAGCTCTAAAGCTTGCTTTTTTGTGTGACACTGTACTATTTCAAATATCTTCTCTCCATGGCTAAATTGAAATATTTCCTCTTTGCAACATGCTTCTCTTGGTTCTATTGATTTTCTACCCTCTGTCTGTTCATAAGTAGTCTAAAAGTCTTTGTCCTCTAATGTCAAATGTCAGTCACCTTGGCTCATCCTTCTCCTCTCTCACAAGATCTGAAGTGAATGACTCATGGGTATACTCTCATGACACTTTGTAGTGCTAGCAAGATATCTGAAGGGGAGCTGGGGGACCTACAAGAGTGTTGTGTCAGAATCCCTCTTACTGTGACACCACAGTTTAATGTCTTGCTCCCTTTCCTCTGCATTGGGCCCAGAGCTGCTCACTTCTCCTGCTGCACTCTCCAAGGGCTTGAGTTCTTCCAGAGGTCACCAAGACCTCCCATCAATGAGTTTCATCTCTTCAAACTTTTTGTCCTAAGTGCAAAAGTCCCTTAATACTTCCGAGATACTTTCCTTTTATTTTCTCATTTTCTCCCCCACCCCTAAAATTTGCAAGCCTTTTTACATGGCTATAGCCTACACACTAGAATGTGATTGCTTTGTCTTCTGATAAGTGCTTGAGAGAAGGGTTAGGCAATCCAAGCCTGAAAAGCTCTGAAATCTCAGAAAAACCATCTTGGACAAAACACTTAATTTCTTGCCTATAAATATTGTCCTATGTTTAATGGCTGTTCACATGCAACTTTGGATGTAGTAAGAAAACACATTCAGATGTTTCAGCTTAGATTTCAATGACTGATTTAATATTTGATGTTTTTGGTCAAGGCTTAGTTCCTTGCTCATGCATGCAATGGAGACCTGAGTTGTGTTGGGAGAGGGCAGAACTGAGATACGCTGCAGATGTTGGAACAAGTCCTTTATACATATGTTTAGGCATAAACCACTCCTGTTAGCCCAGGGGCTTCCATGTGCAATTCATTTCACCAAAACACGTGCAAGATTTTGTATGCAAACTAGCTTTAAAAAAACACAGCAGAGAAAAGTTCTGCCTTCAAGGCTGACATTGTAATCCATTCAGAGAATAAACTTTTCTTAACTATACAAAATTCAGGAATTTTCTGTTGGCCATTGGTCACATGAACCCACAGTGTTCCACTTGGTACTTTTTTTCTTTCATATCAAGCATTTCAATAGAAAAAAGGATTTTTGCTATGATTCAGGATACATCATCTTCAGATGTTACTCAGGCAAATCCCATTGAAATAAAACTTTTGCTAACTCAGTTGAAGAGCTATTATAAAAATTCCTTTCAAATATTCAAATATTTCTGGATTGATATGCACAGAAATGACGTTCTTACTCCAGGAAATAATGTTGCTCATCTTTTGTGGGCAAGAACTGAAAACTACAGCTATGTTTTTCCCTTTATTGCTGTTAATCACAAACAAGAAGGTATCCTGAGTCAATGGCAAACACAGAAATATTGTTGTGGGTAGCCAAAGTGTCTAACGTTTTTTGAACTGAAAATTTCCCTTTCTGTGATAAAAGTTAAATAAAGCATTAAAACAACAGGTTTGTAATGCACAGAAATCAAGCACTTGGTGGGATACACCGGGGGTGGGGAGGGGGGGAAATAAAAAAGAGAGATTGTTACAATTTAATATTTCACAGAATCTTCTTATTCTTTTTCTTGGAACAAATACCCAAATATTTCCTCTCAAGTCAGTTGTTCAAGACACACATTAGAACCATAAGTGTATATAGCAAATACATTGAAACAAGAAAAAAAATTGTAAGAGGGCTATTGAAATTCAAATGGAAAATGCCTATAAATGGAACAAATGAAAATCTTCCTTAGGATAAAGAAAATTCTAAACATGAGAATTAAGTAATGGTGAACATAAACCAACAAAAACTTAATTCCTAGCACAGCATAAATTATGAAAAAAGCCTTCAGATTATATAATTATGAGTAAAGATCTTTAGTCATTGATGCCATTCTAATTTTCAGCATCTCAGGATGAAACACTGAATTTTTTTACTTTTTAGGGAAAAAAAAATCCCTCCTTTCTTTGTGGAAGATTTTATTACAGATATAGTTTGATTAGTTTCAGAAAGTGGTTTTGAATTATGGTAGTGTGCCATCTGATTTTTTTGTAAAGAAAAATAATATTGCTGTCTTCTCAACACCCTTGAATGAAGAAAAAAAGATCTTTATAGTTCACTATTGCCCTCTTGTGGAAAGAAATAAAAATAAAGATGTGCATCATAAGCATGAAATCAAAACCAAGAATTGAATACTTAGATTCCAGTCCAGAAAACTTCATTCATCTTGTGCCTTTAGTTTGGATTCTGATTTGGTCCTACCCAGGGGGTATCACAGCAGGCATCAGCTCTGTAGCAGAAAGTCTTTTCAAGTAAGAATGACATCCTGTCACAAGCAGACCTGTAAGAAGTGAGTTCTGCTGCTGCTCTGGCATGAGTCTGCAACTGATGTTAAGAAAATGAGTGGCAAGGTTACTAGAAAAAACAAGTGGAACAGTGATGACTTACCATAGAATTAAACACAGAAATACATATAAACATCACTTATACATTTAAATATATATGGAAGAACATAGCTTGAAAATTTCACAGAATTGTCTGGATTTACTTTACTATACCAGTTTTTAAGATTATGCAGGCATATTTAAAATGTACTTATGAAAATGCTGAACTTACTCCTACTTGTTCCTGCTTTCTTGCTCATCTACCCCTCCAGGTGTTGTGTCAAGGTCTTTCTAATTAGGACAAGGACAACTGCATCTCTAGGACTTTGTTGTGGTGCCTTTTTCCATCACACTGAATGCAATAGGAAGCCTCTCTAGATGGGTGACGTGCTTTGCTGGATGCCTCTTACTCTCTTTGTCTGTTTGGCCACTGCACATTAAGGTGTCACAATACACCTATGTTTTCTTTTGCTTTCTCTTTTAAAAGAGTGGATTCCTGATGTCTAGAACCACTGCTCTGAGAAAAGAACATTTCCTCATAAAGGCTACACAAAGCCAAGATTTATAGCAGGAGGACTATTTTGTGTAGCGTCTTCTCTAGGACTTCATATACTCTGGTGAATGATTCACCAGAGTATATTATATATTCAGAGTATATTCACCAGGCCAAAGAAAACAGTGCAAAGGAGGGTTTGTGTATTACTTAAATCCCAACTTCAACCTGGGAGGCAGACTTGACTCATATGTGAGTTTTTGGTTTTCTTTTTGCATGAGATAAATTTATTCTATAATTTCATTTCCATTTTCTGTTACCAAAGGAGGTAAAGAAGGCTCAGAAGTTTGGCACTGGGATGTCAGGTATTTTCTCTAGCTTCCATAGGAATCTCTCCTGGGTGTAATGCTATAAACACGATTTTGGAGTTTATGCCAGATCCCTTTAAACCACCTGATTTAACCCTGCTAGAAATGTTTCCCTCCCTTTATGTTCTATCAGCTCCAGAGCTGAAATGCTCCAACAGTCAGACCTGCAAATTACAGCACTTCATCCTGGAGAGGAAACTCATTTGGAACTCCACACTACTCTTTTGGACACTAGTCATGGACTAGCAATGCACTGAAACTGGTCAGATAATTCACCATTTTAAAGGAAAAGAAACTGTCTCTTTGCTTTCTGTATACACTTTCACAATCATTCTGACATCCTAGCAGTGGAAGCTTTCTAAAAGTCTGGACTGAGATAAAAAACAAAAACCAAAACCCCAAAACAAAACCCATGGAATTTGTTTTTAATATTTCCCCTTAACTGAAACTAACTGTGGTATGTTCTTTTTCAAAAGATGATTACAGATGGAGATACTTAGCACTGTAGCTGATTTCAAGCCTGATTATGCAGTGCAGAGTGAATTCCCAAGCATTAGATTGGGAAGGTTGCGATTCTCTTTGACATTTTGTAAGAAAAAAAGCCAGATATGTCATGTCACCATAAGGGTAGGGGCCATGGGAAAGAGCTGTTGAGAAGGTGCAGAGGGGCAGAGAATCATATCTCCTCTCTGAGCAAAGGGATGTACAGGTCATCTGACTCCTGAAGCCTAAGCTATGCAATCGCTATACTCCTGTGTTTGCAGGCTCTGGTTGCTGCTTCTTTCTGTGCCCTACGACACTGACAGCATCCAATTTGCTGCTTACAACACCAAAACACCTGAAAAATATTTTGCTTGTTTAAATGTGGTGGCTTTCTGGTAACAGAGTTATCATTTACTGATAAGAACTAGCAAGACCAATGAAAACAGCCCTTGATATAGTCTCTAAAATGGAAAGACTCAAGGCAAATATTTGATATTGGATCAAATTAGAAAGAAATAAGTTGCTTACTGAGGAGAAGTATGCTGCTGGAGTCTGCAGAATAAAAAACCACCTATCAGTCAGAGTTCACATTTAATCCAGATCCTGAATGAAGGAGAGATTTTCACATATTAGAAGTGAAATACCTAGCTGAATACCAGCTTTTAGTTTATTAGTATTTAGCTAGTATTTAGTATTAGTATTACTCAGACACAGTATTGATGACCTCAGAAAACCTTGACCTGTGATCTTTGGAGACATGTACAGCAATCCCTTGGTCTGGGTGGTATTTGGTGTTTTCCACAGGATGATGCAGAACTGCAGATGAAAAGCATGGCAGATAAAGCAGAAAGTTAAAGAAAAAAAAGAGAAGAAAAGAAAAAAAATTAGGGATGTCCCTCTGCCAGTTCTCGACATCAAACCTGTGATTATTCTCAAATACAGTCAAAATGTAAATCACCACTTGATGTCAGCATTGGTCTGTATCTGTGCTGTGCAGCTCTTCAAGAAATCTTGCTGAACATCACAAAGAAATTATAAATTCATCTAAGATATTTAGAGACCTATTATGACATTAAGTAATCACCATCTATTTTTTTGGTCCCATTCAAAATACTGGAAGTACAGGTACACTGGATTTAGAGCAGCATAAAGACACCATGAGAAGTAATTTGAAAGGTGCTGTTTATGCCTAAAATCTGTTTTGATAAGGAAATTTGCAAAAAACAGCAGAACAAGTGTGTTCATTGCACTGTCATATAAAAATTACTACCATCATACTACAGAATGAAAAGGAAAGAGTACACGAAGAGAAGAGTCAATGCCTATAGCAACATGAAATTAAGAACAATAAGGGTTAATGGAGGTACAAGACAGATATTTGAAATCTCTTTTGGAAAAGTTTGTATCCTCTTTCCCTATGCAGGCATAAAGAAAAATATTCTGTGTTCAAATTTCCTTTGTTTCTTAGAAGGATGACGAGGTTGACTTGTGGTGTGTTAGCTCTGAACATCTGCTCATTTATTTAGGAGTCTGAAGAAGAATTTGGCAGCTCAGGTTGAGGTGTACTTTCAAAGGAATATTACAATGTATAAAATACTGCTTGGTATTAACGAGTTGTCTTTTCTCAGTAGTTGCTACACTGTAAAACTAGAATTGTGTCTAAACTGAGTGGAATCAGTCACAGCACCAAAGCCTGAGAGAGATAAAGAAATGTTTGGACAATAGTCTCAGGCACAGGGTGTGATTCTTGGAGCTGTCCTGTGCAGGGCCAGGAGTTAGAATTAATTATCCTTGGGGGTGCCTTCCAACTCAGCATATTCTGTGAACATATGAACAGTGAAATCCTTAATTCGGACAATAATGTAGGTGATGCAACATTCTGTACAGGACACTTAGTAGGACAGAAGGTGGAATTTCCCAGCAGCTTGAAACACCAGGAAGCACGGTAGGTACAGCTATCCCTTGGCATGAGCTTTATCAGTTCTTTACACATGTAACATGAATGCCCTTATTGATATTTGACCTGAATTTTTAGACTGCTCTAATTTTTTACCTCCCTGCTAGGCATACTCTGAGGCACCAAGCAGTACCTAGTGCTCAGTTAATATGATGCATTCTTATGGCTCTGTTTGGATTCTCAGCATGCTGCACATTCTCCTCTACAGCAATACTGCCCACAGCTTGCATAGACCTGTACACCAAGAGGTCTGTACAAACATCATTCTAATGCATAAATTATTTTAGAATATATATGAATACATAGTAATTCTAGATTTCCCGTCCATTTTCTATCTGCTCATTGGTCAGAGGCTAATGTTGTCCTTTTCCTAAGTTGTGTGGCTGCAATCACTGGAGTAATTATTTTTCAGGTCTGGGCAGCAATGACTCTGCTCACAGATCAAGAAAATATTTCCTAGGGTAGCTCCCAAGCAACTCTAGCATTGAGTACATGCTGAATATGTGAAATTTGCTCTGAAGTAAATGGAAATTGGAAGTGCTCAGGAATTACTAGTATTTTTCCTTTCACAATGCTGAACGAATAAGCTAATTCTATCCAATTTCAAGCTCCTTTCAGCATAATAGTTTCAAAATTGAAGCTCAGAGTTTATCACTTGACTCTCATTTCAATAAAGAGAGGCTAAAAAATCAAAACGGTCAACGGGCAGTAGGAATAAATTTAGTTAGCAAGCAAAAATAGAAAAGTGAAGTAGAGAGTAAAAAGCAAATTCAGAGCTTGAAATAGGGCTGGAAGAAAAACGGAATAAAGGTACAGCATAATACATACACATAGGACACAAACTATTATGGATGCTAACTGAAACAGAGAACCACAGTGCCTGTGTAAATTACAGGCCACATCGCTTTCTCAGTCTTGCCTGAGAAAGTGGCCTGGGAAATCATGAAGAGGAATTAAAGCAATCCTCAGAGATGGAAGACAGCCTTGCAGGTGCTGTTTGTCTGTTCCTTGTTTTCTTACAAGAGAAGGTCAAGGGGTGGTGTACCCCACTGACCAATGATGGTGATGTGTTAGTTTACTAACCAATAAGAGTTTCTTTTCTGTACTTTCCACGTATCGGTCTATAAATAAGACCTGAAATAATAAACTAAGAGAAATTCTCCTGACTAACTCCTGAGAGAGTCTGTGTCGCTCATTTCGCCGTTCCTGATAGAGCGACAAACTATTACTTTGGTAAAAAAGTTAAGTAAGTTTTTGTAGTCATATATAAATACTTTATGTCAATACTTTGGTTTGTATTTGGTAAAATAAATAAATGATACATAAAAAAATTATATAATAATTATATATATTATATATATTATATAACTCAATATAATTTGTGCATTAATTTAATAAAAGTACTGTATTCTAAATAGCTTTCTAATCTCAGCAGTATTAAACGTTCAAAAAACATCAGACTCCATATCTTTACATATTATTTTTTCCTATATATGATATATGATAACATAGAAGAACAGTCCTAGGAATTCAATAAATAAATCTGGAGTTTGGGAGGCAGTATCACAGAGATGTTATATATTAATATTTTTTTTAATATTTCCCTCAAAATGTTAACAAAAATATCTGATTCTTAGACCTTACCTTCAGTGTAAATGTATTGTAATTCTTGTTTTTTATTTTTTTTTGTACAGATTTTTCATTTACTCATTATTCTTTTAAGAGGGTCAGCCAGAGGGATATTCATGATTTTTGTCTGTGTAACTAAACCACATTGTGGGGAATCTGATTATCTATATCTCTTAGGGAGAATAATTACTCACCTATGAGTAAAAACCATGAAAAACAACATGAAGTTTAGCTTAAGATTCTCCTATTTTCGGCTGCTTCAGAAAATGTGTCACTGTGAGATTGAGAGGTATTGACAGGGATGAGCATTTTCCAGATTGGTGCTTTTGTTCAGAGGTGAATTCTGTGCATCAGGGCAGCTTCTAAAGGCTCTCAGTCCCAAGCTTAGGGTGTATCTTTCTTTAAAACTGTCACCCAGAGCACCTCAGCATCTCCGTTTGCACTGTAAAAATAAATAACCTACACAAGGTGAATGCAATACCCCTTTCTTTGCACTCCAAATTGTGTGAAATCTACTCAATCTCTTTCTGGTGGCAACAAGGCCACACAAATATTAGTACAGCCAGTATGCCCTTCCTCTCACAGCCGAGCTAATGGATTAATGGAAGAGGAAGTGGGGAGGTCATTCAAATCTTTCAGTATCCTGTTACAATGCAAAGGCATGTAAGTGAGTGGTAGATTTTGTTTGCTGATGATGCTTCCAAAAGTACTCAGTATTTTCCATTTCCACAGGTATCCTGACTTCAGCTTCTACTACAGGACAAGGAACACAACGACAACAGAGCCATCACAGTAAGGCTGAACTGCAACACATATTATTCCCTTTCTAGTTATTGTCATTGTATTTACTTTTCAAATGAAAATTCTGTTGGGGTCATTAAAAGAAGAGGGAAGCCAAGTAAACAGCAATATTTTGTAAGCATTCATGTGAATCTAGCACAGAATCTGCTTTGTCCTGGTACATGACATACATGCTTTCTATGAAAATTCAGAAAATCACAATCTAATTATATAAAGGTTTGGAAAAAGACAATGTTGGTTCCTAGAGATGTATAAAGAAAGGAAAAAGCTGTTTGTTGCTGGAGGATTTACAAAATTTGGAATTTGTTTTCAGTCGAGATGATACCAAGGAATGACCCAGCTGCTCTGATTCACAGACAATCTGTATGAGTCTTCAACACACGGCAGACCTGTAGGTGTTCCTGGAAATAAATCATGTCCCAGAACAGTTTAAATTCACCTTCATTAGAGGCTGCCAAGACAGCAACAAGTTACAGAATAAGGACAGGCATACAGTATGTTAAGAACAGACAACTCAAGTGTTTAAACACCTTCCCTCACTCTTGTGAAGAAGGGACCCAGAAAATCTGTGGCCACACACCAACATGAGTGGATTGACTGTGTTAAAAAAATACATGTTGTTCTTCAGGATCCTATTGATTATGTACATGCTGTGGGAATAGAACCAGTTACTGGAAATTTAGATCATTTTGTGATGTACTAAGCGAGGCAAGCAAAGCAAAAACGATACAGATGTTTGCTATGGGCTCAGATCCCTTCATGTAATCCCATGACAAGCGATGTGTTGATGCAGGACTGACTGACATGCTTCAGCTTACCACGAATTTAAAGAATAACAGAATTGGGTAGGCAACACATCTGACAAAAAATGGAAATGCCAGAGGGCTGGGATGTCAAAAGCATTCTAGATTCTGCTTTCTAGTGAGAAAAAGCTTAAAATTTTATCCTGAATCTGTGAATGAACATGCAAAGGAGCAAATCAAGGACTGTCAGTGCATTCCTTTGTTCTCAGAACAAATATTCTTAGTTCTTCAGGACATTTTAGAAAGATGATTATTAAAAGCCACTACAATTACCTTGTTCAGAACATTTTGCCAACCTTGTGTCATAATACTTAATGGGGGTAGGTATGAGAAAAGATGTTTGACAGAAGTGGCTGAAAGGAAGAAAAAGACACATGATTACCATACAGGCTGCCTGTAAGTGCACTAATGGTAAGTGAAAACAGATAACTCAGCTTCCATAGAACCTTCAGCAGCAAAGCATTTTCTGTATTCTTCAAAACACAAGGGAAGGCTTTAAATTTTTTGGACAGACTTGATCAATAAATCCAGTCTGAAAAGAATCTGACATCCAGCAGTCACGTACTCTTAGGTATGGCAAGAGCCAAATGGAAACCACTGATTTGTTTGTCACCAAGCTTCCCCAGGCAGCAAATTTTTCTAAGCCTTAGATGTGCAGAGATGACATTATTCAGGGACCAAATAACTAAAAAGTGAATTTCAACTGGAGACAAATTCTGTGAAAAGGAAATATCAAGAGAATTCTCCATGTACCACGTGGGACATAATGCTATGTGCCTTTTTTTGTTTTTTTCCTCTATGGAGCATTCTTCAGAAATTAAGAGGAAGAAGATACTGTAAATCACTTATGGCGAGATATGAGACTTTCTGAAGTGAGGCAAACATTTTCACTGATTTTAAGAAGAGCTATGTTCACCTTTAATAGAGATTTTAATTACTGACAAAAACTGTTCTGTCTTATCAGAACAACGAAAGACATACCTTTGCACAAGCATCCCCAGGTGAACATGCTGAGTATTTGAAGCAATTTTTCTGACAGGAGGAGAGAGCTCTTACAGTGCTTCAATAGAAAGGACTCTGTGGGATATGAAATACTCAGCATTTTTAATAAAGCCCAGTGCATCATTATTAGAGGAGGTAGTTCATTTAGATCTCAAATTCTGTGTTTGCAGTGCTTTAGGTAGTTTTACATTTACCCATGCTGTTTTGTTTTTTTTCTCTGCCAGGCAACTGTAAAATCTAAATACTTCATAAAGGTGTAACCTGTGAGCAGCAGTTCTTTTGTGTCTGATAATCTGAAAACAGGGTTTCCAGCATGCAGCATTAGACTTCTTTATATGAGTTTGGTCAGTCATAGCCATACAACGTATTTATCCTTGAAGAAAACTTTTACAAGTGCACCTAAGATATCATAATTTCCTTTACTTTGGTTATCCACACATATTGCGTCACATGATCTGCCTTGAATCCAATCTCTGCAAAGCAGCCCAGCAGCAGAGATATTACTTAGTGACGGAGTAATTACTTAATGAAGATTTTGGGAACTAGGAAGGACTTTTTGAAGGCAGAAAGAAAAGGGGAGAGTTTTTTAGAGGCTATCTATGACATAAATCCAACAACTGATGAAGGAAAGGGGTGTGATATTGGCTGATATAGAAGACTACAACGTGAAGTGTTCTCTCCTTTATTAAGATGATGACAGTTTTTGATGCTATTTTTGACCATATTGGTTTCTAGTTTTTCCCAGGAGGTCTTTCTTTTAGCTTTGAACTAATAATGAACTATGACAAAAATAGTAAAATTTTAAACTATTTTTAATATTATTCACTAAAAGAATAAAGTGTATTTTCATTTGGATTAGAATGCTATGACAGCGAAAGCAAATGCAAAAGAGAGAAGAGAGGTGAAATTTTGATCTCAGAAATAACTGGTGTTCAGAAGAATATTTGTGGGCAACAAATGGTGAAGATGTAAGCAATAACAGGAAAGTCAGTAATGTTGTGAATAGGAACAGAGTATGGAAAAACATGCTTAAGGGGCTAAGGTTGTAACTATAATAAGATGCCGATGGACAAGGTCAGTCTAGCCCTATGTGGAATAAGGTAGGGAAAGTTTCCTGAACCTTTTACTTCTGTTTTTCCTTTTATTAGCTTCAGAAGCACAATCCCAAATGACAAACATGCTTTAAAATAAAATTTAATTACTGTCTTAAAAGTTAATTCAGAAAAATCTTTTCAAACTGAAATGTTAATTTTAATGCAACATGAAACAGACAATCTGGATACTGGATTTCCCTCTTGATTCATTATAGCCATCTACATCTTAAAGATTGTTCTATAGTGTTTTCTTGTCTGAATATTAATAATTTTTGATTATAAATCTCAGCAAGTATATTTTATGGAATAATGTCAATTATGTTTATTTCTATAACCAACAGGAGAAACTAGAGTGCCTGTTAAACAGAACTTCGGTATAAAATAGCCTGAGATCTCAAAAAATAAATATTTTTATCTCTTCCATTCTCCCTGTCAAGCTAGAATACCAACTTTGGTGCAGGATAGCAGATGTCAAAACACACAGATTTGGAATCCTATATTAATTGTTTCAGTCATTAATTACATTTCACAGGAATATTCCTTACAGCCTTCATTTCATGCTTAATGTCATTTTCACACATTTGACTCTCCTTTGTTCTTGGTTTGCAAGATTCTTTCTACCAAAAACCCATTCCCTGCCTTGCTTTTAAGGGCCATGATGAAGTCCCCTCTATTGTTCCTGCTGTTATGAACAATATCTTTGGCATATAATTATCCAAAGGCAAGTCCCCAAAGATCTAAATCAGTCTTTCAACTTCTTTCTATACCTTCATGATTTTGTTGAGATTATTAAAATGAGAACAGAAAGTTGTGACATGAAGTGTCTGTACATCCTGTGTGGACAAGACTTTGAGTCTTGTTTGAATGCTAGTACTACAAAACGTTCATACTAAATACATACTTACTCTGATTATGAAAATCAAACTTCCAGTTTCCAGTGGTTTCTACTAAATGCCTTTAAAACTAATCATGAATTTAAAACTCATTTGTGTCTGTGATCATGAAAACTCACAATTGGTATCTGAGTTTCCAATGGAGTACTTCTTTTCTGCTTTGGTTTTAGTTTAGCTGCATTTAAATGTCTGGGGTATGGCTATTACTTTTGAAAGGTCAACAAAAACTTTAACTCCTTTTTAAAGTCAAGTATGTTTTAATAATGATATTGAAAAAGATGAAACCGAGCAACTAACATTATTCTTCCTCTTTGTGTGTGATTCTGAAATAAATAAAATAATGGTATGTATTTTTAAATGCTTGCAAGAAAAGGTATGGCAGCAAGAACAGTAATTGGAAAGATGTAGAGTAGAAGTCATGTCAAGATGAGTGGACCATATAAATTTGAAAGAATAAAATATGTTGTACTAAAAAGGAGTCTGGCAAAGCACTATAGGAACTTATTAAGGGAAAATTGCTAGAGGGGCCTAAATAATGAGGAGAAGTAAAATCCAATACTAGTAGAGTGCATGGTCTTGTTACACTTTGTCTTTTAGATTCTTTGGAAAGCAATGATTATCTTTCTGGAAATGGATCAATCACCCCCAAGGCAACCTATTGTACATGAAGAAAACCATTCAGTGAGCAAGCAGCTGCAGTAGAAATATAGACTACCCTCTTCTGTGCTAATAATTTTAATTGGACTATATATTTTCCTCAGTATTGCATTTTTCCTCTGACTTTCCATTGCATTTGCATTTTATTCATTATTTCTCAAGCATCATTAGTAGGGAAAGATTTTTTTTAAAGATGTGATTAGGCATAACTTCAGAGATAAAATGACCATTTTGTTTTCATAAGGTTTGTAAGTAGGTCAGCTCTGCAAACCAGCAAGCTTGGCAAAGCAAACTTTGCTATGGCAAGGCTATGGCTTCATTAGTCCCTGAAGTATCAGGATCCCATCTGCACAGATAGGAATGCAGAACTGGAGTTGATGAATTGGGAGTGCTCCATGTTGCTCACTAGTGTCTTTGTGTTTCATCAAGGAACCCATGAACAGTGGGGTCAGAAGTGGGTACTGTAATGAACAAAGCCCTAATAATTACTTAGTCAAGGTCACCTCAAGGCAACAAATTACATCACTTAGCTAATAAAGACTGAATATTTTCAACACATTTTCTGTGGGAGTTGGGAAAACTCTTTGCACTCTTCAGTTTGCAAATGATCAGATTTAGCATCTGGGCTTCTAGCTTGTAACGTGTTGCAGTTACACAATTAATTTTTCAGTTTAATAAATGATGGCAAATTCCTTTATTGTTTTATCAATATATCAATATATCAATGTTTATTTGGGTTTTCTTTAAGAAATGATGGTATATTTGGTTTAACTGAAGATAATATTTTGATGTGCCTGTTGTGAAGAAAGTAATGGTATAAAATTGGTCCTTTTGGTTTAATGGCTTTGTGTTTGTGATTCTCTGCTGTGTCATGTAATGCCAAAACACTTTTATTAGAAGTCGCAGTGTTGATGGTTTTCTTGAACAGTCTACTTTATATGTTTATACTGAAAAGATAAAGAAAAACTGTATCCAAATTTTAAGCAGATTATACATTTCTTCAGATCTTTGAAATTCAGATGGAGCCTTCTAATTCACATTAATTGCATCGATTAAAACACTTAGAAGGATAACAAATCATTAGCTACATGTACCAGACTACTCAAAACATTTCTAAGTAATGTAAGATCAGCATGTCTTTAGTCATAATGACGAGAAAAATACCAAAGCTGATGTACTGAAAACAATTCATACAAAAAATTCTTGCATAATAAATCACATCTAGTCTACAATAAAATCATTAACCACTGTTCTGTTCCTCTGCTCTGAAGTGCAAATCACCAGTAATGTTGACTTATTTTAAGTCAGTTTGCATATAAAGTGAAAAAAAGATTTAGTGAAAGTCTAATGAGAATGAAAATGAACTCCTATATCATTACTCATTTGATAGAATGTGTATATGTTGCAAGACTACATAAAAAAATCCCCAAGAAGATAGATCTATCTCAGATTGACTTCTTATGATCTGCTTCTTATTTTATGTACATACTAAAATATAAGCTTTGCAAAACTCCTTGTGTTAAGATACCACTGAAAGTGTAATTTCTTTAGTAAAATCAAACATACCTTTCATTTAGCCTGACAATGTTGGCTCAGGCATATGGAATATTAGTTTCAGTAAGAATGCATTGGTTTCACTGTAAAATAAGGTTTCTTTGGTATCAGCCCTGAAGAAATGTATTGGTTTCAGCTAAAATGTATTGCAGTGCTTTCACTAAAACATACAGACATTATAAAACTGTATATTGGTTTCAGTAAAAAATGTATTCCTTCCAATGGATTCATGAGGCTTTCAGCAAGAATGTATTGATTTCATTAAAATGTGCAGCTTGAGATAAACAAAAATTCAGTTAAAATGCATTGGTTTCTGTTAAACCTCATTGACTGAAGTGAAGAACATTCTACACTGGTTTTGGGCAGCCTTAGGGTTTTTTAAACAGTCAGTGGAGAAATACATATAAGTAATTATAAAGGTAATTGTAAACAAACTCTATTCTGTAACATCTAAAGATGTAGACATGCTAAATAAATTAGATTTTTATATTTCCATCCCATTTGCATCTGCTGCTGAGCACAGGCATGAATATTGATTCAGAAAAAGCATGATATCCTTAATTCTGATAGTTTTTTAATCAGGTGTGGGTGTGGGCTGTAAGATTTTTTTAACCTGTTTAGTAATAATTTGTTTTTCTGTGACCAGTTTTTGACCAGTTTGCCTTAAATCAAGTTTGACATTTTCCTGCTTTATTGACAACAGATTCTTTTTGCCTTTTCAACAATGCCAGGCATTCAATGACAAAGACATTTATAAATATCTTGAAGCTCTCCTATTGCCAGTCAACTAAATTAGGGACAATATATTTGGTTGCTGTGAAACCACTAAATTAGGGACAATATATTTGGTTGCTGTGAAACCTTCTTTTTCTTTTTCCTGAGAAATTTTATGTTTTTCAATATTTTTAAATAACTTTCCGTTTTACTTTTATACAGAAGTGGTGCCACTGACTTAGAGGAACATGCATGAATCTGAATGAACTGAACAATCCTTGCTACATGGAGTTCATTGCTGTCCAACTTTGGAGCATTATCCTTTCCCTGCAGTGATGTAGAGTTATCATGCAAAATGTATTTAAGTACACTTGAAGTGTATGGAGCATGAATAAAGTTTCAGCTACTTAAATTTACTTCTGTAATTAAACAGTAGCAAGTAGGAATGATCATATTGGACTGAAGAACTAGTCTACCTTGCTTCAGTCGCATGTCCTACAGTTGCAAACATGAAAAATGCCTGGACACTGATAGAAGAGGCTCCAATAAATCATACATAACAGATTTCCTACAGATTCCCTGAGAGGATGACCATGTTTCGGTTTTTTGGGTTTTTTTTTCCAATTTGTAATGGCTTTTTGGTGTATTTTCCTTGTAACTCTGTACAACTTCTGCTGCAAGCTGCGTTCACAGGACCCATGGCAATCAGTTCGGCAGCTGATCTCCCTCCACACAAAGAGGTTTCTTCTTGGATGTTAGTTTGAATGTGCAGCTTGTTGCTTTTACTTTTTCCTCGAATCATAGAATGTTTTGTGTTAGAAGGAACCTTAAAGATCATCTAGTTCAATCTCTCTGCCATGGGTGGACAGGAACACCCTCCACTAGTTATGTCCTGATCTGGAAAACATAATGAATTATATTTTTTTCCTTGCAACTCACAGTTTTGCAGATTCCTGCCACATATGGCTTCAGCTATCCTTTCTCTAATAAGAAACTTAATTTATTAAGCCACTCCTTGTATAGAGGTTGTTTCATAGTTCTGGTTTTTACTTGCTGCCCTGCTTTTAGTTCATTCTGCTAGATCTTTTTTTTTTTTTTTTTTGTGATGTGAGGACAAGAACTGCACATTGCACTCAGAAAGCTTTGGTATCATAGGTTTGTCTAGTATCATAACAAACTGTCTTTCATATATTTCTTTTGTAAACCCTGTATTATGCCTCTGGAAAATGGGGCAACATACCTCTCAGTTTTCCCAATGTGTTTTATTTTCAAATGCTTTCTCTCACACTGTTTCATAATACTGTAATACCACCATAAACATTTAGATTTTAGATATCTCTTTACATCTCTCTTGGAAGATGTAGAAAAACAAGATATCAAGATGTGGTAGAAGAGTTAAGATTGCCTATCTGAAAGGTGATAGTTCCTGTTCTGTTCAAATCTGCAGCAGCAAGAGGATGGACCTGACTGTTTCACAAATCAGTGCAGTTTATCAGCACTTTTATGCATTGCTCTGATGTCAAGGGTCAGCAACCCTCTCTGTAAGAAAGAGGGGTTTGCCAGCCTTCTCCAAAGAATGAGTCAGTAGTTGCTCCTCTTAATTCCCAGGACCTTGGCATGGTACAAAGCTTTGGAAGCTTTGTACCTGTGAGAGGTAACCTGTGAGAGAGAGGAACTGCACAGTTAGATGATGCCAGAAGACATTTCCCATGTATTCAATTAACTAGGATCCATGAAGAAAAACTGAATTGACTCTATATGAACATTGTTATTAGCAGAGCAAAAGCAGTACCTGGAAAGAGCAGTGCTGAAGGGTGCGATTTCATGCTTAGTTTCTGATGTCACTGGAGCTGCTGCTTGCTGTGGCATCAGCTATGCAGGGACCATGCCAGTGGTGAGCTATTCACATTGCAAGTTTCACAGCAGCTTAACTGCTGTCAGTGTTGACCTGCACAAATCTGTGCTCCAGTCCCTTCCTGAATATGTATTGATATAATATATTTATTATATTTAATAATATATTGTTTATATCTAGTCTCTTTAGTAATCTAAAAACTCATGTTTGAGCATCAGGCATTTTAGCTTAATGCCAAGGCATATATCTCTCTTTGTTTAAGAAATTCAAAGCTTTCACAAGAACCTGGAGTTTTTCCCAGTTGATTATGGCACTGCAGTCCTGTACAGACTGGTCAGCTGAGCTGGAATCAAAAGACTAAGGTAACAGAAATACAACCAAGATATTTTCCCCATAGAGAATATTCCCACAGAAGCTACTTTTGCTAGATTCCCAAATCTTTCTTAAAGTAATAGCCAGTCCACCTTGCTGATTAACCCAGAATGAAAATTTCCTAGACCATTGGATCCACTGAATCTCTGACTTCATTTATGATAGTATTGCAGGTAACAGCTTTCAAGTATACTTCTACTGTGAATGAGAATACCCTTAGATCAGGACTTTGCTATTTTACTAAGAACTTTGCCTCTGATTGTTTCTATTTTTCTGATGCAAACTTATTAGCAACTGTAAAACATGTCCTCTAAAATTGCTGGAAGCAGTGGCTTCCAGAATAAGTTCAGATAAAGCAAGTTGTAATCAAATTAACTTTTGCTTTGAGACCTTATTCGTATGTTGTTTACCTAGAAGGTTCATGGTTTCTTGAAAAGTTGTAACTGTGGTAGGATCTGATCAATGTACAACATTGAAGAAGGGTTTGGAAATATAAAATACAATTTAAACAACCAAAGTGATGTATCTTCCAAATTATTTTATGAAAATCCTTCAGCAAGTAGACATAGTTTCTGGAAGAACAGGAACTACTCAATATATCAAGTTCATGCAAACACACAATTGTTTTTAAACACAAACTACTTTGACAGTTTTTAATTAGGTGTGCAGTCTCCTAGAAGGAAAGAAAACCCAGATTCAAACAGCTGGACATCTCAGTAGGATGCAGGGTTTTTAAACCAGGACATACAAATATACTCAAATCGGGGGAAAATATTATTTTTTCCACAGCTCATTCTGGAAAATACACTTAATGAATCAGAGTTCATCTTGTAAAATTCTATGCACTGAGACACAAAGACAATTGCATTGTGTGATTCAAATCACAGCTATCAATAGAGGGGCCATGAAGACAAATTTCCCTTTTACCAGTTATGCAAGGCCATAAAGAGGAAGATCTTTCTGTGCTGTGGTCCAGGACCAGCCATATCAACCACTGAAGAAGAAGGTTTCCTCTACCCATAATATCTTGGCTATGGGTCAGCTGTACAACACATTTGCCTCAATCTTGCTCCCCCTTCACGTGACACTTTGGAGTGACTGTGGCTGTGTGTACAGACACTGCAGCAGAAGCTGATAGAACAAGACTGGTGCTCGCTAATTCTTGTTAAAGTAAAATAAGAGCACACAGATGTAAAAATCTTTATTAATAATTAAAATATTCCCTAGAGAGGAAACTTCTCTGTGAGAAACCCCACAGCACAGAATTAAAAAAACAAATTGAAACTTCACAGGCACATTAGGAATCTTTCACCTCACAGGAAACATGAAGTCCAGTTGCTGGGGACCAGGAGAAAGATTAAGAGAGAGCCACATTGTGCAAAACAGTCAGTGATGTGTGGGAAAAATGACTTTGAGCCAGAAGAGGTTTTCATTTTAATGGCAGATACTGAGATAAAAAAATTATGATAGAAAATAGAATAATGATATTATTGATAATAATTGTAATGATAATGATAATAATGCTTAGAAGCCCTTAAAATTAAAACCAAACCTCCTTCTGTTAAGTGCAGAGCTGCAGTGAAGAGAGCTTTTATTTCCTCATGGAATGACTACAGATTCTTTCTATTTGCTGTAAAGTACTCTACTTATATTTCTCCCCGGCTCCATTTAAACTCTTCCCTGTCTGGAGTCTTTGGACAGGTTTTATCTGAAGAAATAAAACAGAATAACCTTTTTCCTGCTGAAGAGATTCCTATACTGCAGTGACATCATTAACCATAAAGCACTCTTACACATTTCACACCTGGATGTCTTAAATAGAGGATGAATTAAATCATGTTTCCAAATCAATTTCTCCTGATATTTACATTTCACTGCTGCAGTAACAGGAAGACTGAATCCATTTAAAGTTTCTCTTATCCACTGACTGAATGACATATATTTGCCTTAGAAAAAAATAGTCTGGATTACTGCACTTCTTAAAAGAGCTCTCTCACAAGCCCCTAGATGGTGTTTCAAACTCTAGAAATTCATCTGACAGAACAATTACTTGGATTAACTGTGGTCTCTGTAGTATTCAGGTGAAAAGGGCATAAGCAGGCCAATACCTCATAGTATTGTAAAGAAAAGCTTCATTTTTTTTTCCTCCCCCACTGAAAAAGATGTACTATTTTATATTTAAAACTTTATTGGAGTTTCTCATGAAATAGTAAATCATATTATATATGGTATTTTTTCACTCAAAACACTACAGACACTCTCATATAAAGAGCAGCACGCTTTAGCAAAGCTTCTTCTCTCAGTATCCTCCTGAACAAAATGTCCATCATGCAACTTGACATGTGCACGATGTGGTGGTGGCTCAATTCCCAGAGAGTTGTAGTCCCTGAGTTAACACCTGACTGGTGTCCAGTCACTCGTGATGCTCACTCACCAGGGCTCAGTTTGAGAGCTGGTTCTCTTCAATGTTTTTATCAGTGACCTGGACAGAGGACTTGTGCATATACTAATCACATTTTCTGGTGATACTAAATTAGGAGGACCTGTTTATTCCCTAGAGGCTAGAGGGGCTTTACAGATAGATCTTGACAGATTAGAGAGGCTTTACATTTTGATCTTGATAGATTAGGGCACTGGGCAATCACCAACCTTCTGAAATTTAACAAGGACAAATGCTTGACTCTGGACCTGAAGCAGCGTAATCTGGCGGGTATGCATGTAGACTGGGGGACATGAGGGTGCAGCGCAGCCCTGCTGACAGGGATCTGGAGGTTCTGGTTGATGGTAAGTTTAACATGTAGCAGCAACTTGACCTGGCAGCTAAAAGAACCAACCCTTGTGTAGGATGCTGTAATCATGGCATAGATCACAGACGAAAAGGAGTCATTGGCCTACTGTGCTCGTTGCTGGTGCAGCCTCACCTGTGTGCTCTTTAGCCTTCCACAACATAAGAAAGATACAGAAAAATTGGAATATGTCCAAAAGAAAGCATGAAAAATATTGAAAGAACTAGAGGACAGGACTTATTAGGAGTGACTTGAGGATACTTAGTTTTTCAGGTTAAGAAAGAGGAGACTGAGAGGGGATCTCATTGCTGTCTACAGATTCTGCATGAGGGGGAGAGAAGAGAGAGATGCTGGAGGTACTGGTGGATGGAAGATTGGCCATGAGTTGGCAATGTATGCTTGCAGGCCAGAAAGCCAACAGCAGCCTGGGCTGTACAGAGAGAAGTATGACCAGCAGGTTGGGGAGGTCATTCTCCACCTCTACTCTTCTTTCATGAGACCCCACGTGGAATGCTGCATCCATCTCTGGGCCCCCAACATAAGAAGGACCTGGAATGAGTGGTGAGTCCAGAGGAGGGCCTCAGAGATGATCAGAGGGCTGGAACACCCCTCCTATGACAAAGAGAATTGAGGTTGTTCAGGCTGGAGAAGAAAAACTCCTGTGTGGCCTTATTGTGGCCTTTCAATACTTAAAGGGCACTTAGGAGACAGATGGGGTCAGACATTTTAGTAGGACCTGTCACAATAGTGCAAAGGGTAGATTTAGACTAGATGTAAGGAAGGAAGTTCTTTATATGATGAGAGTGTTGAAACACTGGACCATGTTGCCCAGAGAGGTGGAAGATGCCCCATCCCTGGAAACATTCAAAGTCAGGTTGGGTAAGGCTCTGAACAACCTGATCTCACTGAAGATGTCCCTGCTTATTGCAGGGGGATTGGACCAGATGACCTTTAATGGCCCCTTCCAACCCAAAGCTTTGATGATTTTAAAATCCTCAAGGGTTTCATAGGATAAAATCCTATGATTTTATGATCTCTTCCTTCTGATGTCTGCTGATATCAGGGAATGGATTAGAATTATGTCAGGGGTTCAGATTGGATATTAGGCAAAAGTTCTTCACTGAGAGGGTGTTGAAGCACTGCAACAAGTGTTCCTAAGCCCCAAGCTTGCCAGTGTTCAGTAAGTGTTTGGAAAATGTTCTTAGGCATATCGCTTAATCTCTAGGTTGCCCTTTGTGGAGTCAGGAGTTGATCCTTGTGGGTCCCTTACAGCTCAGGATATCCCGTGGCTATATGATTCTAATTTACCAGGAAATCAAGGATTCACTGCATATGGATCTTCTTTCTTCAAACATTAATAAATACAATTCAGATTTACAAAATCTGTGAAATCATTTGCAGCCTCATTTATCTTTCTGCAGACACTCATTTGTCTTTGGATGTTTTGCAGAGAGCTCAGAGTTGTGAGATGCTGCTTAATGTCTTAAAAGGATTGATTTTCTGAAATATTGAATATCTGCTCTTAGAATATCTACCTTATCTTGGGAAGACTGTCATGCTGGGTAGGCAAAATATTCATTCTTCTTTTTAATGTCAAAGAGCAAACTTTTTCTGTTGCACTGAAAAGCGTGACTATTTGAGAACAGACAAAATAGGAAAGAAAAAAGTATATAATGAAATATTATTTCTCTTATGATTTTATAAAATAGTAGGTACTCCATTTCTTATGTATTTAATTTTGTAAGATGGAAATTTTACTTAAAAAAATTATATGTAGTCATAGTACAACTATTACAGTCTTTTTCTGCCAAAAATACGTTACTGACATTTTTCTGATCAGACCTAAACAGATCTTTCATTTTACATCAAATATTGTCTGGTAGGCTTAATGAAATGAATTCTTCATGGGTGTTAGAAGGGCAGAACAAGGGCATTTATTCTTCTGGATGTTATATGGCTGCATAAAATCGAGCCTTTGCTCAACTGCTGTTTTTATAGTTAGAGTGGACATAAAGAAGGGGAACAAAGGCCCTTAAAAGCACAGTTGTGCTCTTTGCACCGTGTGCTGTCCACTGACCTGTGTTGACTCCTGGTGTATATTATGCAGCTCTAGAGCCATCCTACTTTATGTTTTGGTCTCATGGTCTCCCTGATGGGCTTGGGAAACAGAGAATCACCTGATTTATACATTCTGCACCTTGCAACAACTGTTCTAATCTATGTACCTTTGCAGACCTCAGCCACAGGGAAATCTTTACCAGCAGTCACCTCAGAATGACAGGTTGGGGTCCTTGGTCAATAATGTCAGTAGAATTACCTAATGTAATTCTGAACTAAGGTATTATGAAAGAATGCGTCTAGCATTTTTAAAATAGGGATTATTTTTCAAATAGGAAATAAATGCGCAGCAATAAAGAGGAAAAATCCCATAAACCCCTGGATTGGACCCTGCTGCTGACTTTACACTAACATACAAAGTGTATTATAATATTAATGTGGGATTAGGTGATACAAATAATAGGTCATGTTGAAAAAAGATCAGAGAGATTCCAGGACACGTCTACTGAATTGTTTGATTTAATAGCTTTGGTTGTAATTTAAAAGCCTTAGCTGTGAGGTACAGACATAAGTGGAAGATTTATTTTTGTGTTTTTATCTTAGGCACATTAATGATTCCTGCTGAAATCCTTGTAATATGTATGAGTACTTTTTAAGATTTCTCAATATATTTCTTATGATACAAAAATAAAATACCCATGTATTTTAAATGAAATAATATATTTTAATTTTAAATATAGTTTTTTTTTCTGAGAAAGTAAAGAAATTATGCTGATGCCAATATTTTTCTCTTTCAAAAACTTGATGGTTCTTAGTAATTCCACATGCATTTCACTAATAGGAGAAATATCAATGCCTCAGAAATCCAAGGGAATAATTTCATTGTTCTGCCAAAGTAACAATGTCAAGATGCTGACAGCTGGATAGGTAAAAAAAAGATAATAAACAAATATTCTTCTTTTATATGTTACAGTAAAGTACTTTGTGTAGATGAATCTGTACTTCATTTTTAAAACATTTACTTCTAATAATGGCGTCAAACCTGTTCAATAAACACACCTTTCAAAAATCAATCCAGCAGTTGTTCTTTCCTCAAATTTTCCCTCTTTTCCAGTCTCAGTAAGACAAACCAACACGGCACTAAACATTTCTCCCTGTCACTCAGAGCAGGAACATGTGGAGAGGAAAAGCTGAGGTACTGAAATACAGTGGCAATCAGTTCTACGTTCCTGCCTCAGCAGCCTAGCATGCAGTCGTGTTCACTGACTTGGTGCTGCAGTTTTGATTCTGCTTCGCCTGCCCAACAGTATCATCAGCTGGAACTAACACAGCCAGCTGCTATGTGCAGCTCTGCTTTTGAATACATGGTGCACTAAGAAAACAAACGAAGCGACGCTCTAAACTTTTTGGTCTATATAATGCAGAATGTGAAACCCCAGCCATACTGATACACTCACTGATTACAACATTTGAACTTTGCTGCTCCTCATCAGTCTCTGAACAATCTATTTCCATGCTCATTCAAAAGGTTAAGAGCTGGGATGGATTCCGCCGTTTAAAATACTTATTAGGGTACAGGAACTCTATGGAAACTGCTGTGGTGCCTAAATGCTACAAACTGTCACAGCATGCTCTACTAACATTTCTTGTGTTTCCATGTTAGATAGGTTTAACCAGTTGTCTGCAAACTGGTAACACCCTTGCAATTCTGTCTAAAATTTGTGAGTCTTTAACTCCCAAAACAATATCTCTGTGTTTAAAACCACATTAAGGAGTGAGTTGCGTGGATTGTACACGGCTTGTTGTGTAAGAGCTGGTTTCAGCAGGGAATAAATGGGTGAGGTAATAACCCATTTATTCTAGCAACCAAAATTGCAAGTTGGTTACCTAATTGTGTTCAATGCATGGGCTATTCTCTTCAGCACATCCCAAAGGCTTGGTATCTTCTTTACTGTTATCACTACTTTTTATCATTCTGCCACTGTCCAGTTTTATATGTCTGTGTTTTTCCTTTGTTTCTGCCTTTCTAAAGTTCCTCATCCATTACTCTTATAACAGACTCATGATCTTATTCCTGTGCCTTTCACTAAACCTGGTGTTTAGAGAAAAAGGGAGTCAGCCATCTTTGTGAATTTTTGTTACTCCTGGAAGCTGCAGAATTTCACAGATCAGAATATCTCTGATCAGCTCTCCTTGTCTTTAGACAGGAAATGCTAAAGAAAAAACTTAGTCATATTAATCTCCCAGAGACATAACATGTAACTTATTTAGTATACAAAATCTTATAAAAATATAACTCCTGTGATGCTGATATTGTGGTTAGTTTGCAGATAATATTTTGCAGGAAAAAAAAATGCATTTCTGAGTAGATTCCATTGCAAGGCTTTCTGGGTCAGCAGCTCAAATACAGAGGTGCTGGCACTTCAGGCATCTTAATGTGAGTAAAACATATTTTGCTTGTGATTCATTCTGAGAAATAGCCAAGTTTTTTAAGCCAAAAACCTGCTTTAATCTACTTTCAAGATCAATTAAAAACGTGTCCTCAGGCAAACACATGGCATGGAAAATGTCTGCCTTGAGGAATTAAAATTTAGCAGTTATAAGTAATGAGAAACAGGATTAAAAAATTGTATATTGAAGGTAGTTGTACAAATATTTCTACCTATGATGTTACACAACTCTTTCAGTGAGAAAAAGTTAGTATTGATACAAAAGACCTGATTGCACTGTTGCCTGTGCTGAATTCACATCTGTCTCCTTGTGTATGCATTTTCTAAGTTCAGTTAGATCTGAGAACTCGTACTAAACCCATTGCCCACTGTGAAGTTTGCCTGTGTAAGCCCCATATAATGCCCATGGGGAAAAAAGTGAGCGCAATAAGAACTTTAAATGTCAAGCTTTTGTCTCACAGGTTCTTGATTTCACCCTGTTTGTGTGTAAAAATTGAGGAAAATATGTTAAATTCCTGACCAAAACTCGCTTCTTCACATGCTAATGTTGCATAGCCAGTCATTGCCACTGATCAAAGTGTGCTGTCTCTGAGTTTTTGTCTGTGTCTTGTCTTGGAGGTCATTAACCTGTCCATGTGATGCATACATGATGACATATGTCTTCTCCACTGACTGACACAACAGCTTTGGTTGTTTTTAAAGTCTGAAGCAAGGTTTAAATGCCTCAGTAATTCACAGATGTGAAGAAAGCAATGGTTGGAAAGGAATAGAAATATGTATTTTTTTTCAGATTAAAAATATTTTGCTTAGCTACTGTCACCAGTACCTTGAACTATGTAGTTTTTCACTTTTGAGTAGTCTCTTCAAGCATCTTCCATGAGGTTTAATCTTTTCAGTACTCAAAAGGAAATTTTTATGGAAATTGACAGAAGCTTGAGGGGCCTTTGCCATTTTGAGTGACAGAAACCACAGCCTCTCATCAAGCCATAGACAGCAAAACTACTAGGACACAGACTTGTAGGAGCAAGTGTGAAGGAGGGCCATGAAGATGATTAGAGGACTAGAGCACTTCTTCTGTGAGGAAAGGCTGAAAGAATTGGGATTGTTCAACCTGGAGAAGAGAAAGATCTGGGTGAATTTATTGCAGCCTCTCAGTACCAACGAGAGAGATGTAGAAGGACTTTTAACAAGGGGCTGTATTGATAGAGCAAGGAGAAATGGCTTTAAATTGAAAGAGGGTAAGTCTAGATCAGATACAAGGGAAAATTCTTTACTGTGAGGGTGGTGAGACACTGGAACAGGTTGCCCAGAGAAGCAGTGGAGGCCCCATCACTGGAAGTATTCAAATTCCAGGTTGGATGGAGCTTTGAGTAAGCTGGTCTAGTGAAAGATGTCCCTTCTCAGTGCAGGAAATTTGGAATGTGATGACCTTTAAGGCTGTTTGTAACCAAACCATTCTATGACTGTGATTCTGTGATACTACTATAAAATGCAACAGCTGCAGCAGCAGCTTTTGAGTTGAGAGAAAAAAATTGAGCAATTCCAGAGCATATTACTGTCATCATATTATCTACATAACTTACTGTTAATATTCAGTGAAAGCTATGGAGTAAGCACGCAGCCTCTATGGTTTTGTACATGTGATGCTATTTCCATATATTTCCCTAACAAACCAGCCTCAATTTCGCTGCATACAAAATATATTTCTCCAGATGATGAATCCTTTGGGCTTCTGATTGCTGGAGCCCCTGGTGTACATCTATATCAGTAAGCAAAACATCATCAAAGCACAGCTTTAATATAGGTCAACAACAATTCAATTTTGACTTATGCCTGTTAACACCTTCCCTGGTAATGCAAAATTTACTCTGGGGGTAGCAGAATCTGAGTGTCATTCACAATTGTATGAGTCATACAATATCAATATACATATCAATAGTCAAACTATTTTGAGGGGGGCCAAGAGAATTTAACTTCCTGAAGAACTATTTGCTGTCAAGGCCAGGGAACAGAGGCCACTTTGGCTTGCTGTCCTAGACACTGCTGGGTAAGAAACTGAAGGCCAGCAGGAAATATTGCGTCAACTGGATTATGAAGAGAAACATCAAAACATCTGTCAGAAGCTGGCAAATTTGTAAGCAAGAATTCTCCATGCACATAATAATTTAATATTTGTTTCAAACCTCAAGAAATGCAAAAACTGAAGCATGATGGCAATGCTTTAGGCTAATGGTGCAGCTGGCCCTGTGCCATGCCTAAGACAGAAACTGACAGTGGAAATGTGGGAAAGAGTGGAGGATCAGGGAACATGATGTGTGACCGAGGGACTGTCTGAGGCAGAGCTGAGTGTTCAACCATGACAATCCTTCCACCACAGATCCCCAGTCACTTGTGTGATTCTTTTAGTGAGGTGACCACTTGATGTCATATAGAATGTCCTACAAAAATAAAACAACAACAAAAAATCTTCTGAAACTCCTTTGAAAGAAAACCTGCCAAGAATTCATAATTTCTCTCCTGCATTTATTTATCTTAATATACTTACTTCTAGACCCCTTTATAAGGCTTAGATCATAGCTATTCCCCCAGTAATTTCTATAACTCTCTTTGCTCCCCTTCAAAACTGGACATCTACTTTTGTACCACCTGCAATTTTATTGCACTCTGGATAACCTAGTTCATGCATAAACAACTTCATTCAAAGGTAAGCAGGTTTGGAGACTTAGCATTTTCTTTTAATAATCCTAACACAAACTACAGATGCTCAGGTCTCTTTTTTTTCTCCCGGATTCAAGCCATTTTCTATTGTTTAGGCTATGTGATCTGTGGAGCAAATAAGAGGTGACTTCTTATCTACAAGAAAAAGCTGTCTGATAAATCAAAAAGATGAATAATTTATATCACAGAAGCAGAGAAAAACAGCATTTCACACTGTTTTTCCTGCAAAATGTCACATGAATTCCAAATGGACCAAGGAATTTGTGCGCTTAAGACTAAATTCATGGGCAGAAATGAAAAGAGGAGGGAGGAGAAGTCTCAGTATTGTAGTGATTGTAGTTTACTCAAGGAAAGAGGTTATGATCCAGCTGTTCTTTTTTCTATATTGACTTAAATAGAGAAATAAATTAAAACTACAAAAATCAATGCAAAGCAATACTTATAAAACACATTCAGATGGCATCAGTACTGCAAATAAGGCAGGGCTTGTGCTGTGTAGTTTTTTGTCCCCAATATTCAATTTCAGTCTGGTTAGCCAAAGACCATGAAGTTATTATGTTGTTTCATAATCAGACATTAACAGGACCAGCAACTGGAGAAATATAATTGAATATTATTGTTACTAGTGTGGCCCCATGTTGCCAATTGATTTACATATTACCTCACAGAAGATGGCTTAAAAGCTCTCAGAAAATGACTAAGTTTAGTATGCAATGGGCAGACACACAATATCTTTCTCACATAAAAGCAACAGAAAGCAGTAACAATAACATCTCCAGGAAAGAGAAGCCCTGCACACTACTAATGCAGACAAAACCAGAGGTTTAATTACACTGCACACTATTCATGCAGACAAAACCGATGCTCCAGTGCTCAGTGGAGCATTGTACAGGCCATTACATCTCCCTCCCTTCCTCCCTGCCAGTAATACTTCCTCAGTGACTGGTAATATTTTCCAGTATGGGCTTGATGCTGCAGTAAGCTTCTGAGTGCTGGTCGTCTGAGCCAGTGTGACTCGGAGTCTCTTGTGTCTCCTTTATTAATAGAGCCAAAGGCAGTGACTTCATGTATTTATATTGGCTGTCCCACTCATTGCCTCGGTCTCTTTCTTCCTGTTCATAGAATGACAGAAAAACTTGGATTGAAAGGGACCTCTAAACATTATCTAGCCCATCTTTCTCTAGATCTAGTGATTTTTCACTAGGTTGTGTTTCTCAAAGGCCCATCCAACCTTACCAGGGATGAGGGGAATCCATAACTTCTATGGGAAATCTGTTCCACCATCTCCCCATCTTCACTGTAAAAAAATTTTTCCTTATGTGCAGTCTAAATCTGATATCTTTCAGATTAAGACCATCCCCACTTTTCCTGTCATTACAGGCCTTGTTAAGTCTTTCTCCAACTTCTTACAGGATCCTTTTATGTAATAAAAGGCCCAAGCAATATTTTGTGGCAGTTCTTCCAATTTGACTTCATATTAAATTCATGGGATTACTTAAAGCCAAATGCTGTGCCTAATCTTGAAGACTTCACATAGTTGAAACACACTAAGGATTTGGAAAACTAAGGGAGTCAGTTTCACAGCTTTCAGCAGATGAATTTTTTTGTGTATGCTGTGGTACATTTCTCTGCAAAGTGAGCATGCTGTCTAATATTTGATTTATCTCTGCTGTAAACTTTTGATGGGAAAATGTTGCCTAGAAAGCTACAAGCACTTAGGAAAAACAGACTGTTGGAATTCTGTTAATCCCAAATACCCAGGTCCTGCTTGGAAATATCTAAATATTTTGATATATTACTGTGACTATTGCACAAGCATAAGATACAGATAAAGCAGTCATATATAATTAAATGAAAGCAAATCAAAAAGTTGTATGGATCAGCTTGAAATTGTTACTTTGTCACAATATTTAAAATACTTCTTTTAGTTAAATTTCACAGTTCTGAGAGATATTAAGAGCATGTAGAAAAGCACAAAAATGAAATGTTTTTTCTGCTTTTCATCAGTAGAGAGCACTGTTAGACAGCAGCAGCTCTCCAAACCCTCTCAAGTCACACAGGCATTGAATCACTGTCTGAATCCAGTGGTACAGCACCCTGGGCAACTGAGTCAAATTCAGAATGAGAGAAAAAAACAAATGTAGATTTAGCATCATATTTTAAAGAAGTATGAATGCATTTTTCACAAGCTGATATTGTAGATGTAACATTAGTAATTGTGAGCTCAGACAACTAAACATCTATTCGCATCAACTTCCAGGGAGGGAAAATACAAGAACTGCTCACAAAGAGGCACTTAGAACAAATCCAGTGACCACAATGAAGCTGTACTCTAGTCCATATCAAGATGTTATCTGAAGATTAATAAGATGGGGTGAAATTAATTAAATTACATTGGCAGAGGGAATTGAATGAAAGTATGAAATGAATGGTGCACAGTAGTCATTACTGGCCATGTCTTGTGCTGGATGGTGCGCTATGCTGCTTAATTGATTCTCTGGGAGATGAGGGAAAATCTGACACCATTTATCCTACAGTTTTCATATGAAGAAGGGTAAGACTGTTTTGGACTAGTGAAATCAAAGAGTAAAGCTAATTCTTATGGACATGAATACCCAAACGCATCATCAGGATCTGGCTATTGAACTACATCAGTCACCCTCAAGAAACCATTTGGTCCTCATACTTTATACAATTTCCTATTGCATACATATATAAGTGCAAATTCATCTCAGACTTACACTAAACTGTAGTTCAAACGAAAAGACAATTATGAGGTACCACATAATAGCTTCCCCTCTTCCTTAGCATATCCCTAATAACACATTTGTGTATTCGTATGGGATACCTAGGCACAGGATAGTGTTCTCTCTGTTTAATGAGCTTTCTTATTTTAAAAGCCAGAACCGATGTCACAAATCAGACTGAAACTTTTGTGTGGAGGCTAGCTTTGGAGCAAGCTGCAGGCCCCATGGCCTGACAGGCCTGCCTGAGAAGCTAGCCTGGGAAATTCATGGGAGGATTCAAAACAATCCTCAAAGACACAAAACAGCCTGCAGGTGCTGTTTATCTGTTCCCGTGTTTTCCTTGCAGGAGAGGGTCAGGGGGGTGGTGAACCCCACTGACCAATGATGGTAATGTAGCAGTTTACTAACTAATAAGAGTTTCCTTTCTGTACTTTCCACGAACTAGTCTATATAACATAGCTGTAGCAATAAACTAGAGATTCTCTCCTGTTCTGACTCCCTTGAGAGTCCGTGTCGTTCTTCCTGCCGTTCCCAATTAGAACGACATCTGGTGACCCCGACGTGATGTGCAGCCGACCCCCGAGGTCAGAAAACAACTTACGTAAAGACATCTGCTAATCCCCTGAGGGTAAGCAGCGAGCGGGAAAAACACCGGCCCTTCCCCCTAGAGGGGAAAGTGGAATTCTCCCGGGCTTTCCAAAAGGAAGCTGGTTTCTAACCAACGGGATATTGGAGCCTGCCAGAGAGCGGGCTTAGAACGGCCTATCTTCGTGAAGCAGAGCTTGAAATCCCGGGTCCAAGCCGATAGTGTTTGCATAATTGCATTCGCAGAGCCGCCAAGATAAAAAAGGTTTTCATAATAGAGAACTGTGATTTAGCTGATGAGCAACTTGTCAGCTTTGCATGGCAAGACGCCTTGCTGAGCATGAGACTCTGTATTCCTGAAGAAGATATACGCGCTTTGTTCCACTGGGTGAAAGCGCAGGAGTTTGCTATGACTGTGAATGATGTGTTTAACCTTGAGATTTGGTGGTCAGTGGGAGACCACCTGTGGACTAAGCTAGCTGCGGGAGATACCAGTGCGTGCAGCTTAGCAGCAACTTGGGGAGTGATTTTTAAGGCACTGGAACAGTGCCAGCCTAAAAACAGCGAAACCGAACTGTGTAGCAGTCCTTCAGCTCTGCCCGGACCCTTAGAGAACTTTAGCAGCGGGCAAGAGCAATCCGTAGACCAGAGATCTCCCTTTCCAGAAAAATTTGAGCGCCCACCATCCGCGGAGCTCAGAGCGCAGGTTTTGCCAGCAGAAAAACAACAAAAGAGCAGAAATCGCTCGGCTCTGCCTTTACCGCACCCGCAGGCGCCGCCATCGCCAGCGCAGCGAGAACCGCCTTTGCCTGCGCCCTCCGCGGAGTCTCCGCCGGCCCCTCCAGGACCAGCGCTGCAAGCACTGCTGCCAGCGGCCGCCGTGGAGCCTCTGCCGGTGCCCCGAGTCCCCACAGCGACAGCAGCAGCGGCAAGAAAAAAACGAGAGAAAAGGTGGAAAAGAAGGAAAAAAAACTAACTCAAGACGCCGCCCCGCCGCCACCGGCCGCGGGCCGGGCGACCAGCCGGGACCCCTAGCTCCGGTCGGCTGCAAAAACCCCGTAAAAGCCGAGCCGAAGCCCGGATCTGAAGCCGGGGCCGGGGCCGTGGCGAGCATTCCCCCCCCCCGCTCCCATCCAAGAAGCGGCGGGGGGGGGGGGGGGGAAACCCAGGCACCCCTTTCGCTCGCGCACGCGCGCCCTGTGAACTCCTTTCTTCTGTGCCGCCAGAAGCGGCGCGAAACCGCGGCACCCACGCGGACGCCCCTGCTCCCCCCGCGCGTGTGCGCCCCGCGCGGAGCGAGCCGCGAGGGGCGGCGCGGAGCCGCGGGACCTGCACAACACCCCCGCTGCCCCGCGCTCGCCCGCGCTCCAGCGGGAAAGCGGCGGAGAGGACGGGGAGCGAACTTCGCTCCCCCCCCGCGCCCGTCAGCGCGGCCCACGCGCGCGCGGACCGTGCTACAGGCGCCGGGCCGGTTTCTGCCAGCCTTGTGCTGCCGGGTTCTCCTGCGAACCCGAGCTGCCCCGCGAGACGGTGCCGGGGCTCGAACAGTGCCCCGGCCAGCACGCGGTCCCCCCCGCCTTGCAGGGAGTGAACCGCACCAAAGTCCTGACTACTTTAGTGTTCTTTTAAACTACTATATTGACAAGTTAGACTGTCAGTTTGAACAGACTAACAATGTTTTGTATTAGTTCACTGAGTTAAAGATATTTGACTCAACCGTCAAACCCTTGCAAGGAAAACAATCTTTAAACATCATCATAAACCAAAATTCCAAATTAATATCCATTCCAATATCTAGTAAAAGAAACCACTTGTGCCGTGTTTGTTCTCCCTCCTGCAAGGGCCCAGCAGGATGTTACAAACACTGTACATTTTTTATTTTTTTCCTAAACCGAAAGGGTGAGTTGTGGAGGCTAGCTTTGGAGCAAGCTGCAGGCCCCATGGCCTGACAGGCCTGCCTGAGAAGCTAGCCTGGGAAATTCATGGGAGGATTCAAAACAATCCTCAAAGACACAAAACAGCCTGCAGGTGCTGTTTATCTGTTCCCGTGTTTTCCTTGCAGGAGAGGGTCAGGGGGGTGGTGAACCCCACTGACCAATGATGGTAATGTAGCAGTTTACTAACCAATAAGAGTTTCCTTTCTGTACTTTCGACGAACTAGTCTATATAACATGGCTGTAACAATAAACTAGAGATTCTCTCCTGTTCTGACTCCCTTGAGAGTCCGTGTCGTTCTTCCTGCCGTTCCCAATTAGAACGACACTTTTGGATGCCTCCTAGTTGTCAACGAACTTCCAGAACAATAAAATGTAGAACTGCTGTTTGAGTAAGCGATAGCCACTCTCCAGAGTCCAGGTCAACTTGGATCCTCCCTAAGAGCACACTAAAAATATCATGTGCAAAAACCTACCTTATGAAAAATAGTTTCTCAACAGTTAAATGTAATTAAGTACACAATCAACATATGCAACCTTTCCTTCCCTTCCCTCTGTTTTTTGTGTTCTTAAGCATTTTATGCAATATGATTAGACAGATGTGCAAACAAGAATATCTCAAAATGTGATGAAAAAGATTAATCACTTGCTCCAACCCTTGTTTAAATCAAGGGGAAAGCTTGCAGCATCTGAAGTGTAGGCACTTCTTCCAAAAAAGTCAGGAGGTTCAGATACACAAAACAATACTCACAGTGAAAAGGAATTTAGGAAGACATTTTGTGTCTTGGTGACTTATTTCCTGGCTGCTTAACTACAGAGTGTGTTTTCTGAGCTATCTTTTAGGCATTGTCAGATAAAGAGGACAGTACAATCTATTAACATAGTGGTCCAACTAGTATAGCACTGACTGCAATCTGATGTTAATGTTAAAGTCTCTTTGAGGCTTTAGCACTTGAGGCTAAGTCTCAGCCCCAGGTCTGTTTGGCCAGGAGATGAAGGATCCATCTGCTTGCACACATCCCTACCTGACATCTGCATCACAGGGCTTACGGCACAGGACAGAATCTCACCACATTTGTGGTCTTGGCATTTGACCAGCACACTCAGAGCTTCTTCATTTCAGCTAGGAGGGGGATAGCTCATAATGGTGCTGTTTGTATGTACTGGGTTCCCAGATCCAGATTTTTGGCTTCTCAAGTCAGCAGTGGTGAGGTGAAGATCCCAGCAGAGATTGACCCCAGATTCCATTGAAAGGTCTCTGGTGCTATTCTGACAAGAACCATGAGTGAAGCAGTCACAGAGCGTAGATTAGTCTATCTGAAACTGTGCTGCAAACAATGACCTATCATCATAAAATCCCTCACAGGCATTTCAAAGAGATTTTTTTTTTTCCCACAGTTTGTGCACAATATACCGCTTGTTTAATTCACATAAGGAAACTTCTTGCACGTATGTTTAAAAAAGCATTTTACACTTGCCTGAGCTATAGAAAAACAACAAAAGAGGGCTTTCTTTTAAAGTGAAGACATGGTATTTTTACAGCATCCAAGAGGAAATGACCTTACCATAGCGTGTGGTTCCATCATCTGTGTAACACAATGGTGTTCTTGTGGAAGTGGTTTATAGGAGAGGTAATTTCAAAGCTTAAAAGCAATTGCTATATTTAAAATGTTTTTAAGCCTCTAAAATCTAGATATTTTGTTCCATTCCACTCACAAACATAAGGAGCAGATCCCTCCCACAAGGACCTTCTCCAACTGCATCTCTAAGGTTTGAATCACTGCTGCCCTGCTCATCATCTACTAACCAATGCAGGGTGCCTGCTGTACCGGTGAATGATTAGTACCTTGCAGTCTCCATTTCATACAGTTCTGCAGAGGTGTAGATCAGCTGCACATGATTCAGTGATAGAGTATCTTCAGCCTGAGTTTTATAATTTTCCATGCAACTGAGCCAGACTGCTTGCCTGACCTTGTATTTCTCTTTCCCTCCTCACTCTGCAGAGTGCCTGGTTCTTCACTGTCCCTGCCCTCAATCTTGCCACTGTTGGTGCCAGAGCCTTCCCAACTGCTGCTTCTGCCATCTGGAACAGCCTTCTTATATCTCACTGCTTCATTGCCCCTCTGTCTCTGTTCAAATCTCTATTCTGTCTTCCTCATCTATTACTACATAATTTTTTCTGTTTTCCACTACTCTTACTTGCTTTTTAACTCTGTAATGCCCCTTAGGCTCCAGCTTGCTTAAAATATGCTAAAAGAAGAAACAGTTTACTCAATTATGCTTGGTATTTACTCTGAATATAGGAGGGGTGGGATGGGATGGGATGGGAATGAGGAAGAAAAAAAAAAAAAGAAATTAATAGAGGTTAAGTTGTAAATAGAAAAAAAAATTGAAAACTTCCATCACCAAAGTAGTACTCATTTTAAAAGGATTTCCTTTCTTGGAGGGGTGGCTCATGATAGTCAAGGTGGTAGTAGGGAAGGCAAATCTTTCTGAAAGGCTGTATTGTATTAAATTCAGCTCACTCCCTGTTCTACTTGGTTTGAGTAATTTTTGATAGCACAGTGTTCTCACTCATCCCAGGCCAATGCTTGGAGCAGAAGGCTTCTGAGCAGCTACCTGACATTTATATGCCTTGGCTGCTTTTTCTTTCCAGGATGCAGGACTCTGGAACCTGACCGTCATGATGGAGAACCAAAGCTCCTGAGAACATGGTTCCTTGTCTTCCCAGTAGCACTATAGAATTCAGAGAACATTCTGGAAGAGTTCCATTCTGCATTAGGATTTTGATTATAACAGAAACTTCTCTGCAACAAATATAAAGATATGATAGTTTGGTGGTGGGTTTTTTTTTTCCTCATGAAGTCCATAGCTGAATGTGTTAAATCCATGTATTGATTATGTGGCTCGTTTTATAGCTCATTTTATCAAAAGCATCTGACAAAGTGAGTTCCCATAATTATTTAGGTAACTGTGGAATTTACTGCCTGTGGGCCATATTAACCACCTCAGAATTTTCCATGAAGAAAGGCTTGGAAACTGTTTGCAAAACTTTTTATGGCACAGGATAGATAAGATTTTACCACTTCCACAGCATATAGATGTGGGATAGCATCAGAAATGTACCTCATATGGTTCTCTGTATATAGTGGGACAGAAATACTTTACAGTATGAGTTGTTGTCCCTGTCACTGTCTGATTGCCTGGATAAAGGGACCTTCCTCAGTTATATTCTGGCCAACAGACCTGTATATTCTCAAAAATATTTGGGTGAAAATCCAGTGCATACTATGGTCTCACACAGTCATGGAATATATCTCCCAGATCCCAATCTGAAATCTAACTTTTACATCCAATATTCATAATGAGAAAGTTCAGTTACTTATTTGTGAATTCACATTCACCACAAATATGCGACATATTTCATTAGCACAGATATGTATAAAAGTTTTGCCAACTGCAGTGTTCCAGTTTTGGTTCTGTTGCAGTAATTTTATTTTTTGCTGTTGTTGTATTTTTTGAGCAATATATCTCAATAAAATTCTCATAGTTAAAGAGCAGATGTCAGCTTATGCCTACATTTTTTTTTCCTGATCAAATTTGCAAGCTGTCTAGGCCACTGTCACAGTTACAAACACAAATCCAGTATTAGCTCCTAATATTTGTTCCTTAAATTATTACACATCGTTGGTAATTTGCATTAATCTTTAGAAAATGCATGCACATGCAGTTACACAAATTGCACAGATGAGTCAAGCTTCTTTCCTTAAAATGTCACCATGTGTACCCTAAAACAGATATATTCTAGCTTTGGGACAAATTATACTTAGAATACCCCATGGATCAGCTAATCACAAAGAAATGGAAAAAAAAACCCACTAATGTGGACAATAAAAATTAGAAGTCAAACTGCACTCACATAAATGAAAAACGGCTTTTTATTTATTGTCACTGTACCATCACTAATTACTTCATTGGATCATATGAAGAAAGATGGAATTAGTTTTAACATGGTTGACACTGCTCAAGATGTAATAAAAGCAAAAATCTGTGGTGTAAGAAAGGAATGTCTAGCCAAACATGTTGTGTCTAAGCAGGAGCTGGATGAGCCATGGTGTCACGCTCAGGGTTAACTCTGAGTTGGCGTGCAGGGCTCAAGCAGAGAAGAAGCAGGGAGACCATTTCTGCGATGCTATGAAGCCACGAAGGAAGCTGCAGGCTGCTCAAACAAGACTTGCAGAGGACACAGATAATGAGGAAAACAAACAAGGAAAAAGGATCATCATTCACAGATAGCTCTGAATGGATAAGACATAATAACATCTCCCAGGCGATTGGGTACTACATGCTAACACAGGTCACGTCAAATCTGATGGCAATATATCAAATGTATCATACTTAGCTGTCACAAGGAATGGAGCATGTGTTTCTGTCTTTGCCTTCACTGTCTTAATTACGCGTATATGTTTCAATGGGAAGTTCCAACTTCTTAAACCTACATGTATATACCCCTATTCCCTACATTTAAGATGTGAGACAAGTGGCTGAGAATCATTCCCCACAGTGCCACATTCTCTGCCTCACTGCAGCTTAGTGACATCTGCAAATACATGACATTCTTGCAAAAAACTTAGCAATGCACTACAAAATAACAGATTGTTGAAAAAATGAGCTTGTTTAATACTGCCTTGATCAATGTCAATGCTTTAGGAATAAAAGGATTTTTCAGAGAATCAAGTCTCAGTCTTTTTAAGTGCCTATATTTGATCAAAAACAGCATGCAGCAATATTTGTAGGATTTTTTTTTTCCCAAATGCTGGTAAAGGTTCAGTTGCACTGCTCTAAATATTTGCACTTGTTCCCAAAGTCTACTTTTCAGCTGATTGCACTTGGCTTGTTGAAAGGATCCCAGGATTAATTATTTTGTCTCTAGCAGTAGCATAGCTCTAGAGTTTTCTAGACTTCAAGAGAGCAGTTAGCTTAAAAAAGATAATCAGACCTAGAAAGGTAGCAATAAAAGGACATGAATATTCAGGAGGCAATTTAATTTCAAGCTCTGTAGTGGGGCATGGACCATTATATACAACGGTGTTTGCTAGAAAATGAAGCTATTTTCTTTAAAAAAACAAATAAACATTGAGTATCCTTCAGACAGAAACATTTTCTGCCATCTTCATAGCCCAAGTTAAACTGGAAAGACCACAGCAGAAAATTCTATAGCTCATTTGTTGATGCTCCCAGTTTAATGTCACTTTCAAGTCACTAATAGTACAAAACACTACCAAGTGAATCGGTCCTGAATTTTCAGATTAATGGGTTTTGAGAGGGTTATTTTTTGTTTGTTTGTTTTAGGTTGGGACTGGTTTTAGTTTTTTAAGTGTTTTATTTCAGGAATCTCTCATGAGCAATAGAATATAACTACAAAAAAAAAAAATTAGAGCAAAGGAAGTTGATCTGTATATTTTTTTATTAAGTGTTATGTGATATATATATACATCTGCATGCTTTTATCCCACAATACACAAAGCAATTAATCTCTTGCTGAATGTAGAGTATTCTACCTTACAATTTAGTTTTCAAAAAGATCATGAAACAACAGTTGTTCTCCATTGATGATTCTGTGAAAACATAACACCCACAATTTTTGCTAAAGGGCCCCTCAGCAGCAGGCACTGATTTCAGTGATTTTTAGCAAATTTTGCTCTTGTCACTTTAGTGAGTTGCACATTTCTGAAAATTCTCTTGTTCTATTTTAAAAGCTAATTGATCTTTTTCTTTCCTTAAAAGAAAAATTTTTCATCTATTAGTTAAATATGAAGTTGTATTCTGTTTTTATTTTCATTAGGCTGAATATCTAAAAATTTCTCAGTTGAGATTTTTCCTACAATTCAGTAGTAACAAATGCCTTTCTCTTCTTTGATTTTTACAAAAAATCTTCAGTCTAATTAGATGGCTCCAGAACCAATATGAAGAATGAAATGGAGGATAGCCTAAAATCTGGTTTATGTAATTTACCAACATGAAACAGAGATTTAAAAGAAGAACAAAAGGTTTTTACTACAAGCATTCTCTATCAATGAGCATTATATATGTGGAGTTCAAACTCTACAGACAAGCTGGCCTTACACAGTAATTGTGACCTTCAACACCATCCATCTGCTGCAGTGTAAATTAGAAACTACTAACCAAAAGATCCAGCTTTCCACTGATGAGATCATTTTGGTATCTTCAGTTCTAAACATTTCTTCTGCACTCTCTGGTTCTGTCTAATTAATCAGTATAAAGGAAAAAAATGACAGGCATGATAGATGCTTTTTTCCCATTTCTATTGCTGCTCTTTACAAAATGGTGGAATTGCGACACCTCTGTGAATGGGAACAAGTCAATAGAACTGGAACAAGTGAGGACAAGTGGCGTGGAGACAGAAATGTAGATGCTCAGCACACACAGAAGGTGCAAGACAAGACTTCCAGGAATCAAAAATTTTGAAGGAAGAAACTCATGAAAAGCCTTGCATTTCTCTGGGGAAGGTTTAACAGATGTACATTACCTGTTATAGATACTTTATGGGAGTTGGTGAGAGCACAAATCAGTTCTGTATTGGTGTTTTTTATAGACAGCAATGACACTGTGCAAATGTAGGCATCATAAATATTCCTATGTCTCTTCCTTGTTTAATTTCTTCTCAACTAAAGTTTCTGACCACTGAATAATATTGTAGTGAGATAAATACCTTGAGCTACTAAAAAGGGAATGTTTTGTCACCAAACAAGCCCTGCTGAGAAAAACAGTTAAATTACAATTGCCTTTTCATGTTTACTTCCTAGAAGTTTAGACATTTAGCAAAAGGAAGTGGGGTCAAAAGTACCCATCTTCTTTGACTCAACATCATGTTTACAGAGATTACTGGTACAATCCTTTAAATAACATTTACTTACATGACTGTGTTGTCCTGAGATGCACGGAGGGCTCTAGACAGAAAATTTCATAAGAAAAATCCAGATGGTGCACCTGATCTAACTGGCCATAAAGCCTTTCTTGAAGCATTTTGCCCTTTAAGTAAAGAAAACAAACAGACCCCCAGTTGATTCTGCTTTTAAGAGGCTTATTCTTGGTAAGTCAAGAACCATTACTACCCTGATAAGTGACAGTAATCATAGCAAAATAATCAAAAGAAGCATCAGTGAAACATCCTGAAAAGGAAAACACCAAACATATTGGATGAGGATGATGTAACAGAACACATGCCCACTTGTTCAATAAATTGCATTGGTTTGTATGTTTGTTTTGAAAGAGGATCTAAATTTCTGAGATATAGTTGCATTTGAAAGCCACTTATCATAAATAATAAAGGAAATATTCCTTTTGCAGTTTTAGAGTAATGATGGATTTCCATACATAGAATTCACTATGTAGTAAAGTTAATGTGGGCTTTAAATGCATGGTTTTGAGTACTGAGACTGTGTTGAGGAGTTTTGTCTTGTTTATTTGGATGTAGGTAATTAGCTGCTCCACTAATTCCCTAGTCATGTATAAAGAATCTCTTTTTCTTAAATGTGTGACACCAGCTATTCACTTACTGAAGAACTGTGATAGAGAGACAGTTTATTTGGTTTGGAATCTCAATCAAAACAATGCTATTATTTCAGCGTGTGTTTTACTTGAGTAAAAGTACCTGATACTTGTTATTCTGTAGGGAAACGTTGGCAGGGAAAGACAATAGAGCTTGAAGACTCAATTGCAACATTGACGTTATTGTAATGTCAGTTGTTCTCAGCAACATATGGTGAAGTTTTTCTTCAATAAAAAAGTATATAAAACAATCAATTTCTGTGATTTAGTTATTATATCAGATTATAAATCAGAATTAATGTGAACGACATACTTAATATCTCTGCTTATAAATTTGAAGTGCCAATTTAAAATTAAAACATTGCTTGGTAGACTAGATCTGTGAATGGCTCTTTAGCTCACATTTAGTAATTTGGATTACAGAATCTAATCAGCACTTTAATCATTTATTGGAATTACTCAATAAAGAAAAAGGCACGAAGAGGGAAGGGGTGCATTATCAACCTATATTAAGCAAAAGCATTAGTAATTGCCCTGACCCACTAACTTTTTATTTTCTGCTACGATAAATATATATTATTTCATTAGTATTCTATACCAAAACTTATCAGTATGACTTTCATACTCACTGTTTGAAGTCATTTCTTGTTAAAGATATGCACAATGACATTTTCCATATAACAAAGAGCTAACTGACTTTGCCACCATTTTATGTTCCCTTTTCCACATGATCCACTTTGTTGGCATCAATGTAAAATACCACAGTTGAAGGTTATCACTAGAACCATACCTAATTCATCATAACTGGTTTGAAATAAAGTATCAAAGTCACATTTGGTACACGTCTTGTTTTTCACAGTAGTATACAGACACATAAATCTTTCAAGATTATTGCTAACAAACAACTCCATCTTGTTGCCAAGTCTTTTAATTCTAGGTTTCAGTACTTCCAGGTCTGCAAGTATCACCTAAAGACAAAGGAGTAAAGGGAAAATAAAACACTGGAAATTAAATCACTGGAATAAGACATAAATTTGTATTTCAGAACCACAGAGTGTTGGAATATTTAGGATCTTGGAAACTTTTGGTCCATTATTAAAATTTAGCTTAAACAATTCAGAATGCCTTGGAATAACTGAGGGGCTTAGTGTCAAATTTATAAATATTCCTGTCTCGGTCAACACTGATGTGCGTAATCTGATGTGCTTAAAGCAAAAGTCTTGTTTTTGAAACCGCCAATGAATGAAAACATTATAGTACCACTGAATAAGATAGAAGTCTGTGGAAAAGATTTTACTCAAAATATAGTAACTCCTTCACCATTTCAGATGGCAATCTAATTAGACACTTCCATATGCAGTAGTATAAATTTAACCCGAACCTGAAAACTAAACCCATGCGACATCTGTGTTAATTATACTCTGACAATTATTCAGTTAGTAAACAGAAGCAAGCAAATTAGTTAAGGAAAGCATGGCAAGAATTGCACTCAGTGAAAATCACTGCAAATAAAACGTTTTAAATCAGATGTAGGTTTAGAACATATATTGCTAATATATCATGAGATATAGACAAGAAAGTAATTTTAATGGCATAATTGCAAACAGATTATATCAAACATCTCATGAAGTGGAAAACATTGTTTAAGAGGATTGTAACTATAGTTATATAGATTACATAGCTGATATCATAGTGTTTCTTATGAATGCATTTTCATCATAGTATACAAAGTAAATTTAATAGATGGTAGAGTTCCCATGTTTCTGCTAATATGAATTTCATGCTCAGTAAGAAATATAACTGAACCTATGAACCCTTGTCACCAAATTTCCCAAGTCTGGGCCATGTTGTATATCTAAATGTAAACAAACAAATCCCATCATCCAATCAATCAGCTATTCAGACCATTTGATATGTTTCATATCATGCATTTAAAGTTTTGTCAAAACATAAAATGGAAATCAACACTAGAAGAAAATTTTGTTGGAACCTTCCCAACATACTGAAAAACTAGATACGTTAGCAGGGAGGAGTTATGCCAAGATGAGAAAAAGTTTATATGTTCAGGGTTTCAAAGTTTGATAACAATTTCCAAAACTAGAAAGTGGTTTAAGAAAAAATCTTAGCACAAATACTGCCCAAAATACATTTATGTCCATTACAGAGATGGTGTAGTCATTACACAGATATTTTAGTCATGATAGAAGTGGCATGTAGGAGGCAGGGGAGGACAGAGAGTGTGCCATGATAGTGAAACCTTAAGAGAATTCAGCTGCCAAAACTTGGTCATTTTGTACTGTACTTAAAGCGATACTAATCTGCCAGCTAGTAAACTGTCCAAACCTATGTGAATTTTTCTACAATTAATTCCTTGCCAAACATGAAACCTTTTAAATCACAGAAGTCCTGGAGTTCTTCAAAATAAATTGTTGTAACCACTCATTGAAAAAATTGATCAAAATGTGATGTTTAATTTGTATACTTGAAGCAGTAGCTGGATGGTTTCAGCTCAAAAGCAAAACAAATATTAAAACCAACCAGAAATTGGTCTGAAGCTGATGCCTACTCCTGAAAAATTCATCCAATGCAAGTAAAGCCATTATAAAGTGTTAGGCTTTAAGTGGTGCTCTAAATGTTGCCTATAATACTGATTTGGTTATGGGGTTCCTTGCTTAATAGAGTAGCAGTTGCAGCTGGGAAATCTGTGACTTCCCCAGGCCTCTTTCAAGGAGTTGCAATCCACATTATCATTGTGGTCAAATGCAAAAATGCAAAAATGCAATCTCAGCCCCTTGTTGCACTCAGGGAGTGCCTCTGAATTACCCTGACTGTAATGGCCATTATTAAGCCTGGAGGAAACTGTTTTGGGAAGTGTCAGTGACAGAACCTGGCTCCCGCTAAGGAGAGACAGGTAAGCTTTAGGAACTTAAAAAGGTCTGAAAGGAACAAATATGAGTAAACAAAAAATTCTTTCAAATAATTTACTTATTACTTACCCCTGATGCCAAAAACTCCTGGTAAAGTCTTCATTGATAGCCCATGGTGTGCTTAAAACAGCTTGGAGAGCAATTAGGAAAGCTAAGAAGGTGAACAGAACAACTTTCCAACACACAGCTTGGGGAGTTTGGGCAGAAGCTGATGTATAAAAGTGAGAAAGGGAACAGAGGGACTCCGTCCATCCCTAAAATGACAGTTTCAAACTGGGTGAAGATGTAGGCTTTCCTTGGCACTGCCTCTGTGCACACTGAGATGGAGCACATGTGTCAGAAAACCTGGAAATCCAGATTGCTTCATCATGAGGGACCTGACTGGAGCATTTCACAGTTTCCCTCTGGACAGCAAATGTGCATCCTACCTTTGAAATCAAAGCAAGGCAGAGGTAGGTGCCTGACAAGGTCTTGCTTTGATACAGGAAATGGAAGCACCTTCTGATGTGCTCAGAAAGGCTCTGGTGCAGATTTGTTGGATTGAAGAGAGAATGGGAAAAACATAGTTCAGAGCTACTATAAGACGCATTGGGAAATTATTCTTTTTTGCAGAGCCTGAGAACATGATGAGAAATTTGGAGTTGTGCGTGTTTCCAAGTGAAATCTAATTTTCTTTGAATGAGTGCGCTCTTTGAGAAATGAGCCCTTATTTATGCAAATTGGTTTTAAATGTGAATATTTAACGAAAGGATTTGATCCCCACATAATGAAAGCGCTTATAAATGTGCACCTAGACAGCACAGGCAGCCTTGCTGTCTATTCAGGCTCTTATTCTAAGGGTTTTTTTCCTTCTCTTTAACAAAGTTTAGACTACATGTTTCTAATTAGAATGTAATATAGTTAGATGAAGGATATTTTTAACTCAACTATTCTTTGGGTGTCCTTATAAATCTAAGAAGGGCTTACTAGACTGACAGGTGGCAGCATGGCCCAGTGGATGTTAAATTGCTTAGAAACTTTTGGGCTTTTCATGTTTTAAAAGAAATAAAAGGTTCCAACCTTTCTTTGTTTATATGTCACTCAGAAATGTTTGGTTGTAAAAGTTCTGACCTTGTTCTACACCTAATACTCCAAGGGGGCTAGTGCATAGGGCATATTTGAATAGATTTGGTTAAGAAAATACAAAAATTAAATTTTGATCTCTTAATATTCAATTATGCTCAAACTATGCTGAAGGAAATTTCAAGGAGGTTGTAAGTTCTTTTGGCATGCTAATGTAACAGATGCGAAAGCATGAATTAACAGCTACAATGGAGCGCTGCCGGCAGGTACTGATTTGTAAGCTGATCCGAACTCTTGAAGGTAATTGCGGAATGACTTAGAAATGACTTCACACTGAAAGTAGAAAGGGATATTTCTGCCCTTAATTCTGTCGTAAACTTTCTCAGAACTCTTATTTTGTGCTGGATACTGCTGCTACCAAAAGAATAATTTTTTCTAAAAGTATTTCCAGGCCCTTCCTGACTGCAGAGCTGCGTGAATATTTTGTGGTGACACAAAGGAGATAAGGGGAGAAGATGGGAACCAGTGCCTGAAGATGGAGATGCTTCGTTTGTTCATAGTTTAGTCTGGCTTCTGACATCTTTAGAGTTACTGTGAAACTCTACAGTATTTAGGGACCTTGCCAATAGCTCTCCATTTAGGACTAATGAACATCTTGTCACAAGAATTTTAGGCTAGTTTTCAAACCTAACACAAAACACCTCATTATTTTTTTACAGAATCACATAATTACAGAAGAGTTGAATTTTAAAGGGACTTCTGGAGGTCATCATGTTCAAAGACTTTTCAATCTGGGCCACTTTTAGCTGGTTGACCAGTACCATGTTCAGATAGCTTTTGAACACATGCACCCTGGGGACCCTGCAATATCCCCAGACAAACTATGCCACTGCTTAATCACCCTAAAAAATTGTTTCCTCATATTCAGAGGCAGCCTCCTACCTTTCAGGTTGTTCCCGTTGCATCTTTCCTGCCATTGGGTGTCATGAAAAAGAGCCTGCCTCCATCTTTCCATCTCCCTTCAAATTTTTATGCATTTTTATTTGTCTTGCTGTACAATCTTGTCAGGTATTTTTCTTGTTGAACCATCTTTTTTGGCATAGTTAAAGCTGAACCCTGTGACCATCTCTGCTGTTATGGTCTTAGTGTGCCCCTAAGGCATGATGTGAGACTTCTTACAGCCTTGTTCTTTTCACCACAAAGCTGTTTTATCATGAATATAGACAGTTCTCTTGATACTTGCTATGCTGCAATTGAAGACTGGTGATTGACAGCAATGGAACTGAGTTAATATGTGACTAAAGAGGTCAGATATCCCTGGAAGATGTGAGACATTGATCTTGACAAAGTGCCAGCTTTGGCCCAAGCCCTAAAACCAGAATAGAGAGGGAGAGTGTGCCTCCGTTTGGTTGGACATCCTGCATTTTCTGAACCAAAGAGTTATTCACAGGCAAATAAATAAGGTTGGAATCTGTTTATTCTGTGTGATAAAAATGAGGGGAGGTAGTGATGTCTAGAAACTACTGGAGAAGCCATTCCACGTAATCTCAGACATAAAATCCTTCTGTTTATTAGACTAATCTGATTTTCAAAAGTGCTAGTTGTTTTTCAAAACTAGTTGTTTTCCTAGTCCTTCCTATTCTGTTCAAGTTAACAGTGAAAACCTCCTTGATTTACCTAGTAGGATAGTATGGCCTTCACAATGCCCTTTCTAAAATTTCTTATCCTCAAACTCACCTTGCTTTTAGGATTGCAATGTGAAGAAAACAATAAAAATAGCCCTGTTTCAGTGATGGTAAAAGCTACTTTACTAATCCCGACTTCTTTTCATTGACTCCAAAACATCGTTCCTTGCCTCTAACTTGTGTCCCTAAGGAAAACATCAAACTATCATGGCCAAAAATGAAATTCTGGTAACGTATTCCATGATCCTCTTTTAGCACCATTTTCTGTCACTACTGACAATATCCTTTTTTCCTTCTTACTGGTAACCATCTTCATCTATAGTCTCTTCCCTCTGGTTCAGCTCTTCTGCCTTGCTATCTTTATACCTAACATATGATACCTTCTTCTTCTTCTTCATGCTTTTCCCACTTCCATCTTAGTCCATCACCAGTTACTTTGATTACCTCTCTCATTCGCCAGTGTGCACAGCTTTCTACATTTCAGAAGTGCAATTTTTATCTGCTGCCACAGCATTAGATAAAAGTAGGAATGAGGTCAGCGGCTGAACTGCTGTATCCTGTCACTAAATCACTCATGTACCTAATTTTCTCTTCTTGAGATATCAGAAGAGTAGGAACTGGAGCTGAAGTGCCATTCAGACTTCCATGGCAACCTCTAATAATTTTAATTGTTTTTTCTTCATCTTGCATTGAATGTTGGAGGACTTTGCTATTTTCTTTTCAGCAGCTGAAAAGAGAAAGATCCAGATATTTTATTTTTCTGATACAATAACAATTTATGCCAATCCCTAAATTCTTGAAAACATGAGTTTACAATGAAAACACTAACAGATGCTCAGTGGTAGAAAGCAGAGGAGTGGTTGCCATGGAATCAGATGGCAGGGAAGGTAGCTCACTTTTTAAACTCTCTGGCAGCGAACACGTAGAACCAACAAGTGGACAGCAATGCTGGCAGACATTTATCTCTGCACAGCACTTGGAAGGGCTGTGTGGAGGCTACTGCTGTGACCCAGCACTGGAAACTGGGATAACCAGGTATTCAACAGCAAGGGGGGGCTGGGTGGAGCAGAGAGATGGATGATGAACAAACGTCTGAATTTCATGTAGTTTATGTATTTGTGGTTTAAAGGGACCAAGCCTTCCTCGCCCCACAGAACAAGTGCTAAAAAAGGCAGGATGGTTTAAGATTTCTGATGGATGAATTAATAATCTACTCTCTATCCAGCAGAAGCATAATGTTGATGCTATCAGCAAGACAACAGCTGAATGAGGGGCTAGAAGTCTTCTTCACATAAATTTCTCTACATAAAACATCTCTGTAGTAATAATTTTTCACTATAAAAAAGTGTATCATTAAAACAGTCATTTTATGTTATTTTGAGAGCAAACTATACCAAACATAGCTGAAAGCCTGGTGGGTAAGATATTCCTGTGAGATGTGGGAAACAGTGGGTCTAGTTCCTGTCTGGGAGAAGGCAGAGCAGGAACTTGAAATTTATATTTCACATTTCAGCAGTCTCCCTTTACCCAGGGGCTTGAGGGTCAGCTCCCTCTTTCACTGCTGTTATAGAACACCCAAAATAATTCATGTGAGAGATACAGTGTGAGATGATGAAATTTCACTCAAATGAAAGCCACTTTATTGTAACTGAGCTTGGCAAAAACTTTTAATAAAGCAAGATATGGAAATTCCGTTAGTTCCAGATAATAAGAAAGGTCAGTTGTTTGTTCCTGGGACTACAAACAGAAAAGTTTTGAGCACAACCTTTTTCATGATACTTTCTTGTTTCTCTTTTTGGAGAAGTAAAGAAGATAAATGGAGATGCTAAGAAAACACTAGGATCCTCAAAAGTCTTGATTAAATAGATTCTTATCAAATCTGGTCATTGCCAATAAAGTCCAGAACTTTTCTATTTTAAAGTTAAAATTCATGAGTGAACATTACACTGAAAATACATATTCATACAACTCCACATTTTTTTTGTGAGCAGCTCAGGAGAATTCTATCATTTAGAATATGAAATGCACTAAAAGAATTAGGTGAAATTCTAAACAATTACATCTTTTATCTTTCTATAGATGCCAATTTGTATTTGTTTATCAATTGTTATCAATTCATTAAAAATATAATGAAATGTCATAGAATTTTGTCTTTTTATAAAATCCAACTGGTTTAACTAATTTTGATTCTATAAAGAAGTTTTATTAGACAACATTAATGGAGTTATGAAATGAGAAACAGACCCATCTTTTTTGTTAGAAACAGTATTCAACCCAGGTATTTGCCTCTCATATATAATATTCAAAAATAATCTTATTTTCCCATATTAACTTTCTTTTCAGACTCATTCCACTGTTGGCCTGCAATTTCTATTTTAATTAGTTTCTTGGCATGATCAAAGGTAAAACTTCCTTGATTTTATACAGGATTTTTCGGCACACTTTTCTCCAAAAGTCTTTTGTTTCCTGTGCCTGGTTCTAAATTATAATTCTCAACCATGACTAGTTCTTCTAGCTAGTGGCTGGCAAACTCTTTGTTTATGTTCATAATATTTCAATTTGTCTTCATGTTTAGTAGTTTTTTATCCACACAAGCGGTATAAAGCTGTCAGACCTGCTCACATTCTGTAGAGATCTGGAAGTTCATTAGACTTACATATAATATCAGGGCCAAATAAGAGAGAATTTAAAAATCATGAAGAGGGAAGCCAGCATGTGGCAGACAAACCACTACAGCCTTGTTCCAGCTCATCAGCAAGACCCTTAGTATTGGCAGACCCATCTGAGTGGCAGCAGAATAACATCTTTCAACAGTTAGCAGCCAGAACATTTGTGCCAAAACCCAACAAAATACGTGTATTTGCAAGCCATCCTTTTTAACATCCTCCTTGTGTGTCTATCAAATAACAAGCAATAATGAATATTTACTATCTTTTATCTTCCAATTTGCAGTAGTTTTGTCTCCCCAGTTCTCCCACAAAAATCCAACCATGTCAATAGGAAATGTGACTCTCTAAGCGGAGGGAACATGTCAGGTCTTACAGGAAAGATAACAGAATAAAATAGTGAAATGGTATGATGCATGCAAAAAGTGAACTTGTGATTTTTTTAAATCATATTCTCTATCTTTCATTACATTACTGTAGCTCTTCTAGAATTGCAATAGATCATCTTCAGCCCAGTTCTTCATGGGTCAGAGTAGACATGCATACTTAAGTTTTCTACATAAATCTACGTAAGGTTTCATGATTGGACTGTCAGACCGGTCTTTGGGAGATAAGTTGTGGCACTTCTTACTCATGAAGAAAGCTGTTTTTATTTGCTTCTTCTGATAACTTAGTGGGTTTACAATGTATTGGGGTGACATGCACTTTATTCACCATATTGAATTTTGCCCTTCACCCTCTCCCTCATGCCCGGTGTTAATGCACATTTCCAGACTTTTACCAACTTCTACAAGCTGAAATGCTCCTACAAAACTCATGTTCTACAGTGAACCTGTGAATCTACAACAGGACAGGAAGTGATCAGAATACAGAATTGCTACTTCGGGGAAAAATTAGGGTTTCTTTAGTGAATCCCAGACTCCTAAAATCAAAGAGAAAAATGCTTTGATCTGTGATTTCCTTGGTTGGTCTGGAAGGCTCTACCTAAACTAAATGTATAACTCCAGTGAACATAGTATATTCTGAATGTGACATAAGCAATAATTTGAGGTGTCTAGTGAACTAAAATACATTTTATGGAGCCTAGAATGATGTTTATCTATGTTTTGCCGTAGCAAGAACATTGTTGTTTCAGTGCTGTACACTGAAAATATTATTTTTCAATATGACCTGTATATTCCAATATGTTTGTGAACATCGCTTCTGTTATATTTGAATACATTCCTCTACACTCTCTTCTTCATATTTAATTAGTGTATTTTCTATTTTATGGTCTCACGTGATAGGAAAACATTCAGCTTATCCTCTTGAAACAGCTCTTGAACAACTGATAATTGTGTCCTCAATATTTTTACTCAACTCTTTTGGCATACATACTCAAACTCTTCAGGCTTGGCTGGTTTTGCCTGACTTTCTTAAGAAAGTGGTTTTCAAAATGGTATCTGGGTCTCTGTGAAGAGGCTATTGCATGTGTTGTACCCTTGAGGCTACTCCAGCCCTGCTTGGCCCAGCCCAGCGGTGAGACTCCCTCATCTTTCCCAGGGCTCAGGACCCCATCTCAGCGCCCCTGGCCACCAGCCTCTGTCCCAGTGACACCCCAGGACAGCACATATCCAGCTCCCTCAGCCCTGCCCTGTCTGGCGTGGGCTCTGCTGGCTTAGGCCAGCCTGCATTGCCACGTCCCTGCCGCAGGCCTGCTCCTGTCCCCAGGGAGAGGCCGGGTGCCCAGGGCTGGGGCTGCCCCCGTGCTCTCTCTACCCTGCTGCTACCTGGGAAGGTGGGATGGACCTATGGATAGTCCCCATGGACCCTCCACAGAGCCACTGCTCCTCACAGTGTGATGCTCTCTTTTACTATCTTTAAAGACTGGCATTTACTTGACAGCTCTCACATTCCTTGCCCTAGTTCTAAAAACCATAGTAAGGGTTTTGGGATTGCCTCAGGCCCATTTTTTAAGTACTTAGGAGTAAATTTTAGCAGACACAGTTGATTGGAAAACATTTAACATAGTATTCCCAAAGATTTTAATTTTTTTTAAATTATTGTTATTATATTTTATCCTTTGCTGGTAGTTGATTATGTTCAAATGAAAATTTTTTAACAAAGATGACCACTAACAGGCATTAGACATTTTGACTTGTGTAATCTTTTTTGAACTTTGTTTTACGTGTCAAAGGATTTCCATCTCTTCTGAGTGACAGTGGATCGACACCAACCAGAAGAAAAGGAGAAAAGTCTCTTAGAATCAAGCAGAGGATCTCGTGACTGGGCATTATTGAATGAGGGCATCTGAGTTGCTGCTTCATAAAAGGATAGAGATAACAACTAACTTTGCATGTCCTCCTGAATACTGCACCTGCTTCCTTTTCCTGTGTCTACCACTCCTACACAAGATATTCCAATGTCTAGTTTTTATTTTTAAATTACTTTTGAATTCACAATTTGCTGAATCACACATAAAATATCATGCTCAACCCTTAGTATACATAATTTCTTCCATAACCTCATTTAACACTCAGCTGTGTTGGATACTTCAGCAGAAAAATAACGTGAAATCAAGTGAAATTTTGATGCAAATTGTCTTTTTAATAGTTAATTGTATGAAGAGCTTCATGAGGGTCTGACCACCACAAAGAGGAAGGTGGTACCATGAAAACAAAAAAGCAGCATGAGAAAAATGATATGGATTGTCTAATAAAAGAACACAACGATCTCTGAATATTTATTATTTAAAAAGAATACAATGTTGTTGAAGTAATATACACATTTCAAAGTGAAATTGAGTTATGTTTAATGATTTATGATTCAGGTATAATTCTTGGATTGAAAATGGGTCTTTTTATCTTTTTTGAGGCAGCATCTAGAATTTCACATAAATAAAACAAGTAAAAGGAGCAACTTTGAATTATCTTGAAACTTTAGAGATAATTTCTCTCCAAATGCAGTTAAATCACATAGATTTCATATGATGCTGTGGCCAAATAGTGAGAAATCTCATTAATATTCTGTATTTCAAGGTCTTATGTATTTGCAATGTAAGCAATTAAAATGTTTAAATAACTTAAATATTAGGACAGAAAATGGTGAAATCAAAGCACTGCAAAGTCAGAGATGACCCTCTCTTTCATCTTTGATTTTTTTTTTCTTCTTTTAAGTAAAACCTTAGCTCATTAAAGAGATTAATACACTCCAGGCATATGGCATTATTTGTGACTCATACCCTTCCCATGTCAATGATGAGCTGAGCTTTGGCTTCATTAGACTTAAGGTCAGAGTCTGCATACCATATAAACCGTTTGAAGACATATCTCCAAGCTATTCTCAGAGCTTTCCCATCACTTAGTGTGTGTGGATTTTCAGAGATAATTATAAAGCAATGTATAGGTGTTTCCATTAACTCTGCCTAGTCCTGTGTGCAGTAGCATATTCCATGGTGGGTTTGGGGCTGAGGTATATGTCTATATATATAGACATGGTTCCCCATGTCTATTATCTCATGTATCACTAATCAAAACATTCAAGATCCCCAAAATATGGGGATGTGTTTTATGGCACTTTAAACTAAATTTTTTCTTCATTTTTTCATTTGGACCTTTTAGCAGTCGCTATTCATTGCTCATTTGGCCTTCACCAGATAAGCTGTTTTAATTCTTAAGAAGTAAGTTCAGTTGTGTCTATCAAGAGGAAATATGTGGCAATATGCAGTTTTGTGTAAGACAATGTGAAGAAATTAAAGAAGTGATTAGAAGACACCCTAATAAGGTTTTAGAACAGAAGTGTGACAAATGGAAAGAAATGGTCCACAGAAGGTCCATGGTAAGTCCCTCTTCTCTAAAATACTCTTATTTTTCTGTTTTTCCACAATCCTTTCAGAGACCTTAAGCAGACAGAAACATTCTAAATTCAATATTTCCATTTTATTTCTGAGGACTTTAAAAATTTTCCTTGTCCAAAACCCAGCTGTCTGACACGTTCCCTGCCTGCATTCTGTCCAGTTTGCCATCCCCTTTCCCTTTGGTCTAGCTATCTGTTAATTAGTCTTTATTTGCTAAAATCTTATGTTAAGAATATAGACTCTTTTCATTTAAATATAGGGGGTTTTTTGCATTAAAAAAATTACCTGCTTTGAGATACAGTGTTCTTCTGGTCATCTGGTGTGTACTTGCTATCGTGTTTCTCTAAATTAAGATTTCTTTGCTTAAATGCTCTTACAATAAAACTTTCATCTCTCTCTCCCTTAAAAAAAAAAAGACAAGAAAATTTAAAAATCGAGCCAATGACATTAAAATACAATTTTCAGTAACTTTAAATTAATGTTTCCAGATAGACATTTCATTTGCTTAAGATTTAGAAGGGAATTATGAAACCATAATTGTGTAATGATTAGACAGTACTATAAACTAAATAAATATCAACTGATTATTAAAAACATTCCTTGCAATACTAGCAGTTAATCCTCCTTAATGTGTTTTTAATAATAGTTTTATATTTAATGTAGGATGAATGACTTATTAAAAGTAAATTTTATGTGTTTTATATTCTCCACATATGGCATTAAGCCATTAACACTAATGGGATTTGAATGGTATTGAGTTCAGGATAGCCCCCAAGTACAAATGTGGGAACCTTAATTAAGTTTTTATTAAAATATTCAATTAAATGCAATGCTAGATTATTAAGATATTTTTGCATATTGTTTAATGTCAGTTAGTTATTAAACATTTTCACAGGCTTCTGAAAATGGTCCTAGAGTATGCTGATAGCTAAAATTTATTTGAAAAATGTTGATGATCAATTTTCTAATCTTGTGGGCAAAATTGGGTTTTAATGGAAATTTTCTAGGTAGATATGTTGCTGAACTGGAAGAGAACCTAATGAATAGGTTAGTGAGTAAGAAGCTTAACTTTCAGGGGCAAAGTTTCATGTGGAGAATAATGAAAAACTTTCTGCTACCAAGTGCAATGAGGTACTGAAATGACATAGATGGCGGAAATTTTGCAGTAAAAAGCTACTTCATTCTGTGTATTCATACTAGCTGGCTGAAGAACAGGGGGACAATGAACTACTGAGATCTAAACCAGAAAACAAGATTGATTTCTGCTAATGTCTCTGAGTAAGTTACCATCCTACTCTTTCTGCCTTATTTTTATGCAATGGGGGCCATAATGACAGTTGTTATGGTTTAAACAGGTGAATCAGTATTATTAAACTCATTAAAAGAGTGAACTTAGACTGTGAAACTCACAGATGAGGAAGAATTCTTTTTAGAACTATGTGTGAGATGTCCAAACTGAGGCAAATCAGCTGTGCAGAAGCAGAGGATAAATTCCTCTTTATTAAAAACCTCAACAGGTTTGTATTTCTGTGGAACAGAAAATAAATTCAAATATTAAATGTTGTTACTCAGACCAATAAAGCCAGAATAACAGATACCATATTATTATGTCCCTAAACTAAAAAAGAGTCAACTACTTACATGAATTAATTGGAAGGAAAGTAGGTGATGGATTACAGTATTATTTCTCTGAGGTACAAGTATTCCGCTTTTATCAAAGCTCTACTGGGAAGCTTATTTTAGCTTTATATAAATATGCCAAGGTAAAGGGGTTAAACCCTTCAAATGCTTTCCCCCACTGAGTTCAGAAAATGTCCATATGGTATACCTTTCAGATTTTTCTTGGACAAATATGTTTTGAAATAAATGTTAATACTAATATGAGCTACCTTCTTCAATGATATGTTAAGCAAACACTATTTATTTTCATTAACCTCAAAAGCTTCAAAACACCATTACTTCTCACAAATTACAAAGATGTTCAGCAGCCAAATCTATTTATCTATTTACACCACACTCATTAACATGTTATCTGATTTACTTAGATTCTCCAAAGCAGTTTGCAAGCAGTAACCCCCACTGAGAATGAGTTCAGCAAGCTCTGTATAATGAATGACTCAACTCTCAAAAGCCAATAGTCCCCACAGCTACACTGGCAAAAGATGCTGCTCCGTTAATTCCACTCTTCCCAGTGTCACTCACCAAAGAAATAATGTGTTTCAACTGCTGTGGACAGCATAATAGTCAACTCTTAAGGTTTTTACTCTATTCCAGTTTCCAGAATCCAGGTTCACCTCTGAATCTGTATATGCCCTTAAAATTTCACAGTGAATAGGTGGAAGTGTTTCTTGCTACAGCATTTTAAATTGTCCTCTTAAAAATTCGAATTATTTGCAAGCATAACCTGTTAGAGCCTAGGAACAAGTTTGCCTTGCAGCCTAGATGTCAGAGAGGACAGCTGTGGTCTGGTGTTGAGGGGGCAGATTGTAGGTACTCTTTCAGTTGCAGGTGAAGTTTGCAAACAGACTGTGTGAAAATAAGAAAGTCAAACTGTACTCCATCTCAAGGGCCAAGATGCTCTTCTACTTTATAGAAAAAAGAATCACAGAAAGAATAAAGAACTCTCAATCATACTGAGTCCCTGTTGAGATAGAAGACTCTGTTGACAGATTGTGACCATAAAATATGATATGACACTCTGGTTTGTATAACAACATAAAGAAAGTTTGTATTATAGTCCAGACAAATGCAATGATTTGATGAACAGATTTCTTAAGACATGGTCTTGTTTAAAGTATTTTTTTCAATGTTAGCAAGTATGAGGTAAGAACTTGCAATAAAATATCTGTAAAAGGATGTAATACATAAATTAGTTGTATTTCAGCCTCATACATACATACATACATACATACATACAGATACATACATAGTCCCACCTGTGTTTTTCTGTAAGGCACAGTGCTTCCGCAGAAACAGTCAATTTGTCCTCTTACAAATAAGACAGGAGAGGAAAAGATTCAGGAAAAGAAAGAACTTTTAAAAAATTTGTCTGGCAAGTGGAGAAGTCAAGAGATCAGCTTGGCCATAAATCTGCCCTCCAAAGTGTTAATATCTATGACTGACATTTGTCTATAATTGAACTTAAAGGCTCCACAATAATCCAGTATTCATTGTCCTTTTTATTAGAGTCTTTTTTCTAATGAATAACCCCCATCTTTCTTGCTGAAATATAAATCCATTGCCTCTTATTCTATTCAATAGTGATATGGAGAAAAGATTAATACACCCTCTTGTCTATATACTCTCCCATTAGCCTTTTCTTCTTTAGTCTAAACAATTCTCATAGCTTTCCTCATAGATCATCTTTCTGAGTTTTTTGTTTGCTCGTTTATTTTTAAGATTATTCTTATTCCCTGGACTTTTTCTTGACAGGGCACAAGAAAAGAAAGAGCAAAACTAAAAAAAGAAGTCAGGGGTTTGTCTAAGGCAATTTGCAAACTGAATGTCCTTCGGTTTGTATAGATGTTTGTATAATGTATAGACGGAAAGTCCTTTTTTGTAAAAAAGCATGACGTTGTTAAGTCATATTCTGCTGATCTTCCATACTAATTCATTTGGTAGATTGAAAAGTGTGACACAAAGACCAAATGATACCACATCACATAAGAAACCCATGTCAAACACACAAATGAAACAATTATCCATTTTCTCTTTCTATCTCTTAAACCCTTGACTCCCTCAACAGATTTGAAACATAGTAGCATAACTGTTTGAATGGCTATTCTACATTATATATAAACCTGCAGAATAAATAGAATTAAACAACCATACTGAGACCAAAGGATGGAGTTTGACTAATTGCAACATTCTTCATTCCCTTAGGACTTGGATTAATCCTCAGTAGTGTTGTACCCCTTGGGGAAAAAGTAGACCCATGCATTTTAAAAGAGAAGAATAAATTAAAGGCAGTTATCAATCCAATTTTAATTTAAATATCCCAATGGGGTAAAAATATGATGAAGAAAATTAAACACAAGAGGGAAATTACAGCAGAATGTTAAAATAGGGAAGGGGAGAATTAATAACAAGAAGAAAATTAACTGAGGTATTTCTTCTGTGGTATTCACTTACGTTTTTCCCTATTGATTACATCTTACAGGTACTTTTAGGTCTACCATGCCATGAATTAGGTGAAAGCAAGGCTTGGGACATGTTATTACTACTTGCAACATCTGGTCCCTAACACGTTCTTCTTTGATCAACAGTATGTCATGTGTTAGAGTGAAGCAGATTGCATAGTTCATTCTTACTGAACCTTCACCCCCAGGACGTCATGTGAAAGGCAAACTCCATCTGCCTCAGAAAAACCAAAAAATAATCTCAAATGTAGAAATTCACTGTGGTTATGTCAGGAATCAGTATTACAAGCAGGTGTGGGAATAAAGTCTTGCTGCTTTTGTAAAAGCAGATCAAGCTATTTTTGTAGGCGATGGTTTGAAAAAGTTCATCTCTTTTGTATGAATTTTTCTCCTTCATTTTACAAGTTTTTGGTAGAATATGTGAATTATTGCATGAACCTGGAGCCAGGCATAACATGCAGCAGGTGCTGTAGAGTCTTGTTTCTGTGATTAAATTGAACATTAATTACACATAACTCGATGAACACTTTTCTCACAGCTTCCAGAACTTGAAGACCCATGTCCTCGCTTTCTTTTTCCCATTCAGAATTCATTCAGAGGAAAATCCAGAGATAGGTGCAGTCCTGGGCTGAACAGAAGCCCTGATGTCTCTCTATGTCCTGTGCCAGGCCATATGGCAGGGGTGTGTGTGCCCCTTCACAAGTCATATGGTGCCTCTCTAGTCCAGGCACAAGGCAAAGAGAAAGCCTGGGGCTACCCCTCCTTTCCTTGATGTCCTGGAGCTGACGCCACTCACATGCCTAGTGTGGCACAGCAGCTCCTCCTGTTCCTCTGTGCCTGGCGTGCTGGGTCAGACTGCCAGAGAAGAGTAACACTGAGAAAGGGAAACAGATGGGAGCTAATGCTCTGCTTCCCTGCAAAATATCCAGCTAAACTGATCTGGCTCATTTTCTGTGCTGGTATGTCAAGAACACTGTGAAGCGGCCGGAAATACAAAAGCAAATTACAACAGCATTGCAGGTTTTTCAGGTGAGCCATAGCACTTGCTGGTTTGAATGTGCTCAACCCATGTCCATTCTTGGCAATTTGACTTAGAATAGTTTTTAATGAAATAGGAAAAAACCCCACGCACATAAGAAATACTGGGAAATCTGCTGACATATGATGACTGTGTGTCTGGGCTCATGTCATGGGGTTACTTTACCTTTAAGAAAGTTAAAGTTGCTGGGGACTGCCTGGAGTCTTTTCTCCTGAGCAATTATCGGTCATTGCTGAGAATTGACAGCAGTTTTAGCCATTGAAAAGTAGGATCAACTTGTGAACCCCACCTTAAAGTGTGGAAACAGAACTCTCTTGTTCTCTTTGTTTCTTGGCTGTGAAAGGTAGCAGAGCTCCGGCTGGCCTCCGGTTCCCTGCCCAGGCCATGGGGCCGGTGGGGGGCCGGGCTGGGCCTGACGATCTCCCGGCCGGGAGATGGGGCCTGCGGGAGCTTGCTCCGAGCCAAGCCGGGCCAGGCCGGTTCCTGGCTTGGCTGCAGGTTTTGCTGTGATGGAATTTACCAGAAACTGCCGAGTAAAGAAGGAGAGGGGCTCTGGGCCTGCAGCAAGCAGAGACGGTGACCACGCTCTCCAGAGCAGCTATGAGGAATTCCATCGCAGACAGCTCCAGCTCCTGTTCAGCAGAGATCACCGAACCATCTACAAAAGCTTGGGCAGGATTTTAACTCTTTCTTACCCAGATGAGACTTGCAGATTAATCTTTCTATCCAGAGAGAGAAAAGGAGAGTGATCAACATGAAAAGAGACTTTATAAACTATTAGTGGCAAGAAAGAAAAGAAGCTTCAAGAAAGGTAGAGAATTAAGAAGATGCTTTAATTAAGCTGAAATATCTTTCTGTTAAAACTATGGGGATGGACAATGAAGTCCTGAAAAGAACTCCTTTAATTCATGATGGAGTATGGGGAGGAATGGAGTGTTCAAAGTGTAAATTTGAGTAAAAAGTAGAGTAATTATGGTATAGGGAAGTGCTGGGAGATTTGAAGCCTTGAGAGGCAATGAGAAAACTGTTTTCTAGTGAAACTCACAAAAACATGAAGAATACTTTTTGCCTTTGAATAACTTATCCTTAAAAATGCTATCCCCAAACTCATGACCTATAACACATTTCAGAGTGATGTGGAATGGGAGGGGTGGGCTCTGATAACAGCAGCTCTAGGCAGCTGATATCAAGGAAATGGAAAACTATAACAAAAATAGTTTTCTTGTGAGAAACTCCATAAATTAACAGAAAGGAACTTCTGTTTCTCTACAGAGACTGGTGAAAAGACTGTAGAAAGAATTAGAACTGTTTAAACCATCAAAGTTCTAACGTTTCTGTCTCTGTTGTCATGTGAACAAAAGAATGGTGGGCAGTAAGAAATGAAAAGGTTTTTTCTGGAAGTTTATTCTGGTGTTCTTATTATTGTAGTTTGTCAATAAACTTTCTTTATTCCTTTTAAGTTTTACGCCTGTTTTGCTCTTGTTTTAATCCATATCTCACAACAAGAAATAAGTAATTTTTTTTTTTCCCCTTTTATTAATTATTGGTTTAAAACCACAACAGCTCATCTGTAAAATAAAATGCAATGCTAAGCTCTGTTTTGTACTGAGCTTGTATTCTGTTGTATACTGAACTTGCACTTTGTGGAATCCATTGAATTTTCCCCATTAGATGGATGAGATGTGATACAAAGCTGTTTGCTTTTCCCACACATTATTGACCTGGAACCTGTTGGATTTCCTCTACTTTTCATCAGGCTTCCTAAATGACACAGTTAAATGAAGTTACCTGTTTCCATCATTTGTGTGAGGTCTAATTTGTCCTCAGAAGATTGCAAAATTTCACAACAAGCATGTGGGAACTCTTGTTAGGGAAAAGGAGGCACTTTCAGGATTACTCACTGGCTGCATTCCTGATATCTAAACTTCCTCTTCCTCCTGCCCCATAAATGATGCTTCTACTCAAGTGAACAAAAGCCTCAGCAGAATGAGAGGTTTCCTTTGGATGTGGGCCCCTGTGAAGGACTTAAGCTAAAACTGTTCTTTTCTAGTAGGAGGAATCAATTATTTCCCAGTAAATATGATTCAGTTTTGAATTATTTCCATAGCAGAAAAGTAAGTGATTAAAAAACTTTGAGAGGTTAGTTATGAATTTAAATTTAAATTCCAAAACACTCCCATTAGAGAAAAAGAAAAGTGATAGATAAAATGTGATACAAGGTCCATTTCAGAGTGTTTTAATGTAAGACTAATGCAACCTTTTTCACTCGAGATTTACTAATCAATAACTACATTAGCAACAACTGCTATGTTTCATGTAAAGCTTATAAATATTTACACAACTGAAGCAGAGGTATAATTTAATCTTATATTTTATATGGTTTACTTTTAATATGTTAAGGGAGATAATATGTTGCTTGCATACTTCAAAAAATTAAATTACAGTGGATAAAATGGATTAAAAAGTTATTTCAGATTTTTATAAATATCCTTAAAACTGTACGTTAGACGAAATGGCAATTTTAGCACAGGTCTGGGTTCTGTGGTGTTACATTCATTTCCATAGAATCATGTGAAAAATAAAAAAGAAAATATTTCATCTTGAACTTAAATAGTTACAATGGTAACAAAGTTAAAAAAAGAACTATTGTTTATTTCAAACGTGTTTAACATTTCCTTATTTGCTTCTTATATAGAAAGTGGTGACAGTAGAAGTAGCTGAAAAGTAGTAATTTTTATGATCAAATTCGGAATTAAAAATTATTCACGCCAGGCTAAAATTATAGGCTCATGCACAAGACTGAAATGGAGTTGTTAATATTTTCAATCAATTTCTCATTACTTTATTTGTCAATGAACCAGTAATGAGAACACTGTTTTCTCCTGTACACAGGTCTAGTAAATTAAGTTAAACAACAGATGTTGAACAGATGTACTCATTATTTTAGTGACTTGATTTCTGGTTAGTTCCCAAATTGTTTTACATGGCTAAGTGTTGCATCACTCTTTCTGTGACAGATGAAGTATCTGAAAGCATCAACACTCAAAATCTCATTAGCAGAAACAGTTTTATAACATTTTGTATGGTAAATGGACACAAGCCTTTTAAAAAAAGGCATCATCTATGAAATAGTAGCAATACATGCTTTCACTTTAATGTAGCATTGAAAGACCAAAGTTTCCTCATATCATTTTACGAGTTACAATCTAATAAACACTGAACAATTTTCTTCAGATTTTCCTTTTCATCAAGGTCATAGAAACATTCTGAAGCCATAATCATGATGATAATATTGTTCTGTGAATCATAGTGCAAATTAGACTATCACTAGGGCTGCACAGGCTTTGTGGTCAATACGCAGAACAACTTATTTGGTGTTACCCTGTGATGAACATCATTGCACTCTCTGCAGTTTTGGACACCACAATAAAAAGATATTAAACTGTTTGAGAGTGTCCAGAGGATGGCAACAAAGAGGGTGAAAGGACTTGAGGGGAAGCTGTATGAGGAGTGGCTGAGGTCACTTGGTGTGTTCAGCCTGGAGGAGACTGAGGACAGATCTCAGTGCAGTCACAACTTCCTTGTGAGGGGAAGAGCAGGGGCAGGCACTGATCTCTTCTCTCTGGTGACCAGGGACAGAACCTGAGGGAATGGCCTGAAGCTGTGTCAAGAGAGGTCTAGGTTGGATATTATAAATTGTTCTTTCACTGAGAGGGCAGCTGGGGACTGGAACAGGCTCCCCAGGGAGGTGATAACAATACCAGTCCTGACAGAGTTCAAGGAGCATTTGGACAATGCTCTCAGGCACACGATGGGACTCTTGGGGAGTCGTGTGCAGGGCCAGGAGATGGACTCAATGATCCTTGTGGGTCCTTTCCAACTCAGCATATTCTGTGATTCTGTGAAAAGAATTTAATGAAGGGTCTACAGTCTTATTAGCACCTCATCCCCATCTCCCCAGACATAAATCTGCACCCTTCATTTAAGATTGCTTTTATTGTAGCCCTTCTCCCTGCCAAGTTGCTTCTCCCAGCAATATCCTGTTTGATTTCTTTTGCCAGTTCCTGCAGCTGGGGACCTGTTAGTTTCCTGGAAAGTGGCTTGGCTCACCCCCTGCTGCTGTTATACCAGCACTGAGCAGAGCATTTATATGTGGTTGAGCACCTTGGAGAAGTGGTGGTATCTGATAGCATAATCTCCAGCAGCACTTGCCTCTAATCACACCATGATTGTTATTGTAGCCCAGGAAATACAGTTTTGTCACGAGTTGCAACAGGTCACAGGCTCTGTACTGCTCCATCAGTGCAGGGACCCAAGGCTTATCCAGGTTTGCCATGTCCAAAGCTATGTTCAGCCTGGTTTGGAAGCTGATAAGAGGGGCAGTGGCTGTGGGCTCTTCTGTTTTAGCTTCACCTTGAGATCCCTGATATGGCATCATTCTGACAAAGACAGGAAGTCAGTGGATGAAACAGCAGCCCTTGAGGGCATCTATTGCTGGGGCAGGCAATTTTACCACTTTCTGGCCTCAGAGGGAAGCTGGGATTACAAATATAAAAAACCATTTGAAAATAAATCCAAGGAGATCCCAAGACTGGGGGTGAAGAAAACTCCATCACAGACACTGTCAACCTCCAGCAAAAATTCTAGGGTGCTGACAAACTTGCAGCAAATCCCTCTTCCTAGACTTTTTGGGAAAGACTGAGCCATCAACCTTGTTATCCAAAAGAGTTCTGGAAGGGTAAGCATCACAGTTGAGAAAAGGAGGAGGGTCTGGTGAATGTTCTTTTAAAAACTGTTTAAAATCTATTACCATTGAGGTTTTTTTGTGGTTATTTTTTTATTAATTTGGACATGGCTATGTTGACATCGTAACTGAACTAATAACTGTTTGTAACCTTTTAATTAGGTTGTTCATATTTCATTCAGGGAAATAATAAACGCTTGTTTTCATACAGTAGGATTTGTTGCCACTTACCCATAACAAGATTTTGGGTGTGGAAGTATGCAAAGATACTCTCTTTATCCTCTTTATCTATATCCACTCTTTATCCTTACCTTGTCTAAGAGGTGTGGATACAAGTGTGTTCATGTCATGACCACACACACTGGTGCACATTTGCTTTTTTCAACAATTGGGATTGAGTTTTGGGTCTTGCATGTCATAATTACAACTTGAGATATCTGCTTACTTATGTGGGCAGAGAAGCACCCCACATTCCAATATATACATTAAATACCTATTTAATATTGGGGGCTTTGATACACATCCAAAGACTTTTGTCATATGAAAATTCCTATTAAGACAACTCTACCCTATGCATTTTTTTTTTCTTAAACCCTTTAATTTTTTTTAGAATGTACTGCAACCATTTAGCAATAATTGTATCTTCTTCAACTCTTAAGCATACTATGTATTGACTTATGTATTTAGTATTCTCTATTTTACTTGCCAAAATATCATCATTTCTGAAAACTCTCCGTACATTGTTCAGGAATTAATATGACAATGTACAATTATCCTTTGTTAATAAAAAGTAAAAATGTCTGAAAAAGATACTCAGCACTTCAAGCTTAAAATTTAGTTGTGATGATAATGCAGCTGAGAATGAATTGTAATTAATAATTGCAAGGACAAAATACTGTAAAGGTAAACCTGCTCTTAGTACACACAATTCCAAAACAAGCCGCAATTTTCAGTGTCAGCTGTGCTTAACTGCCCAGAGCCAAGCAAAGCCAGAACATAAATGATATTGTTTCAGTTTCTGAAAAGAGTTTCCTTAGTTACCTTTACCTCTCTCAGCCTCAGACCATCTGTGCCTATAATTTTCCATTTCTCCCTCTGGCCTGTTACTGCTTTACGAGCCTTAAAAGCAAATGGAAGGTTTGCAACCAGTTTCTGACTGGGGGTTAAGTGGCCCTCTTGGTTTCTTTTTCTACTTTCCTTGCTGAATTATTACGATATTTCCTGTTCAATATGTACATTCTTATATTATATGAACCAGTGAATACTGGAAAAAATATTTTTCTGCTACAAATATAATGTAAAAGTATCACAGAAATTAAACTTAAATTAGCCCCAAACAGAAATGCACACTTAGGAATGAACTTTCATTTCCCTCTCATTATAATTAAAGAAAATATATCTTCCATAATCATAGAAATGTTCTCGATCTGGTTCATGGTTTGAGCTGTTTTGAACAAGCAGCTAGAATAAAGGACTACCACATAGAAGGATCAAGTGAATGAATAGCCTTTTTTGCTCCAACACTGTTAAGCCAGTTCCTCAATTATGTGAAATTCTGGAGAGCACAGTGAGTGTAACCATGGTTGCAGAGCGTTAAAATCCAACTCTGCTGAGGGGTTCCAGAAAGACAGATATTTTTTATGATACCAAACTGCTGTGTCATGCACAGAAAATTGAAGTACGCGTTAAGTAACAAAGTTCATTAACCTCAAGAGAGAAAAAGGTAACAAATGAATTCTGTGGATGCTAACATTCAGTAGATGATCAAAATGTTTAAGGACACAAACCAGACAGACATGCAGGTCACATAGATGTTGTTTGTCAGAAGCCATCTCCACGATAACAGGTGAAGTGATGTCAAAATTTTGGCAAATATCGTGGATGGCAAATTGCTGGTTAATGCGTGGTGTTCTTTTGTCTCAGCTGGAGGAAATGTGCATTACCAGGGTGTCCACTGATGTTACAGCAAAGACAATTCCAGCAGAAACAAGAAACATATGCTTCTTTTTTGTTTCTTCTTTTTTATTCTTTTTTTTTTTTTTTTTTTCTAACAAAAGATGCTCCTCCAGGATAAGGTGAAACCTGGTAATGTCCTTAGGTGAATTCACCAATTAATTTTCTGCCATTTTTATGCTGTCACTGATTTAATTTCACCTGATTTGCCAAGGCTATTAGCAGAGAAAATACAAGAAGTAATGACTTGTGGAAGTTGTACTTTGGAAGCCCTTATGACAACCGGAGGGTATTTGGTAATGACCATACAGAGCTGTCGTTAAGCTGACCTGCTCTGAGAAAGCAGGTGTCAGCCAGCAATTTACTCTGCCTGAGGTATCACTTTGGGGATGGGGATTCCCATGGGACTACTGCTCTCCTGCTCAACCCAAGACTTGTAAAATGGTAAATATTTTTCTGTCACTTTCCTCCTTGGACTATTCATAATTTTGTGCTTACTCTCTGACTTTTAGAGCATGAAAAGGGTAAAGGCGTTTGATTAAATCAGAGAGAAACAGGTGAATTGACAGCAATGAAACCAGAGCTACTTCCTTTCCTACTCACAGGCACATCTCTCTATATTAGCCAAGTGTCAGATGATGTCTGTGTAAGAAACAGAAAGAGCAGAAAGCCTTATCTCCTCTTGTACATTTCCAGCATATATATTTTCAAAACCAAGATCCAAACCTAACTGCAGGCCTGATAAACTTCTCGAATAAAACCTAGCCCATTCTGGGATGCTGAGGGTGGGTTATGTCTCCCTTTTGAGAAAGGAATGTCCCAAAGATGTGGGGAGACAAATGCACAGATTTATGCATGTTCACGTAGCCTAAATCCCTGGTGCTGTATCATCTTTTTCTTGGCGCCTGAAGCTTGTCGTGATGACTCCACAAAGGCTGCAGCATCCTGCTGTGTTGTTTTTAGCTATCCTGCAAACTGTGGCAGAGCAAGCAGAAGACTCATGCTGTTTTAGAGACTGCATAAACTAATTTTAGAAACAGCTCGGAAGGGAGGGTTAAGGTTTACAAGCAACAACATTGTGTTGCTACACTACTCTAGCACCAATATATTATAAATATATTTCAACATTTTTAAATAAAGTAAAATCTTATTTGGTACTGACCAGGAGCACAGTGGAAAAGAATATTGCAACAATAATTTTCAGTGAAACCTAGTAGTTTTGAATCAGGAGAGGCTGCTTTTAAGGCGGAAAACAAGTACAAATCACAAAAAGCATATGTCATGTTGGCAGCAAGAAAACATTGGCATGTTGGCAAACATATTGGCATTTCCTTTGGTGCTCCCCACTTTCCTTTTGCTATGAGCTTTGTTTCTAAGCAGGCAATCAGGGAGAAATCTGTTGCCTATAGATATATCTAGATCTTTCCCTTTCTTTAACCTCTTCCATTAAATGCCTCTTACAAGACAAATGGGTGCTCACAGACCCCTTTCAGCTTGAATGAAAACACTTCACAGGTACTTGAATAGCTCAGAGGGCTCCCACCCCGCACCCCCCAAATTTAATACCTCCAAAGTATCTACAAAAAAAATCCTTATATTAAATATTCTTTGGATCTGCTGAAAAATAATCCCATATTCATTTATGTGTCTTGCATGGTTATTTATTTTTTCCAAAATAGTAATTTATGAAAACATCCAGAATGCATTTTAGAATAGATGAAGCAAACACAACACCCCCTTTTTTTTTGTTGTTGTTGTCTGCTTCAATGTTTATATTTATATTTGTATTTATTTGAAATACGGTATTTTGATTTAAGCAAAAAAGATATTTGAGACTTGACTGGCAACTAGTTTAATTCTACCGCGACATATCAAAAAAATAATGTTTTCGCACTTGCCACATATCTAATCTCAAATACATAAAATCTATTATTCATCTCATAATGACTTCTGACAGTACATATGAGCTGTGTGTCAGATGTCCTAAGCTCCTGGACTGCGAAGAAAATTGTGCAATAATGATTACTCAGTTCTAAAAAGAACTAAAAAGATAATTTTTAGATCCAATATTGCACAAACAGCATAGTTCTGCATCCCCAATTCATGCTATGGACAGAGGTTACTTCCACAATCCATGGTTATCATGACACAAAATTGCCTCTACAAACTGAGTCTTTTCAGGCTACTGTGCTGACAGTGTAAACAGAAAGGTTTTGAATGTAATAAAATACTGAATCTCCATTCACGTTATCCCTTGGTCCTGACTGCTTTACAACCCCATAATATATTGCACAACATAATTAACTTCCTCTTACATTGCTTTCAGTATTTTACGCCCTGTTGCTTCATTTATTCTTTGAAAACACTTTTATAATTTAATCATTATAAAATCAGATGATGGGTTCTCGCACATCCAGAGAAGAGGCAGGTTGAAGATGATTTTTTAATTAACAATAATTAGTTGACTCTCGTATGATGCTTTGTTGAAAGTGTAAACATGGTGATTATTTTATTCATATTACCATATTACCAGACTAATGGTACTAATGGTAGTGGACTAATATTGAGATTTTTTTTCTGGACAGTATTGAGAATTCTGACTCCAGATAATTTTTTTCAAAAGATTAAGTATATTAAAAAAGAGCTAATTGGCCAAAGACCTTTTTTAAATTGACCAAACTAGTTCCTGGTATAAATACAGGTCAGGATTGAAGACTAGAGGCAGGAGATTTGTCTGCTTTTGAACAGAGGTAAGTGCACAGGCATCTGAATTTATCTGTGTTGGTTTCAGGACACCAAGAGAAAAACCTGGCATTTTCAGTGTCCTTGGATGATGCAGCTTTGCCCGTTAATCCACATCTTCTGATGAACAGGAGCTTTCAGAATATAAGCTAAAACTATTGGCAGGCCAGCAGGGATCTTCTGAATTACAGCCCTTGGGATTTAGTCTGTAACTCGTTTTTCATCTTTATAAATTTTTTTTTAATTGGATGGCATACGTGCCCAAAGAGGTAATTATAACAGTGAAGGCTCTTTTATTAGCTGGTGTGCCAACTATTTACATTACTCAAATAGAATATGGAAAATTGATACTCCTTATTTGCCTGAGGACAGTCAAACCCACAAATCCTTGGGGCTTGGCTTCTATTCTGGCAGCTGTTTTGGATGTGGATGAGACCAGCTTCTCCTCATGGAGTTATGTTTTGGCACAGTAGTAATTCAGAGTCCTCTGAAAGAGAAAGGGGAGCAATTGAAGTAAGTATATCAATAAACCTAAACCTAAAGCTATATATCTAGCTTTTAGGAATTCACCAGGAAGGGAAGACAGCTGATTTGGAAAAAAGAGAGAATTTTACCAACCCGTTCCTCACTACGGCACAAAACACTAGCTTATGGTGAAGAGCTGAAATGCCACCTGTGCCTGTTTTCTATGTTGTATATGATGCTGACTCGATAAACTGTGGTAAATATTTTCAGAGCAGGCTCATCACATCAAGCAGATTCCTGAGCAGAAGAGGAGTTCATTGCTACTTCATCTGTGAATCCTGAAATATGGAGTGTGAGACTTGCTCTGAGTTCCCCAGCACAGCTACTGCTGAAGCGTGGCAGAGTCAGGGAGTGTCGGGGTGCCTGGGCTCCCTGCATGAGTGTCTGCAGCAGCTCCGTGTCATCGCTGCAACCACTCTGCTCCGCCTGTGACCCTGATGTAGAGTGAGGTCCTGGTCGTGATCTCAGGTTCATCCTAGTCTGCTCTGCATATGTTTAACAAGTCTAGCTCTGTGGAGCTCCTCTCTGGTGCATTTGCAGTAGCTCTGACGTGGCTAGCAGAGATCTACTGCATCCTGGCTGCCAGCTACCTCCTGGACTGGGAGCTCGTGATTTATGGATGCAGTGACTTGAAACACTCCTGGGCACAACTCTAGGTGCCTCTAGGTAGCCTGATAACTTTTAATGGTGAGTATCTATCAGGTGTAAGTGTCTCTAGAGCAGGCAGTAGCTGAGCAGGGTGTTTTGAGCAAGGTTGCTTGGAGCCTTTGAATTTATTTTATGGATCTGTCTTTTACTTCTTCTCAGCTAAGTTGGTATTTTTTATTTTAAGATGCTCTAAGGGAATCTTAGATTTTCTTTTGGGTAACAGATGAATCTCCTGCTATTCTGGTAAAGCTATTGAAATGACAGTAGAACTGTGGGTGGCTAAATCATGAGTCAAGAGGTATGTTTGAAACAGTACCTGATATAATCATTGGACATATTATCCAGAATACTCCTGTTTTGAAAAATATTTTCCATATTGCCTCATTTAATACAGCAAAAGTTTTAATGGAACTGAATTGGTGAATGAAATTCAAAAAGCAGCTGAAAATTAAATACTTTCTATCAAGGCAGTGATCACTTCAGGCTTTAAAGATAATAAGTTTAATGTTCTAATCAAAGGAAAATTTCATAAAGGTTCATATGCAATGCTATATAAGTAAAGCTCTTGATTTTTCTATACAAAATAAACTCAATCCTAGTTAAACTGATTGTGGGCTGTATTTTTCAAATAGCAGCCTAATTTTCTGAGTTTCTTACCTCTTTTAGGAATCTTCCATTGAAATGGGTTGGATTTTTACTAAGGATTCTTGATCCTTAGTAAAAATCTGGAGATTTTTATACTTTTTGTCTGCTGTCATTCCAGTTGAAGTCTCAGAATTAGACACTACCATGTTGCTTAAATTTATGTGTATATATATATAAAATTATATAGATAATTATATTTATGTTTATAATGATATACATTTATATTTACATTACATTTACATTTATGTATATGTTTCACAAATACTTGATGTACCTTGCAAAATATATATACAAATGCACTTCATTTTAATAAATGTTAATTCAGTCTGTAAGTAAAGCAGAAATGAATTATTGCTTTCCTTATTGTTCTGAAGTGAGATGCAGAGAGATTAAACTTCCTAAGACTTAGAGGTAGTTGTTAGGTCAGCCTAATGCCCTTGCTAAGCAAAATCCTTCCTCTCTGATATTTTTATGAGACATTAAAGTAGGAGTGAGAATGAACCACCTATATATCTAAATTTTTGCCTTTCCAGAATGAAAACTTTGCCAATATATTATAAACAAAAGGAGCCATCACTAAAATGTGAATTGCATTCAGGGCACTAAATTGTGCCATCTTCTCCGGGCTCCAACAGGCTCCAACATCTGACCCTTACTTCCTTAGGAGTTTGACTCAACAGTGATATTTTCATTGGGTTGTTGCTCACAGTGTCTAGGAAGAATCATCAACTGAACCGAAACTGCTTTTGTAGGAAAATAAGTTGGAACAGGATGGTCTAATAAAGTATTCATTACTAAAAAGAGTTGGTTATGATGTTTTATGCCTATGACAGTTATCTGCATGAATATTTCATTAACACTTTTTTACAGCTATCACAGAGATTATAGGTAGCTGTTGATTAGACCTCCTGCAACACAGTGATTATGTTCCTAAAGCAGCCAGATATCTCATGCCTGGGGTGGGCAATCACTGTTTCTGATTTCTATCAGCTTTCAAGAGTAATCAAGTGACGGTGACCAAGTAGTGTAGCTGCCTTGCTGACTCAGAGCTGCCTTCTATGTATTTTAATTATGTTATGATCCCACTCACTTCTTGGGGTGCCAAGAAACCCTTTACTGAGTTTTCAATGCCTGTTTTATTAGGTATGTCAGTTCAGTTTAAGTAGTCAGGCACAAAAGCCTTCCACTTACATGCACACTAACAGGTAGTAAGACCTTAATGATCATAGATTTTAAACTGTAGTCAGTAATGAGTGTAGAGTTCAAGAGAGGGCATAAAACTTTGTAGTAGTCAAGATTATTTTTACTTTGGGAATGTTTTAATTTCAGGAGTTAAAAGAAAAAAAAAAGCTTTAAAATTGACTTTTTAAATGTCAATTTAACTTTAATGTAGTGCTACGATTTTAAGTGGAAATAGAGGGGGTGGGCAGAAATGACATCTGAAGATGAAAATAAAAAGTAAATACCAATTATTTCAGTTTTATAACCATCATAAAAATATAACATAGCAGATGCTTCCATGACATCTTTTAAAAGTTGGGTGTTTATTGTGTGCATATGTTCAACATCTAACGTAATTAATTTTCCTCTGTTCATCTCAAATTAAGGGAAAAGCTGAGCATCAGCAGCTCTACAGACATTGACAACAGAAAGACCTAAAAAATGCAAGGAAATGCAGAATAAGTTGAAGCGAGGAAACAAAAAGGGGTGAGCATGAAAGAGATACAGCAAATATAAACCAAATGGAGAAAAGAATAACAAGCTAAGCAAAAGAAGTGGATGAAAAGGTTAGATATTAACAGAGGAAAAGAAATTTAAAATACAAGAAATTTTAAAATGCAGCTCACTGGGATCGTTGTGATGGGAACAGAGATGCTAAATAGTGAGTGCCTATGACAGATAACTGATACTCACTTATTTCCTCCCTGTGCTGTCAGGAGGCAGTTGCTCATGAGTTGTTTTCATGTGCTATTAGAAGGGTTTGATCCTGAAATGATGGGATTTATATAAGAGAGAAAAACCAGTTTGATGAAGTTTTGTGTGTGCAGAGGAGGAAAATGTTTGAGAACTGCTACAGAATTTGAAATGTACGTCATCTCTGGATTCAGAAGGCTCATTCCTGCAAGAGTTGCCGCATCTCTGAAATTTATCATGAAAAGCTGACACGTAACAAAGGCACAGAGACACCGAAACTGGTCTTATACCAGCTTCTAGCTGTCTCTAAGGCACAAGGGTCACTAGCATGTTAAAAATTTTGTTATAAAGCTAGGAAAGGTGCTTCAATGCTGGCTCACAGACTGTGCACAGCACTGCACTGGTGAGGTAGTTATACTACAGATTATGTATGGGCCCAGTCTAACCCCTCCACCCTAGTGCTGTGTGCTGTGTAATGTCCCTGCTTTTCCAGCTATCAGGAAAAACTGGTGCTGCAATGTGTTGCATGGCCAGGGACAGAATCTAGTGCTTCTCAGAGGATGTAAATCTTCTGCAAGGGCATTAGGAGCTTGCACATGTACCTGGACATTGCTCCAGTACCCAGTTTCTTTAGGTTCTCAGAAGCATGAGTTCAGATCTCTTTAGCATAACTTAGCTTTTTGTCTTAATGTAGAATTTCACTACTCTTACTTTTAGGTCCTTGCAAGAAAGAATGTCTCAGTTAGCCATAAAAAGAGAATGGAACATATGGAACCGGTTTTTTTAAAGTGATTTTGATGGACACTTCACAACAGTCTATATTACTATTTACTCCCCAACAGGAGGAAGGCAAAGATGTGTGGGTGGATGGCAGTCAAGACTGTGGGCTTATCAGCTTGGCAGACTGCAGTATGGTGCAGTGCTACTGCGGATCACCTCAGACAGGCTCATTCACATACCCAGGTTTTAGCCATGGCAGTGTGGAACACAGCATCAACACCTTTCCTCACAGGAAGTGCAGTGGGGCATTGTTGACTCAGCTGGTGCAGGTGGAGCACTGTGGCTGGACTGTGCTTGCCTCCAAAATGGTGTGGGAATCTTACATTGCACTGCCAAATAAACATGCATTATAAAAAGCAGAATATCAGTAGTGAGACACAGTCAGAGTAGCAGCAGCACCCAGGCAAAAGAGATGGATTTCACTTCAGCCAAGATTTTGCCTGTGTGGTCTGTTTGATTCCCAGGTAATAAACCTCAACAAAAACAAGTGGCATGACTGGCATACTGTTCAGTAGCCTAGCAAGGACTAATGACTAAATGCATCTTGAACATAGGATTGCCCACAGTCCTCTTTGCACATTAGGTTGACCCTCCTGAAATAAGGTGGATGGAGCTTGGAGGATGCAGACAGTGATGCTGACAGACATAGGATTTACTCCAGGAAGAACTAAAAGGGCTTTAGTCTGCTCTGGGATATCAGTCTTTGACCTTATGTAGCCATAAATGAAGAGAAGGTCAACAGAAAGGAAAGAGGGACTAATTCATGATATTCAGCAGAGACCTTGAACAAATACTGTGATACTGAAGTTGCTCTACTGCATTCACCCTTATTGAGAATTCTGTATTCAAAAGACAAATATATACAAGACTTCTGGGTCTGAGTGCATTAAAAACCATCTATTTCATTCCCTTGCTAAATGTTTCAAAATAAGATTAAAGACTCTTTTAAAGATGGCTTTTTACCGAGCTTATGTATAATTCCTTTCAGGGTGTGAAGTGCCTTGATAAGCTTCTGTGACAAGGGACTTTATAAATTAGATTGTATTATATACAAACACAATACAATTAGTAATGGAGAGGTAGTTTTGACTTTTACTTTGCTTCTACTTTACACTTTTAAGTTCAAATGCTTTATTCAAGCCAACTCCAATATCAGAATTAAGTGTTGTGACACATTCCTTCGAGAACACAAAACTGTGCTTTTTTTTCTGTTGGTTTAAAACAATTGTCTCAAAGGTAATGTCAGAAGACATTGACAACTAAAATTGACATGAAAAAGCTGCAAATTTTGAGACCTGCACATGATTATGACATTTTATTTTGTGGAACATATTTTGTTTCTTATCTGCTACCGCATCTGTTCTTCTAGTATGGGATTGGCAGAAGCAGCATGGCCAGTATGTTGGTAACACTGAGTTCTATATTTACATTTTTTATTCCTTTTTTTGTATATTCACAAGGTAACAGCATCTGATCTGATGAGATCTTTTCCACTCGTTCCATTTTTTGGAAGGCTCTAGGTTAGTTTTTCAAAGTTTAATATCTCTGCAGTCCTTGGAGATATGGATTTTCATTTTTCAGTGGAAACCACTCCCCAGAAGAGAGACTTTAAAATTAGTTCTGTCAATAACATTTTGAAAAAAAAAAAATCATGCCTAAAAGTTTTCCCTTTCCTTGCATAACTAATAAAGATTCCAAATTACTTTTCCATGAATTCCGTTAATTCTGAGGTAAGCATTCATCAGACTTATAGCTTCTGCAATGCCCCAATTTGCTGTCCCATTCTCCTTTGAAAATGTGTTTTAGTGGTACCTGTGAGTAATACTGAGAAAGTGATTGAATGGCTGATGATACTGTTAAAAAATTTTTTCCCGTTTTGTACTGGTAATGCAGATGAGTGCAGGAAAAAAGAGTACTTTCAGTTTACAGACCAAAGCCCAAGGTCTTAAAATCAACACATTGTGGGAGTACTATGAATTCTTATTTATCTACTTTTTCACCACTGTTAAAAGCTGGTATCAAGTACTTAAGCAATGGCTCCTAAACTTACAAGTCTAAATAGAGGACTAATTGCTTTTTGACTTATTTTAAGGCAATAGACATGTAGAGGATCTATTGAAGCTCATGAAAAACTGCCAAGGTTTCAGCATTTGATGTGTGTTGAAACAGGAGCTGACATTTCTGAGGGGAGATGTCTCTTTTCAAGGTCTTCCTTTGTATTATTGGTCCCATATGAGCCGTACAATAGAATTCTTAGCCAGTAAGTGTGATGTGTGACATACATCATCATCATCTGGACATTTCTGAACTTAGATCTCTTCAGTGAAAACATAACAATTTGATGTGATAGAAAGTCTTTGCTTCACAGTCCATATTCTGACCCTTCAGTTCCTCATTCAGCACCGCAGAGAGATGTCACAGCATCATGACTGATCAGCCTTCTCTGCCTACAGCCGCTCTCCCTCTCTATCATGCATGAGAATCACATGTTTAGATTTTTCTTCTGCATATGGGTGCAAAAGGGATAATGGCTGAAATTTCAGAAGATGTTGAATGGTGGCGTTACAGCAACTACAGGATTTCTGAATCTTACACTTGAGATTTTAAGATGCTGTGATGAGTGTCTGTGATGAATCTACCATTTGTATTTGGTGAGACAAGGTAATGATTTGAAGCAGCAATTGGTTATTCTTGGCCTTTATTTAGAATTAGTTCTGACAGCAGAAAACTTTACAGCTGGTCAATTTAGCTTTGGGTGGCAGAACTTAAGTATTGGAAAAGAAAAAGGCCTATATGCTCTTTAGGAATATTGAAGAATTTTCAGCTTGCTCAGGATGATGAAGAATGTGTCAATGTTTGGTTTTGGTAAGCTATAAGTAGGAACTGTTTTCCTAGCTTACTTAAAACGGAGCTTTATTTCACGTTCAGATCTTTAAGCTTTGGACAGTCAGTTTAAAGCAATACTCTTTTTTCAGATCCTACCAAGCAGATCTCACCTTTGATAGTCTATTCTGTATATCTTTCATGCTCAGAGATCTGTGCAGAAAAGGTGAGCAGGGTAATGGATTTAAGATCAGCCATGTAGATCTGAAAGAATAATGTTGTCTTTAACAAATGCTCCAGCTTGTTTCTATTTTTTATTTCCTGAGGAAAGAGCATACATTTAGAAGGCTTAACTTTTTTCCAAGATGATGTATTTTCCTAAAGCCTTAGTTTGTAGATGCTGAGCTCTTGTTTGTGTAATTTAAAATGCAATAATGACAGAAACAGAAGCAAAGAGAATTAGCATACATTGATTATGCATGGTCAATAATGAACTTTAAGCACTTTGTGAATAAATGTGAGATAAATGTCACACACACAACACTTAGTAACAGAATGAAACGATAAAGTAAGAAAAAAACATTAAATAGGAGTAAATAGAAGCAATGAAGGGCATAAGGTTATAATTTAAATAATTGATTAGGGAATTCAAGAAATTCCATTTAACATACAGAGACTGTGGTTTAATTGAGTCTCTCTTTCATGGGAAGGCTGTGAATTTAAAATGATCCCAGTGTCTTGCATTAGTAGCCTTTGATGAAACCTTAGGCAAAATAGCTTTTAAAGAAATAGTTAGGAAAATGTCAAATAATTTTCAGGAGGACTTCCAAAATCATATACTTAAGATAAACTGTGATAAAGACAGCCATGGTAAATTACTTAGGATATTGCTCAAGCTGAGTTCAAGTTACCCAGACCAGAGAGACTTCTGGAAGATTTCACATTTCACAGACGTTGCAAACGCCTGTGGTTTTAGAACAGTGATAAAACTGCATGGACATACAGGAAGGCTGCTGTCTATAAAGTGACCTCTGCTTTCCAATTATTAAGTATCACACAGTTCTGCCCTAGGAGAGCTGTAGGAATATTGTAGGTGGATATGAGACAGGGTGTCTGCAAAGATTTTTAAAAAAATATTAAAAGAGGGCATTTAGTCCCTCTCTGCCCATATATAGGAATAGGAATAAGTGACCATTGAATTTTCTTTTGGTACTAAGTCATAAAAGGCCAAAGGGCTAAAGAACTATTATACCCTGACACCTTATTTATTAATTTTTTTTTTTTTTTTTTTTGTGCAGACTATTCAAGCTGAAGTCCTTACATTGACATTGGTATTGGCTAATTAAAAACATATCTATTTCTAGATATGCAAAATGTTAATTCATTTCTTTGTCTAGGCTGTTTAGCTGACAGGAAACATCTGCAACTTATGTTTGTCTCTACTGTCTTACAGCAGAGTCACATGGTTGATCTTTGTTAATTCTGGGATCTACTCTAGAGCTATATACTTTTTTCCATAGGTTCGTAGTCTTTTGACATTTATCTGATTTCTCCTCTACTGATCACATTTGTGTGTTATCAGTTTCATCAAAGTCCATCAGACACCAGACCATTCTTTCTTTCATGAAGACTTATTTCAGTTTCTGACTGTCATTCAAAATTCAGGTACTTCAGGCTTGATCTCATCCACAAGTTTTATATGCACACTGAGCAGTTTAAATTGATTACATCATTCAGAAATGATTAAATTTATCACATTGTAGTAATTAATTTTGCATATGGTTATGAGCTGGAATGAGAGGAAGCCAAAAATTTTTATGGAATTTTATGTGAGTTAAGTTTAATAACATACTCATTCATTCCAAGAGTACCATTTACTTAAAATTATAGGAGCTTTACACTGATTCATGCAAGAAATAAAAGAAACACATTATATAATATTATTGATTATTTAAATTTTCCTTCATATATTTAAAATCACTCAATAATAGATTTTAGTTAGTTTTTGAAACGGTAGCTTAGTAAAAGGTCATGAACAATACATTGCTAGTAATTTAAAGAAAGAATTTTTATCTGAGAGTTAAAGTGTCCTAAGTAATTTTTTTATTTAACTGGACATGATTCATGACTGGTATAAGTATCATAAACTTTATTTACTAGTCTGTGTGATCCCACTTGTACACACAAAACTGATTAAATCTCCAGTGAAACAGTTTCAGTATTGTCTTTATTTTAACTTAATTTTAATGTCAGTGGTTTAATGGAAAGTGGTTTGTGAACAACGAATGTTAAATTGTTGTTAAGACTTGTACTGAAAATGTATCAAAGTGGAAAGAAAATGACATTTTAAATTTGAAATCAAAGAAGATTTAATTTTTTTATGGGAAATAATATAAGGCATAGAGCAAAAATACTAATGATATACAAAAATGCTAAAAATGCTAAACCACATCTTTTTAAATTCATCATATTAAAACTGATAAATGCATATTGTCACCAGCCAAATTAAGGAGAGCTTCTAGGAGTCATCAGTGAAAGGTATGAAAGGCAGAAGAGCAAGCTTAACACTCTGTTAGTTCTGGAGAATGTCATGGAATGCATTCTCTTTTGTCCGTCTAAAAATTGTAGGGGTTTTATAATATTAAAGTTGAATCAAGCTTTTGAAATGTATGTCTCATTTCATATTTACCCCTGCTTTGAGTTGGGAACTGGACCAGAGAACCTTCAGATGAACCTTGTGATCTTATTTAATGTATTAGGTCTGTGTAGGCTACAGGTTGTTCCATTCCTCACCAGTCAGGCTGTTGCATTTCCAGGGTGAGATTCCTGTATAATCATGGGAACTCCTCCTGTATGTAATTCAAGATGAGAGGGAATTATAGAATTGAGGGAGATTGTTTCTCTCGACAGGCAAAGATGTCTTGTCACTTTCCTGGAAAACAAAACCAGATCAGACCAAACCAAAACATCCAAAAAATGTTATTTTTCATTTAGCATACCAGAAAAATTTGGAGAGTGGGGGAGGTTGGGGGACTGGAACAGAAGAATTTTGGTAGGAAAATGTAATATGAGGTCAATCAATTTTAGTATCTAATGGTTGTTTTATTGTAAATTAGAGGAGAAAAAGCATTCCTGAACTATTATCTCATATATATAATTTTTGAGGAGAGCTGTAATTTTTGAGCTTTCTATTTCTGAATTTCTCAACCTTTTTTTTGCATAAAATCTCTTCTATGACAAAATTTGATGGGAAGTCTATACCCAGTGATGCCTTTCCTAGACACACTAGAAGGAAATTTCTATTGCCTAAAACACCTCAAGAAAGGTGTTTTAGGCAATAGAAACTGGAAAAAAGTAGATAATGTTTTTCAAGGAGATTTATTTTAATTGTATCCAGTTAGGGTATCTATTCCTTCAAAGCAGAAGAGTTGCATAGAAAGATGATTTATTTTGACAAAATTAAGTAGCTTTTAATCTTCTAGATGTGTATGGTTCAGTGGAAGTTAAAAATGAAGCAGGAATTTTTGCTTTAAGTCCTTCAAGTATAACAGTCCCTGTGGGTTTATTAAAGTTAAACTTAAGAGAGAGAAATATTTGAAGGCTGCAATTCCAAATTGAATTCTACAATAGTATTAGCTTTTCAAGATGAAGGAAGCTTGTCAATCTATGAATAGCTTCTATCTACAACAGGAAAAAATTGAGGAAAAGAAATATTCTTCCAAGTACCAGAGTAGCCTTTTTTCTTGTATGAATTTTTCATAGACTTATTTCTAACTAAAAAAGCATGGGTAGTTTTGTCACTCAAATTTAGCCTTCTATTCTGTCCCATTTGGTATTTCCAAGGTAGTTTGACAAAAAGGAAGGCTGTATAATTTTGTAGACATAAAATAACAACAACAACAAAAATACCATCACCACCAATCATTACCAAATGATTTATAAATTTATTGATTATGGAATCTAATTATGGGAAGGCTCAGGATTAATAGTCAGTTTTTTAAATGAACTTAGAAAACATATGTATAATGTGTTCCTGTATCAGTAAAAATATGTCTTTATGCAGCTTTTATGTCTTTTTAGAGTACTGGGAATAAAAACCCCAAAACCAGCTTAGAAAGGTGAGCAATTGTATCCAGAGAAGATAACTGTAAATTCCAGTGATTTTGAAAAAGAACATGGTAAAAAACCAGAAAATTGCGAGAATGATCTTATTTTGTTATTATGAATTTACTAAAAGCTCTCTTTTTTTTCCACTTTCTTACTCTGGCATGTCAGTGATAAAAGTGTCTGTATCCTTATGCTTGGGTGTTACATTCTTTTTTACAGTAGCCAACACAAGATCCCTTGAAACACTACTTGGACTGTATGATTGTACCTTGGTACATAATTTAAAATCTAATTAATGTATACAGACATTTTGATTGCTGAAATTTGCAGTTCAGCTCTTCTGAAATTTCTGGTTCAGAAGAATGTTCAGAAGAATCACAGCACCCTCTCCTCATGCAGGATGAAGCAACAGTTCTCCTGTTGCCTAATTTGTTCTGGATCACAGAAAATTATGGTTTTGTGTCCTGAAATGAGAATTTACTTAACTTCCAAGTGTTTATTTGATCTAAAACACATATAGAGACATCTGTGAATGAACGTTCTGAAATATCTGTGCAAAAACCTCTTTTACCAACTACAGAAAAACCCCTGAACACCTCAACAAGGAATATGTGGGCAAAGTTTACCTGAGTAAACTGAGCCAAGACTGAAAAATATTTATGTGTTTCTTATTTGAATTCACTATGAAACACTTGGCTCAATTGACTGCCTGAGGGTCAGTTTTTAATATTCCCTTTTGTAGGCTTCGCTTATGTTTAAGAAAAAATAACATCTGCTGACTTCTGCTGCTTCACCAAGGATCATCCTAAAAAACTTTTCATTTTGAGTGATATATAACTACAGTTGATTCTGTATTTGTGCAAATCTCTAAAGTGCACTGCAAATTCAGAGAGAACATTGTTTTGTTATCTAAAGCAACCATAAAGCTCTTAAAGGTGACCAGTATAGATTGCACACCGAAATGCTTTCTGTTCCTATTTGTGTCTTTGTTCTCAGCAAAGATGTTTTCAGAAAAATAATCAATATTAGGCCCTCTAGTCCCCACCTTCTAATTATCTAATTAGGCACAGAAACATAACACAAACCACCAGGCTTTTTTTTCCTTTTCACGGTTACTTATTTCGGCTCTTCTCCCTAAGGAGGGTTATCTTGCTCCCTAAATTTTAATTTATTAAGTGTTTCACCTGAAAGCAATCACCCTTGCAGTCAATTCCCAGAATAAAACATCTGCCTTTTCAATTCAGACAGCTTATAAATGAAGAAATACACCAGGGACACAGAATCATGTTCTCTTTCAGAATGTAGAGGTGTTTTACTCAGGTGGTAATCCAGCATCAGTCAACTTGTTCTGAATTATGAATTAGCTTATTATTTGAATTGGGCTATGGAAAACACAATTAGCATACATTTCCTCAGCTCACATCCTAAGTTTCTTGTGTTTCGGATCTTCTTTATTAATTCTTTTTCCTATACTAATTGACCTTTACAGGGGCTACTTGGCACATATATGTCCTCTGACTGAGAGTATTACCATGCCTAAAATTTTCTTGCAGCATGTTTAATCTTGAACATTAGAGTTGTGGTTTCAGTGCTATCTGAAAAATTTTATCTTAAAATTCTGTGAAAATGAATTATTAATAAATTATTCCTATTGACACCAGAAGGTTCTACCTTGCATTTGAACAACTTCTTAATGTTTTAAGGTAAAATTAATACATAGGACAAATTGTATAGAAGTAAATTAATCCAATGAATTAATTTTAGTAATATAATATGTATGAAAATGTGATGTTTACATGCTGGACACATGACTGCAATTCTCTCTGATTTACAAACCAATTTACATTTACAATCTTTTTTTCTCCTCTGTGCATGGATTGAGAAAAAACAGGCAAACACATTGTAAATATAGAAGTACATGTCTGAAGGAGAAACAATATCCAAAACATAGAGTTATTTCTAGTAATTCTAGTAATTTCTAGTTAAACCTGCTTCCAGCATTTTCATTCAAATACACAAGGAATGCTTTACTTAAAGCAGTACATTTACAATTTTGCCTTCTCTGGTATGGAAGGCAAACTTGAACCTCATAAACAGGAGATAACAGTCTATATATTGAGGCCAACTGATGTTAAAACATACTGTGATGTTAGGATGAAACTTGCAGTCTCTTCTCGGGAGGCAAATTCCTACAATTAGTGTCTTTTATCTATATGGCAGATTTTTACAGTTACTTTCTGCCATCTTTTTGAAGTGATAGGAGTTTTAAGGACTAATTTCTTTCACCTTTCACCATTATTGTCCTTCTCATACTAAGTGATACTACATGATCCAGAAAGATTTTTGAAAGAAAATAGATGCCAAGATGTATGAGTATTTTTTTGACTAATATAACTTGTGAAATATGACATGAAGGATTAAAGTAAAAAAATAATTTCCTGCTATCAATATTATCTGCAGGTACATATTTTCTGGGCTAGATATTATTTGTTTTGGTTTTAAAAGAGAAAGGAGTCCTAACCTGAGCAAGACATTCAAATTATAAAATCATGCAGATATTGCTAATCTCACCTAAAAATCTTTTATATAATATTTGGTATTTCTTACCTACAGTGAAAAGCAGTATGAAATAAAATTATAATTATATAATTGTTTTTACAGGTATCTGATTTTGTAGGGTAGATTAATTCTTTCCCTTCTGAGATTTTAGATCAGTTCTCCAGAGAGAAGTGAACAAATTAAACTAAGTAACCTGACTTTTCTCTCTTACCAAAGAAAATATGAAATCAATAGAAGACAATAACAACAGTTTATTAGAGATTTTTTATTAATTTTATGTTGCAGTGTGCAACCTCAGGATCTCGTCCAGGGAAGCCGCAGGATTCTGGGGACCAGCATGAAAAACCAACTGAGATGGGCTCCTGGTTCATGAAACCATTTATTCAGCATGGGAACAAAGTCAGGTCCAGAACAGAGAGCCCCGAACAGAGGCACAGCAGGGGTTTTTGAGGGACAGAACCGAGGGTTTACACCTTTGAGGGTGGAGTTCAGGGTCAGGGACCAGTAGAAGCACACCAAGGGAGAAACCCCCAGGGACTCAAACCCAATCAGAACTCCTGGGCCGCCCTTCACAAGGGGTTTGGGGTGGGACAGTGTAACCCCTTTGTCACCCCTGAGGTACACTACCACATCTGCTCCTTTTTTATTATATATTTTTTTTTCCTTTTCTTTTCAAATTTTAATTAGGAGCTTAAAATGTTTCCAAACATACACCTTTAAATCTCACCTCCTCCACAGAGCACCCGCTTTGCTTTGTGGGATACCAAAAACTCAATAACAAAACACATTAAGCAAACAGAAAAGCAAAATTAAAAACAAACACTTAAATCTTGGACCACGCCGGGCAAATTAAACAGTGATGGTACTTAATACAACCATAATGGTTTTTTAGTTCAGTCTCTTCCAGTTTAGGATTCTCTTTTAGGAAGGGTGCAGCTCTTAGATCTCCTCTTACGAGGGGCAGAATTCTTCCATCTCCAGCTTCAGCTCCGGCTCTCATGTGGGCGTCGCCTCTTTAGATGATCTCGGTATAACACTGGCTTTGGAGCTCGGGTTACAGTTTCGATCTCCCCAGAGGAGGTGTTGCCCACGATGGAAAAGCACAGCCCCCAGGGGTGGAGCAGCCGAACAAAGGGGTGGGACTGAAGCAGGAGTTACTGGAGGAAGGGAAGATTCAGGACTGGAAAAGAAGGAGCAAGGCGGGAAACAAGGGATCCCAGACCGTGTGGCCAGCACCATCTTGGGGGGGGGGGGGCGGTCCGGGACAAATTTTCCCGGACCGGGAATGGGGAATATGGAAAGACAGAGGGTGAAGGAGGACACGGCAGACGGCAGCAGACCCGCATCACTCTGGATGGTCTCCGTCCCTTGCCTGCCTTCAGGAAAACAGGGGATGGGATGGCAGAAAGACAGGGAGATGGCAGCAGCCCCGAGCCATCGTCCATAATGTTAATATAATCGTCCATAATGTTAATATAATCGTCCATAATACATCTCATTGGGTGATGTAAGGTGTTTGTCCCAGCGTCTGGTCTTGGCTCCCACACCTCTGTAAGCCCTTTTCTTCCCCCATGCCTCTGAGGCACTCCCAACCCAGCCTTCCTGCCAGGTACTCTCGAGTCCTCCTTTCCAAGGCGGGGGTCTCGCCGGCTCTCAAGCCATCAGCCGGGGACTTATGAGGTGTCCATGGAGCCGGGTCCTGCTGTTCACTTGCTTCACTGGATGCCACACATTCTCCACCATATGTTGCAGTGTGCAACCTCAGGATCTCGTCCAGGGAAGCAGCAGGATTCTGGGGACCACCATGAAACACCAACGAGACGGGCTCCCGGTTCATGAAACCATTTATTCAGCATGGGAACAAACTCAGGTCCAGAACAGAGAGCTCTGAACAGAGGCACAGCAGGGGTTTTTGAGGGACAGAACCGAGGGTTTACACCTTTGAGGGTGGAGTTCAGGGTCAGGGACCAGTAGAAACACACCAAGGGAGAAACCCCCAGGGACTCAAACCCAATCAGAACACCTGGGCCGCCCTTCACAAGGGGTTTGAGGTGGGACAGTGTAACCCCTTTGTCATCCCTGAGGCACACTGCCACAATTTTACAATGGTTTCTGAATATCTGGCTTATGCAGAAGCTCTCACCAGACAGTTTTTTCTCTGGGATGATTAGAGGATGAATTCCAGAAGTGTTCTGCCACTCCTGTGGATATGACCAAAATATCATGTGGTGTGCATGTATGTTTCTCTATTTCACACTTCCTTACTTCCACACCTCCCTTCCTCACACCCTCAGATGCATGTAAACATCACCTAAAACCTCTTGAGAAAGAAATGAAATTGTCAGTTACAAATGTCTTCTATGCATTAAATTGGTAGGATATTTTGTCAAGCACCATTTGTGAGCAAAACATGTTATTCCTGCAGAGTTATGCAGTGAAAGGGAGAAGATGTGCTCACACTTCATGTCAAAGGGACAACCATCAGAATTTTGGTCTTTTCCCAGCTTCCCATTATCAAAAAGTAAGATTGCTCAGTTCTGATGCAATTGTTCCTAGAAACAACACTTCAGAGATTCAGATGCACCTCTTTAACTAGTTTTGAGTCACCTAGAAGTGTTTTCCAAAAATTTTAATTTAAAAGCCACCTAAATCTGTTATATTTGGTATTATATATGGTATTATTCATGGTTAAGTATTGACAATAAGTAGCCAGGGTTGTGTAGAATCTCTGTGTACCAACGTATTTCCTTTACGGTGCTGTTCATAATGCCAGATGCAACCGAAACAATGCCACTGAAGTCCTGTGCAGTTTGACTAAAACATTGAAAAACATGATTTCACCCTATTAAAACATGAAAAAGAAATTCACAGGACAGCTGTGCTACAAAAGATTCAAAGATACAGCTATACTGAAAATTCTGAACTTTGGGTTTCAATGCATGTGTCATGGTATCAAAGCTTACTGTTACCTAGTATTGAGCCCCGCATACACAGAAGAGTGATTCTGCATAACTGTAAACCTGAGCTTCTACAGGTCTAAGTCTTATGACTTAGCTAATACTAAACAGTAATAACATCTTGCACTGCTGGTATTCACCAGCAAGAATTACCTAAACCTCAATAACAACTTTATTTTACAGATTTTGAGGATTGAAAATCTGTTATATTGCAATGAGAGTGAGTCTTTTACAAGTGTTTCCAAGGGAAAAAACCCTCAGGCATATAGCACAAGATGGATCACCTAGATTAGCTCATAACATTTATTTACAGAACTTGGATCACAGTTCCTGAGTTGTATCTGTCCTCTGAACTGGTAACTCACCCATGGTGCTTTTACTGCCAGACTGAATCTCTATTTATTAATTAATTGAACCCATACACATAGGATTAAAAAAAATAAAATCTCATGATAAATGATTGTCTATATAAAAATATATTTCTGTAATGTATGAGTGGGAAAAATATGATTTGTTATTTCATAAGGCCCCATACTGAAATTGGCATGTTTCCCCCCAGATCTGAAAAGATATTTTATCACTTAGTAGTCCAATGATCAAGTACAGGAGATAGTGTTTTCTCTGACAAAAGAAAATCAACATTTTTAAAATGAAGAGGACAGTGAACAATCTAAGAGAGGCAAGAAAATACCTGCTTACTGAACAAGGTCTGGATCAATAATATCTGGGTTTTTTTTCAGGAAAGGCACATTAACAATATACAGAATCTGTAGGACTTTGGTTATATGGCTCAGATAAGCATCTATAGCTTGCCAAATGCTTGGGAAGAAGACAAAATACAAAACCAGAGTTGTATTTAAAGTGATTTTCTTTCTTTTCTGATATTTGTGTCTTTAAACATTTTTCAACTGTATTTTTGACCTAGGATTTTATAAATAAGTAAGCATATTTCCATTTAGTCTAATAGGGTTGCAGGCTGACCTTGGCTGAATGCCAGGCAGCCACCAAAACTGCTCCATCATTTTACTCCAGAAGTGAATACAGGAGAGAAAATGTAGCAAAAGGTTCATGGACTGAGGTACAGACTGGGAGAGATCTCTCATCAAATACTGCCTCTGGCAAAACAGATTCAACTTAGGGATATTAATTGAATTTATTACTAACAAAATCAAAGCAGGATGATGGGAAGTAAACTAAATCTAAAAACACTTTCCCCCACCTCTCCCTCCTTCCCAGCTCTACCTCCTCCTCCAGTGGTGCAGGGAGACAGGCAAGGAGGGTTATGGCCAGTTCATCACAGGTTGCTCCTGTTACTGCTCAGAGAGAGGAGTTTCCCTACTCTAGCATGGGGTCTCTCCCATGGGAGATAGTTCTTCACAAATGTCTCCAGCATAGTCCATCCCATGGGCAACAGCTCTCCACAGTGTGAGATTGTCACTCTTCCATGGGGGCAGCCCTTCAGGCACAGCCTGCTCCAGTATTCATTCTCCACAGAGTCACAAGTCCCACCAGGAAACCTGCTCCAGCATGGGATCCTCGCATGGCTCTGCAGATCCCTGCCAGGAGACTGATCCAGCACAGGCCTTCCACAGGTCACAGCCTCCTCTCCCCTGCTCCAGTGTAAGTCTACTCCACGGGCTACAGGTGGATCTCTGCATCCCTGTGGTCCTCCATAGGTTGCAGGGCACAGCTGCTTTGCCACGAGCTGCACCATGGACTGCAGGGAATCTCAGCTCTGGCACCTGGAGCACCTTCTCCCCTCCTTCTCCACTGACTCTGGTGTCTGCAGGGGTGTTCCTCTCACACATTCTCACTCTGCTCTTCCCTGGCTGCCATTGCATCTGTGCAATTACTACTTTTTCTTAAATATCACAGAGCTGTTACCACCATTTCTAATTGGCCTAGCATTGGCCAGCCCATCCATCTTGGAGCTGCCTGGCATTGGCTCTGCTGGATATTGAGGAAGTTTCTGATAGCTTTCTGATAGTCACAGAAGTCACCCCTGTAGCCCCTCCATTACCAATGCAAGTCCAATACAATGCCATCTTTACTGATAAAATCATAACAACAGGATAAGACCCAGAGAAATGGAGATAACCTTTATTAGAGTCCTGAACATTTCAGGCAGAGTTGAATACTAAAGTTCAGTGACCCAGGGTTTCCAGAGGAAAATGGAGATTACTCTGCACAGGTGTTTGAGAGCCATCCCTAGTGTTCTGGGGAGCCTTGTTCTAAGATGCCACACTTGAAATTAATTTGTGAAAGTAAACAGCCATTTTCAAGGTTAAGTGTAGCCTCTGTCCTGAGAGTGTGCAGCAGCAATTAAAGGAGCAGTCTGAGAAGACTTTCCTGAAAGAATACTTAGCTGCTGGTTTGGGCAGGAGTAAGTAGCCACAGGCTGTTCCTACTTGGTAAACTTGGGATAAAAAAGACTTCACTGGAGGTATATCTAGAAATGCCATACTTTAGTTAGCAGTAGAGTGAATCTAGTAGAGTTTCTGCAAGCCTGAAGGCCCTTTTTATCTTGAGGCACTACCAAGGACTGTTTAGTCTGTCTTGAGTATTCTCAAAGTAAAAAATATAAGTGGTTTAAATAAATGCTAAACTCATTTATCCTGAGCTGTAGCATACATCCCAGCTTTTTGCCATGTCATGAGACTCACAGAGAGCTTGGACCTTTACAGGAAATATCTTTGATTGTCAGAACCAGGAAAGACACAAAGTCTGAATTTTCATTAAATAATGCAATGTATTTCTGTGGGACTGAAGGTACTGAGAGCAGGAATTTCCAGCCCACTACTCAGTGGTACCTGTTGACAGCACTGAAGATTTTACATTTTACATGTGGAATTCCTTACTTTAACATGTCTGACATATATTCAGTATTAGAAAAATGATTAGAGGCACAACAGATGTCTAGAGAGAAAAGGTGAGCTCTGAGGTCAGAACATCTTCCCCTTCACTTTTGTTTTAATATTATTTTCAGGTCTGGGTTTTCCCTTAATAATAGAGCAAAGCTTTTGTTTCTCTAAATGCTTTCAGAGCTGTCTTTTCTAATTCATGAGTTGTTCTTTTCCCCTCCATTCCTGTCTCCTTCCCTGGAAATTAACTTCCATGGCTGTAGTAAGAGTAGTGTACCAGGGCTTGGCTGTGGAGGCAAACCAGGGAATCCTCTTGGTGTGTAGATCCAGTGTGCTGCAGAAGCAAAGCACTTTTTTTTCTGCTGGATAGGGTGAGAAGATAATGTTTCATTCCCTTACCTGTTCCACTTGCTTAATTTCTCTCCTTTACTGACTCTCAGTATACATTATAAAAACATATTGTCTCACCCCCTAAAGTCACTGCAATTTCATGTTGGGTGAAAAGATTCCTGTGTACTCTCTCTGAGATTCAACAGATTGTTTAAGGTGGTGCAAACATCCAAGATGTCATACTTGAAGCATGAAATTTAAACCCTTACAATTGTAACTACAATAGTCTGGTATTGTGTCTCTTATCTTGATTACACAGCTTGACCCTAGAATATGGGTTTTTTTCCTGTTCAACCTACAGGTAATGTCTTTGAGCGTCACAGGAACAAAATTTGAAGTAGATATTCATACTGTCCTGGATAAAAATGGTTGTACAATCAAGATGCACTGCAGAAAACACACTCGCACTTAGCTCCTGATCTCCTTGTTTTGTTGTCAGTAGTAGTAATAATTGCAGAGCTTGTAGTACTCTGGCACTTAGCACTCTGGCTGAACAGAACAGAATGTAGTGTTGGGTTTGGGAAGACAAAAGAAAGCCAAACTCCTGTCTGACTTCCCTCCTCCCTCCCACAAAAAATTATCCTTGTATTATCCTTCTCCCTCGTATTTCTCCTTATCAGCACTGGAGATTTTTGCATTTAATATTTGAGAACTTCTGGCTCATGAGATACATTGTGATGTCCATAGCTTATGAACTTCCATGCCAGTTGGAATAACTAATCTATTTATTCCCATATTCCTCTATACCTGTGTCAAGTAGTTCAGGATATTTTCAGTGGTGGCCAACAGATAATTAGAGAGCAATGGAGTCACATATATAACATTCTTCCCATAATCAGCAATTTACAAATTAGCTGTAGATTCAGCCAAAAAATTTCTGTTATCCTGAAATCCTTCAAACCTGAAGACAATTTCTTGGCCAAATACTGATTCTGAGTTTGAATGTCTTGTTTTTCAAACACATGATTATATAATGTAACAATTACAAAGTTTCCAAATCCAAGTAGGTTGGGAGTTTTTGGGGCAGTTGTATTTTTTTTTTTCTCACTTTTTCCCTTCCTTCAAAAATATTACATAGTTTGTCTGATTTTTCTCTGCACGCTTTGGAGATAATTGTTTGCATTTGCAATGTGTGCAGGCATAACATCTGCCTCAGAGTGAGTTGCTGTGTTCACTACTCAATGAAGCAGTGAAGCATTTGAAATGCAGGAACATCCCTCAGACATCGTTTCTAGTTAATGATTCTTCATGCTCTGAATGTTGCATCTCATGCATCCTGTGCCTATTAATCTTAAAATGACACACCTCACCTTATCAGTAGTCTCACCGAGGAACATACCCAACAAAACCAACAAAACCTGAAAGGAGCCTTTTGAGAAACAACAATGCATCTTTATCATTCAAAAAATAAAAAAAAGTTGAGAATATTGTTCTCCCTGTGTTCCTCTGTAAATAACCAACATTTAATTCGGAGCTAGTCATGGCTAATCAGGCTTCATACACAGAACTCAAAATTAACAAACGTCCTGCTGCTCTCTTCTGACAATCTTTGTTTTGTTTTCCATATCCATCCTGGTGTCTGGAAATGAGGCAAGCATTAGGTTAGTAGGCTGAACAGCTAAGCAGATGTGAATAAAAATCAATAATAATGCAGTGTTTAGGAGCATGGAATGAATCTAAAATGGTACATTAACAAATTTAGATCAAATTAAGAAAATTTGCAACCTGTACAGAACAAGGGTGCACATCAAAGGGGAACTTACACTTGTGGAGAAGAATAATATATTCTTAAAAGACTGGTGGGGAACATTTTTAAAGACAAGATATTTTAGCCCAAATTTTAAACAATATATTTGTGTTTGTTTTGGCATTCACTTGGAACTGTAGCTAAAACATTGCCTTTCCTAACTGATGCAGTCTTTCTACAGTCAAGGTTCTTAAATAACAAGATTTTTTTTTAGTGATTAAGCCCTTTGTGTGAAACTGTATGGTAGTTTCAAAAAGGAAGAGTGGGTAGGTTTGCAGTAACCTGTTGTACTATAGAGCTTCCCAGTAGGATTTGACAAGTTTTTACTTCTTATATCCTGAATGCAAATGAGAGTGGCTTGCACTGAATATCACCTTAAAAAAGAAATCACCTTGAAGGCTGCCATCAAGGAAAAAGGAAAAAAGAGAAGGCAGCAGGGAAACTCTTGCACAGTGAACTATAATATCAGTACAAATGACTCCAATAGTTAAAGAAAACTCAGGGTCTCAGTGCTTTTTGAATCTTGAAACAGTCTATTATAATATTTACTTTGAATCACAATTTTTCTCTCAGAATAATATGCCACCCTTTATACCAACACATTTTAGGGTAATATTAAACCTTAAAAAGAGATTAAATATATCAAAAAGTGAGAGATTAGGATTTTTAGAACCCACTTATCTGTATCAAAGAGGATCATAATGAATTTCAAGTGGGACACAGAAAGTTCTTACTAAGCTAAAACCTGAATTATATTGTTTAATCAAAATAATAATTTAATTTTTTTTCCCAGGGTCATACAATACAAAGGAACTTAAGATTTGTGTGTCATGGTACTGAAGAATATTAAGAGGTACTAAGAATTAGATCTTGATTTCAAATATTTCAAATATTCGCAAGACTTTTCTTCCTCAGTCTTCAGACTTTTGAACTGGTTTGAAAGCCAAAATGACCATTAAATAATATTCTATTTTCTAGTTTGCAACCAGGCTTTCCCTAAAAAAACCAAACATTGTGGTGGAAAAAGAATATTAAAAGGATACGGCATTTTGAATATTTAAGGATAACTCACAATTTACAGAAATATCCTTCTCAAATTAACAGAAATTTGCAGTCTTTTGAGGCTCTTCTGGACTTATTTAGATTTCAGCTTGTTAAGGACTGAGTTGATGATGACACATTACATGACAAGTAGTTCAGAAATTCCTAAAATAAAACTTCCTTAAAATACATAACTGAAAAGTAAAAGAAAACAATCTGTCTTTAGAGTGGTGGATCAATTTTCCCATTTAAAAAACAGGTTCTAAGCTGGTTTTTATTATGTATTAGGAGACTATCCTTGTTTAAAAATGCTTATTTCAGCTAAAACAAAAGAAAAATCATTTGCATCTAATCCATTATGGATCTGATCTAGAGTTTGTATAAATCAGCTATTTAGTAAACTGGCATGGTCTTTGGGTCAAGGAAAAAAATGCTTCTGGCTCCAAGAAATTTATTTTTTTTTAAATATCCTGTACATCTTGCAGATCTGCAATAGCAGCAATATGATATACGGACAGAATTTAATTTACCTGTTGAGAATGTGAAGGTGACTTATCAGATGCTGAACCACAAAATAAATAAAAAGGTGGGACTTAACAAATGACATCATGAAGCTTTGTCTTAAGTCACCATATTAATGAAGTGTAAGATAGAGGCCAATACCAGATTTATGATGATTGCAAATTTCTATTCTGCTTATTCAAAAGTTCTTTGCTGGCAATATGATTATAAATGGGTTTGCTTGATGGGTTGCATACAATCGAGTGCATTCTACTTTCAGATGCCTATAATTGTTATAAATACATATCTGTTTATAAGGAATTCAGCATTATTCAGTTACACTCTGTTCATTATTCTCTGTCCACTGCTTTAATCAGCATCCTGGAAAAAAGCACTAAATGTTTTTGAGCACAGCATACATTCACCTTACTGAAGATGCAGGGAAGGATATGCTTAATTTTCATTCAATTTAAATGGGAATGACTTAATACTTAACAATGACAAAATTGTATCAAGAAATAGTTTTGAGTAGCATAATACTCAAATACTTTCTTTTTATTCATGCTTATTAATTTTAAGTGAATTGAACCAAGCAATTTGATATCCTTTATAATTTTGATATCCTTTAAGTGTTGGCATTAGAATCCAGGTTTTCAGAAACCTTCCCAAACAGTCCAGAACAGAATATACCACTTGCTATTTTGGAGTTAAAACAGACTAGGAAACAAACCTTCAGCATGTTGCTAACAAAAAAGAGTGGGATTGAAAATGTTGTAATAAAATTGCCAAAGGGAGTAAGTTCCCAAGGCAAATCAGGCACCGTTCAAATAATAAATCTTGTTTTGCATTCCAGCAAGCAGAAAAAAAGGGAGATGCAACAAAGAAAACAGACATCATCTTAGATTAGTCCAACGTAAATGAAAGAAAGAAAGCAAGCTGAAAATTGTGGAAGAGTTGATTTCACTACATGTTTATGTTAATAGGGTATTTGACTTTTGAATGCTTCATAAACCCTGTTATGTTCAATGCTATTTGAGGTAGTAAAACAGCTGGAACTCTGCCAGTAGCTTTAATTGGAATCGGCTTAGCAGGCACTGACAAGGTTTCCTAGTGTTTAGTTTCAACCTTATAATAAAAATGCAAAATTACGTGCTATGTATTTTCTGTTCCTCTTTGGTATACGCCCATGAAGGTGAGACGTAGCTGTGCTAGAAAATAGAATAATTCTTTTTTACATGCCTCAGGCCAGTGTTTCAAGAGGGCAGTGTGGGCAGTGTCACTTATAATTAGATGTTTCCTCACAAAGGAGGCTGCAGAGACTCACCATAGAGCTCTCCCTTTTTTGTACATCTTGGTTATTGATTAGGCCAGTGTGTCAGATGGCCACAATAACACCAGAGGTGTTAGCAGTATCTGACTAGGGAATGAGATCAGAGGGCATCACCAAAGGAACATCAGAGGAGCAGTCTGATTACACTTTTCATCTAACAATAAATTAGAGGGCTGCAGACCAGGGCATCTTGCCATACAGAAGGAAGGGATTATTGTTTTGTGGAGCCAGCTCTGCAGGCTTGTCCATACAGAGGAGCCTGAAAGACAAATTTTGTCTCAGGAAACAACTACACTGCTTTTTTGAGCCTTTGAAAGTGATTAAAATCTTTGATTCAGGACTATTAAAAAAAAATGATTATTCATTCATTATCTATAGCTACAAATTAATAGATTAAAAAAATCTTTCTCCCTTCAGATTGTCTGCATGATCTCTTGGAATTCTATACTTGATAAATGTAGGTCATACAGATATGTAACAAATATAGATAAATGACTTTCACCAAGGTTGTTAAGACAAAATGAATCCCAGGATAATGTTACATTGTCAAGAGGCCAAAAGTAGTCAAGAAAGTCATGTCTGGAAGACATAGCTTTCAGAGTTTTAATAGAAAATCTTCACCTTGGGACACTTGTAGTTCACAGAAAATACCACCTGTCCTGTCCATCCCCATCCCATGAAGCCATTTTTTGCAGCTATTTTGTGTCTTTACCAAACCTCGCCGTAAACGCTACTGCTGCATTCAATGCAGTTCCTCATCAGCCTCAGTGTTTAAATACGTAAAGTGAAAGCAAGAATAAGAAATAGCAAAAATCCTCTTTGTTTCTTACTTGCAATTACTTTGAAATACCATGGCAGAGTAGCACAAAAGTACTGACTGAGATAGAAATAATTTTTCCAGGCCAACAGAAGTTTTATAAACTTCCTCTCAGCCACAGGTTCAGGTTTTGCAAGGATCTGTAATCTCAGACACATAAAGACTTTTGAGTTCTCTGGCCTGGGGGTTTAAAGGAAAGACGGATGATTTGACAATTTGTCACTAGCTCAGTGCTGCAGCCCAACAAATACACTTGTGGGGTTACCTGTAAGAGGACACAAGTTTTCTACTGACCTAACAGTGCAGTGCTTCAGGACTTGTCGGGGCTTCCTTTAGCCTGAGCTTATTTTCAGCTTGCTTTGGGTATCAAAGAAATTGTCTACCAGTCATGCACCTACTGCTTAAATTTGCCTGAGCTTATTTTTTTTACTTTTGCACAGCACAGTGCATAATGTGATTTAATAGAGAGTAGTATATAACTAGTAATTCTATGCAGACTGAATTCTTTATGACTCTGGAATAAAAATGGGCTGTAAGACAGCATAGGCAGGATACAGAGGTTTTAGACTGTGAAAACCCACAAATCCTCACATTCAGTCACTGCTTATTAAAGGGATGCAACCCTGAGAGACAGGTAAATCAGTCCTAGAGTAAGCAAAAAGGGCAGGAGAACAAGTATAATGGGGAATTCAGAACCAAGGAAGAAAGTGAGACAGAGTGCATTCTAGTAGATAATGGAAAGAACTTAGTGAGAAGTGGATGGAAAATCGACAACAGAGGTAACCCAAATCCATAACTGTGGATTGTTTCCACAATCATCCTGTCAGAGGTTGCCATGCTGAGGAATCATGGCACCTCTCTCCCTGACTCTTTTGGAGTAAGCCAGTGGGGCACCGGAAAGTGAACACAGAGGAAAGGTACTTATATGTTCAAAATGTGTAGCAGTATGATAAAGGACTTTTTCCAGTATTAATTAGGTCATTCAGACTATGACTTTTAATTACAACTGCAATAATAACTGTTTATTGTGTTTGATTGGCTGCTAAGACCTCAATTAAACTAATAATACATTTTGACTCTGCATGTAAGTTATGGCTTTTAAAATTTATTTAATAGATATATTAAATATATAAATATAAATATATATATTTATATACATATCTTTTAAGTTATGGCCTTTTTTTGCATAGAACAAGATTGTGAAAGTATGACTGAATACCACGTGTATGTACCTTAGTTTCTCTGAAGAAGTACATGTCTGTGGAAAAAGAAAAACAAAAGCTGTATTTGAAAACTACTAAGTACATATGGCTATGCATTTATCATACCTCTGACATTAAAGATCATTCATTGACTATCCCAGCTGCTGTTCAGTTCAATCTCATACTTGTTATGATTGATAATTTCAAACATAATTTCACATGTTTAGCTGTTTCCCAGGAATGTTTCTCACTCTGCAGGAAAATAAAATTAAAGTAAAGTGATAAAATACTCCCATCTCCTCCAAAGTTAGAAAAGATTTTTTACCAAAATTCTGTTCTGAATGTTTACTGAAGCTCCACAAAATAAAAGAAAAACTATTTAGATTCCTCTTTGCCATTTCCAACAGATGTCCTGACAGACTCTTATGGTAAAAAATGGTTGTAAGAAGTCAAGACTCACCAGCCCTTGTGATCCTTTCATGAGGGTGGTAAGCAAGCAGCAACCAGAAACTAAGCATTGTTTATGTTCTGTTTGCCTTGTTTGGTGCAGACTTTTTGCTTCCCTTTCCAAAAGGGCAGTTAAGAGTAACTGGACCCATTGTTTTTTTGTTCTAGAATGTTCTGTAGAGTACATGGAAGGAATCATGTTCAGCATCTGTCTGATGAAGTTCAGTATTTTTCGATGGTTGTAGTCATAGTCGATGCAGGGACACCTTCCTTAACATCAAGTAGAAACAGGAAGCAACATTGTTCTCATCAACACATCTATATCAATCAATATATCTGTATCTATATCAATAAAAAACATCTATATTCAACAACAGTGTCTAATGCCATATTACATAATTTTCAGACTCTGCAAAGATAAATGTTATTCATACACTTTGATCTGCAATTCTATAACTGCATTACAATGGGAATGAAATTTCCCTTCTTTAGGTGGCAGAAATTATATTAAAAACAAGAAAGAGTTTCATGACCTAAAATCATCCTCCTGCCTCAGAGAAACAAAGCTGAAGAGTGCTGTCCAATTGAGTAGCTGACAAGAGATAAGCGAAAGCCAAATATCTAGCAACTCTAAGATTATCAAAAGCTAAACATCCAGTATCTACCAGTAGATAGTAGACAAGGTTGAACTAGGAAGCAAATGAAAGGGAAGAGAGCAGAAAACAAGTTAGAGAACAAGTTTAGACACAAGTGCAGAGAAATACATCTGAAAGATGCTGCAAAACTACATAAAATACAGTTTGAACTCTGCACAGTTTGTATTTGCTTATTCTCATTTTTTAAGGAAAGTTAATGCAACTCCTAAATATTTCCCCTCCCTCGATATTCTCAGAGCATCAGGTGCACTAGATGAAGCATATTTGAATAGTGGTAAATCATCAGCAGGCACTATGTCCTTGTTCTGGCCAGGACAGGGTTGATTTTTGCAGCAGTCAGGAGGGGCGTAGCCAGGACCCGGTGGTTATTCTGTACTTCATGCCATGCAGAATGGGCAGAGAGGGGTTGTGTCCCTTCCGGTGTGGGCTGGTGGCAAAGTGTGTGGTTGTATGGTGACATGCTCCACATGAGGAGCATTTGTGTGTGAGTTCTTTGTCTGCCTTTTACACTCTGTTATTAATACTGTTGTTACTGCTCATTTTCTTATTTCATTCCTGTTTCTAGTAAATTGTTCCTATCACAACCCACGATCTATTTTGTGCCTCCAGTTCTTCTCTCCAGCTCGCTGCAAGGGAAGGGGTGTGGGGAAGAAATGAGAGAGCAGCACACAGGCTGGTGTGTTCCAGTGGGAACAGTAAATTGGGGAATGCCATTCCTAAATCAAGGCACACTGTAATGCCCATCTGTGGAAACGCGTTTGAGGGAATCAAAAGTTGGTGAAAATGGAAAAAAATATGATGCCTTAATTTATTTCAGATTGAGTGCTATTTATAATTAGCTTTCTTCATCAAAATAGTTTTGACAGTTCATTGTATGCATCTATTTTAAGCTCACCTATTAACATTATTTTTGCCCCTGTCCAGACAGGTAGGTTACACAATGCACACCCATGGTCTGATGTGTCCATCATACAAAGCAATTGAATCAAGTTGTCCATCTGATGATTGAGATTAATTTGTCATGTGGGTGTTGCTGATCTGTGTCTGTGCCACTGCAAGTGCTTTTGTAACACTTTGTTTACTCTGTTTCTGTTGATTACACAAGGCTCTGTTGAGGCTAGAGTATCAGGACCATAATTTTGACATATCTTTGACTCCAGCTGAAGGTTTTTTTCCTTGCTCTGACTCACAAGACTCTGAAAGGAAGGCTATATTATTTGGACAACCAAGCAGTAGCTATTTCAGCACATTATTATATTTCTGAGGCTATACTGTCTCGTACAAGAGAGGCCTTTGTTACCAATCTGGATTATGAGCATGGTGGAGCACCTTGATACAGCCCTCCATCAGCCACTTTGTACGCACTATGCACAAGAAAAGCCAACACGTTCTTTCTTCTTAAATCAATCCCATTATGTCTAAACTGACCATTTTTATGCATATACAGAAGGAGTTGTAACATTTCTAAAGGTGCTAAATATTTGTGTAGGTGATATCTTTTACAAATATTAAAACATGGTAAATTTGTCATGCAGCCAATGTATGAGCATTTGATTTTTCTGCCATGCCCTGCAAAGAACGATGCTGTAAACTGCACTTCAGCTTCTGAGAAATGTCACAGGGAAAACTGACTGTTAACAAGGTATTCCTTATTTCTAATCAAACGGTGCCTTTAAATATTGTGACTATACAAACAGGAAGAAGCTGTATGGGTGACCATGTGTGTGACAGAAATCTGATTGCTACCAGCATCCAGCATGTGTTGGGTATATATATATTAAGCTATGAGGCTATGCCATACTAAAGAAAACTCAGAAATATAGAAACTTTAACTTACCACAGGATTTATTTTGCTAAACAAGCACATTTAAAATTACTCGAGGTGTACTTCAAAGGGGTTTCTATATTTAAAATGAGTTTGTGTTCTCAAGTGTGTACATGTGTGGGCAATATAGTTTAGAGACTGATACATTTTGTGACATGCAATTTACAGGAAGGGGATTTAATGTACCATTGCATGTAACTTAGTGCTGTACATAATTTGTGAGCTGGACAATCTATTTGCTCGTTCATCACTTCCAGCAGGATGAGGCAGGAAACTGCTGCCAGCTGTTGATATTCTGCCTTTGCTTTGAAACTCTGGGTAGAGGAAACAGCAAGAAGAAAAACTGCTTGCAGTTGGAGTTTTGGGGACTGAAAGGTAATCTCTAGTCCTAAAATCTGTGATAAATTAGGAATTGGTGTTGTCTGAGCATGTTATTGCAGGCTGGTTAAATAACAGAATGTTGGTTACTGAGGTAAAGTCCACAATAGCGATTTTTGTGTCTGTGCTTTACAGATCAATTTTGTGACAGCATTGCTGTGCCAAAGCACACCTCTCAAACATTAAACAAATTCTTAAGGAGTTTATTCCCCATACAATAGAAATTTTTCAGTCTCTGGTGTGATATACCCTAAACCTGAGATCATCTCCCTGAATTATCAAAAGTTGCAAATAGGTAGATGAGGCAAAATATTACCTTCCTTTTATACAAGAAATAATCTTTGTTAAGTAGAGAATGATAATGATTCTCTTTCAGAAGAATGGGGAAAGTAAAGCAGACAGGAGAGCTCTGTGTAAAAAGGAGCAGATAGGAACTGCTGGTCCTGATCCTGTTTAATCAGGTAGAGACAAAATTCTGATAGACAGGAACAAGTCTAAAGAAAAGACTGTTCAGGATAGAAATATTGCTATTTCCTTGTCTGAACATGTAAAGCAATGAAACTAGAAAACAAAGCTGACTCTGTGTATCAGCAAGGATTTCCTATATTATAAGGGAACCATGAAAGAGGATTTAAAAGCCAATCTTTGTTCTCCCTTTTATCACAGGGGTTGCAGAGGCACTCTATTTTTCTTTTTTGTCCAGTTCTACAGGGACTTGATGGCCCTTTGCAGTCTGGATGGCAGAGGTGTAAATACAAGTCACTTAAACCTGTGCCATCTTTCAAAGTAGCCAGGCAATGTTCTTTTCATTATGGTTACACACTGCTCACAAACACTTTTGTTTGGTTTTTTGTAATTTTCTTTAGTTTGCCAAAAGACCATAGAAATAATTCATATTGCAACGGAACTGAGCTATTTTACAATATTGCATATTTGCCAGTAGAATGAATAGGCAATTTTAGTACATTCACCTGATGCTAGGATTATTAAAACAGTGTGGAGTATAATTCCTTTAGACTGCCTAGAAAATCCCAGCCTGGGATCTTAGCAGCACACAGAATATATAAAGAATACAGATATGTCAGGAGCTTCTCATAATTATATACAGGCTTTATAAAGCATTTTACTTAATCCTAGGAATTGGTTTAAGTGGTTCACAGACTTTGCAAGGCATAAATTGCACTCAGAAAGTGAAGCTGCTTTTTTCCACAATAATTTTCCTTGGAAAATGTCTTTAGTGCAGAATGAAACTTACTGCATAAGTTTCCCTTTTGTGTATCTTCCATAAAATTCAGACAACACTCTCCTGAAATAATCTTATCTCTTCAAAAAGTAATTGTTATAGCCCTCTGCTGTGGTAGAATTATCTTAACTTTTCTCATCAAATCTCATTATTTTAACAGATAGAGCAGTGTCTAATTGTCTCCACACTAAGAGCACTTGCTAATCAAACATTTTAAAAACACTTGCCTGATTCTTTGATAAAGACTGAACGAATCAGCAAATCTTTGGGAGAAGTCAGCAGGTATAACCAGTGTGCCTATCTTTCAGGTTTCAATTGAGAATTTTCCTTATCCTTCTGGCAAATTGATTCTATGAGCATCCATGTATGTGCTAAGTTATTTTGATCAACATTTGTCAGGGTGAGAAAAAAGGTATAAAACTACATGAAAATTTACAAAAAGGTTATGTTGTAGAATACCTGTTACTTGAACTCAAGATGTCCTTGACATTTAGATTCAGTGCTCTTTCAAGACATTAGAGGTAGGATTCCCAGGGAGTGTTATGTTCTACAGTGGAGGCACAAAACTACAAACCTACAGCTGTGGGGTAGGAGTTAGCTGGCACCCAGGGACTCGCCACACTAACAGTGGGGACTGGTTGCCAGGGATTTTCCATGATTTGTGACAGTTTTGCAAATCATTAGTTCCCAAACCACTTGCCAAACAGCTGACATGAAACCCAACTTAAACCTGAGGTATCCTTGTATAGGGTCTGTCGCAGAAGCTAAAGACGTTCAGACTACTTTCTCAAACAAAATCAGAAACATGTTATTTATCATTAGGATGGATTTTCTAGCTCCAGGCAATGCTCTGGTCTACTTCAGAGCAGTAGGTAGGTGACTCTGGCAACAGCTGCAGGAAACCATGCTCTATGTGAACAAAAAAAGCTCAAATATCTTGAGCCCAATTTCCTCTGCTGTAAACCAGAAATCTTATTACCAACTTAGACACTTCTATTAAAGCTCTGTGATCCTTAGAGGAAAATCCCTGCATATTATTACATTATCTTTGTTCCATGCACTATGTCAAGGCCTGAGTTCAGCCCAGCAGCATGCTTGCTTAAACACTACCAATTGCACAGTGTCTGGCACTCCTGAATTAATTCAGAATTTCTGCTTTTGAAACAAATTCCTCTCCACATTCATTTAAAAAAAATCCAAAAAATAAAACAAACAAACAAAAAAAAACCCTTACCAGGGTAAGGCAAATGCCTTAGCACCAAAAATGACAAATACATTTAGAAGTAGTCCTAATCAAATGTTGCCTTTTGGATTTTATGACTGAAGAACTTAATCTAAGAAACAAACCTAGAGGAGATGTGGGTGACTATTGGACTGGGTTTTTCATCCTGCCATGTAAATTTAAAGAAAACTTCATTTTTTTGTATTCTCCTTGTTGAACCTGCTAAATAGAAACAGTCTGCAAAGGGAATAAATCTAACAAAATTATAATGAGTTACCAGGATTTTCTCTAAAGATGTATTTTTTCCTTTTAGCAAGCTTATCTTGAAACTTTTGTCAGCCAGTACTGTCACCGTTCAGCTTCACAACCTCATTTTGAAGGGCTTGTCCAATACTTTCAATTTATAATAATTTTTAAATTGATTAATGTTATTAGTTTTGTTTTAAAATGATAGCCATCCAGTGCCTCACTATTATCAGTATACCTCATCCTCATGATGGCCTTGTGAAACAGAAAATCTGGATCTATATTAAGGATGGGAAAGGGCACAAACACAATGCATATGGACCATGTTCCAAGACTCTTAAGTTAGTGCTGATTTAATTGTACTCTAACAAGAAACGCCATGTGGAGTTAATTGGTTGTTTCTAGTGCAGGTACTTTGAGTTGCAGAACCAGAAAATTATCCTGTTACCCATCATATGGTTATCTGGTATGAAGTGTCCAGGTTTCTTACATGCTTTGGCTCCTTTTAATTGGAACTGATTAAATTAAATTAAATTGAATTTAATTGGAGTGGTCTTAATTCTAACCTGTGTTGTAGACACACCTAGAGATGTGAAAAAAAAAAGGACTTAGCTCCACAAAGGAGTATGAAACATATGACTATTTAAGTGAAAGCTAGCCACTCACAACCCTGTGAGGATCAGGGTCTTTCTGATCTAATCATGGTCATAAAGGCCAAGCAGGGAACTGGTTTTCACCACCAGTTCCTGAAGTTATTGCTGTTGTCACCAGAACATCCAAACGAGGTTTACCTTCCAAGCTGTTTTGGCAGAGGAATCTATCAATGAAAGAGCTTACATGCTTTTGAAACTCTCCAATCTGACTGTTCCTGCTGCAGCTGAAAGCATCCCTAGGAATGTCTCTTACCAGGCTACTAGTTGAAGAAAGCTTGCACATCTTTCCTGACATCAGACGTGGGCTGGTTTGGTAGCACTGCATAGAGAAGAGTGTTTGATCTGAACATTTCTGCAAATCACTACAGACCAGCCAGTTGGAACTGTAAAAAACCTGAATACACAGTTTTGCTGCGTCCACCCTCAAAATGTACTTTTATAGAACAGCAGCAGAGCAAAGAATAGAGCCTAAAATAATAATGCACCCCCTGACCTCCAAACCCCAAAGCATATTAGCTTTGAATTTTTTTTGCGAAATTCAGACCCATTTTTTCAGAAGTCTTTTTCCATTTCCAAAGCAACATTGCCCTTATTGCAGTGAAACAAAAGAAATGAGAGATTACTAAGAAAACATTGGCAAAAAATTTACTTTAAAATTTTTTTTTCTACCTCTTGATATATAATAATTTCTCCACATGATCTGGATTTGGTAAGACTGCTAGAGGAGTGACCTTGTTCAGTACTTCGGTTTATGTTTTCATCTTCAAGAATGTGAGGTGGCTTATGAGCCAGGAAATGTAAAATATGAGAACGTATCTTAAAGCAAATACATTTCTTTTATGGAATAAATAGAAAATTGCAGCTTCTTATATGGCAGAAGCCCTAAGTTATAAGAGTATAATAAAATCAAACCTGAAATTTCCAGTTTTATGTTATATTTTTCTCTTGTCAGAGGGAAACCTAATAAGAATTGCCTTTGGTTGGAGGCATCTAAAAGAAAACCAAATGAAAGGGGAAAATAAATGAGGGTTTTCCTTTCTTTCTTTCTTTCTTTCTTTCTTTCTTTCTTTCTTTCTTTCTTTCTTTCTTTCTTTCTTTCTTTCTTTCTTTCTTTCTTTCTTTCTTTCTTTCTTTCTTTCTTTCTTTCTTTCTTTCTTTCTTTCTTTCTTTCTTTCTTTCTTTCTTTCTTTCTTTCTTTCTTTCTTTCTTTCTTTCTTTCTTTCTTTCTTTCTTTCTTTCTTTCTTTCTTTCTTTCTTTCTTTCTTTCTTTCTTTCTTTCTTTCTTTCTTTCTTTCTTTCTTTCTTTCTTTCTTTCTTTCTTTCTTTCTTTCTTTCTTTCTTTCTTTCTTTCTTTCTTTCTTTCTTTCTTTCTTTCTTTCTTTCTTTCTTTGCCATTGTGAAGACTTTCATTATTGACATTATTTTATTGAGGGCAAAATTCTTTTTCAGTACAACTAGAGAAAAGTGCCTTCCATACCTGCTCTTTAAGTTCAGTGCATTCAAAGCCAGAGCACAGAAAGCCATAGAGAATGTAACAGACCTTCTTCCACAAAACTAGTATTTGGAAATATTATTTTAAAGCATTAGGGGAAACATGGACTGGATGTAGTGAATTAGATCTCAGTACCCCTTTGCTGCCTATTGTTCCCAAAAATATTTCTTATTGGGGAAATCCCTGATACAGATTGAAAATCTTTTAAAATTGCTACCCAGAAAATCAAGACTTGGGCTAAAATCAAGACTTGATTGACCATCATAGCTACATAAATATATATATATATATAACTTTAAGCAAGGTTAAAGAGTCTTTGACAATGTATGCTAGTGCACCTTTCTGTATGGGGACATATATATCCCAGCCAAATTTGTCCTTTTAGATAGATACTGCTCATGATAAGTTTTCTATTGCAAGATGTGCAATGTGCATTTGGAATAATGTGATTAAAAGCATTCATATGCCATAAGACAGATTGTACCTATTGAAAAATGCATTGTCTGTGACCATTTTTAAAAAGAAAAAAATATTTTTGCTTCCTCTAAATATAGTTTTATGAAAATGGCAAGAATAAAACCCATTCAAATTTTATTGATGCTCCTGGCTTTGGCATCTCTCCCCAGTCCACCATATATTAGCCAAAGTATTTGAATATTTTTCTGGTTTTGTTTTTTATAAATGTAAGATGTCATTTTTTTGGTCTTAAAGCCAGCATTTACTTTTCTGTTTGTGCTACTTTCAGCAGAAATTCAAGATGATTAGCATACCTCCAGAGTAACATATCTTTTTTGTCACTAATTATAATTTTTTTTCTAGCAATTCTGTTAGAAACATAAATTATAGGACCATTTTAGCATAGTATATGGGGAGGTTTTTAAATTTTCTTAAGCTAAACTGTGATTAAATTCCAGATATATATAATATATTGACAAATAGTGGTCCTTGACAAAAGAAATTCTAATTTATATAACCCGACATAGAAGGCTACTTATATTGCCAGTAAAGAAAAAACAGGACAGCAGAAATGAAGACTTTAAATTAACCTGCTAAAGCTATGCAATGGAGTAACTATTTTCCAAGCTGTATTGAAAGATGAAAGTCAGAAACATATGTGAACAAAATAAGGGAATATTTGGAGCAAATCACAATGTTATTAAATAAGGCAGTATTCAATAAAGAAGCCACGTACATTTGAAGGAGTTGCAAGCTTTTAAGTGATTTAATCACCCTGCCTGGTATAGACAAAGAGGAAATAGGTTGGGCTTTATGCTTTGATGTGAAGCAGAATACGAGATGAGTGCTTTGGCAGGCATCATGCCTCCTTTGACCAGCAATATTTCACCGTCGCTTAAGCAATGTCTCTCCACTGAGAGGAAAGGCTTGAGTCCTGACTCTCTTTTAGTTAATGCCATCAATTCTTGGGAAGAGAGGCTTTCATATGCTGCCAGCCCCAGTGTGGGCATTCGTCTTCCACTCATCTAAGTGTTTCCATCTCTGTCAGATGCATAAGGTATTCTTAAGACACAGGTAGATCTGATGTTGCAGAAATGGCCAGTGCTCTGTCAGGACTGAAGCTCATTTGTGTTTCAACAGCATCTCACCGAGGTGATATTTCTGAGGAAAAAATTATATACCAACCTCTCTTTCCTTGCTTTGCTTTGTACCAGTAATGACTATGCTCCCTGGGGTGGGTCTGACAAAAGAGCTGAGGGAGCTAGAGCTTGGAATGAAGCAATAAGCACACTCTGTTTTGCAGTGAGGGAGGTAACATCTGTCCCATGATGCTGATCCTGGTCCTTCATCACCCACTGGATGAAGTTAACGTTTGTGAATATTTTAGCAGATTTATAAGGGCCATGACAATATAAGAATGAAGCCAATACAGGATGCTTTTTTTTTTTGTCCCCAAGAATATGTAAAACAGAATTATAGAAAAAAGTAATTTCTTAGCAGTGTTTGAATCTTGTTTTAAATGTGGAAAAAAAACCCCAACAGAATTGAGAAAAAAGAAAGAGAAATAATTGATGCAATGTTTTAATCTCTATTAAAAACCATCACATCTACTATGTCAATAATATTCTTCACACAATCCAATTTGAGCATAAGTTTTTCAGTGTACCGATATGCAAAAGGTTTCTAAATGTGTACATTTGTGATCATACACACTGAGAATCTCTTTCCCTGTTTTTCTCAGAATGACAGAATCAATTAAGTTGGAAAAGACCTTCACGATCATTGAGTCCAATCTTTGATCAATCACCACATCAACTGGACCACTAAGCACCACATCCAATCCTTCTTCCCTTAAACATCTTCAGGAATGGTGACTCCACCATGTCCCTGGGCAGTCCCTTCCAATGTTTTCTTCACAACTCTTTCTATGAAGAAATTGATGCTGATGTCCAGCCTGAACCTTTCCTGGCATGGCTTGAAGCCATGTCCTTTTGTCCTATTACTTATTACCTGGGACAAGAGGCCCCTACCTTGCTAAAACCTCATTTCAGGCAGTTTTAGAGAGTGAAAAGGTCACTCCTGAGCCTCCTCTTCTCCAGCCTAATCAACCCCAGATCCCTCAGCTGTTCTTCACAGGACTTACTTTCTTGATACCTTCCTACAGAACAACTTGAGATTAGAAATCTGAAATTTCCCAAAATAGTTTTGCCATACTAGAAAGTAGCTTCTGAAAGTCACAGGTGTAATATAAAGTGTATCTTACACTTTACTGGCATGCATACTAGAGCTCTGGAAAAGTAAAAGACTGCCACAGTAGAAAATTAATTCCTTGATATGACTTTGCTGTAAAGTTTAGACAGTTCTCAATCTCATTTCCTGTATCTTCTAGTCATGCCCCCTTACTTTGTACTAAGACATCTAGCTAAATTTTCAGAGTAGTTTATAGATGGACTTTTAAGTGCAAATGATTTGAAGTTGGAACTGTGTGTTTGTCATTCCTGGCAAAGTGGATGATCTAAGATTTCAGCTTAAAGGTGATACTGCAGTAGAGGACTGTACAAATAATAAATGATAATAATTAATCAGAACAGTCTGAGCATGAAAAGTAGCACTACACAGCTCCCCCAGGTGCCTCTTCCTGACTCAAAGAGTTCACCTTGAGGATGAATTGCCAGTTCATACTCCATGCCCATGAAATTTCCAGTCTCTCTGAGAGGCTCTATTAGCAGCAACTGTGTTTGTAATTTGTAGACATGTCAATCAACTAATTTCATATAGACCACTGAACAATTATTAGAATGCAACAATTTGGATTTTTACTGACCCAGGCTGAATTTCAGCTGGTAATTTACATCTGAAAGACTCCATATGGTATAACAAAGTCCCCAAGCCTGCAGTTTCCAACTGTTCATTTAATTCAGGTACGCTTATTCGTTTAAACACATTCACACAACCTACACAACTTAGTTTGTAGATCTGCATGGATAAATGCCATTGACTTGTTAATGCATGTGGAAAGCATATTTTTCTGAATTAATTTGTGTGGGCCTAGGACATTAATCAAAAATGGTAGTAATTTCAGAGCATTCAATTTCTTTCCTCTTTTTGTTGTTCCTTGTGTTCAGAGTTGGGCCTTCAATTCTCCACCTCTGGAAGTGTTGCACAGAATCACAGAATGCTTGGGGCTGGAAAGGACCTTTGGATATAATCTAGTCCACACCTTTTCTAAAGCAGGTTCAACTAGAGCAGGTTCACATCCAGGTGGGTTATGAATATGTCCAGAGCAAGAGACTCCTCAACCTCTGGGTTGCCTGTTCCCATCCTGTGTCACCCTCAAAGTGTTCACTTTCCATGTGATTCACTTTGTGCCCATTGCCCTTTGTCCTGTTGCTGGTTTGAACTGAAAAGGGCCCATCCCCATCCTCTTGACACCTGCTCTTAAGAGGTCTGTATGCACTGATAATATCCACCTTGTGCATTGATAAGCCATCTCTTCAGGCCAAACAGCCCTAGCTCCCTCAGTCTCTCTTCATAAGAGAGTTAACCCAGCTCCCTGATCATCTTTTAAGCCTTCCACTGGACTTTCTGCATGTCTTTATTGTACTGTGGAGCCCAGAACTGGACACAGCACTCTAGATTTGTCTTCACCAGGGCTAAGTGAAGGTGCCAGATCACCTCCTGTGATGTGCTAGCAGTGCTCTTCTCTGTGCAGCCCAGGATACCACTGGTCTTCTTGGCCACAAGGGCCACTTCTGGCTCATAGACAGAAGTGTTGTCCACCAGGACCCCCAGGTTCTTCACTGCAGAGCTGCTTTCCAGCAGATCAACCCCTAATCTGTACCGGTGTGTACTGGATTATTTCTCTCCAGGACCCTAAAACTTCCTTTTGTCATACTTGATCAGGTCCCGCTCTGCTCAAATCTCTATCCTTACATGGATGCTTTTGCCCTCATTTTTGCTGTGCTATCCAGCCTGACTCTCTTCCCAGCCACATAAAACTTGAGGCTCCAGCTTGTTCCTGGGAGCCCTGGCATGCCTTTGGAGAGGGCTTTGCCAGCAATATGGAAGCTGTGTGACTTTACCCTTCCTGTGGCCTGGACTGTGGGCCCAGGGCACAGCAGCTCTTTTCTAAGAATCTTCCCCTGAATCACAGGGAAGTTTGTCCCTGCACGTGGAAAATGTGAGAAGGTTCAGCGGTTCCATTTTGCTTGAGCAGATGCTGTGAAGTTTAGATAACTTAATCATTTGTTCAAAGTTTTAATCCTTGGAGAACTGCTAAAATATTTGGACACCTGGGAGCATGCGAATGCTACTGACTTCCCTAATGCATTTATCCTCAATGCTTTTTCTGGGATTAATGACTTGAATTAAGAATTTACATAGTATCAGATTTTATGAGAAGTTCTCATTCTTGCCTAGCTAGAAAAACCACAAGGGAGCAGCCTTTCTTAAGGTTTCTCAGGCCTTTTGGTTATCAACCAGTACGTACAGAGAGGCACAAACAAATGAAGTTAAGGTAGAACTTTCCATGCATATCAGATATTTCAGCACTTGACAGCAGAAAATTCACTTTGTTTTGTTTTATTTACAGGCAGTGCTCAGTCTTGCATGAGAACAGAGTGTGTTTGTCCCAGATCTACAAGACCTAATCAGCATACTAGGAATTAACTAGGAGAGTAAGTGCTATGCTGCATTAGCCGGGGGGCTTAGGGGCTGCTCTTTACAGAAGCGAACCCCACAAGGACTTGGGAGGAGCTTGCCTCCATCAAACTGAGAGGAGTCCAGATAGCCAGGTCCAGTTCATAAGTGTTATTCTACTTCTGGGAACTTCCCCGACTGCAAGAACAAGACATAAACTTCCTCCTCCCTGACCGCTTTGACTATCCAGAAGTTTTGCTACTGTTGAAAAGACACAAGCACTGCCAGAAGTCTTGTCCAAGCAGCCTGAACCAAATCTGTATGACTGCAGCCAGAGTCAGCAAAATACTGGAAAGAAGGATCACATTCTCATGCAAATGTCTTGAGAAAAAGAGAATAAGAGAAGTGAAATATACAGAAAATGTGATATGTTACAATAGTTCCTAAAAAGAACATTTTTCAAAGTTTTCTTGAGCTGTCAGCAGCTGTTTAAATTTGTGCAGAAGTGATGGAGAAAATGAAATCTTTTTCATATATGATTATTTTTATATTTTCAGGGCCTTTCTTCCCCCCAGGTATTATCTAGTGACACACAAGATAATGCACTGGGTCCAGGCAGAAACATTGCAAAAAAGATCAAACATTTCACTTCATCATCTTCAAATACTTTCATGCTACCATGGGCAAGAAGAATAGAGGAAAAGAAGCAAAAGGACACTTTAAAAAGGATCGAGGAAAGAAAGAGTTTATACACTGAGCTGCTACAAATTACTGCTAGTGAAGCTGAAAAATCCCCAAATGCTGGAGATGTAGCAGTCTGGGAATGCAGGTAGAGATTTAAACTTACAACCCTACCTTGCCCCACACTTGCTTGGAGAAACAGACCCTGCTGTTCACCTATTAGTCTCGGGAGGAAGAGAAATGTGCAGGTGGCCTATATATAAAATATACATGATTATACAAGTACGGTCTATCTGCGTGCGAGTGCAGTAATGGGAGTATTGAGGGCCAAGACTCATCTGCTATATTAAAAAATTAAAAAAGAAATGAAAGAAAAATTTAAAATCCTAAACCTTGCAAATCTCAATTAAGGTATGATACAGAAAACCTCAGGTGGCCTTTTTATTTGTTTATGCTCTGTGTCATGAATTTAGAGTGTTACTTTTTTTACCAGGTGAATAGACTTTCCTAATAATTTCCTTAATGTTTCATCAAAATGGTAAATGCTTATTTCTATCATCCTGAGCACTTCCTTCAGGATAAAACATCACTACTTTTCCATCTTTACCCCTATAACACATGATTATTCTCTACTGCACTCTGTATTTGATTTTATTTAAGCATCTCATAACGAGAAATGGGCATGTATATAATAAAACAATGAGGACTTCACACCACTTTCCAATTAGACTTGGTTAAGAAATGTAAGAAGCTTTAGGAGAAAATCCATTTTGTCAAAATTACTTGGCCAGTTGGAACATTAAAGAAATTAAATATTTTGGGCAGCCACTTCAATTTTTACACACTTACTGTGACATATTGAAACTGTTCCTTGTCATTAAGAGACAGTGGCAGTGAGCATGTGATGATTTCAACATCATATGGCAGGACAGAAACTGTATCAAACCTAATTCTCAGTCACATATAGGAAGGGTAAGAAGATCTTCATGTAAATGAGAGCTGTTTCAAATGCTTTCTTAATAAACCATAAATTTCTCAGGCTGTTGTTCAGCGGCTATTCTACTTTTTATAACACAACCATTTTCATAGCTGTCTGTTATTTCTTCAAAATGAATTAAGATTGTACAAAAAGACTTGTTATTGCTACAACAAACAGGCTTTTGGTCCCTTTATTCTAATGATTTTTGAATCAAAATCAGTATTATTTCTTGATGGTTTTTTAAAATCTGACCAAAAGATACCGTGGAGTAAGTTTGAGAATGCCCAGAGAAGAGTGAACTGCAGAGACAGATTCATGCAGTGTTTAGCTTCTCTGTCTCCCCTGGCATGGTGATCAGATGGAAGGCAGAATGGTATCAAAGGAGCACAGTTGTTATTTTTTCATTTTTAATGGCAAAAAAACCCCTATTTCCTTGTAGTGGGCTTAAGGAAGTTTGACCCATTAAGGTCTTCATCTGTCAATCTGTTTTTTCTAATATTACATGATAAATCTCTAAAGAAAGACGAAAGGTCAGAGGCAGTAAAGTGTGTCTTGGTCTCACAGCCTGCCACTGCTGCTGCAGCAGGGAAGGAGGGTATTAATAGCATTAATTAATGGCAGGAAAGAAAGACCTTGTGTGGGCCCTGCCACTTGGGATAGTACACAACCTAAAGGACTTAACGTGTGATAGTGACCCTGACAGTGGGCTGTTAGTAGCCTTCTATACACGCTTTTTTCTCCTTAAATTCAAATCCAGAGTTATAAGGAATTTAAAAAATAATACAGAAATGGGAATGATAAAAGGTCCACATGTTGAACCTTTATGTAAGGTTTTTTTAAAATATAAGAAAGAAATCAATAGTTTGATGATAGAAAGCTGCAATCCCAGCTGTATTTTCAGATTTTGTATTTGATAGCCACAGCCTGCAGGACAATGTTTGTGACAAACGTGCATTTTGAGAAACCTTTCAAAGACATGACAAAAATACAGCCTGCTTTTTATAGCCTCCAGCAATACCATCTCATGCTCTGATCTCTCTAGATTTTACATGCTCTGGTAGGCAGGTTGAGTGCTTGACTGGCAAACTCCAAGGAAACCCAAAATACTGCTAGTGACTGCGCTGGCTGCTGTGCAGTTACCACTGTCTTTGTTCAACGCTGAGCCTGTCACCTGATATATCTGTAACAAGCACTGACTTCTGGAATAAAGGCTCCAAGTCAAGTTGCTTAATCACCCAAGGTCTCATAAGGACCCTACATCAGGGAAAATACAAGTTTTAATGTACTGTTGATTTACATTCTTCCTGCAGCTATATTCAGAGGCAGAATACTTTAGTCCCTGTTTGAAGCTCTTCTCATGTGGTGTCTGCTACATCATATCGGTTTTCTGATTTATGCAGTGGAGTTTGGGAGACAGAATTGCTCACAAATACACTTCAGTTTCATCAAGTATCTGGAAATAGCTTATGATTTAATATTTACAAAATATTTTGGAATCTCTGAGAAAGGTGCTGTAGAATGTGCTTCTAGGGGTAGTTTCAGATACGCAAGGTCAGGCCATGGCAAAAAAGAGGTAAGAGAGCGAGCATATATAATTACAATGGATAAATCACAATTAAAAGTCTTTGTCAAAAGAAATCCTGGGGCAACCTCCAGATGAGGAAGATGATACCTCAACAGAGCCTAAAAGAAATTCAAGGGATTTACAAAAGCATATCCTCCTGATGCATGCTTGAAGTGTTATGACTCTACGAGCATGATACAAATTGTTGTGGCTAAACCCCAGCCAGCAGCCAAGCCCCATGCAGCCACTTGCTCACTTCTCCACCAGGGGGGTCAGAGATAGAATTGGAAGGGTAAAAGCTGGAAAACCCATGGGTTGAGATAGAGACAGTTTAACAGAGAAAGCAAAAGCTGAACACACAAGCAAAGCAAAGCAAGGAATTAATTCATCACTTCCCATGGGCAGGCAGGTGTCCAGCCATCTCTGGGACAGCACGCCCCCATCACATGTAATGGTGACTTGGAAAGTCAAACCAAAGGGTTTGCCTTGTCACACAAAACATCTTCAAAATTCAGGATGTCACAGGGTCTGGAATATCCCTTTGGTCAGTTTGGGTCACCTGTCCTGGCTGTGTCTCCTCCCAACCTCCCACACACCCTCAGCTTCCTCACCAGCGTGGCAGTATGGAAAGCGAAAAAGGTCTTGGCTCTGTGTAAGCTCTGCTCAGCAGCAACAAAAAAACACCTCTATATTATCGACCCTATATTCAGCACAAATCCAAAACATAGCCCTACACTATCCACTCTAAAGAAAATTAGCCCTACTTCAGCCAAAACCAGCAGATGAATTTTGGAATTACCTGTTAATAGTGAAGTGATAGGGTTGTTCAGTTTGTTGACTTTTTTTAAAGAAAAATACAAAATGAAAATTAGGAAAATTAACTTAATTTTAACATCATATAGCGATCAATAGAAGGAGGTCATGCCAACTTGCTAAATAAAATTGATATTTTAAAATGAAGTGGCCAGTAATAACAATAATTTTCTATTCCCCAAATCTGTGGTTAACAATAGCTTCAGATGGCTTCCCATGTCAAGTTATAGCTCTAGTTATAGCTTAGTGTTGCTGCTGAGCATTACAATAAATATTGACTATTTATCTTTGAATGGCTGATAGCATTCAAATAGTCTTACTCAAACAGGAGTGTTTGCTCTTTGAAACGGCTTTCTAAAAACAGGTTAATATAGCATACAAATATTTATTATTATAAATATAACTGTAGAGAGATTATTGAGTCCATCATGGAGTCCAGTGCTATCCGTTTCACTTGTCAGAAAAAGGTCCCCACAATCCCAAAAGTTATTGAGCCTTGCAGAAACATTAATCATTTTTAAAGAAGCAGCAAAAAATACCTGAAGTGCAAAAAGAAAACAAGTGAGAACACAAAAAAATAGAGAGGCAAAGGCAGAATGGAACTGTCACTGAAAAGGCATTGTACTTTTGGGTGATCTCTGCACATTAGTACAGTATGGGGAGTCCTATCCAAACCTTAATAATAACTTAACTCAGTCCTATCCAAACCTTAACTCAGAGCAAGTACATATTACTGATGGAGGTTGTAGTGTCTCCCGTTTGGATGTTGCTAGTGCTTTTCTTTTTTCTATCCAGGCTTGAAGGCTTCTGCAACTACAACTCTGCATGTTCAAGCTCTCAAAAAGCAGAACATTTTACTTGCAAGGTGTATGGCAATGCTCTTACCACCCCAAATTCAAAATCTCTTTGCTTTGTTTATCTTTTCCCTGAAATTTCTTGTACAGATTTTAGGCAGCAGAATTGTGGTGCTAATCTAATGCTGACACTGAGTGCACGATATTGTGTTTTTTGGGACTGTGCCTATATGAGCTGGCCAGTTCTGACAGAGTCAGAATTGGGTGCCTTGGGAGCATTGTCCAGCCCAAGTGGAAACAAATTCAAGGAGTGACCCAGTGGAACAGCCACTGGTCATACAGTAATAGTTGTGCAGTGCTGGTCCTCTCCATCTCAGAGAGCATATAGTTGAAAATACTATGAGGAAAGGCAACAAGGATTATGAAAGATCAACATCCATGTGAAAGACAAGTAATTAAAAGAGAAGCATTCTGTTTGAAAAAGAAATGAGTAGGCATGGTATAAGCAGATTTGGTTAGTTAGGGATGGGAAATTATTGTTTTCTGCACCTTTCTTGACCGGACACGAGGAGAGGAAAAGGTCAAAAGCAGCCCAGATATAGGTGAGTTGAACAGTCTGCAATAATTTAGTTGTTTGTAATTATTCTAGTTTACAAAGACTCCAGAGAAAGCTGGCAAATGTCACTGAAAACAAATCCTTGTGAGACTTCTAAAAATATATACCATCAGGAATTACTTGAGCTGCAAAAAAGTTTGGAGGCAAAGGGGATACTTCAAGGAGAAGTATATGGTAACTCTGTTCTTATACTCTTGTCAGAAACTTCCTTTTGTTCTCTGAGAGATGGACACAGGGCTTAGAGGACCTGGTCAGACCAAAGATGACTCTTATGGTTTTGACATGCAGTTGGAAAGAAGTCACATCTTAGGTTCTACCTGGGTTGCCCAGGCTTACCAGGCTGCTTTGAACACAGGCAGTAAGAAGCACCTATGGCGCAAGACAGCACTGAAGCATTGAATGATCAATAGATATTGCCTGATAACAGAGGAAAAGGAGCAACAAAGAAAGGACCTGCAGTGGAAAAACAGGCAGTTAAAAGCTGCATGAGAGTTGAAACTCCCTGGAAATAGAAGAGTTTTAAACAGCACTTCAGTCTGCCTTTGCTAGCAAGGGATGTCAGGAAAAGGCACAGTTTCAGAAAGTAGTCTTCTTTCTAATAATAGCTAGCTCTGAAGCTCTTGATGTGTTTAATAGCTTCCACTTAACTCATGCAGAATAGATTGACTGTAAAACTGCTAGGAATATTTGAAGTTTCCTGTATTCTATGCGAACATTAAATGGATGAGAAGGCTTATCTCTCTCTCTTTTTTTTTTTTTTTTTTAACCAGTACAGGAAAATACAAGCCTTGAGTGTAGAACTGAGGCTGAAAAACCAGTTTTGCAATCTGAAACAGTGGGAGGTGGTGAAAGGCATATTTAAGCAATGACAGAGTATGTGCAATGTACCCAAAGACCTAGTGGAATGAGGTGAGATGAGCTCATATAGCAGAATGGGCAATGTTTCCACAAAAGATGAAAAGGTTGCAATGAGGCATTCATTCATTCTAAGCTGAACATTAGCAGTCAGTAAAAAAAGTGCTGCTAGACTCATCCAATCTGGACTGGTGGGAGAAAAGCACAGGTATGATTAAACAAAGTAATTTTTCTCTTTGTTTGTTGTGTCTATTAAATGCATATGTAAATTAGATACACATTCAAATAACATACTAACATTAGGAGAAATTAATATGCTCTTTAATTAAAAGCATGCCCACCCAGAGTCTCAAAGGTATGAGGCAACAGACACTGAGTCAAAATAATCTGAAAGACCTGGTAGAAGAGAGTTGAAACTCAATAAAGTAATAAAAAAATGTAGATGAGAATCTTTCCAGTTTGTGCTAATAAAACATAGTGGAAAGCTGTTACCTATTTTTTAAGAAATATAGAATGCCACTGTGCTCCAATACATTAAGAGACTACCTTTTTCAAGGAAATGTCTGAATTAATTTTAAATATATTGCAAGCTTTGTACTCTAAGGATCATCAACATTGGATGAGCATGCTTTCCAAAGGAGCCGAGATCTTTTATACGGCATTTGCCAAAAATTTAATAGCTCAAGAGAGTAGAAGCACCTATTGTCTATGATCTGATAAGAGTGCCTTATCTGATCTGAGACAAATATGTGTACACTGAGGTCCAGAATTAACAACAAATGGGGGACCTTAAAGGAAATGATGAGAACTATTATCAAACCGTGCCTCACACAATATCATCTTCACATCTCAGAATGCAGAATGCTATATTGAACCAGCTATTTCGTTGTTAAGTGTCTGCCAGGGATAACAATCACCTTTGCCTCTCTGGCATGCATTAAATAACAGAACCAACTGAATTTCTTGTAATTTTGCTATTGTGTTAATGGAATTTCATTGACCCAAATAAAACAACGGGACGTCTTGAAAACGAATACTTTCAGAAAATGTATTTCATATAATCAGAATGATTTCTAACTGAAAATAATATTACAATTCTTTTTAGGAGTCCCTGAAAATTATCTTCGACAAGAAAATGTTTTTTGCTTTTTTCTTCTGAATTGATAGTGCAGGTAGTGCTCAAGACACCAGAGTTAGGCTGTAGCTGCATCCTGAGAATGTGACGGGATGGATCCATTTGCACCCATATGTAGGTCTGTTGGGGTTTGAATCTAGAAAAATATGGAAAACACTGCTTTTAGAGAAGAGAAATTTTTACATTGTTTCTGGCCAAGAACTGTAAGTGAGAGCAGGACTGGTCCCTTATTTCTTGCATTTGTGTAGATAAAATTAAACAGTTTTACTTTGCAACATAAATCCTTTTCTTAGAATTTCAGAATCCAGTCATTTATGTTTCCATTGAGAGGAACTTTGTCATGGGATAAAGGTCTAATCCCCAATACACTGTGCATTTTAATCAGTTTAAATCTTTGCCTGAGAACAGACATTTCACAATCAATGGATTTTAATAACCTTTGGGGGGAAATTGCATTAAAGGCAAGTAGTAATACTTTCCTGCTTTCCTCTGTTACTATTCGTTTTCTATTTTGTTATTAAGAATCTTAGCATGAGACCCAGATCTTAATTTTTTTTTCTCAGGCATTCATCTGTTCTTGATGATTTTTTCTCATATGAAGTTCTAATCCTCTGTTTGTGACAACATAATCATTTCCACAGCAGCTAATTGCAATATTTGTAACCACTGATTAGAACTACAGGTGGGGATATGTAGTCAGGATCTACTGAATTAAAAACAAAACAAATCCCAGACAAGCCAAAATAGATGACAGAGAACAGAAGTGTTTTCATAACTGGGTTTCCAAAGCAACTATTTTTATTTTTGTTTACAAAAACTAGCAGATGTAGGCATCCATTGCAAGTGGAGGACTTATCTAGATGTAGCCTTTTGATAACTCTGTTTCCCTTATCATGGTTTCTTTACAGAAATAGAATATAAGGTAATTGGAATTGTAAGGGTTTTTTTTTGGTTTTTTTTTCCTGGAGCCACAGAAAAAGAAATCACCTGCAAACTAAAGTTTCTGTCAGTCTGAGGTCTCTTCCTGAATGACTAGAAACTAGAGCAAAGCAGAGAATTTTGCTTTTATCAGCCACTATATGTTTGCTTAGAGAGACAGTGAAAGAAGGAAATATCAAATAGTTTTACTGGATCACTGAAGAAGGAGTTACTAATTTATAATTTTCCCTACAAGGAACGTGTACTGTGGCAGTGTCCCATCACCAGTGCAGGAGGCAGCTATAGCTCACCTGTACTTCCTGCCTTCTTGCCGTCCATGCTGGTACACTTTAATTATCCTTCCATCCCTATCCACACAAGCCTGAAGTGGATCTAGAAGAAATGAGAACAGAGCTCACCTTGTTATTCAGTTTGCTAGTTCAGCACATAGAAGCTGCTCTTCAAATTTTTTCCTAGACCTGCAGTTGCAATATTTTTTCTGTGTTGTATGCATTGTGGCCTGGATTATTTTAATCAGAAATAGGTGGAATAATTACAGGAAAAAAATGCTTCAGAGGCAGCAGATCAGTAGTTGACATTTTAGCCCGGAGCCTGAGGGTGGAATTTCTAGTGCATCTGGGAAACTCTTCCTTTCTGCAGTGCACTTTCTTCCTTCAGATTGCATACGGGCAGTTATGCCCTGCAGGAGATAACAAAAAGGGCTGTGACAATCTATCCCCCAATGAAAAATAGAGTTCAGGCATCAGAACAGCTAATCCTGGATTAGATAAAGCAAAACTATGCTTTTACTCATTATTTGTCTTGAACCTAATTCAGTCTATATTTCTTTGAGAACTCAAAATGCTTATTCAGAACTTTATTGCAAATATCAGACTGTGAGGAGTTTTAATACAGGTTGTGGACTATAGAAGGGTAGAAAAATTATTATTAACTGTTATTTTTTTTCTGGCCTATTACTTTCAACCAGCAAATAATGGTTTAAGTTAGGAATTTTTTATTAGATTGAAGCTAGAAAATATGAACGGGTTCTTAGTAAGACAAACTGGAAAATCAAAACCAGTTTTTTTTCCTCTAACTTTTATTTAACTGGCCCTTACGCCTATGAAAATCACCTCCAAATCAATACTATTGATTATATTTCAAAGCTCATTACAAGGACAGTTTGAAGTGAAGTGGCAAGTTATCAGAATTTGCTTTGATTATTTTTGTCAGTACTGTATTTTAAGACACATTTTTTTGCAACACGGTTTTGAAGCTTCATTTGCCACAACTTTGAACACTTCAGTCATTGGGATATGTGTTCCATGCAAAGGCATTTTATTTTTTGTGATGTAAATAAATCTGTTCTGCTACAGCCCCACAAATGCAGAAATCTGGATATGTACTGTAAATATTTTTAATGTCAATATGCATCTACCTGTATGTAAATCAATTCAGATGAATCCATGACCCTTTTTATGTTCACTTTCATTTTTACACAGTGACTGGAAGTATTGATCAAAACTTAGCTTATTAAACAGAATTTTAATCTCAATTACAGAATCTTTTGAAATTTCTCGGATTTATTTTTCCACTTATATGGAAAAGAATTTTGCTTGAATAGGAATTGTGGACTCCTCTGATGGAAGAAATGCTCTTCAGGTGAAAAAGTGAATATTGGGCATATAGAAAGAAATAATTTGAAACTGTAATTGCAAAGCAACTGAAATTGCCTTTGCCTCATAATAGATTAGATCAACTGTGGGTAACCAGGTGTAAGAGGGAAAGAAAAAACCAAACCACTCAAAAATTCTGCAGACAAAGGCACGGACAAATGCTTCATTTTTTTTTTTTCTTCTTTCTGCATGTTGAAGAACAATCACAAGTATTATCAAGACTAATGTTCTCCAAGCCTGTGGCAGACCTCACAGAAAGATAAATTAAGTGAAATAATTTGGTGAGGAAGATGGTAGCATATTCTTTTATTGAAAATTGCCACTTCTCTATCCTGAGCACAGTGGGATGCCTGCCTGCCTGCAGACACAGCCATCACACCTTGTTTCTGCTTGGACTAACCCTACTCTTCCTTAGGTGCCCCAGAGGGTCCCCCAAAGGTCTCTCCAGTTCCAGTCCCTGAAATCCACCCCTTTTATCCTGCCAGAAAAGTGTTGGCTTTTAGGCTCCACCCTGTCACTCTTGTTACCCAATTACTTTTCCCTCATTTAGACCCTCTCTAAAAGAAAACCGGTTTATTTGTGGACATCCACACTCTGGCATCTTCAGAGGCCCAAAATGATGAGAATCTGTTAGTTAATACTGTGTAATCATCTGAAAATAAAGGCAAAAAAAAGAGTAATGTCATATCTGAGTCCCCAGTAGGAACTGCTCCACCTTGATTCCTCAGGGGATATCTCCTTTAAGATCCCCTGGTGACTTTTAAAGTTTACCAAGGGCACACTGAGCATCTGCTGGTTGGCCTAGTGTTGTGTTTGTGGTCTTTATTTCTTCACTCCACTGAACTGCAACAGCCAGCTGCTGAAGTAAGTGCATGAAACCATTTGTCTTTCAGACTGAGCAGAGTACTTAGGACAGACAACAGTGAGAGGAACTCGTGCTTGCTGCTACAAGGGTGATATTTGTGTAAGTCCCTTGTAAAATGCTGGTGCCATCAAGGATGAGCAGTGCTGTATTTGTTCATCCAGTCTGGAAAAAGTGAGAGTGCCAGTGCCCAGAATCCTTCTGGCTAGTTCTCTCCCAGCAGTTCAACCTCTTCCCAGACAGAAATGAAGTCTCTCCCTCCTTCAGTCTCGGTGACTGATAAGGAGAGAGGGGGGAAGAGACCTACATTTTGCAGGTGACCTGCTGCATGCTGGAATAACTGGAGTTCATGACCACAACAGACAGCTACATCTGAGAGAAATCTTTGTGCTGAACTGCTCCTGCCTGAAAGCTTCTTTGGCAATGCTTCAGTGTTGTACTACAGTTACAATTTTCACAAACAGTTCAAAGGCAAAGGTCAACTTTCAAATTTCTTCCAATGAAAAGCTGAACCAGCTAGGGCTGCAAAAGTAGATGATAAATGTATGAAAATCTATGAAAAATACAAGATAGTCCATATTTAGTTCTGAGTTCTTACCTCCATTTGACTTAGGTGATTCCACCAGACTGAACAGTGACTGGGTAGTTGTTGCAATGTCAGGGTTGCTATTAAATGGTATTTCCTATGCTCTGAAATCCTGTGCTGTGACATGTACTGTTTGCTATCAGCCTAAATAATAATTAAATGTTGGGTTGCATCCCTAACTTAATCAGACTACTTATTAAATGTTTTTAGGGATCAGGAGTATGTTTTAGGAAAAAAAAAAAGTAAAATATATATGAATATATATGAATATGTATGTCTGGCTATAAAAATAGAAAGATTTAATTAATTGGATAGATTATTGAGTAGATTATATTACTGGAAAGACTGAATTTTCTTGACTATAAGTAGATAAAATATCAAAGTAGGAAAGAAGAAAATGGGCAACATCTAGACTAAACATCCAGACTAAGATTATTCAGTTGTTCAGAATGTTTTTGAGGCACTTAATCACATTCAACAATTCATTCAATTCATAAAAGATGTACTGTCATTCTGATGAGACCTGAGCAGATTATTATCAATGAGTTTAGTCTCTTTGGAGACAGTCAACAAATCAACAATTTTCTGTGGAAAAATTCTTAAATTTATCTGCTTAATTTTACTCAGAGGTGGGTTTTTTTCTCTCTTTTTTTGCCCTCTTCTAAAGGGATTTTGCTGTGAGGAAAATATGAGTATTTCACACCTGAGTAAAGTTGGACCTCTATTGGTTGCAATTTTTCCATGTATGAAGTCTGGGTTTGACTTTTTTTTGCTTTAGTTTCCTTTATGAACAGATGTATGACTGAGGAGACCAAAGAACGGAAATTGTTATTCAAATAGTTAGCATCTGCCTGGACAGCAAGGATTTTACATGGCACATCATTTCTAAAACCAGTAAGTCAGTGCAGGATTTTATGGCTGGGTGTTAGGCTTCAGACTTTTTTTTTTTTTTTTTTTAAAAAAAAAAAAAAAAACCCTGCACAATCTAAAGATGTAATAGGGAAAGTCAAAGCTTTGCTTTTCTCACAACCCCATTTTAGGTTTCCAGACTAGAGGTGTGGAAAGAGGATGCCCCAATGTGGAAAATAGTATGAGTACAGTTTATGACCACTCTGATGTGAATATTTCATAAAAAATTGTTCTCAGCTTAAGCAGAGACATGCAGATTTTCTTGGCAACCACAAAAGGAATAAACAAAGAGGAAGAAAATTGCTTTTTTTAATTTGAGCCAGCATTAGAACATATTATATGACATTCATTCTCCTGTGCTTGAAGCATTAAGTAAGAAACTTAAGAAAAAAATTGATTTTTAAAAAGTATCATTTTCAGTTGAAAGGACCATGCTATTCCTTTTTATTTTTTCCCCAAAAAATCTTACTAACAGGAAATTAGCTTATCTTTTCTCTCTTTTATCATTTCAAGTTTTTTTAATTAGCATTCTGCATACTTGTTAGATTTCTTCTGGAACTTCTTGTTAGAGAGTGTTTCACTTCTGCCCTATCTCAAAAGCTGTGTTTACTGCCGTTTCTAATGTGTCTAATATCACTTCAAGCATGTTTGTGTTCTGCTCTGCTTTCTTTCAGTATATTTGCCATGTGCTTTCGTTTTCTATATTGGCTTTTAAGCATGTTTGTCCAAGTAATTATGTGATAGACCTTTATTCTTCCTCTTAATTATTGTAATTTTTGTGTGTATGAAATGGTGCTTTACAGCAGATTTGTATATGTTCATTTAGGAGCACTGGAGAGAGCTTCCATGTGTGATATAAGGCAATCTATAAGAGAGAGAGAGAAAGAAATGTAACTAAACAAGTGGGGGTAAATGAATGTGAAAGATTCCTTAAACTCAGAATTTTGAGAACTGAAATTTTGTCAGAAAATGAATTGCTACATTGCACGTGCCTATATTTGGGGCAGATTTCCTTCTTTAGCCTACCTCATTCCAAATACTAACTACAAGCTAAGGGCAAGTAGAAAAGAAAGAAAATACCAAATGTTTGTTGTCAAGATTGCAGCAAAGGGAGACAGAAAGAGGACAGCCACAGGGAAGAAGCCAGGAAGAAGATGGATATGTATAGGAGTGCATACTTTATAGCTGAAAGAGTTATGCCAGGGCCACATTAAAAATAAAAATCATGAATTAGAAACATAGTAGGGAACAAAGATTGAGAAGTATTACAAAATGAAGAGCCTACTCCTTTTGCTTGTATTTAACTGAAAAGGAAGAGTAATAATTTCACCAAGTCAACTTTTTCATTTCTCTAGAAGATTGCTATGCTGTTTTATCTGGGATTGTGATAGAAGGCACATTTTATATTCCCTTTATATTTTGGCAGGGAGCTGACACTTTGTTATTTACATGCATTATGTGGTTATGTTTCATTACACAGTATAATAATATGACACAGCTAAATGACAAAGTCCCCAGTGAACATTTTAAGCAGCACACATCCCAAGACTGCAGTAAACACGCTAAATTACAAATTCATGGACTGGTGAATACGGCCATTCAGCGATATAGGAATAGCTCATCTTAATAGACAGTGTGTTCTGTTGAAAGGGCATGGGCAATAGGATAGGGATTTATTTATTTATTTACTTATGGGCTGAGGCTAGAAGCCTTCAAGGCAAGAGTATGCAAATTTATTTATAGTACAAGGCAGAGGAAGTTTGGAGCTGTAAAGAGTTATTCAGAGTGGGAAAAATCCTACAGACTTTAATGATGTTTTCACCACTATTTTCTACAGTTACTGAAGAAAGGGCAAAGGTACTCACAGATTAATTGCAAATTAAAGGCAAGGTTTAGTGATGAAATACTAGATTTTATTAGCAACTGATTACTCCGAAAGCTCAGGCAATTAAAAATAACAGCCTCAGGAGGCTACGTATGGGTTTTGAACTTGGTCCCTCTCTCTCTACCTATTATCCTCCTTGTCATCTTCTCATGCCCTTAATGTCTGCATGATGTCACAGCATTTTATTTTTTGGTGTAAGAAATGCCACTTTTATTCCTGACTTTTGCTCAGAACTGTAAAAAGAAATGTGAGTGATGAAAAAAATGAGATAAAACCAAAATGCATTCTGTACTCTTTTTTTTTCTTTCAGTTTTTTTGTCTGAAAGAAGAGAAGGCTAAAAGAATGGGGAGGGTGAGAGGGGTGTGGGGGGGGTGAGAGTGGGAGTAGGATACAATCATCAGCTAGAGAACAAAACAAGAACAACAAATAATTCCCAAGCCTTGTACTTGAAATACACTTTGTTTTAAGGTTTCTAATTATTATTCACCATTGTGGAAGTGGAAACCTAGGTTATATGGGGCTCTGGGCAACCTGGTCTAATGGAAAGTATTCCCATCCACAGGAGGATGTACTTGGATCTAGATGATCTTTAAGGTCCCCTCCATCTCATTCAATGATTCTGTTTTATGATTCTGATTATCTAAAGCTACTATTGACTCTGGATGATTATTCTATAAAAAGATTTAACATTAGTCTTTCCCACAGCAGTATGTTTTGCTTTTCTATATAGACTGTGTTCCTTGAATTCTCTCCCAGATACTGGATGCCTCCTCTCTAGTCAAGGATCATGCTAATCATCTGTCAGTCCCTCGCTCTCTAAGATTTTCAAGCTGGTGAGTCCCTTGAAGCTACAATGATCCCAACCTATACATGCACATCCTCGAGCTAACAACTTCATTACTCACAGTTACAATAAAAGGAAAACAAATTATTCTGGAAGGTCACAATGAAGATAATATAGTGCAGACTGTTGAAAATAGCGAAGCAAAAGTGATAAGAAGACTTTCCTCAGTAAAGTGAACCAAGAAATCCTTTGTTTTACATGAATTCTTTGGGATTATATAAAGACAGAAGATTGCAAAGTTGAAACCATATGTGTTTAGACAAAAATAACTTAATTACTGTAGGTTAACTGAGAGCTGGCTCAGAAATCAAAAAAGTTATGAAAACACCATAGTAACAGAAGAGTATATGCTGTAAAGGACAATGTATCTTTAAGATCAGAGAAGTTATATTCTGCATGCAGAATGGCTTAGCAGAATGAGAGCAGTCTGGATGGAAATGTATGATAGAGAAGGTACAAACTATGTTATAAGGAAATAGATAAAAATGTGCAAACCAGTGTGAAAAGAGACATGTCAGGAGAAGTTTGTATCCGTAACAGTTTCTCTTAAAGAGGCACATCATTAATCATGAAGACTTCAATTACCCTGGCATAGATGAGAATAGAAATTGTGAAATGACCATGGAAAGTTATTTCTGGAGGTAAAATAGAGCTATTTCTTTTCAAATCTGCTGAGCGATCAAGCAGGCCAGACATGTATTTGGATGTATCCCCAAGAAAATAAATATATGTGATTAATGAGACAAAAGTTGGTGAAGATTTGATTCATGTGATTGTAGAGAAACAGCATCAAAATTTAGGGAGTCAAGAGAATATTCATAAGGCTATGAGAACAAAAATATTGGATTTTAAAAAGGTACAGTTTGGAGAATATGAAATTTATTGAGAATAGGGTACAAAATATTAAAAAACATGCTAAATCCATGTAATAGGAAGCGAAGCTACTTATGATAAAAAGAGAAAAGATAAAAATCTAGGATTTAACAATTGTACAGGAATAAAAACAATACCTGGGGAGGTTCCCAGGTGGCATAGGTATAACTTTGCTTCTTTGGCCCTTTTACACCAACTAAGGATGGTAGAGTGTTTAAAGTAAGATTAAGGCATGAAAAAAATCAAACAAAAAGGAGATTTATAAGTCAAACATTACACAGAGAAGATTATACTAAAAAAAAAGGGATAGAAGAAAGAAATTAGAATAGCTACAATGAAATGCACATAGCTCTAAAACAATTTCACTATCAGAAAAAGCTTTTATTTTCACAAATACACAAAACAGATATTTTTTTCAGTTTATGATTCCTGCTGGTTTTATTTGTAATTCCACCATGAATTAAAAAGCTAAGATCATAATAAAGTACATGTAGAAAATTTAAAGCAATGTCTTCATGTAAAGCATATTAGAAAAAATTGCTATCAGTTTTTATGCCCTGTGTGTCTGCTGACTAAAACAACAACATAAATTTGGCTGAAGTGAACGTAATGTATCATACAATTCACAAATAAAACAAGAACTGTAGGAGGTCTTTAAGCTATTTAAAGAATTTCATGGACTTTAAAAGCCATTCTCTGTGCATCACACTGTCTTTACAAACACCCAAATTATTTTTTTAGAGGTTGGCAAGCTGAAAAACTCCACATAAACCAAATGAATTAATGTTTCTGTGATATTTTGTAGGAAAGCTAAGAAAAGTTTTCCCTGTGAGAATAGCATACTGCTTAGCACAGTTATAAACAAAGTGAGTGCCTTACTGTAATGCAGAACTTTATGCTATGAGAAAACTGCTGAGAATGGGGGTAAAATCTAAAGCAGCAACTAAACATTCATTACTTTAAAAAGACAGAATTGCTTTTGAGGTAAAAGCACCCGAAACAAATGCGAAAAAGTTGGGTTTTTCGCTTTGAAGGTTACAAAGAAACCTGAGAGTATCAGAGTCAGTTCCACTGGAAACTAGTACTTTGTCATGACCAAAATGAAAAAGCTGGAAGGCTGACTGAAACTCAGCTGTATCTCACAAATGCTTTCAGCAAAAATATTCAGGGCACTGTGTTATAAAATAAGAAAAAGGCTACGTTCTGAAAGAGAAGTTATTGGAAAAAACATGTATTTGTTGCTATATACAATTGTGATAAAGCTGAAATTTTCCACATCATCTCTAAAAATACGTTTATAAATTGAAAGCTGTTAGGAGGTTCAAAGTCTATACATTTTGTCATCCAGGTAAGAGCACTTCTTAAATGATAGGCATGTCCTGATGTTTTCTTTGCCAAATTGTATCCTGTGAAGAAACCATTTGTGGGCAGAATGAACTTTTTAGTACAGCTAACATTGAAGAAGAACACGGTAAGTATTGGGATGAAGGACAGCAGTGGAAAAGCTGAAGGATGGCTTTGTAATTTGGAGCAGGGCTCAAGGGGCACAGGAAGGACAGCAGAGAGAGAAGGGAGATGTCTTCTGTGGAGAGCAGAGAAGTCTATTTAGCAGACTTTCCAGGCACTGAGAAGGGCTAGGTTTCTGTGTAGACTTCCAACAGAGTGAAGCGACCTGTCATGTACTGCATTCTTATCTTCTCTTCCCTTTGTGTTATCGCACCATTTTACTCTGCTCCTTAATTTTCCCACTGGCTCAAGAACTATAAGCTGTTCTAGAGAAATAGGTGAAAAGTTAAAAAATGCCATGAATCAGAAGTAAAAAAAAATCCCTTTCAGAAGTTGAACTTAAGTCTGACATGTCAAAATATATTCTCCTTCAGTGCTGGAAAGCCTAAGATACTTATGTAGTTGCTGCCTGCTGTTGAAAGAAAGATACTCTGTCTTGCAAGAGAGGATGGGGAGCACGGGCCTGTGCACACTGAACCTCTCTCCCACATCACCTGGTAAGAGGGCCTGGACAGAGTGCATCCCAGCTCTTTCAGTTTCCATCCCAAAGTAAACAATTCACAGCTTGGGTGTAAAGCAACTGGTGTCCCCCTAGTTTGCAGCAGGGACTGGGGTGGGGTTGGGATCTACATACAGCCTGGCACTTACATTACAGACATGAATTCTTGCTTCCGTAAGGAAAACTCAGTGTTTCTATTTTTAGATTTAAATTGTTTTTGTGTAGGCTTTCTACTATTTGATTTATGCAGTGTGCTTGCATAGCAAACACATTATGAAGATATTCCTGGAGAGCAGATGAGTAAGTCTGCATGGACTGCAGCTGCCCAGGTGCTGGCCAGGGAGGTGCAGGGTGCTCTCTGAGAGGAGAGACCAGAGCTGCTCTGTGCTGAACATGATCAACTGCAGCTGTGTCCAGAAGACCCAGTGCAGGGCACTGCTGGGCAATGCAGCCAAGGTGGCCGTGACTTGGACAAAATGTACCTGAGGAAAGGCAAAGGATGCCACTGACACTGAGGAGAAGGGGTGAAACCAGTGAGAAACAGCAGTGTGAACCTGAAGGTCAGAGAAGGAGGAGGAGGAGGAGGAGGAGGAGGAGGAGGAGGAGGAGGAGGAGGAGAAGATGGTGCTCCAGGTTCCACAGCAGATGTTGTGGCCCTTGGACAGGGTCATTCCAGACAAGATGGGCTTTCCCTGAAGGAACTGCAATCCTTGAGGAGGTCATGGTGGAGAAGAGGGAAAGTATGGAAGGAAGAAGGAGCAGAGAGAGCAGAGACCATTATGTGCTGACCACAGAGCCTCCTCCCCCCCATCCTCCCTGTGCTGCTGGCAAGGATACAGGAATGAAATAATGCACTTGAGCCTGGGGGAAGCAGGAAGAGAGACATTAATGTTTGTCTTCATTTCTCACTATCTGCATCTGGTTTAATTGAATATAAATGAATGCTAATTTTCCTTACATCTAGTTGGTTTCACTCACAGTAGCAATTAACAAGCGCTCTTCCTGTCTTGACCCATGAGCTTTCTTTTTCTCATTTTGTCTTGCCGTGGAAAGGGAGTGAGTGAGAAGCTTGGTGGGAGTTGGCCTGTTAGCCAAGGCTAACCACCATGAATTTGGAAAACTAAATGAGAAAACTGAAGATAAAATTCACAATGAGAGAGAAATAGTATCTAAACATTCACAGAGAAGTTCCAGACAGAATTTCCCACAGAAACGCAGGACTTTTCACTTCCACCCTGACTTACTGAGCAATTGGCAGTCCTGCTACCAAGGCCTGCAATTAACTCAGAGGAGAAGAGAAGGGAGAGGTCTTCTGCCTTTCCATCGGCAATGCCTTCCTGCTCTCCAGGATAAGGCAAGATAGAGGCAACAGAGCCTATTTTTTTCCCTGGATACTTTCAAACTGTGATAATCAATTTTTGCTTCTGTTCAACACCTTAATAGGTTACCATAGAAGTTTTGCTGTATCTGGCAGCAGAGAAATATATAAACATTTAAATGCAAATGGAATAATTATGATCTTATTTAGATCAATCTTTAGTCTCCATTACTAGTTTCTGATAATGTTACACACAAAAGTTTCCAGTTCATAAAAACACAAAAAGAATCAAAATTATGACCCTGAAAAATTTTACTCTTCACAAGCTGTCACAATAAAAAAAATGCCATAACAAAGCTGGAGAGGTCTAGAAGATAAATACTTTAACTCATATATATATATACACTTAGAGTTTAAACATTCAGATAAAAAAAAAATCTGAAAAAATCAGATAATATAATATAATTTCCTTGATAATAAAGATTTTTGAAATCTTTACCTTTTGATTTGGCAATCTATGCAGTGCTGTAAAGTGTCATAATGGAGTGTCATTAAGAAGTGTCTGGTTTAGGCTAACCTATAGAATGGAGTGTGATGGAACAGAGCAGATATATGCAATAAATAGAAGAAAAAGCCTCAGGCATGGAGCAAAGTTGTATAAAAAGAAAACTGGGCACACACAGAAGTACACATATACAATACAATATTCCTATATCTGTGTTTACTCTCAAGAGGTATTCTTCTGAAAAATAAATTACAGCAGTAGGTGAAAAGCCTACAAGGGAACCAGATAGATGAACAGTGCTGCAGAATTCTGTCTTTTGTACAAAGGAAAAGTATACATCATAGTTACTGTCACAATTGACTGTTATAAAGAATCGGGAGCAAGTGCAACTGCTGGGCTTAAAAAAGAGTAATAACAACTGTCTTAGTGACACTGCAGCTTGTAAGCTGCTGTGACGTTAGGTTGGTGGGCAGAAAAAGAGCTAGCATATCATCCATAAATCATTGAGCCTAAGCAGAGATACAGTTCCTTGACTCTCCAACCATCCAGGAAATCAACCTGGATTTTCAGTAGTACAAATGAGAAATACTGCACAAGGGCAGCTACAGAATCCCAAGTTTGTACAAGACAGATTGACAGAGTGTCTTCAACTTCAAAGTGCCAGTCTGTACTTAAATTAGGAAACTCATAAGCTGCCTTTTAAATATCGGTTCCATATGTTACCTAGGTTAAATACCTTTCCCATATTTTGGATTTATACATTCATCAAGTTACCTTTTTCTGTAATGTCACTGAACATGCTAGGAGAGGAGACTAGGATATAGAGCAGGCTGTATATTAATTTTGGTCTTGCTTACAAGCCCTCAGTAAATATGGAAAAATAATTAGGAGGGTACAAAGTCAAAAGATGTGTAGAACCTGTGAGACTACAGGCCCTTTCATCATGTGTTTAAAGGTTTCATTTAACAGATACAAATTTTAAACAAGCAGATGCTTAAAGAAACTCTCCAACAGCCAGTACAGTAAAGATATTGCACTAATGTGTATAAATCAGCAAGAAATCCAAGTATATTCAAAAACATACAGAAAACGAGTCAGAAAAATGTAATTTAATTTTTAAAAGCTTTCCATCAAATCTAGAGCCTGGAAAACTTGTGTTCTCTCCAGCTCCCTGTAAACAAAGTATCAGTGCAACCCTCAGAATGTCATAAGCTTTTTTTTAATTTCCCAATATATAGTCTTGTACCTCATCTGTCAAAGGCAAGAATAAATCACTGTTTAAAGTCTTACCTCTCTGACATTCCTGGTTTAGACTGAAATAGGTATGCTGAGTTGATCTTTCGAGAATTGAAGAAATCCTTCACATCAAGTTTTCTTTTGGCTTAATGCAACTAGGTTACAGAACAGAGGTTTTTTGACTTTTGTATATCCTGCTTTCAGGTTTGGGTTGCTTCTTTTTTTTATGCGTCATGCATAGCACATGGCAGCAAAGGAAGATACAGCATTTATCAGAGATAAATATAGTCCATGCAGAAGAATACATGGAGAAAAGAAATATCATTTTTAATGAAGCATCTTTATAGATTGTCTGTAGTACAGTGGGTAGATACACCTCAAACCTGCCAAAGAAATCATTTCCTACTGAAGAAGTTGGAAAAACACTTGTTGGCTTGCAGGCAATGAGAATTTTGCCAGATCAAGACTTTAGGATATGGCCCTATGTGAACTGTATAGGACATGAATGCTAAATAGGGCTGATGGCCTGATGGGGGGGTTTGTGCTTAAGGCTGCATTTCCAGTGTGCATTTGTGTATTCAGTTCTTTGCATTCATTAATTGGACTTTGGTAAATATCTGAGCTGCACAGTAGCTGCTTCATGGATTATGTTATCCTTCTTCCACTTGTACTGAAACATGTAAAGAAACCTAAATATTGTGCATGTTTCAAAGTGCCCACCTTATTCCATATGTCATACTTTGAGAGGCTTTCCTGCAAACTCTTTCTCTAACCCTGAATACAAAACATCATTTTACCTGAACTTCAAGTTCTTCATTTGTGAAGAACAGGACAATTGAGTCCACATATTCCATGCCCTGAAGTGGAAAATAATGAATAAAAGCAAAACTTTTTGCTTTAAAATTCTATCTTTAAAAAAATTAAATCAAGGGGAAATAAAATTAAGCTAAGGCAAACTGAAAGTATGTTTTTTGGTTGTTTTGTGTACTGATTTCCACTCATCTTTCCCCAAAACTCATATGTTATTTCCTTTTTCCTTTTTTCTAAAAGTATATACTTTGAGAACTGTGATGCTTAAACTGTAAATTATTGATAGTATCAGATAGAGTAAAAGACTGGAAAAAACAGTTCCTTAGCTACACCTAATTCAAACTTTGCTTCATTAATAGCCCACAAGCATTTAAATTACTGTCTTTGCACCTGATGTACCATAAGATGACATGCCACTGAAGTCCTGGATAAATAACATAGAAATTTCCATATGCTTTCTAAAAAAATTGCAACATTTCATTGTATTATGTGCAAACACAGTAAAAAAGAAAAAATTGGCAGGGCAGTTCTGGTTGTTCGACAAGCTGTTTTTCTCTGGTAATAGTTACACAATTCTAAACGTGCTCTTGGTGGTTTAGTTTGCTTTATTTCATGAACCTGTATAAACTACAGTACCCAAAGGTCCTCTTGTTATAGTGTACAATTTATCTGTTGCAGTTCCATCAAGATTTCCTCTGTGCAGGCAAGGCATATAACATGGGTAGGATGGAGTGAATGTGCCACAAGAGAAAAGTTTAGAGAACTGATAGTGTTCCCAAGTTCCAGGAAAAGGTAAGAAGTGGCTGGCAAGGTACTCAGAATGGGAGGTACTCTAGTTGTTGGGGGGAAAAAAGGTATTTCCTCTGTTTAAAAGTAAATAAAATGTTACAACATTCAAACAAGCTTCAATGCCAGCTCAGCAAATGGCACTCAAATATTGGTTTACAGAGTCAGATGTTAACACAGAGAGAAAGAGTGAGATACACGTATATTCACATAAAAATATGTGTATTAATATAATACATATTATTACATATATATAATATATACTCTCTCTCTCTCTCTCTCTCTCTCTCTATATATATATATATATATATATATATATATTCTACCCAAAACCTCCAAAAGGACAGTCTTTGTTAAAAAATACAAGATAGGGACATGAAGTCAACCGTCATTTGGATTTTAGCTCTTCCAGGTATAATTACGTCCCTGGAATTTTTCAAACGTATCTCTTTCCTTATAGTAACTAATTTCATGTGCAAGGACTCGTTATCCCAACTTATCACATATGCAAATAGATGAACTGCAACTCAGTTTTCCACTGAAGTAGCTGGGATCAAAATAGTTCAATAGTTACCTTTATCAATCAGCTACCAGGTTGTGACTGCCTAATAACCTGATGACAGACCTTTTACAGAACAACTAATTTTTCATTTTCTTCTTTATCTAAAAGGGAGAGTAGAGGTAATTTTTAGCTGTGACTGTATTTTAAACTTTATATTACCTGTCATATACAAAGGGCAATTCCCTCAAACTCATAACTTACCTGAAAAACAAGCATCAACATTACCGTTTCAGGAGTCTTTTGTATATTTGTTTCATGAGGACATGATTAGTACATTTTCCTTATAATTTTTTGGGTTTGTTTCCTCCTCTTTCCAGGGCTGAAGATAAATAACACAAATTGAATGTATTGAACTTTTTAGGCTCACCCTTCTTTTAAAGATACAGTCAAAAATTAAAACTCCTGTCTCACTGACACATAAAACAATTACATGACCTCAGTGAGAAAATATTTGAATAATTTATCATTTTCAAACTAAAATGACAAGTATTGTACACATAACTGTGTTCATCATCAAAGAGCACTCTTTAAATTGCCTCCTGATTATTTACATAAGTTTAGGAAAAATGAGTATCTGCAGGTTGTAAATTATTAATTTTATTTAAAAAATAAATTAACCAAATAAACACTCACTATATCACATAACTATTATATTATTTTTCCTCCACCAATAATGAACTTAGAATTCTTTTTTATGGGAAAGACATAAGAGAGCAGTCTCCACAAAAAGAAATCCATGGTTACCTTTACTAAGTTCTCTTTCCTGGCTGCATATCACCAATTTTATGTTGCAGCTGGGAATGACATTAAATATAGAAAAATACATTTTGCCTGCAAAGAAGCTCATGAAATTTCCCATGTTAGCTGTGGTAGATTTGATCAGCTCATGAATGTGAAACCAAATCAAAGAAAATCTCTCAGGCTCAGGGTTGTAACCTAAGCTTTTCTGTTTAATCCCACACATAGAGACCTGCACTGACATCTCAGATATCCACACTGTTCTTTCTTAAGATGATGCAAATTATATGTGCACATCTTTGGATGGTGTCAGGACCCTGTGAGCGATAACTCTAGTGTAGCAAAAGAGAATGTACTGAAATACTCCATGGATTAAATGGTGGTTCCAGTGAAGACAGTAGGATCTTCAACTTTGGCTTCCACATAACCGAGATTTTATTCCACGTCTTTTAGATGTGGTCTGCTGCCTCTGTTGTACTGGTTGTTTGCTTGTTTGTTTGGTTTTTTTATTTGCCTTGATGTAAGTACTTGGGAAAGATGATACCCTTATTCTATCAGAGACTGATTTTTTTTCCATTAGCATCAGAGTTATTTCAGCAAGAGAAAACCTTCTCATATTAACACACCAGTATACACTGATCTTCTGCAAGAAAAGCTTCTGAAACTTCAATTCTCATACCTTTTCAGCTTTTTCCTTTTATTCCACCCCCCCCCCCCCCCATGCAATTAACATGTATTTGGACAGGTGAATGGTGTAGCTCAAAGACTGCAGCAGATTTCTGAGGAAGGGCAGCTTAGGATGCTTACACAAATGTAGATCTGACTGGATTGCTATAAGACTTACTCTGTGTTTAGGACTAAATAAACTACATAGTTTTGTCGTGTGATATTGATGTCTCTGGTGTAACTTCTGTAACTTCTTCTGTAACTAGCCAGGCTAAAAGCTCCTTAACATTTCTGAGTCCTTAAGGAACCTTAAATAGGCATTAATATTCAATGGGGAAAGGCACATTATTTTTTAATTTTTACATCTTTGTATAATTCATGGTGGTTGTGTTAGAGGTTCAGTGCTCCCTAACTTGGATATATTAACTAACACAGGAATGTGGAGGCTAGCTTTAGAGCAAGCTGCAGGCCCCATGGCCTGCCAGGCCTGCCTGAGAAGCTAGCCTGAGAATTTCATGGGAGGATTCAAAACAATCCTCAAAGACAGAAAACAGCCTGCAGGTGCTGTTTGTCTGTTCCCATGTTTTCCTTGCAGGAGAAGGTCAGGGGGTGGTGAACCCCACTGACCAATGATGGTAATGTAGCACTTTACTAACCAATAAGAGTTTCCTTTCTGTACTTTCGACGAACTAGTCTATATAACATAGCTGTAGCAATAAACTAGAGATTCTCTCCTGTTCTGACTCCCTTGAGAGTCCGTGTCGTTCTTCCTGCCGTTCCCAATTAGAACGACATCTCAGGAACAATTCCTAACAAGTTTGTATCAAATGCTGGCAAATATTCATGTTCCAAAGTTGAGTTCTTTGGTGCTGCTGCAAGACTTGACCTCATAATATTTGATTTAGATTATAGAACTTACACCATACAGAGAAATATGACTTCTTTATAACTGTTCTGTACTTACTGTACTTCTACATACCTTTCTGTGAATTAATACAAACTTTTTATACTTAACTCAGATCTTCTTATCTTCAGTTGACATACAAACTTTCTGTGCTCAAGTACAATTATATTATAATAAAAAAAGCATAGACTAAGACTTGAATGTCTGTAACTCATTATCTGACAACATGACAATTTTATGGTACATATGCAACCCAGCAGTCAAGTATTCCATGCTGCCTACTAGCAACACATAAGAAGAAATCAGAGGAGGGATTGTCCTAGAACTTATTTTCCACACTGAAAATATGCTAAAAAGGGCATGTTTATAGACTTTATTTCATGTCATGACAGTTTCTACTTCAGTATGAAGGAACATATCCCCTGCAGGAAATATTTATTTTTCTCTCTCAAATGCTATTTCATGCTTGAAGGATCTTAGTAAAGTCTTAGTCCATTTATGTGCAGATTTCCACTGTCCTCTTTGTCACTCTCCTGACCTCTGTTGCAACTGCTGTAAAAAAATATTGCCAACAAGAGCCAAAGAATAATAAAACTGTATGGTATGGTACACACAATCACATTTGTTACATGACTAATTCAGGAAACTTGACATGGTTGACAGTCTAATGATATGAAGTACAAGTGATATTTTTCAAGGTCCCCTTCATTTATATAGTTTATATAGACACCTTATTTCACTTCAGCTATTTCAAAGAATTGCAACAATGCTCAATGGAAAGAAAGCAGGAGTGCAATTAGAAATGCATGAAGGTTAAAACTGGTAAGTATTGACCTTTTCTATGGGTCTCTTCTATAAATCAATATACTTTCCTTTTGACTCTATTTGTGCATCAGATATTGAGATTATAAAATTTGATGTAACATCTTGTGACATCAAATTTTATAATCTCAATATCCATCGTATTTCAGTAGACATTTTATTGTCAATGATTCAATATCCTGAGGTGATCCTGAAATGACTTGCCTAAGTCTAGAAGTGTGGAGATGGCTTCAAGATCCCATCTTTGAAAGCCAGAGAATATTTATGTCACCTATAGTAACAGGTTTTACCAGGACCAGAAAAAGCCAGAATCACTAATCAGCAAAACAAAAAGCTTTTACAGATACATATATTCCTCTTTAAAACAGAGCAAACAGGAAGTAAAGTCTGGTAAGGGAAATAGGAATGATCTTAAAGAGCAACATATTAAAATTTAAAATATGCAATAAAAACATTTGGAGTAAAAGTTGCTAAGGATTACTAAATATACTAAGAACACTTATAGGAACCCTTATATGTCAGAATGAAGGCAAGGACCCTGCAGTGACATAATCTGGTTGAATTTCAAGAGATACAACTAAAGACGTGGATTTTAAATGCCATAGACTGCCGTCTTACACAAAATTTGTTGCTAAGAGAAAAACTAAAATTGTCCCTCCATAATGAATTTCTCCTCCCAGTGCAATGTTGGCAAAGGACAGCAATAGAAAATATCTCATTTAAAATCCAAAGCCTGATAACCCTTGGGTGGCTTCATTAGTTTCCAATCCACCTTGGGAAAAGATGTTGAAGGATCAGGGATGGTAGAGTCTAAAACTCTGGAAAGTTTTGTAATAAAAATTTGTGATCAACTGGAGCTCTACTCTTGTTGAAAAGGAATTTGCAGTTACTAGCCTTTAAATAAAAAAGGCCAAATACCCACTTCACCTATGAATTATTCACAAAACTCTCTGTCTCCACCCTAGTTCTTATGAATTCTACCCTTCTACCAAGCAAAAGCAAGTTAACAATCACAGAAAGTCTGGCACACCCATAATAAATCTTTCCTCTAAGGTGTGCAGTTGGCACCATTGCTTTTTTGAAACACATTTTAGCTGGTAGTCTTGTAAGAAGTCAGCACTCTGAGCAGAAAATGCAGAAACCTCTTTTGATGCTGTCATTAGTCAGGCCTGTTATTTAGAATGCCTAAACATTTTTTTAAAGTGATTGAAGACAATGACATTTTAAATGTAATATCCTGACACTCTGCTAATGTGTTCTTAGACATCTATTTTATCATGAGTGTATTTGGGCCACATGAACAAGATTTTTTCAAAGAATCATCTAAAAATTACTATGCAGCAAGTCTGTTCTCCCTGCACTTGGTATGTATCACACATAACAAGTTCAAGTATAAGTGCTGCTGTAACAACTCCTTGAATCTGACACCTGATTTTTTATTATGTTTAATGCATGTTAAATTTAAGAAAGGGGGGTTTGGTCAAGAAACACAATGAACTAGTAGCAGGCGTACAGAAATACAACATAATATGGTATTTTTAAAGTGCTATCTCAAAAGACAGTGACCTGGAGAGAAAGCACTAAAGCCAAAGAATAATCTGAAAATTGTAGTCCTGTCACCAGACATAAAGGACAATTTTAAAAAAAAAAAAAAAATCTGCAGCACAGACACTTTATGTGTGGTCTATTTCAGTGCAGCAGTATATGAATGACACTGGGAATCACATTCTGCAGACAGAAAAAGTTGTTGATTTGTTGCTAAAGCTGCACTTGTTTATGCAGGCAAATGACAGTGAAGACTGTCTTATCCTCACCTGGTGAAGTAGTCCAGGTGGTAACCACTCTGCCCTTAGCCACCTTGCTACATTCCTTGATGCATCCTTTGTGCAAAAAAGGCTATTCTATCTTCCTGTTTTCTTCAGGCTGTCCATTTAGTTGTTATATTTCTTAAATTTTGTTTAGTACCTTAACTCCAAATTTATATAAAATGTGAGTTTATTCTGGAGTGCAAACGAAGAAGTAACAATAATGGAACTGGCAGTTGGATGATATTTTTCAGATAATTATTTTTTCCTACTTTATATTTGCATTCACTATCTCAGATTTTAATAATTTCATAGCCCAAAACAAGTCCATAGTCAGGAACTTTGCCCTGCATTTCAGCTTATTTATCAAACCTCACTGGCAGCTTGAAGGCCTCTGGCCCTCCTAACTCAGTCAACTGTTAATTAATCACCACTGTGAATGAATCATCACTGTTTCAAGCAGCTTTCAGTTCAGATAGTGTTTCTATCCACAGGCAGTTGGCTTAATCTGCCGCAGAAAATTTCATGAGATGATATCAAATGCTCTAACAGATTGTTTCTATCTTTGAGCTCTCTTTTGCAATGTTATTATTGTCTTATATCACCATAATTGTATACGTGTGAGTATACAATTATAGTTTTCTGGTAACATTCTTTATAAACTAATAGTACTTATTTTCCATGCTATCCTAATAAAAAGGCTGAAAGAAGAAAACAGAACTTTGCACGCAAGGATCTAAACATCAGTTACATTTTTAGAAGGAGTAGGATATAGGTGGGAAGCATGAAGGTGAACAAAATCTCACCGTTTAAGAGCTCATTTTGCTATGAAGGATAAGACTTTATTTAAACATTCCTTCATTTGTCCTGTGTAATCATATAAAAGTATGATTTTCAACTGAACCTAGCAGTAGGTACAAAGTCTATTTTCACTTGGGCATCCAGGAGGATAATAATAGAATTTCTGTGGATTATTTATGAGCTATTATTTATACAAGAAAGTAGATAATTTTTGCTGGCACCACTGAAAAGACCCTGGCACCATCCTTCCACTCTCCCTTCAGGTACATTGATAAAATCCCCACAGGGCCTTCTCTTCTCTAGGCTGAACAGTCAGAGCTCTCTCAGTCTTTCCATCATCATCTCTAACTTTATCTAATTCCAAGAAGCAGTGATTTTGTGTTTCTGTCAAATTCACTGATGTGGAAGGTGCAATTGTATACTACCCTGTTAGACAAAGCTTTTTTTCCCATCTGAAATGGTCATGGCAATTTGGATTTAACAATCTTCAGGTCCCTGAGGACACTACCTGAGCAGCCCCTCTCCTAACTCTGCCTTTAACTTTACTTCTTCTTCAATAATTTCCTGTGTGAAATCTAATAGCTTATAATTACTGCTTCCACTGTAGATTAGTTACCCACAGTCCATGAGGCTCCTTGAAGAAATCAATATGTTCCAGCAGGGTTTATCAGCTGTGTTCCCTGAAGAAAACTGGGGCACTAACTGAACAGCTATTTTCATACTTGTGAACAGTCCTCAGTTAAGAAACACTGACGTTAGTTTTTTGTTATTCTGAATACTGGGTTCTAGAAACCATGGGGGCAGGAGAAGAAGCAACCTGGAACACTGCATACAAATCAATGTCATTCCAGCACCACCTGAAGTTGATTTTTAGGTGTCATTTGCCTGCTTGAAAAGGCCATTTTCCTTCAACAGAAAGTTTCTCATGCCCAATCAGGAGAGCTAAGAGGTGTAATTGGATATGAAGATGTTTCAGAGAAGTTTAATGTGTTTAGGAGAACACTTTATTGGAAAACATTACCAAGAAGCAGTATAAGCACTTGAGGACGATATTTTCAAGAGAAACCACTTAACACTTGTTTTTCAGGTGAGTCCTTTTTTCCCCCAAAGAAATTAAAAATTGTCCTTAGAGATATTCCTCATCAAGATAAATTCAGGAAGATTGAAAATCTGTATGTAATTACAGACACACTGTTAGTTATTTCTGCTCAAAGAACTCTTAATTTTGTAAGCTTCTTGTGTTTAGCTGTTTTACAAAAATTGATCAAGACATGCTGCAAGTGCATCAATCTCTCAGTCCTAATAAAAGGCACATGGTAGTAACATCAAAATGACTGATAGATTTATATATATAAAAAGCTTCTTAGCAATGTGATATCCATGTCAAACTTGAAGACTTTCAACAGATCATAACTTCCCAGTCTTTGTGTTGAACTTAAAGAAGGCATAACTGAGATTAAACAAAGCCAAAGTCAAGACCAGTGGAGGTTAACGTGTATCTGTGTGTATGTGTTATGAGAAAAGGTTTTATGAAACACAAAGGATTAATTTGACTGACTTTGAGCAACACCATATAAATCCCTAGGCTTATATATAGCATTTCCATTTTTTGACTTCTGATGCTTTCATTTATGTCTTCTTGACACATATCACAGCTAAAAATGGAGTTTGGGTGGCTAGCAGCAAGATGGATTGTCTGAGCTAGAAGCAACTGATGATGGTAGTTTGATGGTAGATAGACTTTGTGCCAGGCACTGTGCATTCATGTGGCTGGTCTGAAGCTGTGAGTCTCTTTGAAAGAAAAGAGATCATTTAAAGGATGGCAGGTGATGACTGCCAGTTGAGGGAGTGGATAATAGTCCTTGGAAATGAAAATAAAAAATGTAAACAACATCTGATGCTTTACCGAGCACATAAATTAATTTCTGAAGACAAATACTTCTGTCAATTGATCAGATTCTTCCTTTCTCCCTCTTTTAAACTTTGATTTCCAGCTCAGATTTACTAGACACTTTTAAAATGTATTCCTCTGATGCTATTTTTGTTAGTTCCTTTATAGACTAGAACTGCAATTTTAATAGGTTCCAAAAATGAATCCTTTTATTTTTAGTACACAGAACACTGTGTACTAAATGCAATGCAATTGAAGTTGCACAAAATATATGAACTTTAATACTTCTACTCTGCATTTAAGAATAGAAGGTGTTAGTTCACATTTTTCTACAAAAACTGGTATGTAAAACTCTTTTTTAAGTAAATGCTCAATTGTTTTCCCTTCTTGTGTTCCACATAATGGGAAAGAGAATTCAGAAAGTATTTGTGAAAACAATAATATTTATCACACAGTGGATATTTTGAATCATAACCCTTATAGAAAAAGTACAGGTTTTAGCTAAAATGAAACAGAAATCTGCAAAATGATGTTAGGGAAATGATAGTAATAATAGAAAACTCTAAATAAAACAACTGCTTATTTTTTAAATCATACAATAAATGATAGAAATATTATTATATTTTAAAACACAGTAAGTAGGTACAGAAATACTTCTGCTTTTTTGGATGATTTAATTTGGACAAGATCTCTTCCCAAATTCAATACTTTGGAAAAAAATGGGCAATTGAAAGTGCCATAATGAATCCTTTATATATAATCCTTGCTAATAAGAATTCATAATAATTAGAAAGTAAGCATGATCTGATTAAATTAGTATTAGAGCAATTCCTTAATATTGGTGTAGTTTACTTGGGTTGTTGATTAATTATGACATTAATACAAAATACTATGGAGTAGATGTCATCATGCACATCTATATTTGTTAGCCTAGAGCATTATAAGCATTACTATTCTGCAGTTACAAAAGTATTATAGTTCTTTAGTTTGTATCTACTTCAGATAATTCTAATTTTGAGTGTCCAAAATGTTTCTCTGAAACGATCTATATTAATGGCCTTACATCTTATAAAATGCCTTCAATACACAAAGAAGATGAACAAGTGTCCAAGAGAGACATTGGATTTTTTCCTACAGTGTAGAGACTGTAGTGCAGGTAATAAACAGCTTGGACTACATAATGAAAGTTGCAAAAATTAAAAGAAGTCCAAACCTGTTGATCTCACTACAACATTACCTGGTCATTTCTAAATGCAAAAAAATTATTAAAGAAAAATAAATCTACGATAATGTGGCTTCTGCATTAATTCAGTTCTTTCTTGCTTCAGCAAAAAAATGGGGTTTTTTTGTACAAATCCTACTGTTTCAGAGTGATGCCTTAAATACAAACTGCTTGGCTGAGGATCTCAGAAAAACTGGAGAGATTCATCACAGCAAATATTAATGATCAAGATTTGCCAATTAATAAGTCACAGCTACTTATCAAGCAGTTGATCCAAATTAAGTAAAACTATGAATTTGTAAATAGAAGGCACAAAGCAAGTAGTTTTCTAAGAAAAAAATGAAGGTCACACTTCCAGAACATTTACTTAAAATGCAGATACATCACCACAGAGAGACAATTCTACTACACCAGTTTAAGCAGATTACCTTTGTGAACTGAAGTCATAGTTTGATTTTGAAGTTGAGAGAAGGTTTACATGACTCCAACTGTTTCATCAAAAGAGATAGTAACTACTCATCTCTTTGGTTTTCCTGAGCTAGTCTGTGTGTTCTTATCAGGTACAGCAGTGCTGACAGGTGGAAATACCTTTGACAGAGAAAAAAAAAAAAGTATTTGGGAAATATACTATGACATAATTGCAATAAAGTAAAATAATTTTCTTTGTAAGAATACCTGAATGCTTCTAAGCCCTTTTGCATAAATCTGAGCTGAAACTTTACATGATTTTATATGTACAATCAAAATAACGTAATGTAGAATTCAGTAGATAATAATGATCTAACTCAAAAATCTTGCTCTGGGCAAGAAAGAATGTATCAAATAAGGAACTAAGAATTTATTTTTAGCTACAATCATGTTTTTACAGTCTAGTAATATAAAACAGTACAGAAAAATGTAATTAATAATAGTTAAATTTCTTAACAAACAACTTCTATCCCACCCATTTCTCCATTGTGATGTTCACCTTTCCAATGTCCTGCTGAGTCCTATGGTCAAGATGAGCTTTTCTCAGCTGCCACAGGGCTGGTAGTGATAATAAGTCATCAATAACCTCAGGATTTTGGAGGAAGGAACAAAACGATTCTGGTGGAATTTCTTTCCTTTCTGTCTCAGGTTTGTTTGTTTATGCAAGTTTTCTCAGAATATTTTCCTTTCCATTGATCCCAAACTATTTCTGACAGAAAGAGCTGCTGTTTTCCAAGCAATGATTCCCTAGGCCCATGGGACTATTGCTGCACACAATACTTTAAAGGTACCACATCTGGAGTGATAGCACCACACAACTGTAACAAGCTAAACCTAGCTGAGACTGTGCCAGCCTGGATGAGACCTGAGACCTGTGGCTTTCTACCAGCAATGGCAGAAAATCATATTCACTGGGATAGACCTATCACCAAAGTGAACAGAAATTTACCTCTGTCTTTCATCTGATGGGATCTGGCTCAGCTCATGCATTCCATGAGGTAAAATGGAAAGGAAACAGAACTGTACTTGTGTTTCCTGAATGTAAAACAAATGATTAGATTATCAAAAGTTCAAAAGACAAATGTCAGCTTTCTTCTTTTAAACTTTCAGTATAATCAACATTGATAAGAAAAAGCACTGCTTTCAGTGGTTGGAATAAAATTGAAAGTATTGAAACACAGTGATGAAACCCTATTTCTGTCTTGCTAGATGGGAGACTTGAAATTGCACATGTTGGATAATGTGTTCACAGGTAGAATTGGGAGAATGGAGACAGTAAAACCAAGCCAACTTCCCAAATTCATAATACATTTTATATTTATTAATCTGGAGTTTTATCCCAAATAGAGCTCTTATTCATGCAGTTTTTTCATTGTTATGTAAATGAGTGAAAGCTCCTTTTGAGAATGACGTTTTTCAAATGTGGAATTAGAAATGTTCCATATTAGCTTTCAGTATATAATTGATGCCACTGTATGTTTTTGTTGTTATTTCTTTGAATGAAACAATTTTAATAACCGTATTTTTCCATGTAGCAGTTTTCCTCATAGTTGCTTACTTTACTCTTTAATGCTTCTTTGTTTCCAAATCTTCTTCAAGATAAATGAAAATGGGAAGAGAGTTATAAAAAAATATGTTTGAGGTGAATAGCTACATCTTCCATAAATCTGTTTTTTAATTACAAATGAGCTCAACATAGTAATGCATTTTACTTTAATTACGATTTTGATGACCTTCTTAGAGCTGAAAACCATTTCTCTGTATTTAATGACATGCATGTGTGTGTTTCAGGAGTTCTGTTGCTAAGTGATTTCCAGGGAAGCTAGTGAAGCAAATTAATGAAGTGGCAGATAATTCTTTGTAGTGTTTTTATGGAATGGCATTATTGGACCACAAAGAGACCTGTCTCATGTTTGCAAAATCTTCAGAGTTTGAAGGTTTGAGAGAGCATGTCAAGCTCAAATTTGAAAATAATTCCCCCATCTCTTTATTTTACCACATCCAGCTTGTGTGTTTGACCATATAGTACATGAGGCTAGTGATAGATAAGTGAAATTAATATTTTTCCCTGTTACTTTAAAAGGCCCAAAGTATATTTGAATCTTGTATATCTCTGTTCCTTTTCTTTCTCTTACTCTTGGATGATCACTCTTTTTAAATAAGCATCACCATTTCTCTTTCCTGCAGCTTTGTTTCTGAAAGAAGTTAAAGTGCACTGCATCTGACATATACAGTGCATAAATTCAGCTCGAAGATACGGAACTTGTCAACTTCAGAGTGTGTCTGCAGCAGGTGGAAGTGACACAGCACTGACTTCAGCGCACTTCTGTCACAACAATGATGGAACTTGGGCTCTGCTCCACAAACAGTTTTAAAACACTGTTTATAACAGATTTGTTCATAAGTAATCTCCTCCACAATGGCAACCCAAAAGAGTGGGATCTTAAAATGGAAGTGCTTAAGCAATTCTAGAAGAAAACTGGTGTAGGATTCTTATACTGCATCGTGTTTCAGAGGGGAAAGGCAGCCATATTTACTTTGGGATCAAGGATTTTAAGTCTTCAGTTGGAAAGATAAATGATATTAATAAGTTACAGAGCATCTGGGTACCAGTTAAGTATGCCATAAAGAAGAGGTAAATTATATATCCTTTCGTTGCAGGTTAAATGTGGTCTTTTAAAACTGATTCTTTGCTATGGTTACTGACATATTGTATCTGAAGTAAAAGGCAGCATTTTCAAGGATAACTGAGTGCAGAGAATCCAGCCTTTACCAGATTTCAATAATTAATAGTTCCCCGATTTTTCTTAAAGAAAATAATCAGAAGTTGTTATTTTTATTTTCTTTTTAAGACAGTGAAGCCAAAATCATTGTATAAAGTGCAAAAGTTAGGACATATCCTAATTTAGAAAATGTGAATTTTTCAATAGCTTTTCTTCCTCAGTCTGGCTTTCCGCTAGATCTTCTTTTTCTCACTTAATAAAATACCTCCCCCAATTGATCCTCCTGGACCAAAACCATGTTTGTATTATACATTATTAAAGTAGTGTCAGACTCATGATATAGTATGCCTGGGGCTTTGCAGCAGCATTATTTTACTTGGTGTTTCTTAAAAAAATGCTCAAAGGATTCTAAGGCAGTATTAGCTCCTTTTACAATGCACTACATAACCTGTTTTGTTGTATGGCATTAGGTTACAGAACAAAATCAAAGGTGGTGATGCTTCCTACTATCTACTTTAGAGTTACATTTTGTAGGCAGGCTTTTCAGTCACCACAGGAAAGACCTGATATTTGAGATATGGTATATATTTATTTATATTAAATTTACCAGTGGGGAAGTCACACAGATGATGGCTAAAGAGAATAGCTTACTGTTTCCCTGTGAGAGTGGGTACCAAACCTGAAAGTTTCTGAATTACTCGTGCACCTACAGCCCCAACCTACTCCTGCTGCAACCTGCTTAAAGGGCAACATGTACCACCCTAATTTTTAAATTAAATCCTGTCTCTCTTCTCAAGGATTGAAGGTAAAATATTCCTCATATTTCTGTGTGACAGAAAAGTTTTCAGCTAGAGAGTAAGATGATACAAGAAAAGGGCATGTATTTAAATTGCAAAGATTAAATGGTGAATAAAAATGATATCACACCAGTCTGCGGCGTGATAGGTGGGTACCGTGTGTCCTGTGAGAGGACAAAGCTGTGAAAGGATTGCCTTTTTGCCTCACTCTGTTTGCTGTAGCAGCCAGGTGGAGCTCTCCCAGAGAGAAAGTAGGTCCCCTCACAAAAACCACCAAACATGTTGAAGCAGAAACCTGATTTCTGCTAACTTTATTCTGATCTCTAAAGAGAATGAGAAAGACTTAAAGGTAGACACTGTGATACAAATAAACTGAAGGGCTTCAGGAAGGAGAAGGGGGAAGGTTGGTAGGTAGCACTCAGAGGCAGAAAGACAGAATTTTCCCAGGAGAAAATGGAAAACAGCTTCTGAGGTAGGGGAAAAGCCCTGAAGCAGTATTCAACCAGTTCTGTAAGGCTAAGACTTGCTGAATCAAGTGAAGGCAGAGCCTTACCATGCAACAATACGTTGTGCAGGCTGTTGTGCAGTCCTTTTGTTCCAAGGTTACACTCTAACAATCCATATTTTTCAGCTCAAAAGCTGCTGTGTGCTAGCTGGTGTTTCAGTATGGAAAATCAAGGCCCTTTTGGTGACTCATGTCACATTCAATTTTCAGTAAATTTCAATACTGTGGCTTACTAGAGATGTTTCATGTTAGGAAGACGTTGCTGAAATTCATGGTTTACTTGTACTCAGTTGGCACTGAAAGGTGCAAAACTTAAAATAATGCTAAACATTCATGTTTGAATGCTGTCTTCATCCCTGTGTCAACCAGGGGTGAGCTGAGGAATAACGAAATATTTCCTGTGAACAAGCTACTCCTTTGAATAACAGATGTTAGGTGCTGATTTCATATCAGACACAGGGAGTTTTCATCTGTCTGCTAATACTGCTGTGAATAAGTACTGCTAGTACTGGAAGTCAATATAAGCAGTGATTTTTGGACTTGAGATTCCAGATCTTCTCACCTGGGAACTGAGCAGAATCAGCCTAATTACTTATCATTTCCGACAATAGTTACACAATTGGATGCTTTTCACCACTACACTTACCTGGAGCAGACTGATGTAACTGTGTCAGTTAACCTTTCCTTCTCTCCTCACACTGAAAGTTTAGCAACCCAGATTATTACATAAAAGAGTTATAATCACTTTATCAGAATATTAAGCATGATGGCCTAGGGCAAAATTTGTTAAATCACTGAATATGTCTACCATCTGATTTTTTCTGCAACGGTGTATTCTGTTCTATAATAAAACAATAAATAAAACTAGGTGGGCTTAGTTGGAGTGTTTATCAATTCCCTGCTCAGGACAGATAAACATTTTATTGAGCATATGAAGACTCATTACACTCAAACATAATGAAAAAAAGTCAGGCATCATAGCACATTACAGTTAGCACATTTTTCTGAAAGGGGAATAGATGGATGACTGGTACCTTGTTGTACATTTCTCTCCTCTCCACCTTCACTTCACACCTTCTTCCCCAAGTCAGATTTACAGTAATGTCCATTCTCTAATAAATTTATAGTAATAGAGACATATAATCCAGTGGAAGACTGTATTGCTGTATTCTTCCCTAGTGTCATATGTTGAGGATTGCTACAAAAGAGCGTTAAGAAGAGTGGTAGGTAAGCAAATATAAGATTGTGTTTTGTTTTAACTCTTTTGTCTCCTTTGGGAGTGCTGCATTCTTGAAAAATCAGAAACTCCAATCCCTCTCTCTTTTCCTGTAACAATACCCACAGTTCAGAGAAAACTTGAAGTTCACTAGGACAGGCTTAGATATTTAATCTCAGTTTATTTTTCTCGATTTTGGCACCTCAGCAAGGTATGTCACATTATATTTAAAATACAATTTATTTTCTAGCTATGCCTTTTAAAAATGACAAAGCATTTTACCAATCACTTTTGAAGTGAAACTGCAAAAACGAATTTCTGCATTTTTTTAGCATTAAGATGATATTTCATCTGTGTAGGTTGGTTTGTCTGGGTGGGAGGGACGTTTTTGTTCAGATCACCTGAGTACAAAATAAATACGTTCTGTATAATGAACAACATGAAAATTGTTATTCCTGCATCATTAACAGATTTCTTGTTTAGACATCAAAAGTGCCTTCTCTAAAATGTGAGCTCTTGTTCACATTACATTTATTCATCTGAAATGCTTGTCTTTAAAAATACACATAGGAGCCAAAGGCAAGTTTTAGAACTGTATGTTTTGAAACATTGATCTAAGCATTGTTAGTGGAAGTGTTATCTAAATCTTGTAGAAGTAATGAAAATTTCTTCAGGTGTTAAACTTCAGAATCTTCTGTCACTTTGATATCAGGGTTAGACAACAAAGTGGATTGCCTTGTCCATCAAAATGTAGTAGGAGAAAATTTGACTGACTACCCAGGTAAGAGTCACAAATATACAGGAAAGTTGATGTGGAATTTATCAAATTTAAAAATAGCTGCTTACCAAAAAAACCACAAAAACCTAACAAAAAAATCCCCAAACCCAAAACCACTAAAGAAAAAGAAAAAACACACAAACCAACCAAACAAGAAAAACAGGAAAAAAGCTGGTGAAAGATAATGTTAAGTTTGCATAAATTTATTTAACTTGAGAATAATTTTAGAATTTGATAACAATATTGTTTTCTAAATGAAAGAATAATGACTTTATCTAAAAAGCCACATTTATATTTATTTGATTTAATTTCCAATCACTGCCTAGACTGAGAAGAAATTAACCATATATGTTCACAGGGAGTCTAAAACAAACGTAGAAAATGTGTGGTTACAAACAGAGTTGCCTTAAGCTTTGTTCTAGAAGGTTAATCATTATCTTGAGCTTTAAGCTGAGCTATGAGAAAAATAAAAAATAGGTTGTACAGTTTTGTTTAGTAGAATGATTTCCTTAAAGGCAGCACATTATTTGGCTTGAATTATTGGGTGTAAGAGTGGCCAGATGGAAAATTCAATTTACATTTTATTTTAACTGATGTATCAACTATTCCATTGACAAAGAGAGGTGTTACTTTGGTGAGTGAGAAAAATGTTATTTTCTGCTTATAGTTGCATTAAAATGTTACAGTATGTTAGAAGTTTTCACTCAAAGCCTTTTCATCACTATTGCTGTTTCCCAGACTCCTCCATTTTTAGCTGTTCCAAGAAGTGAGAGCTCTAGTAGGTGTTACTATGGCTGACATTTTGCTGCCATTTCCTCCATCCCTCCCCATATATTGATGAATGCACAGTGTATTAAAAGGGCTGCATATGTTGAGGACTTTTGTCAACCCACTTCAGGGTCTTAATTGGTTTGCTGAGGCAGTACTGATATTTCCTCAGTTTTCTTCAGTGAAACTGACAGCTTAAGAGTACAAGAGTTCAATCCCTGACTTCCCAAATCTCTCACCCTCATTAAATCACCCCCTTTTTTTCAAGAGAAAAGTTAAATATCCAAAGCCTGTGTTGATCTTCAAAGCTAAAGAGGAACTTGTACTCTGCTGTTTGAGAAAGATAGAAAAGCAGTAATTAAGCTGTGTTCTGATTCACTTGAAAACCACCCCCTAGCCCCCCGCTCCTCATTCCTCTTCTGCCTTGCTTACATTTTCCAAAGGCAAAACCCCAATGGATTCACTGACCACCAACAAGAGCTAACATTTTCCATGGCCTTATGCTTCTCTCATAAATCTGGGACTACAGAACTGTGGCATTGTTTCTTTTTCTAGCTGATATCACAGAAACACAGAATAGCTTGTGTTGGAGGGGACCTTAAAAGTTCATCTGGTCCAATCCTCCTGCCATAGGCAGGGACATCTTCAACTGGATCAGGTTGCTCAGAGCCACATGAACTCTGACCTTGAATGTTTCCAGGAAGTGGGCATTTCTCATTTATTTGAGCAACCTATTCCAGTGTTTCATCAACCTCAATGCAAAAATTTCTTCCTTATATCTAGCCTGAATGAACCCTCTCTCAGTTTAAAACCATTATCCTTTGTCCTATTGCAACAGGCCCTAACAAATAGACAGGCCTTTCTGTACAGACATTTGTGGAAGGTCTTGGTGTTCTTCTATGAAAAAAAGTGATTTTGGAGATGCCACCTGTTCCCTGAACATGTTTTGATGGTTGCAGATTCTGACATGTCTATAATCTGAGATCTATTTTCTTTTTCCACAGGTTTCCCCCCAGTCACTATTCTTTAGAACCTTCTAAATAAACATCCATGGGGCCTGAAATGGTGAAACAGGTCAGTGGATTTACATTATATTATTTTGTAGTGAGGAAAAATAAAGGGGCAAGATTTAGAAAGCATAAGAGTTGGAAAAGCAACCTACTCTTTTCAGTGGTATTTCATGTGCTGGTAGTGAAAACTTTAGCACTCCTCTGTTTCTGGAAAGAAGGCTTGTATACATTCAGTGACATGGCAACTCTTTGTTCTCCTTCTTTAAAAATCTGGCAAAGAATAAGAATTCTTTTTAAACTACAAAATGTCTTATGGGAGGATGTTTAATTTTCTTATATTAAAAAAAACTACATTGCCATGAAGTATTAGAAGAGCAGTATTTGAACTGGAGACATGTTTGTATTTTATGACATAGTTGTTTGATTTCCTATGTTATTTTATTAATGATATTTTTTCCAGCATTCTAACTTTTAAATTTTATGTGAAATGTATGTTTTATTTTGAGCAAATAAGAGTATTTTTGAAAGTCATTAAAAAAAAAAAATCTCCAAACTGACTGATGGATATTAAGAATCCTGGCATGGTCAAACAAAAATTTTGGAAGCACCAGCCACAAGCTTGGCTATTTTTTTTTTTCTTCCCTTCCACAGGGTTTAAATGAAGCTGAAAGCCATGAGGAACACATCAAATATAGAGAAGTTTTCTGCAAAAGAGGACCTTTGAAGGGGCAGCTGGGGGTTAAAAGAGTTCCTGTTCTGAACTGCAGCCCCATAGGGCTAAAACTACATCTGATTACAGTTAAATAAATGCCATAGAGCAGGGAAGAAAGAAATTAGAAAGAATGTTTTGTATTACTTGCAGTTCATTCCATTCCTCCCCTTAGGCAAACAAACCATTATCTTTGGTGATGGCAAAGTCTTTGACATTATATGAAACTTTCAAATTTTACTTTAAGCCCAAGAATAACATTTCTTGATGACGTGGGAGAAAGAAATAAGAAATTGATAAAAGAAATGTTCAACTTTTAATTAAGATTAGCTGTGAACAGACAGATGAATGATTTACATTATTTTCCTCTCAATATCAGAAATCCTGTATCAAACCCCTTGATTCAGTACAATGTAGTTTACCATGCAGAGAAAATTCTATGTTTTCCTGCATTTCCATAGCTAATCTTTTATTATCCTATAGGCAGCTTTTACATCCCAGAGCATTAATTTTTATCTACTGAGGAAGTTTTAAATGGGCATCGATATTGGGCACTCTCCCTCCCTCCTTCCCTTTTTCTCCTCATAGTCAGAAAACACAGTGAGCAGCTAAACAATGTCTAAACAACCCAAAATAAATTCAGTTACATTTCTCCAAGCTGCATACTTTGGTACAGTTCAAAATATTATATTAATATGACAATCCTGTAATTCTGGTTTGCATTTTTTTGAATTTCAGACATTTTGCTCTGGCTCCTCATAGGCATCTCCAAAATGCTTTAATCTAATTTTTCTTCTATTTCCTATTCTTATTTTGGGACATTTGTGATTTCCACTCCACATGTTGTAATGAATTATTCTGCTCAATAATCAAGATGTTCCAAGTGACAAACAGGGTACTAATGCACTGTTATACAACAGAGAGTGCTCTTGCAGGCTACATATATCCAGAATGGCCTACCTTCACTACTGTGACGTGCTGAGAACATTTGTAAGTGAATCCATGTTGTCCACTTACCATTTCCCTCAGTATTTGTTCATGGAAAGTTATTGCACCTAATCTGCATTGCTGGGGTTGTAGCCCAGTAAGATTATTGGAATATTGCTGTGTGTTCCAGGCCCAAAGAGACTAAACCTCTTTCTAAGAAGAGTCACAGCATCTTGCAGTTGGTACCATATGGTTCAATTGACTGAATGAAAGAATTTAATTCCAACAAAGAAGGGGGCAGAATCTGAGTTAACTATAATAATTCCAGTTATAAAAATAAAGACGTGGTTTAATGATCAGTAGCATTAAATCCCAACAAACAAAACTGTTTGGAATGAGGAAATGAGGAACCAAAATGAAAACATTGTTCTGTTACCAGGAGTTGCAGAACTGCTATAAACAACTGTCAAAGATAACTCATCCTGGAAACTGCATGTATTTATGGTCTTTATCTGCTTTGCTCTCCCTCACATAAAAAAACCAAACAAACAAAAAACAAAACAAAACCCACATTGATTAAAGGAGGAGGAAAACAGATAAACAAAATAGGAATTATCCAAGTTTTTTATTATCCATACATATGACCAATCAGATTTTTATTTTCCTCATTGCACCCTCATTGGTCTTAAAACTGTGACACTGTTATATAGGAATTAGTTACTTGTCTTCTCTGTTTATGTGGTACCCTTTCTTTGTATATAAGTTAGTGAATTAGAAGAGCAGGAACCAATAATCATGTGGATTGGTGTCTTGATTAGGATGCCAAATCATTAAGACAGTTTAGAGATCTGGGATAATAATGGCAAAGTTTGTTAATTTTTACCCTACAGATCATCAGAACATGGATGAAATTAGGAGTTTAAGATCTTAAAGATTACTTTGCTTTATGAGAGCATCATATTGGAGAGAGCAGTTTCAGTGTCCTAAAGCTGCCTCTTTGCATCTAGGATATTTTTAATTTGGGAATGAGCAGGTTAGGACACTATCAGTTTTGTTTCTGACCTACCCAGATCTTCTCTTTACAAGTTTTTCAAATGACAGTCTAGCTGGTATGACCATTTTACCATACAATACTCTCAAAATAGCATAGCACTGTCTCTCATTTCATATCCTGTCAAGATGCTTAGCCAGTGACTGAACTGCACCAAATGTGAAATTGTCACTTGTAAAGTCTTCTCTAAATTGACATAACTGTACTGGTCAAATCTGTGACAGTACATTTTCCCCCAAAATTCACTGGCATCCTTTCATCCTGATGTCATCACCTCATCTCTGTTCCTGACAGTGAATGGAGGTCTGCCCTCCATTCACTAGTGAATTAAATAGTTATCTAAGTCATGTTTAATAATGAAATAAATAATGTTTTGTAGTGTATTGGTTTTGCATGGCCTGGTTTTTGATAGCAGGGTGCCACAAAGTTGGCTCCTCTGAGAAGCTGCTGGAAGCTTCCACCATGTCCAGCAGAGCCAACCCCTGATGGCTCTGAAGGTGGACATGCTGCTGGCCAAAGCTGGGCTAATGAGAGAGGTTGGTGACATATTTAAGAAGAAAATCAAAACAAAATCATACAGTTTTTGCTTCTAGCCAGAGGAGTAGGTGAGAACGTGTGAGGGAAACAACATGGAGACACCAAGGTCAGTGGAGAAGAAGGGGCAGGAGCTGCTCCAGGCACCGGAGCTGAGACTCCTCTGCAGGCCGTGGTGAGACCATGGTGCAGCAGCTGTGCCTTGCAGCCCATGGGATCCATGGGGGATGCAGAGATCCACCCACAGCCCATGGGGATCCATGGGGCATGCAGAGATCCACCCACAGCACATGGGGATCCATGGGGGATGCAGAGATCCGCCCACAACCCATGGGGATCCATGGGGGATGCAGAGATCCACACACAGCCCAAGGGGATCCATGGGGCATGCAGAGATCCACCCACAGCACATGGGGATCCATGGGGGATGCAGAGATCCACCCACAGCCCATGGGGATCCATGGGGGATGCAGAGATCCACCCACAGCCCATGGGGAGGTGCCCACACTGGAGCCATGAATGCCTGGAGGAGGCTGTGATCCAGTGGGAGACCCAGTGGAGAGAGAGGGCCTTGCTTCCAGGCTGGAGCAGCCTGTCCATGGAGGGCTGCACCCCGTGGGAAGAGAGACCCACACCACAGCAGTTTTGGAGGATTTTGTGCCCGTGGGGGGAGTTCACTTTGCAGCAGGTGCAGTTTGGCTGCTGCTCATGAGAGTGGAGCTGTGCTGGGGAAGTTCTTGTAGAACTCCTGTGGCAGGGACCCCATGGCCTCACAGGAGAAGGACTCCTCTCCCAGAGCCATGTAAGAAAATCTCAGTGATGAACTCACCAAATGTCCCTGAGCTGACAGTGGGAAGGAGAGAGGGGCTAGGGGAAAAAGGTATTTTAAGGGCTTATTTTACTTTTCATTATTCTTTGATTCTGGTAGTAAAAAATTTCACTTTGCAACCCGAAGCTGAGCCTGTTTTGTCCTCAAAGTGTTTTTTCCTGGTCTTTATCGGAACTCAGGAACCCTTTGTTAACTTTTTCGCTTTTCCCTCCTCCGCCCAGCCATGGCAGGAGAGGGTGAGCAAGTGACTCTTGTGGGTGCCTGGCCTTGGGCTAGTGCCAAACCATGACACGTAGTGATAGGTTTGTGTAATCCTGCTTGATATTCCTTCCCATCTTTTGGCTATTTAAATAATCTTTTCCATTGGGACTGTCCCCCTGTACTTATGTTCTATTATTCCTCCAACATTCAGCAGAACATGTTTAGAAGGCAGAGTAGTAATACACATCTTACAACAGCATGCATTTTTAGAGTGGCCCACTGCAGCTGCCCTTTCTCTGAAACAAGGAATATACATTTTTGCCATGTTAATGAATAATGTTGTCCAGCTCTCTTGGTTTGAAGCTGAAAAGCAGCTGCAGGATGAACAGACCATGCACCTACAGGACAAGGGTCACGGCTGGATGACAGGCAGCTAGGAAACAATTGACTGGTTTAGGGCTATGTGATCTCAATATTTATTAAAGGCTTTTCTTAAACATTTCCATAATTTTAAAGATTGTGTTTTGGAGTCCCAGAAGATACAGCTATTTCTGCCAGACAGGACAAACAGAAATGTACGCATACATGAATTATAGTGTATAAAGTAGAGAAAAAGGACATGTGTACTTGAATTTAGCTTTTCCATAGGAATAATCTCTCCAATTCTACATTTTTTAAACAGTTGTCAAAATTAAACATTACTGGACTATCACATCTTTCATAATCTTGTATTTGCCTTTCACATTTCTAAGAAAATGAATAAGACTTCTAAGGAACACAATATTTTCAAGCTTTTTAAAAATCACACTTCACTCTAATTTATTTAACTATAAAAAGAGGACAGAAAAAAACCCCAACTTTCCTCATAATTTTTCTTTAAAACAGTTAGCTTAACATACACTAGATTTAAGGCTAGTATGATCTTTATTACTTTTTAAATGGAACTTCTCAGAGTTATTTGTCTTTGAAACAAATCAAGAAGAAGACCATATGCACCACTGCAGACTGTCTCAAAATACAGCTTCATAAGCCCTTATTTCAGTTGAGAGGGGATAAAGAGAACCATTTATTTTCATAATAGCTCTATTAGGGCAGACCATGCCTCTGCCTAGAAATGCCCTGTTAGCAAAGCTGTCATCCAACAATGATCTCTGGGAAGGTGAATGAATATAGCACAGACTGTTCCTGCATTCATTTTAGAATAGTCAATAACTTCCCCCATGTCTCTACTATTTCACAAAGCATCATAACTCCTTAAGGTTTATTTTTTGTTTAGTAATAATGCTCTCTCATGGACCACAATTTGATCCACAGTGAAAACTTGCCTAAGCAGAGAATTATACACTAGAGAAATATTTACAAGATCTATTGTAATTTCTGCTGCAAGCAGTCTACAGAGTCATTTTTCACACTACTGTGTGAATTTGATATATGGAATTTCTTCCACTGCCCCTGGTCATACTTCTGGGTCATATATGGCTGTTCAAGACACGAATGGTATAAGATCAAGGAGATCCAGTTTCAGAAGTAAATTCTTTGTAGGACACCTGGGAACAGGAAGTGCTAAGAATAATAAGCTGGACATCTACTATGATAAGGTATTACTTGGGAACGTTTAAAGCCTAAGGAGTTTCCAGAGAGGATAATCTTTAAATAAGAACTCATGCCTCATTGAAGTCAGTGTGTCCTTTGAGCTAGAGACCACATTTTGCATGTCCTGGTTCACTACCAGAAAATAAATTTAGGATGGACCTTTCATTTTTAAGACTAAAAAAAAATCCACAAAAAACCAACCAAACAAAAAAAAACCAAAAAAAACAAACTCAAACACCACTTGGGAATAGGATTACAGAAATTTAACATTATTGCACATTATCTTAAATATAATTCTCAGTTCCCATTAGAATAATTGGCCATGTGTGTTTCAAATACAACATGCATATTCGGATTTGATTTCACAAGACAGGAAGGAGGAAAAACTGATTTCATTTGGAAATCAGCCCAGATAGAGGACATGGAAATTTTGTTTCCAAGACACAAGAGAAATACTGCCATTGTATTTTGAAATAAAAAAAGAAAAATTTGAATCAAAGCCATAGTAATGATTTATTTGACATTGATCAGGGTGAATGCAGGAGAATATGATATGGTAAATTATGATGAGATACAGATCATTTACTTCAAAGTATCAATAGAAAAGTCTGAAGAAAAAAGTGAGACACTGCTGGGATTTTGATGAGATATTAATGTTGGTTTAGAATGTGATATCAAGGAGCATTTTGTGATGTGAAATATCCTTTTTTAATTCTGTTATCAGTAAAAGCTGATAAAGTTTATTAGGTGCTACCTTGGAGATTAAACTTTTCTTTTGCTAGTGGAAAAATATCTATATTGTGATACAGTTCAGAAATCTTGTGATTTTTTTATGTATTTTCAGGCATAACTCCACATTTTGCAACTGTTTAGATAAGAAACTGAAGAAAAATGTTTTTTTTTATGACAAATACACTAATTGTGCAATTAAGGTGTTGAGAATTGAAACTAATTACAAAAGGGTCCTGTAGAACAGTGGATTTTAAATCAATCGATTAATGTAAGGCCTATGATATGGCTCTCTGATTTGTTTAAAAAAAAAGAAAAAAGGGAGCTTGAAGGAGTTGAAGCAGCACTAGGGAGAAGACTCACCCATACACTGCTGCTATGTGGCACTGTACTATTATGATTTGGGTGTTCTCATCATGACGGCTGAACTGATGGAGGAGGAATTTAAAGTCATGGCTCTGAAGGACACTAGGTCAAATCCAATGTCACTATTAATGGACTTCTTTTCTATACCATCAATATATTATTCCTCACACCCTCAGTTCTTCCCTCAAGACTAGAAGACAAACACTTACCACATTCATCACCCTCTCCTATCTCAAGGAGCTGACAATAAGGATTCCAGATCAGATGTCAGTTCAGATTCTAGTTCTTAGTATAATAAACAATTATAATTGGTAAGGGTTATAAAAATTTCTGGTTTGGAACTCTGTAAGTTCTGAAAACAATGAAAAACCAATCCATAAACACTAACAACTTCCAAATTTTTCAGAAGATTGCCTTTCTCTGAGTATAATCAGTATTTTGTCTCTTTGGGTATGCTAGTGTTATTTATTAGAGAAGACCACCTATTACACTTAACTCAGTGGCAGGAGTAAAATTATCTTCCTCCCTTTTTGTTCTTTGTGGCACATTTTCTTGGGTGAAACATCCATCTATCTACTTATTCTTGTTACTAATACACTTGAAACAAAATACAAAAGAGGAATAAATGCATGGATGTAATTACCACTCCTGATTAAGCACTGACAAGAGTAATCCTGGCATGTACTTAGGTTTGTCACTTTCAGGTGACATTAGGTAAAAAACTTCAAATTGCTCTTTCAGGGATAAAAAGCAGCAAAGCCTTTTTGTGCATCTGGCCTGAAGACAGACACTTGAGCTGACACTGTGGCAGACTGTAAGTGGGCATAAGATATTCTTCCACCAGACAAAGTGACATTAATATTGTGCCTTGCCATGAGTTATCATGGCCACAAGCCATTAGTTCCAATTAAAATAATGATTTTCTCTTTCAGGATGCAATGCCAGACTTTGTATCAGGTCAGTGATTAATGCGTATTCCTTTTGTGCCTTTAATGGTGAAATATAAACAGGGTAGGCTAATCATCCATCTTCTTTATAACTGACAGTTTTAAGTAGGACAAGCACACACTGGATGCAGACGTTCACCTAGGTATAGTGACTGTTTAGTGAACACAGTCATTTGTCTCAAATTCAAGCTGGGGCTCAAAGCCAGAAGTTCCAAGAGGTACCAGCTCCTAGTGCTGATTATATGCAAAGTATTGTATTTTTTTTTTTGTAAAAACAGGAGACTTTTTTTTCTGTCTTTGTGATTTTCTAAGAAGAAATTGTCTCTTTTTTTTATTAATTTTATTTCATTGGAGAGATCTTCAGTGCATTTTACAACAATTTATTCCAAACAATTAATCTAGAAGAACTGAAACAAAGTGTCATGCTATCACAGTTCTAACTGACTATTGCATGTTGACTGTGCCATGGTGTTAACTGCCTTATACTTATTTTCGTTCAAGGCATACGCAAGATAATGAGATTTACACGGCTCTAACAAAAGAGGGTTAAACAAACTCCTTAATGTTTGCTGTGGGCTACAAGCACAGAAACAATTATTAAATATTAGTATTAGTTTGAAAGTGACAGAAACAGTATGTTTATAAATGCCACAACACAGAGAGATGATTCATTATAACTACAAGTCATGCAGCTCACAATGCAGGCTTCAAATAATCGCTTGTACCTACACATCTGAATTTCACGCAAAATAAATTTATGAGGCTAGAATTTTTCAAGGTATTATGTTCTTGGAGAATTTCAGTCTTATGTTTGGAATTTTCTTCCTGTTTTTTGCCTGCAGTCAGCTGCCAAAGGCCACAGGGTGTAGTGGCCCAGGAAGCTGCTCTAGCATTTGCATAATAGTATTATTTGCTTTGCTTTGTACATACACATATTGCCTATCCATGCCACAACTATCCTCATGTGTAAGGGAAATGCAGAGCAAATAAATAAGTTGAACATGTTGGTTTTGGGGACAGTAATAAAGCTACTGTATTAGGCAGTCCATCATTCGGATGGATCAGCAATCAAAGTCCCCTGAGAGGAATGTGCTCTTGGAAGGTGTCACTTCTCAAGTGGTGTTTGTCCCCTTGCTCAGATATGTTGAATAATTTGGTCTGGGCATGGTTTTGGGATGGACCTTACCAGCTTGAAACTTGCTTTTCCACTTTAAAGGTTGATCATCTGAACTGGAAAGCCAGCATCCCAGCAGTCTTGCTTTACAGGGTTTAATATCCTGTTATGCCCCTCCTTGTCACTGAGTTGTGATAGATTTATCCAGAGGCACTTCTACTCTTATCTCACCATACTTTCCTCCTTGTAGCAATGTAAGGCTTTTAACTGAGCAATGGAATTCTCCTAAGTGGCTAGAGAAAAAAGTTTCAAATTCACTACCATGTTATAGCGCTGACAATACTCAGTTCAGAACTACTTGTAGATCAGATATTGAAAAATTATTACAAGGCACCGCCCTCAATAAAAAAACAGGTGTATTTGTACCTTGTCTAGCAACTGGTACCAGCACATATTTAATTTGTAGTTCTAGGAGCAGATATTTCACCCACATTATCCAAGGATTTCACATTGTACAAAGACTATAATTTCATAGGGAAAGGTGGTGGAAACCAGACCTATTATGCCAGTAATCAAGGTCTTTCACTGCTAGAGCACATCAAAATTCTAAACCTTTTCAGATAGAAAAAGCTGTTAATTTTTTGGGAGCAATGAAAGCTTTATCGAAATTCAGCTATTAGGGTTAATTTTTTAGTAAGGGATTCCTCCCCCGTTAAGAATCCAAGAAGGTAATCCAACACCTAGGTAGTTGCTCCATCTAATTATTCTCTTGGCAGATTAAAAGAGGAGAAGGAGAAAGTAGAGCATTATCAAAGTCCTCAAGACAGACTACTAGAGAGACAAAAATTACTTAAAACTACATCACAGTAGCTCCCAAAGAGGCTGTTACCACCTCTCCCACTTTAAGTCACTATTACTTGGTACCAGAGAAATGAGAGACAGCTGATCTATATGTAGTATGCAGAGCTGCTCCTGAAATTTTTTTCATGAGGAAAGTTCTCATTTGCTAAGGCTGTTACAGTAACATGCAATGTATTGAGGATAAAGATGAAGTTTGAAAACTGCTGAGTTTGTATATGAAATACTAAATTCCTTGCAGTCATTTGAAGAAAGGGATGGGAAGAAGGGGAACTAAATACCAAATATTATGTGTTGCATGATTTGTCCCATTAGAAGCAATAAAACAAGAGACTTCTCTTCATGTTTACATCACTACTCCCAGTACCCATCATGTATTCATGGATATTTGGGCATGTTTGAGAACAATCTTGTCACACGATGAGTGCTAATAGTGTCTGGAACTCATACAGCTCCCATGCAGCCTGGAAGCAGGATTTATACATATACCACTGGTGTTTGCAAACTTGCAGTCCTCAAAAGAGAATGTTTGTTCCACTTAGAAAGGTTCAACTACCAGGAAAGGTAGCAGTTGTGTCTACCAGAGCCCCAGCTACATATTTTTTTTCAGCTGAAAGTATTGTCTCTCAGAATTAACTTCAAATCTGAATAGGGAAGAGCCTTTTTATTTTTTGCTGCTATGCAATTTTCCCCCTCCCACTTCAAAATGACAGGAAAAAAAAAAAAGGGTTCTGTCCAATCCTACAATGAGAAAAAATGTTTCAGTGTTTTCTAGGTCAGAGTATTTTTCAGTCTACTTCCAGGATTATTTAATGTTCTAGGTTTGCTTTCATCACTCCAACAGACCTTTCTTTTCCCGGACCATGTTGTTTGCAGCCTTAGTCACTTTGGCACTTGAAGTCTCCACTAGACTGCATCTCTAGATACCTGAGAAGTAGTTTGCTTTTCATTCCACTTCTCCTACAATGATTTGTGCATCCTTTTTATATGTCAGAAATTGGTTTGAAACCAGTCCTTAGGTTCAATTGATCATTACCTATACAAGATGATGCTTCAGAAGAAACTGCTACCTCATCTCTACAAAATTGGATGTTACTTCATTCAGGTGCCAATGACAAACACAGAAGTAATCACTCAGGAAAATTCTCTCTTCAAAATCCAGGAGTTGCTATCAAGAAAACTCCCTTGTGATATTGAATACAGAATTCTTAATAGAAGAGTTTATTATTCAGGTAGTCATGTTTGGCATGATATTGTCGCCAGTGACTTGAAATTCTCTCCTCACACGTTTTTGGTACCATAACGGCATGGGGATGGCAAGGGGACAGGGGAGGGACCTGTAGGAAAGGAGATGCTTATTCTTCCTGAGTAGACCATATTTTGGCCCTTCCAGCAATCCCTGTGACTCTCCAGAATGCTCACAGTCCACCAGCTGGCAAATACCAAAAGGCTGGAGTTCTGGGAGTCTGCAGGGGCCATAGCCTCTGTGTTCAGTTCCAGGTTAGCATAGCTTAGAGAGGGTTTGGAAAAAAGGATCAAACACAGCAAGGACTGTGCTCACTGCAGCCTGCTGCTGCTCAGCCTGAGCTGAGATTTCCTCCCTTTCTCTTCTTCCTCACAGGTCTCCTTTGTGGAGGGCCTGGGCAAATCAGCTACGGATGTCAGTTATCTGCTTATCAAAACATCTATGTTTATGCTTTAAATGTCCCATTGTTTTTGGAAGAAATGGGAAGCTGAAGTAATTAAAAGGAAAAAAAACCAAAAAAACAAAACAAACCAGCATTTGAGTACTCTAAAGAGTTTTCTGATGTTGCTAAAATGATTGCCAAAGCCACCAGTATCAAGACAATTTGCTACTGTGCATATGCCCATGCTACATGGAATCCATCATAAACATATTGCATGTAACTAATTGTAACTAATGAAGACCTTCTTGAGCAAGTTCCTGTCTGGTAATGAAGAATGGTTCTATTTAAAGCATGGCAAACAGTCATCTTTTATGGTCACGTTGCAAAAAAATTACTAGATAAATAGTGAAGTTGTGGTAATAAGTGTGAATTATGAACATTTGTTGTTAAAGATTGTCTCCCTATACTCAAGAAAAGTTATTATAAATTATATTTTTCATTATGTGGGACCTGCATGCCTAAAAATTCCTCAAAAAGGTTAAAATAAATGATAAGAATATTGATTTTTTTCTGACTATCAAGGCTATATGTTAACAGTAAGCTACTTATGATAAATTACATTGCGTAGTAGTTTTACCATTGTCCTCTCTAGGTATCTGTTACAGATGAAAGTAATAAAATCTGAGAATCTTAAATGCTACATATAAACGAAAACACTTTGTATTTGTGGCAGCTTTCTTGTTAAGCTCAAGTGAGTTTTTAAGATTGGATTGGAGTCACTGTCCTTAATTTGCGGTAGGAGGAATAGTCCTCTGTCTCCTGGTGGGATCTCTGTAGGTACATGGATCACAGTCAAGATAATGCTACCTAAGGTTGCTTGAGGGCCTCCTAATCCTCCCACTTCTCTGTGGTACCAACCTGTTCTACTCTTCAGTCTTAGACAAGCAGTCATAGTCTACTGTTAACATTCAAAATTGTGCCAGGTAGGTCAGTTGGCACAAAATCTAGAGCCTAAAAGCTTTCACTTCCTTCCACCCTGGGATGTGCCTTCTGCTGGAGTTTGTGCTTCCTTTGGCAGTGCAGATGTTTCAGGCTCATGAAACAAGAAGGCCAAGATCAAGCCAGGGCCAGCTAGTGTGAGTTTCCAAGTGACCTTTTTCTCACATGTGAACCTGCTCTCTGTGTTGCTACACAGACAAGGGTTTAGAAAGTCCCCAGACAGAGAATCTGGTCTTGGCATGTGTAAACCATATTACCTGTTTATATAAAATTTTTTTCATGTGCAAGTAAAAGGACAGCCTAAGCCTCTAATAAAATCACAGTTTGAAACAAACATTTATATTTTCTTTTAATATTATCTGTTTCTGCATCAGCATCCCTATTGCAATCATTAGTCTTTTCAGGGCCAAACTTTATTTACAGTGTGAAGGCTCATGGAGTGGTCCATCTGGTTCCTGGCTGGGAAGAGAACCTTTCATGCCAAAATGCACCTCTGAGAGAAAGCACACGGGATATGTAATGGGCCTTAAGCTAGAAATGTCAAAACATTTTGCATATCCTCATATTTGCTGCATCAATCATGACAAAATCTGGATCTCCCTCAGTTTTAAATATTTAAAAATTGCATCATATAACTGTTCATGAGTTCTGTCTTATTGTTTGCTAGTAAGCAAGAAATTTCACAACATCAAGACGCTCAGGCCTCTGCACAAAAACCTATTGATTTCTGAATGATCTTTTGAGGAAAAACATACCAAAACCTCTGAAACTGGAATTGAAAGCTCTGTAATGTTTTGGATGTCAGCACTTTTGACGGGTTTGCCACCAGACATGCCGATGTAATGGAATATATGAGTATCCTGGTCCAAGTATTGATAGTGAAATCTCTCATCATCTACAGTCCTGAAATCCAAAAAGCAGCTCTATTGCACATGAGAATATGAACCTTGTCTGGATAATTGATCTGAATTTGGGCTTGGAGGTTTGTTCATCATCTGTAGGTGTTCCCTATCCTGACTTGTGACATGACACAAAAAAATGAGCAAAGAAAAGTTTGTCTGTGAGCAGTGGAACCTCCAGACCTTGCCTGTTATATTAATATTGAAAGCAAAAGCTTATGCTATGTACCTGACCCAGAGCAATGTTAGCCAAGAAGCAAAGAAAATTAATAGTTTAAATGAGCAAAAAGTCCCAGAGCGCTCAGCATTTATAGGAAGCAAGGGAGGGGGAAACCCAGAAAACACCTGAAGGGTAAGAATTTCTAGATTATACCTAATAACAACTCAGCCAGCATGGCTGATGTTAATGATCTGTGTGCAAGGGGCCCAAAGGTTGCCACATCTGAACTGTGCTTCCTTCTTACAGAAGTGACAAGCAGGAAATATTCCATTACTGCTCCGGCTAGATCTGTAATGACTTCTCTGCCTTTTTCCCTGCTGTAGGTAAAGGCTTACCCATGCAATTTCCTTCTTTTGTCTTCACAGAGTTGAGGATAAATTATTTCAACCTCTTTGCAGGGGGCATTTGAAACTAAAGTTATTTTTAGGGAGAAATAAATTCTTTCATGTAAGATGCAGGAGTTGTTGCTCCTCAGGCAGCTGAGAGAAAATGAAAGGCACTTGAAGTCTTTTTAAAAGCTGGGTTCTGATGTTTAGCTTGAGATCAAAGAGGGAATGGGAAAAGGAGGGGAAGCCGAGTTTCTAGTAAGCTATTGGTATATACAGCCCTGTATATGCATCCTTTGAAGGACTTGCCATTACATTTCTGATCTTTGAACCCTTTTTCTTATTTTATGAAGGTGAACTGAATTTCTTTTCAGTTATCTTATTGTGAAACTAATGACTATGCCTTAGATGCCTTGAGAAGATTTTGCGAACCTAAAAAAAGAACACAGTATCTGTAACTCGGTTATTTCACTCACATTTTTTTTTTTTTTTTTTTTTTTTGGTGGGAAAAATGCCAATGTAGTTTTAAAAGATTAACATTTGAAAATATACTTTACCAGGTTTTTGAAAGCACAGTTCAGGATTTTGATGTCATACTGTAATACTTTCAGCTCAGTGCTGTTACTTTAGTACATTTATTTTGTTTGCAGTAAACCCACTTTCTTTTCAAGCTGTTTTATTTTTTGAGAGTGGAACATTTGAAATTTAAAATTCATCTTGTTGCTGCTTTTACAAATACTTGCAAAGCCACTGCTGACTTGTGTGAAGAATAATAATCAAGATAAATGAGCTACTAATAGCATTTGCAGCTAATGTAGATGCCAGCTAAGTGTCCCCAGCAGAATGACAAAACCTTGTTGTTTTTGATTTAATGCTAGGTGTACCACTTACTTTCTGACACTTTGAGGAAAAGCACAGCTAATGGTATGTAGCTGAGGGGCAGTGCTGTCTATCAGCCTAGGTAGCCGAGAGGTTGGTTGTGAAGCTCAGAAGCAAGCTGTATTGATCTCACCTACATCACACTCTTATTGTTTCCTACACTTACCCAACCTGATGTTATTCACACGAGCCAGGAATCAATTAGGGTTTATGGCTTCTGCAGTGGAAAATACATAATATGAAAGATATAATTTCCAATATTGTGTGGGATGCAAATATTTAGGGTTTTGACAAGAAATGGAACCAACATAAATAAGAAGCAATTTCTTTTAATATTTTCATATGGTAGTAACAGCTTCCATTAATACAAATTTTTCCTTTGTAGCTGTTTAAGGCCTTTACAGAGATGGGGAAGGAATGTAATTCCAATTATTTACAGCTTGTGAAATTGGTGCAAGAGATGAAGAGCTGCCTTGCTCCAGGGAAGAGGTGGTGCAAGTGAGAAGAGTGAAAGCATACTTGCAAGAGTAGTTTGAGTGCTTATAAATATTGATGCAGTAGTCTCTTACGTTGTGATGATTTCTGAGCTTCACAAATTCATGAGCTTCTTGTTGTGTTACTACATGGTTTTGTCAATAGAGAATGATAGCTTTTAATACAAAATTCCAGTACATTTGCAAGCATATGGTAGAACCCCTGGAGAGGTACTGATTTGGATCAAATGAGTGATAGAGACAGAGATGATAGCATGAGGGATTTTTTTTTACTCGATTTGTTGAGTTATTTGTTTCATTCTGGGACAAAGACAGACTGATCATTTACTTACAACCTTCTCTATTTCTTTGTTGTGTGCCCATGTCACACATCACAGCAATGGCATTAGAGCAAAATGTTCAACACACTGACAAACCAAGTGTTCCAAGAAGGTTCTGTTGTCACTGTTGCCCAAGAGGCCTCAATGAAGATAGGTGCAAGGCTGCAACAGAAAGCAGAAAAAATGGCCCTAAGCTCAGGATTTATTGCAGCACAAGCAAACTGCTTAGTAAAAGTAGAAAACATCTTGTAAATGCCTGGAAAATCCAGGTTCACCACCCAGCTGATGCAGATTTCTGTAGGATCCCCAGATGTGTCCTTGGCACACATTGTGAGAAAGGAAGCAGGGGAAACTCCAACGATTTTTGGAAAAGCACACACTCAGCTCTCTCCATGCTCATATATCCCTTGTTTGCCAGGGTTATGCTTCCCTGGGGAAGAAACCTGGCTAGTAAAACCCTGTGGGAACACCCCTTGAATCTCTGTATATATTGAGGATGTGATGGGAACACCTTGGCTTCATATGGTTACCTTCTTCAAAGGTTTCATAGCAGTCTGTTGTTGCTGCTGAAGATGAATAGATCACACGGACACAGGTCGAGGTGTGGTGAAAAGAAGAGCAGAGTTCATTTTTCCTCCCAGGATTTATAGGTTTCTGACCACGGCCAGGGATTGGAGGGTCAGGATAACACTTTCCCACTGCACTGGCCATGAGAGATGTCCATCACAAGACGTGTAACACAAAGAATGTACACATATCTGTGTTTACAGTTACTGTCCTGGGAAAACTATGTTAGCAAGCTCGGAAGCTGAGTTTTCAGGGCGACAGTCTATGGTAGCTATGGCAACAATAATCACCTTAACACAGAAGAAGGCAAGAAGTTCAAAGGCACATCCACTGGAAATTGAGCCCATTATCATAGAGGTACCTGCTGACACTGCAGATGCTCATTGGGAGAGGGTAGAAGTCAGTACTGATAGAGGTGGATGAATTGTGGGAAAAGGACAATTGCACTTTCACCTCACCCATCCTCACAAAGTTCCTGTCTATTATTGCAATAGTTTGGGACCTGGCATACATGGCAGCCTGGCACATATCTGCAAGGAAAACAAAGCCTAAAAACTACTTATTCCCTACAATCTGATTTCCACTGCACAGTGTGTCCCAGTGGTCCAGAACTGTTGGATGAGACCATTTCCATGGCAGGTCTGGCAAATCTGATGTTAGCCTCTGCTGACTAAAAGGCTGGAGAGGTGATGCCCTCAGTCCCTACCCATCTCAGAATAATGAAAACAGTAAATCCCTAGAATTGGTTATTTCCTCCTCTTGTTCCCTTGTGATGCTCCCAGGCTGCCAGAGCTCCTTTGATCCTTGCACCAGGAGGTAACCATGCAAACTCATAAATCCAAAAAGAGGCAGAATAACCTTGCTGGGCAGAACCACCCTGCACAGGCACCTCAGGCAATGGCAATCAGGTTTTGCAACTTGCTTAAGTTTCTCACCTGCTTTTTATCTTCTAGTTCTCCCACTAGGTTTACTAGTGGGAATGTGAATTATCTCCAGGTGAATATACTGAACATACAACTTTCCAATATGGCTGGATAGCTCCCTAAACTTTTGCCCTAAACCTACTCAGATAAAGTGCTATTCCCCAACATATCGTTGTCATAAAAGGAAAACCTACTGTAAGCTCTGATGACATTGATCTCTGCCTTCTCCATCCTTCTATCTGCTCAGTACTGAGATGATTTTGTTTATAGCATTCAAAACAAGTACCACTGGCAAAAAAAAGCAGGTGGCAAGCAGACAGAATACACATTTTTTAATATTTTATTTCACCAAGTTAATGTATATTTTTTCTCCTGGATATTTTGACTATGATTTCATACAGTACATGTGAGAAACATTATAATGCAAAATATCCCCCAGACTGCTGCTGGAAAAATGGTAGTGTCTATTTCCAAACATGAGCATGTCTAATTGGAGATAGACAGTATCACCAAGTAATTAGGTACCTTAAGTTATCTCTCTTTTAATTACAGATTCAACCAGAAAAAATAGATGAGATTATCCTATAAGTGAGAACATGCATTATTATTAGAACAGCAGTGGCCCAAAGAGTTATTTCTGGGCATTAAGTCTTCTCTGAGAAGCACAGCAAAGACTGAATTTTTCTTGATGTCATTGCCATACAATCTTTAATTGCAGCAATTTTAGTTTCTCTCCTGTTTTCCACCATATACTTCTTTTGGACTTGGTCCCTCAGTGTTCCAGGAATGTGAGTGTTAACATGGTTAGGTCAATTTTTTTCACTATAACATCCCCTTAAAATTACTTTTGGGAATGGACAAGCTGAATCCCACTTTGCTTTGCTTATTTCTGTCCAGTGGGATGCCCTCCACAGAACATATGCTTCTTTGAGTAGATAACAAACAAAAAAGCTGAGCTACAAACTACGGCTTAAAGAGAGGTCAAAAAGGGCTTCTCTGAAATGCCTAAAATGTTCTCTCCACAATATATTTTATATTAGTTTGTAATTTCCCACTTGTTGCTTACACTAGCGGAGAGCTACGTCCTTGTGAAATTAAGTCACAAACTTTCCTTTAGCATCTTTAGACGTCACTGACAGGGCTAAAGGTTAATTTGGGTATTTTTCTTGGCTTGTTCTATTGCTCACCTTCCTTCAGTCCCTTTTCTGCCAAACCTTATTAAGTTCACAACTGGATTTATCCATATAATCATATCTGCTCTCAGGAAAATAAAGTGGGTTTGAGGCCAGTCCTCAATTTTGTTCAGAGGATAATGGGAGTTTCTCTAATTTTTTTGAAGAAGGCACACAACATCAAAGAGCAAAGAAAGCAAACCTGTAATGTCTTATTTTTAATTTTTCAAGAAAACAGTACAGTTCAGACGGTATTTAGGTTTTCCCCCCTCTCATATTGAGGGTATCAGCCTTGGTTTTAATTGCTGTTTTCTCTGTGGTACCTGTAACATATCAAATTAAGGCTTTGAAGGAAGGAGTCTAATGTCATCTTTGCAACTCATATACTGAACTGATCAAAAGCTCTTCAGTCTTTTCACTTAAACTGATTTAGGCTCATTTAAAAGTTGTGTACAAAAATGCTCGGAATTTAGCTATCAGGGCAGATAACTTCACAAAATGGTCAAAAATATGTTGTAATATCTGTAGGTGGCACAAATTTTACATGACTCTAGACACTCAGTGGATAAAAAACACATCCCATCTTGTAATCCTGATGTCCTCCTTCACTTATTTCTTCACACTATTTCTATTTTCTAGACTGGTGACTCACTAGGTTTTCTTTCTGCACTTTAGCACATCCTTATCTGAAGAACTGTAGGGCATGAGCTCTGATTTGTTGCCCTGTTGCATCTTCAAAAATAGATCTCTGAATCTACTGGTAAGAAAAAATACAAATACAAATACAAATACAAACACGATGAAATAAACTCTCAGTTTCAGGACATGCAAAGAATTGCACTAAATATTTCTTTCATGTGAGTGTGTTGTGGGAGCTGGGGTTGTATTTTGCTTCTGCTACCTGCATTTTAAAATAAAAAAATAAGGAAAAATTAAGTCTGGCTTAGGAAGGGTTGAATGCTCTGATCACAGTGCAGAATAGCATGGCTTTGGAGGCCAGAGAAGAAGACCAGAACAGGTTTGCTGTTGTGTTGTTGTCTTGGCAGCTTGGGGTGGCCATCCTGTCTCTGCCCAGCTGCTGCACAGGGAAGCTGGGTGCCAGAGAATGGGGCTAGATCCCACACAAAGGGACAGAAGAGGAGTAGGTGACTGAGACTAGAGGTAAATTTAGTCTAAATTTTAGCTGTGATCCACAAATTTACTCACTAGGCTGCATTTCTGCAGCACAAAGCAGAACTGAATCCAGGACTGTGGAAATAACAGTGTCAGCCTGTACACTGAACTACTCTTCCTATAGACACAGAAAGCACATTCCTTGTCTCTATTCCCCTCCCTCCCTCCCTCCCAGCTTCCAATAAGTGAAAGAACTAAGTTACTTTTCATTTAAGGTTAAGGTCACTATTGGTGAGGCTGCAAACATGGAGAACTCCATTACAGCTTTTTTTATTCTTTCTCAGAAAATTTTTGCTCTGCCTCTACTTTATTAAAACTGTGAGACTAGATTTTCATCAGGGGCAAAGTGAAGTAACTGTTTGAAATCAATTAAGTTATGAGGATTTAAACAACAGAGAATTTCACCCCCCTATCACTGGCATCTTACGCATCAATAGGCCTATTTTCCACATGTGATTATGTAGGTATTTGCTAAGAATCACAGCTGACAGAAAATGTCAAGTGGTAAAAAGCACTGCTACATAGAAAAGTAGAAGAAGAAAAAGCAGAAGAGGACAGAATTGCCCCAGCAACATTTTCTCAGTGTTGCAGTTTTCCAGCTTAATGATATATAATCTAAGTTTATTTAAAAACAAATCATGGTAACAGGGACTCAATTTGTGTTTATTTTCTTTTTCTTTTTAATAGAATGTTTAAATGTTTATTGCAAATGAGGGCTATTTAAATTTATTTATATTTATATTCACATTTATATTTTTATATTTTTTATGTTTTTATATTTATATTTATTTTTTAATAATTATATTTATATTTTTTCATCACACACTGTAGCAGCCCTTCACTAAAAAATAGTTTCTGGAATGAAATTTGTTGCTGTATAGTTGCCACTGCTGCCATTCACTAACTGAGAAGCGTCATAAGCATCAGACTTTAACGTCATTACATTTTCTGCCTCCTGGATGGGATTTATGTTGTTTCCAGATTCTATACTGGATGAGTGTCTCTTGATTGAAAGAAAAAAAAAAAGAGAAAAGAAAAAGGTAGAAACAATGTTTTTATTAAATCTTCCTCTTAGCTTTACACAATGTCTTTTTTTTTTTTTGTCTTTGTAGACTCCATGTTTTTTTAATGATTCCTCCAATACTTGTAGAAAGTTGAGAGGATAAGAGAAGGAAAGAGAAAGCACTCAGAATAATTCAATTTTCTACTTTGTGAAGAGAAAAATCTGTCTCTGAGCTACAGCTGAAAAATAATAAAAAATGAAGTTTACCTTTTGTAACTTCTAACAAATTTTATTTAAAGAAAAAAGTCCTTTTTAATCACAGCTGTTTTTGTTTCTTAAAAGAAGTAATATGCTTTGCAAAATCCCAGAAGCGGGTGATGCACATACTTGAATTTCTAAGGAAGCAGAAAAATTTTACAATGGAACAGACACTGAAGATTTGGGCAGGAAGAAACCGAATGAGGTTCAGCAAGGGCAAGTGCAGGGCCCTGCACCTGGGGAGGAATAACCCCAAGTACCAGCACAGGCTGGGGGCTGACCTTCTGGAGAGCAGCTCTGCATTTTGGGGGATGACCAGTTGACCATGAGCTGGAAGTGTGACCTTGTGGCCAGTAAAGCCAATGGTATCCTGAGGTTCATAAGGAGAGTGTGGCCAGGAGGTCAAGAAATATGTGAAAGACTGAAATGTTAAAGGCTAATGACTCAAAGAAATGGCCATTTTCAAAAGCAGTGGGTGCTTTGTTGAGGTCACATTTGCACCCCCTAATTGAAGGGGAAAAGGAGAGGTTTTGGGTGTGTGGTGGTGAAACCTCTGACCTGTAATTATCTCTCAGTGTTAACATTCGCTCAGGTTGAACACACCTTTTCATTAGAATGAACCACAAACTGAGTACTCACAGGCATCAATGTGATTTGACCTGGGTGTTAACTTAGTCTGTGATTGACTTTGGTACATTTATCCACTATTTATGGTTACAGGAAAAACCCTTCTCAAGTCACACAGTTTAAATCAAATCAGGTTTGATTTTTTTTTTATATTTGTATTTATTCATCACACACTGTAGCAGCCCTTCACTAAAAATAGCGAAAGGTTACTGAAGCTGTTTATTAATTTATTGACAGAATGTCATTAACTGGAGAACAGATAAATCACAATATTAGTCACTTCTAAAATGTTAATAAGAACTTAAAGTCTCTAGACACTCTCTGAAATTCATGAAAATTTTCCCCCAAATCCCACAAAGACAGATGCACACATTCCAGTCCCACCTCCAATTGCCCTGGAAATGCTCACATAGTTCTGATAAAGTGGTCATCAACCTTACAGCATCCCATGTTTTGAAGAGCTGTAGCAGAGACAGTGTTCAGGACTAGTTCTGTTTTATGATTTGCTGAGGAATGAGAACTCCCTGTCTCCTAACAGCTGTATTTTAGAGAAGGTGAATAATGATTATTGACACTTAAAATTACTAACAGTTGACTGCTGAGGACAATGAAGCAAGTCTAATGTTAATGCTAATCATGGGTACAAGTCAGGTGTGTTTTAATAGCAATACTCAAGGACTGACTCATTTAACTTCCATTAGTTTTATTAGGAGTTATCCACATGAATCCATGCATATCAATAATTAAAGTGTAACTTGTATGTAGGAAATCTAAGCCATTCTATTAGAGCAAAGAAGAATGGTTTGGTCAGAAATGGCTTTCTTGTTACAGAATGACAATTCTCATTGGGAGGTTCTTTCTCAGATACACTGAAAAAATGTCTGCTGTTCAAAATATCTACTGTTTGCTGTTCTCTGCAAAGTGTGTCAGAAGATTTTTAGGCAGTCTGGTTTATATGAGTCTGGCTTCTCAGTCAGGAAAACTGAGCTGCAATTGACTAATCTATCTGGTGCCTTAAATAAAAGAGGGATTCCTGAACCAGTGTCTACTTTGTCGTGTTGGGCTGCTACTTGCAGGAAATTAGGATTTGTTCCATGAACTAGAAATGAGCTAAAAAATTTCAAGAGATCATTTAAGGTTTTAAGGGTCTAGTACAGAGTCGTATTCTTTTAAATACTTTTTTATCGTATCATGTTATTCATTTTGATATACCAAAAGAAGTAAAGGCATATTTAAAATTCTGATTTCCACAACAGATGTAAAAAAAAAATAAATTCTTACAGGTTGAGGAAAATAGAACAGGTTTTAGAATGGAAAATTAAAAATGTACTGCAGATACTCCTCTTGTTTGCTGCTCAATTTATTTAACAGAATTAACAAAGGTGTCAAATTAGGGAAACAAAACTCCAAGTTTATTGCCTGAATTGGTGGGGATTACCCATTGCTTCTTGTTCAGTTGGGTATTCCCCCTTTACCCAAGGCTAATAATATGCCTCTAAAAGCTCTAACATCACTGAGAAGAGAAAAATCCCCCTGGAGAGTAATTCAGAGAGGTTAAATCTGGCTCTGGCTCTGGTTTGCCATTTTGAGGGCATCTCTCTCTTCTCTCTTGGCTGCAGATGGAGTCCCTGGAAACACAGTGGCCACCCTAGGCAAAAGTTAGTTTTAGAAATACCTTCCTCTATGTCTGAGTGGCTCCCTAAAGGCCTTCACACCACCATCCAAGGGAACTTTTTAACTACTTTTGCCTAAGGGCTTCAGATTTTCTATTAAGATTAAGGATTTTTGGTGCTTGTTCATGTTGATTTTGCCATTGAAAATGCTTCAATGTGTTTTTTCTTGGTAAATACAGTTTGCTCTAAGAGAGAGTGCTTCTTGTGAAAAGCAGAGTTCCTTTACTCCAAGAGATTTATGATTTTTTTTTTTTATTTTTGTAGTTTGGATGGGTATTAATACATTGTTTCTCTGTAGCCTTAGTGATTTAGTTCCAGGTTTGCTAGGAAACAGTCTTAGATGTGAGTGTAGGAAAATGCAATGCAAATCATACCTAGCACTATTGTTTACATGACTTTCAGTAAAGGACCCTTGGGAAGTATGTACTAAACAAATATATTAATGTGACAGGACCTGTTTCATTTGGTTTGTGTTCTGAAAGACAAGGTGAAATAGGAAATTCGGCAAGCAGGTAGGATGAAGTAAATTATTTGAAGCAAGCCCCAGATGATATAATAGCTCAAATCCACGAAAATCAATAGCAATGCACAAGACCTTTGAGAGACCTGTCTCACAAGGCCTGTGAGACAAATTCTCACTGAAAACTTCATAAATTCTGTTTCTTTATTTGAGAGCTTCTATTCTGAGTGCACTTTCAACCATATCACTAAAAGCCTCCTGTTATAACAACAAGGAGTGATTTTCTCCTTTTGATGGACTCTGCCTATTTATCTTTATTATTTCTGCTGGGTGAGCTAGCCCTGTTTGATAGTCTTGACCATGATCAGAAAAGCTTCTGTATTATGCTAGAGGCAATTTTTTCTTGTTTCTGGTATTTACATTTAAAACCAAAGAAATATAACAGTTTTTGTAAATAAAGATTTTTTAGCTTTGCATTTTATCCTACATATGACACATACTTCTGAAGTGGAATGGAGGCTTCTTCTTTCCATATTGCAGCCTTTATTAATGCCCTTCACTGTGATAGTCTTTATTAATACCATTTTTTGTGTTCTTACAAGTAGCTTATGATGTATTTCCAGATTCAAAATTGTTTTGATGTTTGATCAGTTTTTTTGATGTTTGATCAGTCAATGAGAAAGACATCTTAGGACTGTAAATCTTTAGGAAGTGTTCATGTCTTTAATATGCTTCAGATGATCAATAATAATGGCTCTGGTGCAGTGGAGACCATGTGGACATGGCTTACACTCTGTGTAGGAAGGAGATGGGGAGATGGCTCTGACTTACCCCTTCCAGTCACTGTGCCAAACTTCCAGTCAGTCTCAAAGGAGAGAAGAATAACTTCTCTTTAGTTTCTCAGCACTGCTTTTATTGCTTGTAATGAAAGCTAAGTAAAGATAATGACTGTGTACGATCAAAGTAAGTTTCCTTAATATATATTTAGACTCCTGAAAAATATTATCAATTCTTTGCAGATCCTCACTTCTTTTCAAAAGTATTGGTTGCTACAGATCCTTATTATGTATTTAGGGTAACTAAATCTGGAGCCTGCATTTGTATACATTGCCTTAATTGTTTTCACAAAGTGCAAATGAAGTGGGAGTGCTTGTGTTTGTGTATTGTCCATTTAGTAAGTAGGTCATGCCAGTGGCATGCAATTGTGCTTATCAACCCTGTGACAGTGCAATGGCTCCCTGCTGCTGTGTTAATATGAAAGCAAAGTCAAGGGAGCTTATTTTCAAAGACAGACAGAGGCTAATCCCACAATGACACCATTTTATTACATTGTCAAGATGTCTGTGCCTTCTTCCCGTGACATAAGTGGATGGGTATGGACAGCTGGGTGTCCAGCACGGCCCTGCTCAGAGCTCACTGGATGTGAGACACGCGTGGCCTGGAAGCTGTAGCTGGTAGCAGGTTGCTCAGAGCTCTAATCTAGGAAATGACCTCTGCTGAGGTTACTCTGTCACATTAACCAGTGTCCTGCACCACCTCTGAGGCTTCCAGGCTGAGCTGGGCCCTCTCCAGCCAGCTACAAGCATGAGCAGCTCAGGCACAGGTCTTGACTTGTCTCTGTAGACGCACCTTGAGTAACTGAATGACCAGTGGAAGACTGCTGGTGCAAATACTTGCAAATATTTGGTAATTTTTTCCTTCTGTTGCTGTCCCCAGTACCCTGCTCAGCTCAGATAGCAGAGAAATATTCTAGTTTCCCTAAATCAAATAAGTTAGAGAGAGCTGCTTGCATCCCTGTGGGCTTTCTTTTTAAAGAATGTAACCAGGAGTCACAGGCATGGTTTAGCAGTCCACTGTATTAGAAATGAACACAGCAGAAGTTCCTTCGCAGAGAGAAGTCTGACTTAAATTTGGTGTCCTGGTGATTTTGAGTGAGTAGAGCTGTGGTGTGAACAGCTGGTCCAGATGTGACATGAATTCTGTCTACAACCTGCCCATTTTTGAAAATAAAAATATTTGAGTCCTTCAGAGTTTTTTCACATAATGAAAAGGTATTTTGTTACATTCCAGAATATGAGCTAATTAAGCTCAGTTTAAATTTAATTTAATTTTGATAGAAATAGATAATTTACATATTCAAAAAGATTTTATTTAGTAAAACCCAATTATTGTGAGTGAAAGAAATATGGGGTAATGATTCATTGTATTTACTGCTAGACAAAAATCTCATCATATTATTTAATAAAAAAATCACTTCTTAGTATCTAGTTAAGACATGAAAAAGCCATTGCACTGTTTAAAGCACATCAGATGCAAAGAGACAATATAGGCCAGAAACTCTACAATACTGAAGAAGCTTTTTTTATTGAAGAAGAAACAATTTACATATTTTCATCATATTGAAACTACTGAGCTTATAAAAATCAAATATTTTGGATTCTAAATTAGAGAGATACAGAGCAGGCTGATTGTTGCCTGCAGGAAATCTTCCAGACTGTTTTCTGACATTATAAATATATAAAATACACCATATGAGAAACATTTGAATCATTCTGAAGCCAGTGATGAATGCTCACCAGGAATCATTGACCATTGTCTCATCTCAAGTGGAATCAAATTGGAAGTTTCCCAGAGAAAGCAAAGACAGACCTGTGGAGTTCGGTACTTTATCTAAGTTCCTTGTACACCTTTCATCTTGCCTGAGCAGACAAAGCAATTTTTTTTCACAGTTTGGTGAGAAATTACCACTACAGACTCATTTACAATGAGTCTGTAAATGTGGAAATATAATTGCTGGGAAACAAGGACAGTGATTTGTTAAGAAAATTGTCCACCGTCATTTTTCCTTTTCCCTTCTTTTTATTTAACCCTGTTTATTTTTTTCCATGAAAAACTGAGAAAAACCCACCCCATAACCACCCCATTAACTCTTCATTTATTTTAAAGGCATTCTGTCTCCTGAAAATGTTTTAATGCAACCTCTTTTCCTGACTATTTTGCAATAGGAATTTCATATAGGAGTCACAGCTCTGCTGTTAAAATGCCAGAACACAACACATGAAAGGACAGATACAAAAGTCAATAAACATAGCAAATTTATAGACTGTTGAGACATAAAACACACACACTATCTATTTTGAATACTACACAATACAAAAATAATTGAACTGGAATAACAAATTGAATGAAACATTCCTAAGCATGGAAACAAAATCTTGTGAGACTTAATTTGCAGTCTGTGTAAAGTTAAAGAACAATTAACAGACAAAGCAACATCTAAATGTGTGACACTTTTGCAGATTTGTGACCTGGCATTCATACTAACATTAAATGTGCAAACTTGTTAGCATTTTCCCCTAGATTTCCTGTTCTTTTCAGAAACTACTGGGTATATTGCTGGCCACTGCTCATGCTTTATTTGTGTGAAAACTCTCTTTCTTCCTCACAGAAAAACTAAAACATGGGAATTTCAATTTAAAAGGTCAAGTCAGTATTTGTTGCCTTTTAACTACAGCTTTCTATTGTAAATTGTTTCTGAGAAATTAATTGGAAAGAGCCAAGAGGGTATTCTTCACGACATTATTCCAGGGCGTAGTTTTCAAGCTGTTTCCTACAGAGACAGAAACACATTACAAGTTCTGTCCACATGTAAGATAGCATGCACTGGGGCATAATGATAAGCAGATGGCATTATTTGCAGTGGAAGTAATAGCAACCAGAAGCATTTCTGCCTACATTATTTTGCAAATGTTTTTATATTATGTTGTGTTAAAGTCTGGAACTTTATGTGCTTTCCCTTTCTAAAGCATAGGTATTGATAGCAATTGATGAGAGAGCTGGTGGTGATAAGTAAACAGAGTAGTTATTGGGAAGTAGGTAGTATTTAAAAACAACACAACCACAGCAATGACTAGAAAAAGACAGAACAAGATAGAACAAATACTAGTGAAATGTTCCAGAAAATGGAGGAAAGATGAAATTGGATGATCATTAAAGATGTTGTTTTGGAAAGTCTTTACATGAATATGCCATTCAGAAAATCTGAAGCTTCTAACTTTTATTACCAATACTATTGCCTAATTTACCACCACCATCTGCCTGGCAATTATTGCTGGAAGTAGTGCATCCAAGGCAGATTATTTCAGAGAATGACTCTATAGTTCATGGATGCATTGTGAGATGAAATGTAATAGGGAGATTCCCAGGCTAGCAGAGACCTAAATCACAAATTTTGCATACACATATGCACACACAAATACATGCAGGTGTGTGAATAGGTACACAATATGTCTTTGCGTGTGCACCTATGCATAATAGTGTAGAATTAGTCTTGTGCCATTCCACTATGATAGAGTATTGCCAGGTTAGTCCATTGTTCCCCTCTTGAGACTTAAATAAATCTCTCTGTTTGAAAAAATCCCCAAAACAATCTATTTAGAATATTATTAAAATAAGTTCCTCTGCAAAGGTATTTTGTATGAACTTGGAGTTGTATTTCCTCAAGATGTATGTCCTCATGGCCTTCTGCACTTGGAGCTAGACTGTAACATTTTAGCATCGACCGATACATCGAAAGAGATGGTGCAGAAGTGACTTACATCTGTGGCAAGTCCCAAAGGGCTTCAGCTTCCAAAGGCACAAAGGGCCGTATGCAACAGTGACAGTACCTGCTGGAAGACTCCCTCTAGCACTGGCTAGAAACAGCTGGTGTGGAAAAAGGATGGGCATCGAACACAAGGCAGCCCGTTCCCCGCTGTGCGGTAGAGCACAGCTAGCTGCTTTCCTTCTTACCCCTGCAGTGAAGAGCAGGATGGTGTGCCACCGTGGACTTCAATGGGAGGACAACTTCAGACACTGTGAACTCACTGCAACTGCCAGCTGGGAGGAAGGACAGAGATGAGACACTGCAGTACATCCTGCTGTATTCCACAGAAGATAACAATCAGAGGGAGAGCCACCATTCTCTAGGGAACTGGAGTATTTGGAGTGAAACAAAGTCTGTGCAAAAAATGAAATCAGAGCAAAAATGGAATTATTTTGGAATCAGGTGTGAGAAATATGCTGCCTCTGTAAACTTCTCTGTTAAAAAACTCAATAGTAATAATAACAAAAAAATTGATAACACATACAGATAATTAATTTATGGTCTTTCCTGGGGTGACAATATCTCATTTTTCTGACATTGTTCCAGTGAGTCTACCACTCACATGTGATAACCTGATAAGAAGGATCACCAAGGTGTTTTGGTATTCTTATTTATTTGTCATGATAAGGGCAAGAGATCTGAGAACAGAGAACAGTCGCTGCAATGTAGAGTACAATCCTTGCACTGAACAGTTTGTAGTCTGAGCAGGGGTAAGAATCAAGACTGGGGAAGGAGGCTTTCATATTGTGCATGAGAAACAGAGCCTCTGCCACAAATCTGGGATTTCCTGGTGTCTGCAGAGTTTAGATTGCAACATGGAAAGACATGGAAATATGTGTCGAGTTATTCAGGAAGCTCTCTAGCCCTGAAAGCAGTAAGAACTATGTCCCAATACATGATTATCTGTGTTTCCATGAGTTGCCCAAGGATGTAAAATGCAAAGTTAGAAATCAGATTAGGATGTACCAGATGATTTAGCAACATGGCTGACAACTGCAGAAACCTGATTTCCTCTCCGGGGTTCAGCTAGCACCTCTGTGACTGTAAAATGCTTTACAGAAATTCAGAGCCTCTGTGTTAGCTGTGTTGAGTACTCACTCCTGACTGGTTAGCCATGTCAGCACGGACATCAGCAGACTGATTTCACTCTTGCTGACTCTGTCTGCAGTTCAAAGCTAGATTTGTAGCTGAGCTGCTAATGTGACACATCTGCCACAGTGACTTCAGTGGAGAGACTCAAAGGGCTAAATGACAATCTCAGAGAAAAGTAATAATGTGAAGAAATACCAGTTAAAGTCTTGAGGAAAGTCTTTCACACCTAAGATTAAGTGAAGTACTGTCTATGTCAACTGAACTGGTGCAATCAGAAAAAAAAAGCTGTAACAGAATGAAGAGCATTATTCTCTTGTATTCAGAAGAAAAAAAGAAATCAATAGAGTAAAAAAAGCCAACTGACATCTAAAAGCTGTAACAATTAGTTCTTTAATATATGACCTTTTGAAGTGCCAAAAAAAAGCTATTATAAGCTTGACTTGTTTTTTTTTTTTTTTAGATAGACTGCTTAATTGTACAGAAGCAGTCATCTAAAGCTAAAAGACTGTATTAAAAAAAAAAAAACAAAACAAAACCCAAAACCATTCCTTTTCAAGTCCAACATCAATGTCTTATAAATTTGAGGTACTCTATTTTCATAAAGAATCATATGCATCCCAGCTTTGTACACAAGCCTAAACGTAGCTGTTATATTGAGCTTGAAATCAATGAGGTCACTGCACTGTAAAGTATGGAACAGTTTGCCCCAGTGAGCACAATTGAGTTTGTTTCACTCTGGAATGTGAACTGAGTCTGCGTGAAAATCTTCACAGAGCTTCAAACCACACTACATCTGTTTCTCTCACCTAGCTTGCATGGTTCCAAATGGCAAAGTATTAGCTACAAAACAAACAAGATAATTTTAATACATTATGCTTCTATGCAATAATAAAGCTAAATACTATTTTTGACAAATGGATATCTAGCTATTGACTTACTGTATGTGATAATAACTAAAATTTAAATAGAAAATATTAATTTTATGTCTTTGCATGTGAATATGTAAGAAATCTACTGCATTGAAGATGGAACTTTTGTCATACAAATCAGAAAATATATCAATACTAACTTTGAGTATAGCTGTACATACAGGAGGAATACAACAGGATCAATATACATAGTCCCAAACACCACCCTCATTTTGATTCTTTAAATCTTCTCTTCCTTGACATATAAGTGATATAAAGGAAATCCTGAGTTACCTATGGATTTTTTTTTCAGAAATCCTTATGACTTTCAGAGAATCAAGGTTGCATCCACATGTTCTTGAAATTTTCCCTGCAGTGGTTTTTTGCAGTCGTAAGTGGAGAATGAATTGCAATGGATTTTATAGGAGCATGTGGGTTAAAACTGTCTGAAAGACTATAAACAAAAGATTATGAGAGTGACTAGGGGAAAAATATCTAGTAGGGTAATGAAGGGTGCAGATTCAGGATTGCTCCTATTTAACATCTTCATTAGCAATCTGGAAGGAAGAATAAACAGCATGTTAATGAAATGCACGAATACTGAATTAGGAGGAGTCACAAATACTAGTGAGGACAGAAACATAATGCAAAGGCCCTAGGGAGAAATGTGTCAGGATAAAACAAAGCAAGCCACTACTCACAAAAAGCACACTAATACATTCAATCTAGAGCAGTGTGAATCAATGAGGTAAAATCCACAGAAGCAGTAACATTGGAAGAGCTTCTGAGAGCAACATATTAGATAAGCGGTGCAATGTGACATGCTGGCAATAAAAGCCAATATATTCAGTGCCACATATGCAAAGGCATAAAGTCATGGATCAAAGAGCCCGTAGCTTCTCTAAATGTTTCTCTACTTGCAGAAAATGGAATATTCTGCTATAAGAACACAAGTGTCTTGATACTGAAGAGGACCCCCCAAGTCAGCATAGCTATGGTCAGTTGAAATATTAAGTGTTTTGGTTAGAAAAATTCTGGAAGAAAAAACAAGGAAGAAGTGATATATAAATTTATGGAAAGCCTCTGATGAGGATGAAGTCAAAGATAGGTTAATGGCAGGAAAAGTAACTGGATATACTCAGAAAAGATTTTGAACTTTTATTCAGATCAACCACATTTTCTTCTCTAATGAAAGCTAGCGGATGACAAACTGGCACATAACTTGCAAGAGGAAAATCATGCACACTTTCCTATTAGTAAAATATTTTTCCCCACCCATCACCTACATATAATTGAATGAAAGGAATCTATTGTGAAAAAATTGTGATCAATACAGTTCCTCATGCTGTGTTAAATTTATACCTGGAATCAGCAGAAAATTGCTTGGTTCATTTGATTCTGTTTTTGTTTTTGTGGATGTTTTTCTTGAGAGGTAAGTAGGCCTCTCAGAAAGGAAGAGAAAGAGACAATAAAGTTTATCCACATTTTTCTGGTGAGTTTTTTAAACGGGACCTAAATCTGTATGTTGCATGAGGAGGCATTTTATTTTGAACAAGCAAAATGTACTTTTTATCGGCAAAATGGAGGGATATGAAGAAAAAGAACAAAATACAAAAACCAACAATAAAACTTGTGTCATTGATCTAATCCATGGTACATTTTTGTTTTTGACACTGCATGCATTCTAACTCTATCATACTTTTCTACAGCTCACCCAGAATCTAGTAAATTTGTAACTGAGTATACACTGTTAAATCATACAGTAAACAGTACAATGACAATGAAATCATAACTGAATAAAGGCCCTTGATCCTGGGAGTGATGCTGCTTCTACAAAATGAGAGATTGAATAGATTAATATTCTTCAGTTTGTGAAAAATGGGAAGGCATGGTTAACATTTATTTTTATGCATATTCATATAAATACCCTCATTAATATGAACAATATAGAAGAGTGAATAATCACTCCTCATTCTTTTTCTTCTCACAATACAAGTATGAAAGAGTAGAAAATGAAAAGATCAGCCAGCTGCCGTAAACCAGAGAAAAGTGTTATTCCACAATATGTGTAATTAAGCCCCAGAACTCATTACCAGAGGATGGTGCAAAAAGAGGTCAGAGAGATCATGAAAGATATGGGTATGGAGGGGTACGGAGAAGAAAGCTTCACATGAAACTTGTCACTCTGAAAGTCCCGAAACTTGAATTGCCAAGGGCAATGCATTGAAACCTTTGGGGTTGCTCTGTGTGTACTCACTGTCTTATGCTGTTGGATATTTGTTTCTACCCACACACCAGATATGCTCTAGGCCTGGCACTACTGAGTTGACCCAAGGAAGCATTTTTTAAGCCAAAAGTTATTATTAAGCAACAATAATCACAATCACAATCACAATGAAATACCCTGTGAAGGCATGTGTTTTTAAAAACAAATGCAGTAGGGGAGAATTTTGAAAGCATACACATATACACACACACCAAGGGTTAGGAAAATGACAGAACTAGGAATTATGAATCCTTTTTGGTGGAAAAGCAATGTTGATTGGGTGCCATCTTTCAAACTGCTGTTTTCCCATCAGGACCTGCATTGGGGTGCAAACACTAAGGTCTCTGGACAACTCAGAAACAGTTTTATGTTTGAAAAGTAACTTAAATGCCAAAGTACTTAAAAAAATTTAGTCTTCAGGGACTTCTCTCCACAGCAGAAATGTATAGAATATATTGCATAGGACTGATAATAGCATTTGTGGTTAATAAAACACTTGTGGGAGTTGTAAGGGTATTGTATAATGACATATTTGTTCAGTACACACCAGGTCTAGTCCATGGCAAAATCAAGCTTGTTTAACAAGGTAATGTGGAACTGGGTTGTAGCAAGCTTTAAGTGATGGGAAGGGCCTTTCTTGGAAAAGCTAAAATTCAGCAGATGCTCTTGGATGTGCATGAATGCTTCTATAACTTGCTGTGGGTTTGCTAGGCTTATGCATCTGTCTAGCTTCCTGATGAAAGATGGAAGGGAGCAAGCCTCTCACACTGCATCAGTGGAAAGACACGACATTTTATCTAAGGAGTGTTAGACTCACTTGCTCAGCTCCTTTCCTTATTTCTGACACCCCACAGATACTGAAAGCTTTGTTAAAACTTAGTTTTTTGGTGGGTTAAATGTATATTTCAGTTCTCTTTGCCAGATAAGGAGAATAATTTTAGGTTTAGAGGTTTTCATAAGTAAAGAAATAGCAGATATCTAAAAATAAGTAAAAGACTAACTTTAGGCACAACTTATAGTGTATGGTGTGATCCCAGAGGGAAGACTAAGAAAGAAGTCATAAATTGCAGGCTCTATCTTATTAATAATAGGTTAGAGATATTACTGGGACATGTTTATTTAATTATTAAACCTATTTGGATTGACAAGACTTGATATAATGTATTTAATGCAATATAAAAATGTATTAATAAAATACCTAGTTTCTCTGAGAGGGTGAAGTTTTTTTCTTTTATGTTAATTCTGTTAACTCAGTTGAATTACTTTTTCATAACATTTTCATAATGTATTTGTGTGTCATTATATTATTACATAAGTGTAATTATATTATTACATATTGTATTATGTGTAATTATATTATTACTCCTGTAAAGGTTGAAGAAGAATATGTAATAATTTTGTTATCAGATTTACTGCAGCCTTTTGAAGAGCTTATCCCTACCTGTACCTGCACAGGTGCTTCCTGAAGAATATTGGTCCTTGATCAGTGTATTCCAGACTGCAAGTATAATATAATGCTCTGTTTTTATAGGAGGATCCACTCAGTTTGAGCCTCATCCCAGAAAAAACATCCTCATTAGCTCTGGTTGTGGGCTGGCACATATTACAAAAACCTACTGATAGAGAAAAAAGACATAATTAATAAAAAATGTGTGTATGATAAAAGCCACAGACAACTGTGTTTGGGAAACAGAAGATGCAAATTCATACATGTGTAAGTTCACCCATCAAGTAAATAAAACCTACTATTATTAAATATCTTTGATTATGAACAGTGATATCTGTATCAAATTCCTTCCAACAACTGATCAGCTTTAAAAATTCATTGGAAGTTTATTAAAAAAATGTCCCACAAGGACAATTATGCTCTTCATGGTAAGACATTTCAGCTTGGCATTTTTCTACAATTTTGTGTCTGAAAGTCATTGCTTTTGTCTCCTTTCCAGTTCTTCTGCTCCAAGTGCCTTTCTAGGCTTCATCTAACTCCAGCTGGATCCTCTGGAAGAGGAGGTGCAGAGGTGATGGTGCTTGTCTTCACAGGGGCAGCACAAGCCTGGCAGACTGGTAGTTAATGGTGATAGGAATGGAGAACTAGGATAACTTCTCTGCTTTCTGGGACTGAACTGTCCCATAGTATTTACCCTGCTTGTGGTTGGTAGACAGTTTCACCAATGGCTCGACTAGAAAGAAGTTCTCTAATATAGTAACTTTTTTTATCTGTGACTGAGATTGCTGCAACACATGAAGAAGGCTCCTTGGTTTAAGCCAAATTATTAATACAGCAATAAAGAATATTTTGCACTTACCAGTTATTTTTAATCTTTTCTGTATTCAATTTCGGCCAACAAGTCTTGGCACTGGCCATGAGCTGTAGATCATTGTAGGTCCTAATTTCTCAGCTCTCTGAAATGTTAAAGAATTATGCCAAAAATAGATGAATGCTTCCTTATTACATTCATGTCCTTTCCCACTCAAGTAAGGAGCAGAAGATGGCCACATTTACATACTCTGTATTTGTCACTGGGTTGTGATTATTGCAGTAGAGTAGACCATTTTAACCATAACAGCAGCCACCACTTTTTAATGTAATAAATATATCAATTATACACTGGAGTAAATCTATGCTAAACTTAATAGGTAAATGGAAAGATAAAACACCCTGGGAATTAACAGTAGAGGAAAGAAGGCCAAATTCGTGTTGTATTAGCAGCATGTTGATTTTTCTTCTTGCACTTAATGTTTTGCTCTGATTTCTTGGCATTCAGCACAGCTTCCCAGAGTATCCCAAGTGCAATGTTTTATACTTGCCAGGTAAGATCCAAATGATACTGAAGTGTGACTACTTGTGGATTTATAGGTCTGTTAAGCTGTCAGTGTAATTATCATATTTATTTAAAACATTTAAACTTGCTTGAGAAATTAAAGTTACAAAATAAAATATAATTTTCACTTGTGCTTTTTTTTTCACATTGCCATGGTTGTGTATAGTAGCCATATGCCAATGATAGCCTCATGTTTTTTGCTTTGTACTGAAACTCAATTTGTGTATTAAGCTTTACAGTAGCAAAAGACTCAAGACTTCATTTTTTAAAGCTCAATACAGTAGTTGGGCATTACTTTATATCCCTTTGGTAAACACACATCCAGTACCCTTTATTGTCCTTGGGAATTATGCATAGCTGTGAATGGGAGGACTGATAAGCACAAGTATTAGAAACATATTATCTTGAAGTTTTGCATACGTTTTGGAAATTTATACTCTACTCCACGTGTGAAATAGTGGATATGTTTTTAGATAGCTTATCAACAAAAATAAAGTAGTCCATAGATAAAGAATTAATAGTAGTTCCCAAGCATTTTAGTATGTCTGAAGTGATGACAAGAGAATATCTCTGAATTTTTAAATGTCTCCTGCCAGGAAGTAGACACACTAAAGTGTTCAGATAACAGCTTCCTATAGCTACATGTTGCAAGTGTATAAGTAAAGAAACACAAGTGTGTTTCTATTCCATTGCTGGAATAGAAATATATAATATCAAAAAATCGTATGTATGTTACTGATCTGCAGTTAAATTATTCTACCGGTTACCAATCTTCAGAACTGTAACAAAACATAAATCCCTCTTCTGAATTATATATAGGCATGTGCAGTATTTATTTAGTCAAAATTTAGCAAAAAAAATAGTTCAACAAGCTGTGTGTTTGAGATGATCAGGATTGTTATTTCATGACAGCTGAGTATCAGTCTGCAAAAGACTCAGTTTTGGCTCATTTAGAGGGCCATGCTGAAGCAGAGATTGCACTGGCTTCAGAGGATATAAACAGATGCTTTAAAATTAGCACGTCTGAGCACTGACCAGGGTATCATATTTCCTTTAAAAATAAATTAAATATTTTAAATTTATTAAGAGATGTAACTCCACTGCAATCTATTTCCTGTTTTGTGTATATAGTATAATAAAATGTAATACAGTGCATACATACAGTTAATGAAACTGACATGATGGGGTTTTTATATTAAACTGAATTAAACTATATTATAGCAAGAAGTTCAGTTTACCATCTTGCATAGGAATTGTTATGTGAGTAGTCATATGATGCTATAAAATATCAAAGAACAAAAAAATTCATTCTGATGTGTGTGCATATGAAATAAGCTTCCTTGTTATATATACCTAGAGTGCACAGAAACAAAATTATCTCTCCAGAAAAAAACCTTGCTTTTCTTTCCCTTGTACAAATTCAGAGTTCAGTTTACAAATACATAATTTTCCAGAAGATAATGTATACATCCTCTGTTTCTAATGCTCTAGTATTACTCATGGCAGTCATTATCAGGACAGAGAGTCAACCTCTGTTTGTTAATGTAAATGAGGTAAATATCCTGCTTATCCTTTTTGAATAATAAATAATGTAAAACAGGCACTTAGGAAGAGTCCTCTGGGTAACATCCTCTCTTACAACTCACTTGACCAAATCCTTTTTTCTAGTAAGAAAAGACATCTTCCAGTGGTTTAATTAAGAATTATCTGCATATTAGAGTACAGTCTTCAAATAAGTATGCAGAAAGTTGGAACTAGGTCTTTAAGGTCCCTTCCAATCCAAAGATTTCTGTGATCAATTCCATGGTCTAAATACATGAAGAAATTGTCAAATACATCATCCAAAAGTTGTTTTCCTCAGTCACAAAAACCCTGAAATTCCTGTGTTTTTGATGGAGACAGAGGTATCTGTGAAATATAACCAGATGAATATTAATGCTATTAAATAAAAGCACAATATGGATGATTTCCACTAAAAAGAAACCCAGGAAAATAAAACATACCATGAAGAAAAAAGGAGAAATCAACACAGATTATTAATAGTGCTTTTTAATTAATTTTGGTGTGTGCTGAACCTCAGATCTCATAAACACTTCTGTCAGCAAATGTAACATTATGGAGTCCTGTAGGCTGACAGACAGTTTTTCCTGGCTACAAATATTCCTGTGAATACGTGTAAGCTGGATGAGGAGGACCCAAACTGTACTGAAATCAGTAAGAAGACTCTGACAGCAAAACTTCCATATGGAAAGTGAGATAGAAAATCTGCCATATTAAATAATTAATATAATAAAAATTAAGTTGAATTATCTGTAGCACATCTCTGTAGAGAATTAAAGCTCTTTAGAGATAACTTCCAATGGTGAGATCTTTAAAGGTTAACTTTCAGCTCCTAACACTAAATCCAATTAATAGAAAATGGCATTACCAAGGTATCACATGATAGCATCTGATGTATTACAATAGGAATTGAATTAAATGATGATTAATTAATTACAAGCATAACGGATGATAGCAATATCTTTAATCAGAAGTGATTATATTATACCAAGTTCAAATAACATAGTAAAGATGCGTATTTGAATCAATAATACCAGCTAACATGCACCATTTAATTTATCTGCTGAACAGAGCAACACAAAGTGGCTGACGAAATATCCTTTCTCTTTTTTTTTTTTTTTCCTTTTTTCCCCTGGAGAAATAAGATAAAAATGGGTAAACATTAAAGGGGCATAAGATGAACATCTGAATTTCATCATAGCCTATGCCCTTCCTCAGTTACTCTTATCTTTTGCAAGTTATGTTAGGCTATAAAGCTCTCTTTTTCAGGCCAAAGGTGTCTTTTTGGTTTTAAGTTGTAATTCAAATTACTTTTGTGCAATCTGAACACAGAAAAACAAATTATTTTTTTTTAAAAATGCATCTTTTACTAAAATTTGCAATACAATAAATACAGGAAGTCGTATTTATAACTACAATTTTCATAGGACAAGAAAACTCCAAGTGAAGGAATTTAATCTTGAATTTTCAGGTTTTTAAAGATAATTAATCAATATTTATTTGAGGGTTTGATGTATTCCTTTTTTCTACACAGATTAGTAAAATTCATTTGGTTGGAAATCATAACATAGATAACAATCATATCATTTCTGGTTCAGGTCATTCTCAGCACCTTACAGTCACAGATGTTTTCTTGTTTTAGCAGTTCACCCTAACTGTTGACTTTGGTACAAGACTTCTTCAATTACTTTGTCCCAGAAGATATAAAAAAATTAGGATGACTTCCAATCAGTAAAAATTTCAGAATGGCAGGACTGAGTAAATCCTTAATCCTCCTAATTCATACTTAAAAAGTTCCAGATAATTACATATAAAAGGCATTTTAAACCTGTAAAGATTTGGTGTCTTTGAACAGGCTCAAATTCCACATTCCAGGAGAAACATCTAAAATCACTTTTGGAAAATTTAGGTCAGTATATAATTAGAGCCCCAAGTTACCCGAGAGTATCAAATTTGGGCTGTGTAATGTTAGACACACTCCCTGACAGTTTGGCTACATTCAGTGGCAGTTTGAACTTTCAAATACATGCCTGTGAAAATAGAAGGGAAAATAAACTCCTAAAAATCACAGGAGACTTTCTTTTATATATATATATATATGGGGTTTTTTTATTTTTTTTTTTCCTTTTTGTGCATCTACTGCATAGAGCTTTAACCAAATATATTTATAGTAAATTTTATGATCCTAGTACTTTCATGCCAAAGTACAAACTTGTCACAGTACCCTCCAAGTGTGAAACTGTAACTGAGAAACTAAAGAGTGGGGTACTTCTCTACTCATGTTTCTGTTTAGAACTCATAGCACAAAGTGTAAAAGCAAAAAAAGCATGAACAAATTCTCTGTCAGCCTCTGGAGATAAATTCACTGTTTCTTTGACTGAAGAAGGACAGTTACAGCATTGGTGTGTCCTATTGCCACCCCTAAAACCCAGGGGCTTTGGGAATTGTCATGCCTGGAAGACAGACTTTATCAAAAAATGACTTTGGTTTGACAGTCCTATCTTTTCAGCCATCTTACTCTTGTGACCATGGCTAGAGTGCATGTTCCTTGCATATAGTTAGAAAGACCTGACAGCTTAAATTCTTACTTTAATCCTACTTGGAATTTCTATGAAGACCTAAGGCAGTGCTGCCAACCTGGTCTAATAGGCATATTGCTAATTTTCCGTCTGAGAGGTGCAATTTCTACTTCTTCCTCTGCTACATGACGGGAAAATTTTGTTTCAGATCCTGTTTTTGCAGAATTGAAGGCAGTGAAACTTACTCCTCAAACAACTGAAAATGTATCTGTAAATGTAAATTAAAATGTTCTGTGACAAGAATAGAGTGTGTATCCTATGGATATCTGTATTTGAGTGGGGTTTAGTTTTGTCTAACAAGAAGCAAATGCCAAAAGAAGTTTTATCTTACTTAGATGAAATTATAATATCTCTCAAGTGCAAATCAAAGCAGGGTTGAATTCATACTTTATCTTTTCCTTAACATGGGCACAAAGAACCTCTCTCTGCTATGTAATTTCTCAATATCTACACATTTGGTAGAAGTGAGTTATCCATGACATATCTTCCCCTCTGGAAAAAAGTGTGTAAATATTACCAACTTATTTAAAAACTTCTGTAAGGACTCACATAAACATATGTACTTGGTGTAGGATCACAGAAGTCTGAATTCTGTAAGGAACTGGACAAAAAAATGCCAAGACAACACCATCCCTGATATGTAGCCATTGAATCTAAGATGCAGGATGGCCATACAAGCTGGGTTACACCATTTTACTGTAAATTTTATGTTGGCATTCATTGCCTTAACAAAAATATCTGAACTCATAATCTCCAGTCCACTTTAAATACATGTATTACACTGCTGTGTCAGTGTGACACATTTCAACCATATTTCTTTCTTGGCGTCCCTATTGCTTTAGAAAGAAAGTTTTTTACAATTTAGGTGCACTCTAAGGAACAGCCTCTGAACCTGGAGTTTGAGGTGTGGTGATAGATAACCTGATAGGCTTCCAAACTGAACAGCCACGGTAAGAAAAGCTTCCTCTGGTAGAATGCTTTAGATTTAGAAAAAATAAAATGAGGGTTACTTTTAGGTCAGATGTACTGGCATTGTCCTGGGAAGGGTAAGGAGGAACCTCCCGCATTAGGTGAGCTATCTCTTCAGTAGTTCCAGTCCTGGTGGGTAGCAGTCACCTCTGGCTGTCTGCAGAAGCACTCTGCTGACAGCATAACTGAAGTGGGTTCTGATGTACAGAGAGCTCATCTTTACATGGGCCTTATAAGCTCCTGAAACACTCCCCACAAATTTGCTTTTCCAGTGAGTTTGTAAACATATTCCCACATGTATGTGAAAGTGTACCTTGTATCACAAAAATGCACATGTATATTACTAGCAGAAAGCAATTGTCTTCTTCTAAGTGATGTTCCATTCCCCCAGAAACCTGACTCTTCTACCGAAAACCCTCCTTGTCCACTTTTGACTTCAGATATGATACAAAAGTCTCTTTAATACATATTTGAGGATTCTCCCTCGGCATGGATCCTAATACTGACTTCTCAACTTAAATCAGCTTGAAGAGGAATTACTCGATGTAAAATGGTCCACTCTGTGTCCAGACCATGCCTAGGAAAAGTGCATTCCTTAACTATAAATATATTATATTATATATATTATATGTATACCAGAATCCTCTGGTAAGCTTCACCATAATGTTCTTAAAAAAGGACACTGAATTCTATGTAAATTAAGTAATAAAATCAATTAATTAGTTGATATGGTTGAGTCATCCAGACAAAAAATCATTAGCTTAATGAGTTCTAAAACAAGCAGAATAATATATAGCTCTCTATATTATTGATAGCCTGAGATCCATGAAAGTATTTTTACAATTTCAGTTCTAATACTAATTTATCTATAATTCTATAAAATTCTTTCAGAAAGCCGATCAAAGTAAATTCAAAGACCTCCACTACCAAATAAAAAAATATTCTGTGCTGCCAAGTTTCTGGGAAAAATAGAAGTGAATGATAGCCAAAGGAATTGGATATTTTTCTTCTAGTTACCAAAGCATATTTTAAAACTGCCCTGTGCTAATAATTTCTGCTTGAAATATTTTCTTTTGTAACTAGATCTTAGATTCCTTTCTCTTTGTCAATCACTTAGGCTTCAAGTTTAAATATGCAAGAACACAGAGCACAACAAAAGAACACACTAATCTTACTCTGTCAAAAGCAGATCCTCTTTCTTATTCCCCAAGGCCAGACAAAACAAAGCTGGGCTAAAACATTAAATACAGTGAAGCAAGCATACATATTTTCTTATCTCTTGCTAAAATAGAGACCTGATATGTAAGAAAAAAATTTCACACAATTTTTTCTTTCCCACAGTTTTAGCTGATTGCAAAAACAAGTAAACACATTCCCTTAACGTGCTCCCTTAACTACATGAACAAGTTTTCAGAGTTTTCAATGCAACCCCTAATACTGCTGGAGTGGGTAGAACCACCTGCCATTCTGCTGCACACTTGGCTGGTAATCTGTGCACAATCTTACAGAAATCTATGAAATAGTGTGCTCAGTTGTGAATCTAATCATGTCCTCCCCTTGGTAAAAGAACTCCTTCAATAAATTGAGGTCCTCTGGACTTTCAGCCCCTTGGCTCACTTGCAAGTATAGTCACACAAACAGCTGTAGATTGAACACAGAATGTCTTTTTAAAGGCAAACCACTTTCCTGTTAAATACTGCACACAATACATCTTTTTAAAGATGCTTTTTCTTTTATATATTTACTCCAGCAAAGTGTAGCCTTGAACATTGTGGCCTGCTGGACAAATTTCCTGGGAAGTATAACTGAAAAACTGGAGCTCTTAAAAACCTATTATCTGCAAAGAGACACAAGGGTAAAGAAAAAACTCATCATTACAGTTGAAGCTCTGTAAATCAGTTATTGTTTCTTTTGTACTTTCAGTGTACCACCTTAACAATATTTTGAGGTTTTTTTTTCATAATTATAATAAGCCCACTGTCTGGGCTTACACACCCAGGAAAGCAATACTTCCATTCTACTAAGATGGAGGTGTAAACATGTAATATAATGGATGAATTTGCTGGTTTTCTTCAGGGGAAACAAAAAAAACCAAACCAAAACAAAATCAAAAGGGTGTGAAACCATGACAGAACAACTACCTGATAGCTCATTCTTCAAAATGGAATTCACTAGGTTCAAGAAAGACCTTTCTGCATTGGCAACCAAATTAGCAATCCTATCTTGAAGTCCTATTTTTTTATGACCTCACCTGTCATGAAAATACTTCTGGTGCAAAACTTCTGCAGGATTAATAAGACTCATTTTTCTTTTATCTGTTACAAATGAGTAACATCAGGCCTGAAGAGCAATGTGTTATACCATTCTGCACAAAAAAGTAAAAGAGTAAACTAGTCTTCCAAATTAGCCACTCAAGGATTTTCTGGGGGGCTTGTATTAGAAATAAGGATGCCATGGAAAGAAATGGGCAGACTTATATGTAATGGTGGTTTTTGCCACAATGACTTACACAGGTATATGAATATACTTATATAATATACATACACAGCAAAATACATGCATTTGTGCACACACTTAAGTAGGCACAACGGTCTGAGGAGTGTTTCTCACTTTATATAAAGTTGCTTCTCAGCAGAAAGCAAAATGAGTCAGTAATTTCTGCTCTTGCTCTCTGTGCATGAATTAAGTCATCTTTCTACCCTGCTTTCCCCTCTTATTGCCTGAAATATTTGGTGCTGTCATTTCAATACCCAGATGATTACATCTAATCATTAGAAATTACTAAAAAAGTTTTTGCCTTAGACACAATGTTTGAGTGATTGTCACATCAAATTCTAGTTATTATCCAAGTACATATCAGCAGTGCTACTCCAAAATAACTCAAAACTGAAAGAGTGTAGTGTCAATATTTTTTTTTTGGTTGGTTGAAAAAGATAGGGGAAAAGAACATACATCAAGCTACAGAAAAGCAGAATACTACTTTTTTCACAAAACATCTGATGATATGCAGATGTTTTCCCAGTTTGTGCATCTTCTTTGATGAAAATGAAAGCAAAAGTTTTAAATTATTTTTTCTGATGCATATCACTAAAAATCTGATGGTGGCATTGAAATCCTTCAATGCTGAGAATACGGACTGAAAAAATATCTGAATTTAATTAGTTAGAGAAAAAAATCTTCTTTTAAGGTTTACCAACCAAGATGTTAAGGAACAAATAATTAAGTGCCTGAGATTTTTTGGGAAAAAAAATTCAAAAAGTGCATAACATTATTGCTTGCAGATTTAGTCTTATTGGAGATTATTCAATTTTCTATCAGAAAAATAAATGACACAGGTTGTTTTGTTATTGGATAGCTAAGATGATTAGTTTACACCTGCAAACTAATAAGAGTTGTGGGACTATGGAATATACTGTAACTAATATATAAAGAAAAAAATTCTAAAATTCAGATATTCTTAGAATACCTCCTTTACCTGCCTTGGTTCAGGACTCCGGTCAAAATTCCTTGAAAGAAGAAAAAATAATACCACAACACATTAATAGTGTTACTCTGGCCTGGAATCTTCTACCAAACTGTGCCTTTTTCCTTTGATGTTGTTCATGGGTGAATGCATGAAGTGTATAAACAATTCAACAAATTCTCAGCATAAGTGCTACAGATTTGTGAACCAAGTATATTTGTCTGGAGGCAAATTAAAATTCTGCTAAAACCTCTAAGACCAAACCAGTAAGCTCTGAAATAATAACCTGGGGAATTAGAGATAAAAAGAACTACAGTCCTCAGGCTGTGTTCTGTGCACCATTTGACTGTGGTCTGTGGAGAATTCATGGGTCAGATGGCAGTCTCCTCTCCTTGCTCCTGGTTCTCTGAAGGGAAGAGGTAGTGAGAGGATCAGGTGAGAAAGAAGATGTAGAGGATGCAGCAGAGGAACAGAACAGATGGGCGTAGGAGACAAAATGCGGCACAAAAGTGACAGCACAATCATTGCATTCTAGACAACTAAAAATACACAAATACATTTATATTTGTTTCCCTTGCTGCAGTTGCCAGAAAGATGTCAGATAATCACGAGTAAAAGGTGAGGTGGCACATGCAAAGAGAAGCCACAATGAGTGAGATGCATCGGACACTTCCTTCTTTAAATGATTCTCCCACGTCTGAAAGCCAGAATGCCTGTGGCTTTGGAATTTTGTGACTTCATACAGGAAAGGAATTGTCCCAGTCCTTTTGTGATGTTTCAAGAGTTATATAGTTAATAAGAGTTAATAGGATTGCTTTGGACAAGCTCAGCTGTTGTAAAAGATATAAGAAAGTAAGAATAATTTCTAAGGTGTGAGTTATTTAAGGTCTTCAAAGTGAAATCTTACAGATCAGGAATTGTAAAGTAACAAATTAAAAGTTTTGGTTTGTGAAGAGAATCATTCCAAATGCCGAAAATTAGTGCTTCTTTATAGCTACATGAATAGTTTTTATAAAACAAGTCAGATGCAAATTGCTTTATTCAGTGGTTAAAAAGCCATCAGATAAATGGGGAATGCACCAGTGCTTTCTCTCAATATTCAGCTATACCTCATATTGACTAAATACACAGTCTGAAAAGTGCCACAACTTCAGCATGCTCTGAAAGAAATATAATTTTCTTCTCATTCCTCTAGGAATAGCATAGACTAGACAACCATAGAAAGAACAGAGTTTATAGCTGGAGTAAATTTACATTAGCTGAAATTAACCCTCAGTTTGCTGAGCATGAAGTAGGCTTCTGTGTTTTGTATTCTCCCTGAGCCGGCTCAAAATATTTTCCTAGTTTTTATGTTGTACTGACTGCCTGAAGTTCTCAGTTTAGGATCAAAAGTTCTTTGCCCTTGGTCTATCTTCCCTTTATTTTAAAAGAAAAAATAAGGACACTGACAGGAGCGGTGAAAGAATCCATCATAATGTAATGGAAGTTTTATTATAGCTGAGGTGTTTTAAGGACACAAGCAAGATAAGCTCCATAGAAAGAGATAGCATCTTTTACTGGATCAACAAATACAGCTGGAAGGGTATATAGATCTGGAGACATGAGTGCCCTCATGTAAGTTTTAAATGGAAACAGCCAGCTGGTCTGAAATATTTATTTAAAAATTGAATATACATATTAAAAAGTATTACATTATAGGAAGTTTGAATTTTAACCAAAAAACTATATCCTTTTAAAAATACATATTCTAGATAGCTTGATCGCTAAAGGATACATAATTTTATCTAATTTAAGTAAGTTTAAGACTGTTAGTTTTACTGTGTTTAGAAAATTTTTGATTTCTGATGTTTCATTCTGCAAGTTTAAGCTGCCTCATTTAACTGGAGCATATTGGGTCTCCTTCAGCTACAATATGGCAGAAATAAAAGGGACATGTGCTAGTCTATAGCTTTTCTCATGGAAAGCTTTCTCTCCTAAATATGTTTGGTGAGAAGATCCTATGGCTTTCATATCATATCACACATTTTGAGTGCTATACGCTGCTTTTTTTTGGTGTTGGATTAATCAGTATTTATTCCCTTTCTCCTTGCCCTCAACATCACAGCCAATTCTTAGGAAAACATATATGTTCTCCAACGGTTATTATTTACCCAGATTGTGGCAATATCCAGGTTTTCGGCCAGGATGGAGTTGATTATTCTTGCAGAACTTGTGAGGAGGCATAGCCTGAAGCAATGTGGGCTGGATTGTTATCCTATACACCCTCACCTCACTACTCAGGGGTGGAAGTGAAGGATTCTTCTTCCAAGAGAAAGGTGGGGGTGGCTCACAGTTTGAGAAGAAAGTGTGGAGCACAGAAGGTCTGTCCATCACTAGTTTTCATTGGTCAGGGCTTATGAGCATCTTTGCTGTTTCCAGGAAATTGTTCTTATCTCAAACTGTGATCTCAACCTGCCTTTGGAGTCTCCCACTGGAGACCTGGGGAGGAGAGGAGTGGCTTATGATTTGAAGTGCTGCTCCTAAACCAGGACAGCCCTCACTGGAGCCTAACATGGGGCTGTGTTTCCACCCCTGGCACGGCTGGTTCTGCGTGTACTGCACACCCCTCCTGGTGAAACCACGACACATCCTCAAATGGGTCAGACACAAGCTAAATGCAGAGTATACAAGAGACAGCAAGTGACTGAATCCCAGTAAATGTGATTTTTGCCATGACTAGTAAATAGTGAAAGTCCTTTTGTTGCCCTGGCTTATGGCTCATGTAGATTTGACGTGGCTGCAGCTGGGTTCAGTCTGGTTTGACAGCTGCCAAAAGGGGAAGTACCTGTTGGCTCTCCAACTTTAGCTTTTCTTATGACCCCCAGTGGCACTGTCCTGACCGAGGCAGGAGTCAGCAGGTGACACACAGCAGCCCAGGTGCAGAGCTGAGGCTGGGGGAGGTCTTTGTGCCACACTACGGCTTTAGATGAGACCCTCAGAGAGGGAAACAGGGGCTATGAGGAAAAAATAACCAAACAAAGGTAGCACTAAGTGGAAGATCAAAGAGAAAAAAAAATCCCTGTCATGATCTTCATACTGCTTCCAGCAAAGACCTCAGTGTGCTTATTGCTATCCCCTTCTATTCTCCCCTACTTTCTCTCGGACGACTGAAACCATCACCCTTGGAATGGAGAGGGATACAAGAAGGGTGAGCTCCACACCACAAAAATAAATACCAGGAAATGTGAGATTTTGTTGGTTTTGTTTGTTTATGTTTGAGTGGCTTTTTGTTTGTATGGTTTGGGTTGCTTTTTGTGTGTAGAGCAATTTAAATGGTATTATTAGAATTTTTTAATTAAATAAGCCATGTTGTTAGAGTCTGCTAAAACAGATTGTTCTCATTGCACATTAACATTTTAGCCCATGTATGTTTTTTGTTCCCTTTTGCATGCAGCAAGATTTTGAGTCTAAAACAGAAAAGCAGATTCAAATATACAGAAGAACAAAATACTGCTTTTGCGTTCTGCATAATTGAAAAATAATTCCTAGATTTAGCCAAATAGATCTTTGAAGAGATGAAGGTAGAAAAAGGTTTCTCAATAGGACTTAAGAACTAAATATTGTGGAACATCTGTAATCTGGGCCTTTATCTGGCCTTTCACCAGATATCAGCTGTACCTCAGTTTTCTGGGACTGTGATTGTAAACATATATAATGCTTCAGCTCTCAGCCTTTTAGATGCAATCCAGCACTTTTTTTTTTTTTTTCAAAAAGATAAGAATAATAATCAGCCTTGTAATGGAGATTAAGTAAATGCAAGCTATTCTGTTTTGCTGGTGTTTTTTTCCAGTTCAAGGAAGATTTTTCCATTGATTATTCGATAGCTCTGTTGGAGAAGAAACTTACAGGGAAATTTAAAATATAAAAAGGATTAAATAATGAAGGCATTTTTAGGAATGCAGTATTTATAAAGTATCATGTTGCACACTCCCAAAACCTGAGGATAATCTTAATTTTTGTGTATGGTACTTTAATGTGTTTAAAGGCAAATACTTACAGGCTGTGCTGCCAAGCTGGGAAATTTTAGCCTGGCAAACAACAACTTTGAAATTAATTTGAATGTTCACAGTGGATAATGAGCTAAATGTGAGCTCTCAAAAGAGAGAGTTAGAAGTAAAAAGAGGGAAATCTTGCTTAAAATTAGGGGGCAATATGATCTTGCTATAGGTGCAAGCACCCATATGGAATGCAGTGCTCTTGGTTGTAGTTGAAATTGGAGAAAGTTTGTAGAAAATACAGGAGAATGATTAAAAGATTTGGAAACAGGCCCCCTTGAGGGTTTTAATCTGTTTATCAAAGACATAAAAGGGATACATTTAAGCAGGATGGTGTACATACTTCCATGTGTGGATGAATGACTGCTGTGCATCCTGGAAGTATCTCCTGGCAAACAAAACTTTGATCAAGGGTTCTCTAATATAGTATACAAAAGTGTAACAAAATTCAGTGGCTGGAAGATGAAGCAAGACAAATTTAGAGTGATAGAATCAGGCTCCGATGTTTAACGGTGAAGATAATTAACTAGTGAGTGCTGTGATGAAATTGTGGTTGGTTTTCTGTGGAAATTTTAATTAAGACTCAACATAATTTTCTCACAACACTCTTTTAATTCTGTGGAAACCACTTCTAGTAAATCCTAAAACCTATGTTATTTGACAGGTCAGCTTGATGAAGATAATGATGATAATTTTTTCTGGTTTTGCCATCTATGTTGAATAGTCTTTTTTCTCATGTTCTCATTTTTTCTATACAAATATTTTATTTTAATCTTTGTCATCCAAATCCCTGTCCCTGGACATAGCCCCTACTTTCTGTCCACGAACCTTCACTCTCTTCTCTTGGGCCCTTCACATTGCAGACCCCTGTTCACATAAGCATTTTGATTCTTTGGCTAATTACCTGAATGAAAGCAAGTCAGTAGATTCAAACTGTAGGAAGTCAATAATATTTTGCCAGAATTATTAGCTTCCCAAAGAGCTAATGGCTATCTTGAATACCTAAATATTAGGGACCTGAGAGTAGGCTAGAAATGATTAGAAAAAATATTTCTGTGTCTAAAGCTTTTATAGCTTAGGTTTTATGAACTGCCATGTATTTTGCCAGGGATCTGTCTCTAGAACCTCTGTATCCGGTGGTCCCCATTGAGACAGAAAAATGTCAATGAACTAATTTTTTTTTTATTCAGCACTCTTAGAATGGTCCTGTTTTAAAAAGAAAGGAAACCTTTGCTACAGCAGAAATGCTTCTCTAGTTTAAGTTTTCTGAACAGTAAGTGGATGAAGATCCAAATTAGGTTTTCACTATGTCAGGTGCAATAGTAGCAACCAAACAAAAGCATTGCATAGCCTTAGGTCTGACAGTCTGTTAAGTGAATTTGTATGCACACAAGAAGAAGTGTCTTTTTGAAACATGAAGATGCCCAAGAGAGAGACTCTGGAAAGGTTTTACAGCCATTTAATAGTTCAAGACATTATTTGTTCAATAACAAAAGAAAAAGGCTTAGAGAGCAATCAGATTTTCATGGACAAAAGCTAGGCTTTTGTCCTGAGGGGAGAAAGGATCATAGGCAGTGATTTTTGTGTGTGTCAGGAAGAGATGCAAAAAAAGGGTTTGACAGCTGGAGAAGCAAGAGAAGTGCTGCTCATTCTATCGCATCTATTTTGTATGCTTTTATACTCCATTTTATCTGAGTGTGATTTCTAGCTCTTTCCTCCTCTAGTGAATGTTTCATTCTCTTTTTACACTCTTAGCACAAAAAAAATAATTCTTCTTCATGTTCCCACTCATGCTTTTCCTGTCCCGCTGTCCTACACCTCTCTCAGCATTGAATCACAACAGCTCCCTAATTTTATAATAAGGATTCAAGTGCATCCTCATTTTGGTCACATTTGTGTCTATGTGACTGCCATAGTCTCCCCTGTAGACCACATATTTTACCAGCTATGCAAAAGCTAGTGAAAGCTGATTACAAGTGTGAACATCCACCCCTCTGCCCTGAAGGAAACGGTACTTGTCAGCAAATAAAACTAGCTAAGTGCTCCCCTAGTAGGATAAACACTGCCTCAAATTCCCAAAGGACTTAAAACATACTTGGTTCTCCAGTTCAGTTCTCTCATGCTTTTGTTTTGTTTCTACTCTTCAAATGTGCACTAAAAAATCTATCTGAAGATATGCCCGTGTGGTAATTCTGTGGCCAGAGCTGGTTGTGTACTGGGAAGAATATCTCAAAGAGAAAACTCCAAGAATTATAGCAGTGCCAATACAAGGGGACAGATACTAATCTCTAAGGTATCTTGCAGTTCAACTATTTCTTCCACCTTAGTGTACTACTGTTTTTGAAGGAAACTGAAGGGGCAAGATGATGAAACACTACTAGTTTTGAATGAGACAAAGCAACCTTCTTTATCTGTTCAGCCACAAGGTTGTAATAAGGGCTAAAAGATGTCACTTACTTACTTATGTCCCCTATGACTGTGGAAAAAGCCTCCCAAAACCATAAGCAGAACAGTGAGTCTCCCCTGAAAAGAACATATCTAACAATGATTGCTTTATGGTTTTAGTAGTTTAGTCCATTCAGGAGTTGGCTTAAGTCAAATGGTTGAACTGAATCTAGGCTGCTACCCTTGGGCTGCTGTATACCAGCAAAATCTTCTGAGTATAAACAAATAATTTTTTTGCATGTGGGAGGATGATGGAACTAAAATCATAGTTTACTTTTGACAGGGATTGGGACAGTACTTGAGGCATAATGTTTTGTTGGCCTGGCAAAAAATTCTGAGCATCGGCCTCTTAAATGTCAAAGAGTTTTTGTAGGAAAGATTTTTATTAGGAAATGTCAAAGCAAATATCTAGGCATGGGATGGCTCAAAGCTGGCTGTCATACACACAATATTGATGGATTCTTGGCTGTGTCTTTTGTTAAGTAAATGAGAATACTGGCTTCATGAATTCTGGTTACATGTCTAAATGCAAGAGCTGCCCACGCAAAACCTGTGTTGGAAGTTTCGAAGCTGACATGGTCGATAGAAGTGAGAAGTTCTGATTCAAAATAAAGAATCGGGACATCTGTTTCAAGTTTCATGCTTTTACGGGAAATTGATGGAGGAGAACACATTACTTTAATGTGAACAAATACTGATCAATTTATTTCAAACTTTACTTTGATGATAAAGATACAAAGTGAAGATATTAAAGTATTTGCCACTTTTCCACAAATGCAAATAGAGATATATCTTAACCCTTTCTTTCAAACTTAAAGTCTAACATTCATCAGTGTGATTTAGGCCTACAAAGCAGAACCTAGGAATAAAAAGAAACCATTCTTCTGAAAGATTATATTGAGAATATATACTTGGACTACATGATCATTGTAGTTCCTTTCCAATTGTAATATTCTAATACAGCTGAGTACCAGCATAAATATTGACAAAACTGCTTAACTGTGCATAGGTTTCTGAAGACAGAAATGTATTTTCTAAGCCTGTTTTCCGTTTGGCCCTTTGGCATCTGCACCACCAGTGATATAAAGCAATAACTTGAATATCAGCTTTTATCCTCCTAAATTACAAGGTCAGCCAATCAGCATTTTTTTCACTGGGCTGCCATCCTCCTAATAATCTTCTTGCAAAGCATTCTCATGAAAGACTTCAAATGACACAGTAGAGATGTTTTATACCACATATTTTATAAAATCAAACTCTGAGCAAAATTGTGTACAGAAAATAATTGTCATGCTTTTCAAAATATGGATTTAACATTATCACAGAAAAACACACTTAGAATCCAAGAGAAAAACCAAGGATATAATTCTCAGTTCTGATTGAGATTCTTCTTGAGTAACCTTAGTTTAACCTGTTACAGGTTATTGATTTTTCCCAAATGGAAAGGTGGTTATCTCTTTATTACCTGTATTTATGTTAGCAAAAATGTTTTTACAATCCTCCAGAACAAGTGTAGGGAGAAAATCCTAGCTTTGCCCATCTTAATTTTTTTTTCCCAGTTGTTTTTCTGAGAATTTTTGATGAACAGATTCTGACAGTACTTTCTGGAATTCCATTTAAAAGTTTTGTATCAGCAGAATGTGGTAAATTTTCATGAGCATGTTCATCAAATATATATAGCAGCTTAGCTGGTCAGCAATATTCAGCCTACATTGTAAATAAAAGAAACAGTCGTGGCAGAGCTGGCATGCAGTACTCTAATTAAAAGCTGTGACCAGTAATTATGTATATGACAAAATAAATGGCTGAGAAGCACCTTTTAACTTACCCAGCCAACAGCTGCACTGTCATTTTACTCAGTAGCTGTAACTGCTTCACTCTACCCTTCTTCCTCCTAGCACATTTTTCTTGAGGTAGATAAAAGATCATATTTTTCAAAAATGGGCTATGTAACTTAGGTACTAGGTTGGGTTGACCTTGACTGGTTGTCAGAACTTATCCAAGATAGTCCCTCTGTCTCTCTTCTCCAGAGAATGAAGAGGGAAAACAAGATGAAAAAGCTCATGGATCAAGATAGTGATCCCTCACTAAGTACTGTCAAGGCCAAAGGAGGCTAGGCATGGGTAGGATAAATTTAATTTATTGCTAAATAAAATAGATTTGGATAGCAAGAACCAAAGAGAAATTAAAACACCTTCTTCTCTCCCCCTTTTCCCAGGCTCAAACACACTCCTTCATTCCTACTCCTCTACTTCCCACTCTAAGGTAGCAGAGTTGGGATGGGGAATGTGGACAGTCCATAATGGATCTTCTTTGCTGCTCCTTCCTTCTTGCACTTTTTCAGCTGGACTCACCTTGGGCTGCAGAGAAGTCTCTGCCCCAGTAGCTGGAGCACCTGCTTACCCTCTCATGGGGGGTTTTTCTCATTCATCACCCTCACTACTGCTATGCCACGTTTTGCCCTTTCTTAAATACTCTTCCCATGGGTGCCACCATGCTGGCTGAGCGGCAAGCTACGCCCAGCAGTGTGTGCACTGGAGCCAGCTGGAACCACATGGAACTGTCTGGGACTGGCTGTAGTCAGTTTGGAGCAGCCTCTTGTCACAGGAATCGCCCCTACAACCATCCTGCTGCCAGCAGTTTGACACCATTACCCCACAGAGGCACAGAAGTCTCAGTAAACTGTCACTTCTGTCCAAAAAGACATGATGTTTCAAGCTTAATAATTACCTTTACTAGAGGGAAAGGCTAATTTTTAAAGAAGATACATTGGGAAAATACTAGAAACCAGGAAATGTCAATTTTGCGTATCAAAAGCCACATCATTGTAGAAGGCACAAATGAATCTAAATAAGGATTCTGTTTTGGCATATTTAAAGTTTATTATGCCCATGGTTTCTTGAAAAAGCCAGACTTTTCCCTTCTCTCTCTCTACTCCGTTTAAATGCTAATTTGATAAATATCAGTCTTTAGCAAAAGCTATAGGAGAGTGTCATGATGAGTAATCTCACATTTCCTCTAGCATTTCATTTTTCATTCAGGTGAGTTTAATTAAAGCCAAATGACTATTTCAGTAAAAAAATAACGTGGGAATATTTCTAAGTTGGGAAATGCTTGAAGTATCATAGTAAGTCTTGTTTCTCTCTAGTATTTCTCAAAGTCTGTTACATGTTTTCTCTCCCTCTTTTGGGTTTGTGATTTTATTGGAGATTTTTCTCTGCCCCAAATGTGTACTTAGGTTAGAGAGGACACTCTCTGGGCCACAGAAACAAAACTCACTCTTTAAGAGACTTCACTATTTTTTCCTTTGCTGCAGTGTACAGAATACTCCTAAAATGAGCTGAAAGTTCATGTTTGTGGTTGCAAAGAGTAAACTAACCACACTGTGCCAGCATATCTATTTCATACCGCAACTGGTAATTTACTACATTTCTGTACCTTGATTGCATTTGATTTAGTACTATTAGTGTAAAAGGAGTATCAGTTTTGATGGGTCTATTTATTCTTCACCTTATGAAGTAGATTCAGGAAAACCCTTGCCATAAGTAATAAAAAGTTTCTCTAGTGCTGGGTAGATTAGACAGATTCTCTAGTTTTACATCCTGTTATGAATTTTTCTGAGCTATCCTTATTCCCAAGACTTGAGAATAATGTCTAAAATGGCTCCAACAAGGATGTACAACTCAGCAACATGTTGCTGCTGTGCTGTTTTCTTTGGTTGTGGTATGGAACTCTGCAGTGAGTTGTTGGGGCAGGGACAATGAAAATTGTGGGGGCTTATCTGATCTTTCCCTTTGAGATTCTTCTGAAAGAATTAAAATGAATCAATCATTAATATTAATTTTAAATGGGAAATCACTCTTGTCATTCTGTCTCTTGTTGAAGGAGCTTTTCTTGAGAACAGTCATTAACAGGTCAGGAGATTTTAAATTGCCCCCTCTAATACATTAGATCATTAGAAGAGCTTTCAGTAATTTGGGATTACTGTGGAAAAAAAAATTCTCTACCTGTCCATCATGAAAAGCTTTGCAGTAAAGTTGTACAGCTGTATTTTGTAAATGTACAGTAAGGAAAGAATTCAAGAATACTTCAATCAGAAGCCTTTAAATAATAAATGTCAAAATTTCATTTCTCATATTAATAGTTTATGTAGAGCTTTGTATTTAAAGATTACATTTATTTAGTTTTGGTCTGCTGCATGACTTTGCTAACTCCCACACGTATGCAAATTTTATCCATGTGATGCAAAGTATAGCTGCCATACATATGTTACCCATTGTTCCTGATCTACTTCTGTATAAAATGTATTCACTAAACAGTAGGACAAGCTTTAGAGTAATGATATTAAACAAGTTAAAATTTCAAAGTACAAAGTGAAATGTGACACTTTACAATGGTGTTTGACTTGAAATATGTACAAATTTGCATTACATTTTACTTTTACTTTTGTAATGACTTTTTTATAAAATCAACTAAAGGCTGAAGTTTATAGAGGGGGAAGTTCCCTTTTTAAGTAAAATATAAAAATCTGATAAGATGGGAAAATAACATTAAATGATTTTACAAAAAGCAAAAATAGCCCTCCACAAAAGGCCACTATTATGAGGACACATTGTTTATCCATCTATAAAGAATAGTTTGCCATTTTAAAATCTAATCTTTGCATTAATTCTCTGCCATGTTCTGCTTTAAAGATGAAATTTTATGAGCAGCCTAGAGAAACAAGTGGCAATAATTATCCTTTTAAATGTATCATAATTAACTGTAAGATATGTGAAATGTACAAATGTACTGTATTACAGAATTACAGTAAGTGTTACAATTTTGAAGATACTGAGAAATGAGAACGCTACTGCCACTTGGTAGGCATTACTTTTTTAAAAAATTAGTATAAAATAAATTTATTCCATTCATAAACCTTAGCAAGATTAATTTGTTTTTTTAATTCAGGTCTCTCAGGTAATCATCTTTTACCATAGAGATAAATACTATTCAACTAGCAGGATTATACAGGATGTTGACTGGTTAGGCTTCCTAGTTTATTTGGAGTTTAGTAGGCTTTGTATGAAGGAGAGGTTTGGTAATTGTCAGTTTATTGTTAGAACTATTGTTTCATGATCAATACTTGTGTACTTCAAGTGGTAACTTTTTAACATGCAACAGAAATTCAATTCCCATCAAGCCTCTGTGACTAGGTACTAGAGTTGTGAAAGAATGTTTGCTAAATGAGACTCAGTGGATTTTCCTGCAAAGAGGGAGATATTCTACATTAATGTGAGAACCATTCTCAGCTAATAAGCTGAGAAGAATTTTGCTTTAGGGTTCTAAATATTGAGATTTGCTTGAGCCTGTGAAGTTCTTCCTATGGTGGCATCCCAGGAAGCATACCACAAATTAAGAAAGTGACATCTTAGGCTGGAAAGGTTTCTGGTCTCAGAAGGAAACGAAAATATTAATTCTGCAAGTAATGTATGACCTGACTCTCACATCCACCACTAGTGAGGGGTGCAATATACGTAACAGCTTCACAGATACACTTTAAACTGCAATTAATTCACAGAGAGCCTTCTGTGATTCTTGGAGAAAGATATAAAAATACCTTGTACTGCTTGATTTATTAATTTAAGTAATTTTGAAGTGTTGCATAAGACTTTCACTGTGCTTCCTAAATCAAGTTATTTTATTTCATAAACACCAATAGAATTTGCAGTGCTGCTGCAAGAAGGAGTGGGATTTCCCAGCTGGCAGATGGTCCACCACAATTCAAACCACATGCAGAGCAATATGAAAGGAATATGTCACACAGCTGAATGTTGTCATTTGAAGACTCCTACTTATCAACAGAATTAAATACCTAATATTGAAGTCTCTGGAATATTTAGCTTTTGGGATAGGTTAGTGAAAATAAAATACTAAAATTTCATTGAAAAGAATGATCTCTACTGATATATATGCCTCAAGCCAAATGTGATTCGTAGTTATATCTGCAGAATGTTATTTAAGTCAATGCTGTAATAAGGAGATAGCTGAAACATCAACTGAATGATTTTTAAACAGTCAAAGCTCAAGTCAGATGTATTTTTGAAAGATTTTGGATTTGAACAGCATTTTCTTTAACTGAAGAATGTCTTATAACTTTCGACCTTTTTTAAATTTTTTGCAGACAAACAATTTTGTCTTTGCTAATTAAGTAAAAAAAGTGAATCTTGTTGGACAAAAAAGAAACGGCTGGAATTTTAAATGAAAATAATATAAGTGATTTAATTCTACTTACAGAGGCAAATTGATTCACAGAATTTCAGAAGGCACTGAGCAAACACTAAAGTTAGTAAGAGGAAATTAGTATGATAAAGGAAATAGTCAAACAAAGCAGAAATTGGTGACTCTGGCCCTGGATAGTTATCAGTAAGTCAGTCTCGAGTTTAAAACACACTTCCTATGTGGAGTTAGCTCGAGTCCTGGCAGATATTTCTTGCTTTCCTTCTACTTTGTTAGTACTAGAAAGTCTTTCAGGATGGGGAAGCATATATGTCTGGAAGTTTTCACTTCTGATGATTTATGGTTTTCACGTATCTTAATTTTCAGGTGAAAAGGCATTGTGCTGGAAAATGCCCAACAAGCTCTTGTTACATACTTAATCTGAAATCAGATGTCTTCTCTGATGAGGCATTGCAAACCCCTACTGCTTTATTCAGGGGAAAAAACCAAGGAATTTGTATCAATAGGGAGATTATCTTCATTCTTAACCCTGCTCCTGAATCCCCATATGTTACCGCTGAAGATGAATAGATCACATGGACACAGGTCGAGGTGTGGTGAAAGAAAGAGCAGAGTTTATTTTCCCCCCCAGGATTTATAGGCTTCTGACCACAGCCAGGGATTGGATGGTCAGGATAACACTTTCTCACTGCACTGGTCATGAGAGATGTCCATCACAAGACGTGTAACAGAAAGAATGTACACATATCTATGTTTACAGTTACTGTCCTGGGAAAGTCCTTAGAAAACCATGTCAGCAAGCTCAGAAGCTGAGTTTTCAGGGCGACACCCATATAACTATCTAATATTCACGTGGCAAAAGAAGCTGAGGATTCCTAATGACTTTTTATAGCCCTAAACACAGATCAACTTCAATCTGATTATTTTGAAAATGTTGTTTTTAACCTTTCATTTTTTTAAAACAAGGGCATGATATTACAGATTCACTGGGGAATACTTGTCTGATATTGGAAAACTAGTACTTTTTACCCAAATGAATGCACTGCATTCCAGATCCAGAATACTGGTCTCTTAATACTCCACAAAATAATGATGATTCTTTAAATAAGGTTTTCTGTTCTATTAGAACATTATTGTGATTTTTATTGTGATTTATTGTGGTTTCCTTATGTTATTCCAGTGCTGTATACAATAAACAATAACCCATATAAATATATATATAAATAAAAATCTATAGTGTGGGAGCAGAGATTTAATTTAAGTTCTCTCTTAGTATCCAGTGTATTACAAGAAAATCTGCTTTTTAAAATATTTTGCATATTTCTGTTTTCTGTTTTAGATGAAGTATTGTTTTCTACTAAGCTCCTCCATGGAAGAAATAAAATAAAATAAAAAAACCCCAAATTAAAAAAAAAAAAAAAAATTAACAAGAAAATAAAAAAATTAAAAATTAAAAAAATAAAAATAAAAATAAAATATTAAAAAAATAGAAATAAAAATTAAAAATAAAAAATTAAAAAGAAGCTTTTAATTAAGAGTTCCTCTAACTTAGTTGCCCAAGGACAAGTAAGAATGTATATGAATGTTCTTTTTTTTTCAGTCTGGACAGTGATTTATTAATTTTAATGCTAACTTTCTTTTCTGTCCCTTGTGAGCTGGAAATGTTAGTGGATATTTGACACTGTATCAGGAGATAAGACTTGACCTTGGAACTCTCTAGTGAATGTTTTTCTAGTAGAATATAGTACTGGAGTACTGCAAAGGCAATTGGTCAGAAAAAAACTTTAAAAAAGTCCTTGGTTTATGTCCCTGCTTTTGAACCATCAGCACTTATAAATGTACCTAACCCCAAAGTGCAGACTTATGTTTAATGTAAATGCATTGGTCTTTTGGAGGGGTATGTTAAGGGAAAGTGAGGTGATTACCTGTTGGTGAGAGCTGTGCCCATTTCAGAAAGGCTGTGCCTTGCCTTATTTTTTTAAATACCAGAATTCCATGCTTGATTGTAAATACAGGCTCATTTCCTTGAAAATTTATTTGTCTATATTTTAACATCTGTGTTCAATTTCTCAATAATTTTGCTTTTTCTCAATATCTGAAATGGGGTTTCACTAAGCCTAACGTGTGCAGAATTACTATCATTGCTAGAGTTCTCTTCCCCTTCCCCCCCAATCTCTCTCTCTCACCTACCTGCTGTATCACAAAAAGCAGTGTTGAGATAGCTTTTCAAGGACTAAAAGTCTTTAAAGTTTAAAGAAAAACTTAAAAAAGAAGACAATCAAGGGAAGAAAAAGAGACCAACAATAGATCACTGAAGCCTGAAGAACAATGAAATCCTCTGTTTCAGCTCCTATTTAAATTATCACATCTGGCAAACTGATAGAAAAACAATGCTGTGTTTTCTGGGCTTTCCCCCCCCCTTTCTCTTGCTTTCTTTTGTAGGGACTAATCTAAACTTCTTTGTATTTTGCAATCTGCCAGTACCTACATGCTGCTGCAGTTTATTAGCAAAAGACGGATGCATATTGAACGCAGTAGGAGAGAAAAGACTTTGACTCCAAATTATGCAAATAAAACAACAATAGCAATGCAAAACCAAAGCAATACCCCTACATGCTCTGCTGCTTTCAGGTGAGTGTCACACTATGCATGCAGTGGTGCCTTGGAAGCCAGAGCTGGTATTGCTACAGCAGAATTTAAAACTGCCTGCACAGTAGAAAGAAGCTGAGACATTGCTTCAGAGTGTCAAAGTATTTTAGGGCCTAAAAAAAATTATAAATTATTATTACTACTATTATTATTATCATCATCATCACTATCATCATCATCATCATCACCACTCTGGTTCAGTATCTCAGTCCAGCATCTCCTCTGTGGAACAGGAAGAATTGCAGACTCTCTGGGGTTTGCTGATAGTGTTCAGCTGCAAACCAGAATAGATTTATGTAGCTAAAAGAGTGCTTGTATTGTCATTGTGGCACTACTCTGTGTGAATAGTAATAAAGTTTTTATTGTGATCCAAGTTTCCAGAGGTCCTTTTCGCTCAAATATTTGGCTTTGGTGGGAAAAAAATAAAGTTTAATTTGAGGCATTTAAAGGTCCTAAAATGAACTGTGAGATGAGAGAGGGGATTGGCATGAGATTCAGCAGAGCATGGCTAAGGAAGAGTAAGGCTGTTTGAGTCTGAAAGGATCAAAGTATTAAAAGTCTTTTGCATGAGATGCGCAGTCTTGGAATCAATATGATGTTTAACAGAATGAACAAATACTTCAATACTGACAAAATTCATTCTAATTAGTTCAAGTGATAAAACATTTTACATTGTGAAACTGCTGGATCCTGCACATTTCTTTATCAACAAAAGCTGCAAACAGAACAGTGTGTTATTCTGATCTCACATATATATGTGTAAGGTTGTGCAAACCATTGCTTAATTGAACTACTAAATGGAACAGTGGCTTAAACGGCATGTAAAATCTTGGCCATTACGAAAAACTCTGCTAAAGAAGATATTTTTGTACTACTATTTTTGTATTTGAGTAATATCTACTCAAGTCAACTGGCTCAGTCAGTAGAATTTCACTCTATTTTTCTTACAATGTTCCTAAACTCCAAATTAAAATTCTCATTAGGAGAAGGACACAGAGCAACAGCAGGAGGAATTATTCCAGCTGTTTTGTGCTGCACTACTTGTAAGAGAATAACACAGTGAAGGTAGGTGCAAAATTTCTCTATTTTTAGGTGGAAAAGATATAGGGTGAGAATAAAAGTAGAGAAAATAAGCTTTTACTGAAATAGATATATTTATATACATTTATACTGAATAGGTAATGATGTTACTGAGCTCTGTAGTGACATGGCTCTTGCTATTCCTCTGCCTCTGTATTTTCTTGACAGCCAGCCCAGATTATTAGACAGCAATGTAAACTAAACTATTGAAAAGGAAAAATTCAGCTTAGAATTATTTACAGCCATTGCTAGCCTTAATGCATCCTGCCTAGGTAAGAAGGCTGAAAATATAGTGTGAAGATATGCAATGTGATAACTGTTCTATGCTAAACAGGTTTTACAAAACAGCCACACAAAGCCAGCTCTTGATGAAATCCTTTGAGTAAACACTATTATTAGTACCTCTTAGTCTCAATTTTGTGTTTTCAAGCAGTCCAGGGACATCATGGTCTAAACTGGGGGGGAGGTGATTGCAAGGGACCAGGAAAAAAGGAATTATTGTTCTATAGATGGGGAATTCTGACTGAAAAGTATGTGGTTTGGTGTCAAAACATAAAATAAATCCAGATTACCATGTCATTTCCCCAAGTTAAGGGCCACTCTAACTTGAAGTGAAAAAACATCTTTGAATCATGTAGCAATTGTTGGGACAGGCATGGAGTACTTGATGAAGTTGCAGTACTCCAATTCCTAAGGCTGCTTTCACTACACACTAATTCAAGCAAAGTGTTTCTTTAATGTAAAATACACTTCAGAGCTTGATTAAGACTTTTTCAGTCACATTTGCTGGCAACTTTTCCACTCTATCTAGTAACAATCCATCCCCTGGCATATTTCCGGAATGCCTGTAGAATGAGCAAAAGCCTACTGAACAGCAGGCTTTTCCTGGGGAAAGCATTTCCACGGTGTGGGCTTCTGAATCGCTTCAGTCTGGAGGCAGGAAGGGCTGTGCAAAGTCTACACAGACTTGGGTCAGCTGGAAAACACCACTTTCCAGAGATCATCCAGATCTACTGGTTTGCTGGCAGGCAAGATTTACTGCTTGCTTGTTGAGGCAGCAAGATCATGGGAAGACAGCCTGTACAGCAAGAGTCAGGCACCCAAGATGACATGCAATGGTTTTTGAATGCCTTGTTTCATTTTAATATCATAAAGCGTAGTTGAGAAAAGCTGCAGAGAAGGGGTGACAGAGGATATATCACATTTTATGACCTTTTTATATGAAGAAATCACTCTTCAGTTTGCTGAAACCAGAAAACAAATAAACAAACAAACAAACAAACAAAAAATGTGTTGCTTTCTATGTCACTAATTCTTTTCACAGAATGACCAAATCACAGAATGGGCAAGTTTGGAAGGGACTACAGTGGGTCATCAGGTCCAACCTTCCTGCTTATGCAGGGTCATCCCAGAGCACATTGCACAGGATTGTGTCCAGAATGTTCTTGAATCCAGTGAGGGAGGCTTCACAGAACTGAGTAATAAAATGTTCAACAGAGAGAGGTACTATTTTCCAGAAAAAACAAAGGATGTTACAGAGAGGCAATGACATAGCTTTACAAGCAGTTTTTCATGAGTTTAGAGAAGACGTAGGACTGTCTGGACTCAATGATCCTTAAGGGTCCTTTCCAAGTCAGAATATTCTGTGATTCTGTCTGCATTAAAGGTATAGAATTCCTCTGCGCCACTCTGAAGGGAATGTGAAGGAGAGACTGAATTAGAAAATGGATGGTTGAAGCAAAAATAATTTCTAGGTAGCAAATAAAGGTTGCACTTAAGGGCAGGAGCTAAAACACTGTCATCTTTAGCATGGGGTTAGATGGCTGTAAGTCATTGTGGGAACTTATCTGTCTGGAGACCATTGTGTAAGTATGGAAGAAATATTACAAAAGTATTTTTTATTTTGGTAATGACAAATTGACCTAGAAGTACCTAAGGTGACTGAGTGTAGTGGTGAGTATCCCCACATGTCACAGTGGAGACTGAGGTGTGGTTCCCCAATGGGGAACCAGGGCTTTTGGTGCCAAAACCTGGGGTCATGAGGTTTTGAGATAAGAATAGTAATTGGGAGAGGTAACTGGCAGAACAAGTATGGAACAACTCAGAGAGCAGAATGATCATGGGAAGTTTTTTTTTGTAATTATGGTGAAGGGACAGGGGGTCTGATTGGTATGATGTTGTTTTGATTTTTGTTGGGAGGAATTTTTATCTTGCTTTGTTTGGTTGTTTTGTTGATGTGAGTATAGGTCGTGTGATGAATGTGGATTTTAGTGATAATTCTTAAGCATGTGATTCACAGAGATGGGAGATGGAATATATTGGGTTTGCATGGCCTGGTTTTGGTAGTGGGGGGTCTACAGGGGTGTCTTCTGTGAGAAGGTGCCAGAAGCTTCCTTCATATCCAGCAGAGCCAATCCCTGATGGCTCCAAGATGGACATGCCATGGTCAAGGCTGAGGCAATCAGAAATGGAAGTAACACCTTGGCAATAACATATTTAAAAAGAAGGAAAAAAAGTGTTACTGTGCAGATAAAATTGCAGCTAGAGAAGAGCAGGGTGTGAACACATGAGAGGAATGGCCCTGCAGACACCAGGGTCACTTAAGAAGGAGAGGCAGGAGGTGCTGATATTCCCCAGCAGCCCATGATGCAGACCATGGTGAAGCAGCTGTGCTCCTGCAGCCCATGAAAGATCACAGGGATGCAGAGATCCCCCTGCAGCCTACAGAGGAGGCCCATTCCAGAGAAGGCAGTTCCTGAAGGACTGCACCCCATGCTAGAGTGACCCACTTGCAGCAGTTTGTGGAAAACTGTTGCCTGTGGGATGGTCTCACACTGGAGAAGTCTGTAGAGAGCTGTCTCCTTTGGGATGGATTCATGTTGGAGAAGTCTGTGGAGAGCTATCTCCCATGTGAGAGACTCTGTGGTGGAACAGGGGAAAGACTCCTCTCCCTGAGCAGAGGCAGGAACAACTTGTGAGGAGCTGACCATAACCCCCATTCCCCATCTCCCTGCAGCTCCAGGGTAGGAGGTAGAGCTGGGAAGGAGGGAGGGATGGGGGAAAGGTGTATTTAAAGGTTTTTTTTACTTCTCATTATCCTGCTCTGATTTTGCTAGCAATAAATTCAATGAATATCAGTTTAGTGCTTCGCTTCAGAAACATTATGATTTTTCATTCATTTTGAGCAGGACATGTATTTTTCACCAGTACTGCCCAATAAGTGGATCCAGAGATACTGCAGTGCTGTTTTTTTAAAATATTTTTTTCAGAGCTTAAAAGCTAGTGAATAAATTTATTGCTTGAGGAAATTTTAAGTAAGTGAATATCATTACTGAAGATCACCATCAGGTTGCCAAGCTGAGGTACACAAAAAGAGAGCATGTGAAAAGAATAAACTTAGTGAACTAAAAAAAGAAGTGCTTTCTTAAGCAGAAAAATATTTCTCAGTGAAGTACATATTTCAACTCACTAGCTTTGATGATCAGTGAATATGTAAAACAGACTTCAGTCATAATGACTCCTCCATTAGGGTACAGTTGATCAACTTTAGGTGAATTCCCACTAGCAGAAAATGAAGTCCTGTACAGGGGCATAAGTAAGAAGAGGTGGGGAAAATTGTATTATGCCCCTGGGTGGCACTGGATATATTTAGGACCTTCTTGGTAGAGATTAGAGATTAGAGTTCCAATTCTCTCATGCAGAAGTCAAGAAATCAAAGTCAATCTCCTATAGCTTAAGAAAACCATAAGCTATTAGGTCAAAAAGGAGCCAATTTCCCTTTGAACTTTGCTCTGAATAATTTTTTTGCATTTTTACCAAATTTAGCTACTTGATGAATTAAGTTCAAATCGTACCTTATTTTGTGCATTTTAACTAATATACTGTTAATCACAAAAACCTTTTTTTGCTTGAAAGCATGTGGTTTGATAAAAGGAGGGGAGAAACATATTATTGTGAAAAGAAAAAATATTGAAGATACATGATTTTCACAGTGAAAATTAACCCCCATAATTGGACCCATCTTGCAGTTTTGAAGTACATGGATTCAATAATGCTTGAAATACAGGATGAAATCTTGATTTTTTTTTTTTGTAATTTCTAAAGGGAATTAAAGATTTCTATTTCAGATTTTTCACAAGTCTTCTATCCCACACTAATTTTTTTTTCCCTTAAAAAATGCTCAATAGGTAAATATTCTGGCTGTTTTATTTAAATATTTAGAGGGGAAATAAGTTGTCAACTTGCTTTGTGCAGTATTGCGAGAGATATTTATTGTTTATTATAATAGAAATGTGTGCATGGAGGGGGGCAGAAAGAAAAAGGGTGGAAACAGGTGAAGGCAACATGAAGAGGGGCTTATGCTTTTACTTTTCACTGAACTAGCTTGGGCTTTGAATTCACATACTGCAGCATGAATTTCAATCAAAATCCTTGAAAGAAGGTGACTCCTTTAAAATACTGAAGGACTCAAGGAATTTATTTCAGGTGCCAGTGATCTTATTTACATTTTCAAAAGCAAGAGTTCCAATTGACTGGGTTATTAAATTGAAACTCTCAGAGCAAACACCTGACTAAGGATAGATCCATGTTCTCTTTCTACTTCCAAGAACACAGGCTGTATTTTTCACACCAGACAGAAATATTTGTTACCAGGGAAATTTCGGGACCCAGAAGGGAGATTGAGGGACTAAGATTCTATGCGTATGAAAAACAAACATTAAAGTGAAAGTTGCTCTCAGACTCTGAATCATCTCAGGAAGAAATCAGACATAAGCAGAGTCAAAGTGGGTTACCACTGATTTAATGACATTCCAGATACCGTGAATTTGCTGTTTAAAGTCTAGGTAGGTCAATGGTGAAACATTTGTGGATGAAATGAGCAAGGGAAATGTGCATCTTTTGCAACTTAGAGCTGTTAAATAAACATTCTCATACACTTATCAGCACACTGTGCTGCTTTTTCTCTCCAAAAAACCTCCATGAATGGACCAACATTTTCTTGGATTTGATAGTGAGTGCAGAATACTGCCTGGCTGCTGCAAAAATGTTCTCTAACTTGTTTGACAGCTATTCTTTATGAAGTAGTAATTATTCAAAATCTCCAGCTGTTTTAATGGAGCATTTGGGTCAGGTGGGTTTCCTAATTAAGTGAGATAAATAGTGTCATTTAGACCAGCCCGGTGCTGGAACTGGTGTACATGAATCATTGTGTGGTTGAAATCACCTGTGTGAAAAAAACCCAGCACAAATTTTATGTACTCTTTAAATTCTGTCCTGAAAAAAAAGCATACAGACGAACCTCTAAGCCCTAAACTGTCTCAATATAGAACTGTCTTCTTTGCATTTTGGAATGTTTAGTTAACACTTCCTGAGCTGTGAGTGGGTTTTTGTGCTTGTGTTTGTCAGAAACCCAGTAAAACCAATGAGATCACAGAGTCAAAATGCATTGAAATAGTAATCCCACCCTCACGATTTCACTGTGTTGTAACCAGACTGCCCTGCAGAGGCTTGGATTACACCCAGTTGATCATTACCTCCTCAACTGGTACTACTCTGATAACCCATTGCATAGTGGAAAAACTTTTCAGTGTATCCAGTACATACTCCAGTGCATTTAATGTATTAGAGGTCTTTGTGTCATCGCTATGAAAGGGAGTTGTGGGCTTAGTAGAAATGTTTTCTGGTTGTTTTGGTTTGTTTTTCAGTTTTTATTCTAATTTAGAATAAAAAAAAGTAAACTGTACTCAAGTTTTCAAGCTGAAATCCCAAATTATGGCAACTTCAACTTCTGGAAAGAAATCATATCTAAGAAACTTGTCTGGAGAAACTAGACTTATGATTTTCCAGCCCAACGTGTGAGTGGCAGTGCTTACAGGGATACTGGCATTCAGGTTTTTTCCCAATTTGTCTCTTGTTTTGTCCTTCAACACTATTCCCTAATCCCCTATTTCCTCAGTTATTAACTATAATTTATTATTTCTCATTTCTGCATGCTGACCCCTTCCTTTCCTCACTAGTGTTACAAATAATTACCCTTGGGACTAGAAATAAGTATCTTTAGCTACATCTCTCAAGCTGGACACCCCCAGCGTTAAGGTCATAAACCTTTCCAATTTTAGTCTCTTGAAACCTTCATACAGGTATTCCACAGCTTTGGTCCTATCAGCAGGCTTTAGTCAAAGCTCCATGCACAACACGACTTGCCTGACTACTAGTGACCACTTAAGTTCAAACATCCCTGACTTGGCTATCCCAAAGTCTTTGTCTCCTTTAGAAATCCAACTTACTTAGAACAGGATCTCTGAAATGAATATGCTACTGCTGTGTTAAAAGACTAGGTAAAATAAAAGCCCACACCCCCACAACCCAACAAAAGTATAGAGAACCAAAACACCATAAGGTTTGCCTGTAGATATCACAGTCTTGAAGTTATTTTAAATACTGAGGCCTTAAAACCCTAAAGATCCTTAAGACTGGGCTGAAAAAAAAGTATATGTGTGTTTTCATTTGAACACAAGCTGCTGCTGCATCTTTGATTTATCTTTGAAACAGATGTGTTTTGAGTTGAAGTTAGACTTCAAAGGAGAAAGTAAATGTTCAGTAGGAAATATTTTTCTTATTCAAAGTAGAGTTTTAAAGTGTAAACTTTACTCTGAAAAGATAAAATTGTATTCTAAAAGTTTGATTCCAAAGTTCAGAAACGGTTCAGAGATTTAGCTCAGAAAAATGCAGAAAATTACAGTTGTGAACCTTAGGCACATTTCTTCAAACAAACAAGTCCAGAGGGTTAAGTAGGAAGATATAATATCTGGCTGTTGTGATAATTATGTATCTTCATGATTGAAATGCCTAAACACCCTGTTGGCACAGTTTTTCCACCAGCTTAACTTAATTTCCCCTATGCAGAGCCCAGAAATAGTCTGATCCTTCTGCTTTGTTCTTCAGCTCACACACTTTATATCCAAGCTCAGCTCCCTGATATTTTTGTCTTTGTGTCTAGATACCCACCCTGACACACATCCAGGCACATACATATTTAGGCATCTTGCTGAAACCTTCCCTCTTCAGCAAAGCCCTGGGCTAAATCCTACAGTTTTCCTCACATCCTCCCCAGCAAGTGTGAGACTTCCTCTCACCTCTTAGCTTTTCCCAACTGCTCCATGCCTTCAGATTTGTTAGTGCTCCTTCCTGCTTTCTCTTTTCTACTTGTGCTTTTTACCAGCCCTTTTCTTGATTTCCCTTCCTTTATTCTTCCTCAGCTTTCCAGGCCCATGCTTAGCACTTATTAGGACTTCCTACTTAGTTCTATTCTCCCAAAAGGCTTCCCAGTCTTCCATTGGATGGAAGATACACTTCAGCAAGAATTTTTTACCAATAGTCCAGTCAATTATTTGCAAAAAAGAAAGTCTGCATTTTTCCTAAATTATGGTTTCCAGGCACACATCCTATTTCCTATTAATAAAACCGGTATCCTGTGTGTGGAGTGAGCAGGGTCAGGGCTTTGAACATCAATGCCTCATTCCATTTTAACTCTCTAGAGCTGTGTTAGGATCCAGCTATGTATGATCATACATCCCTCTGGACACAGAGAATGCTGGAAATTTTTTGCATGTGAATAGTCAGCTAGAAGAGATTTATAACCATGTCCTTAATAATATCTGCTTCTTAATCTCTTTTGCATGTAGTCTAAAATTATGTCTATGTAATACTTGGAGAGATCTAGCTTGAGTTATTCAAGGTCAAGCTGACATATATAGTAGGGAAGTGATAGTATGTCTTATCTTTAACTTCACATCTTATTTATAGTACATTTTCTCCTTTTGTATCTTCACTGTGAAGGCAACAATGTTAGTGATAAAGAAGATAAAGAAGTGGCAGGCATCTGCGTTTAACCGTTCTGTCACTTAGGCTGCTCTCAAGGTCTCTGTATAAATGAGCTTTTGTGAGTTCGACCACCTTTCCTTTAGTATGTAAGAAGGAGTGGTTTGTCCTGAAATATGAATGGAAAACTATATGCTCATAGCTTTCTATTACTACATAAAATTGTAGTATATATATGTATAATAAATGTAAACCTTATATAAAAGTATATGCTGGTTATATTTATTACATCTATAGAGCTATGTGCTGTTCATCCCCACCCTGCAAACTGTTCAAACATTTTAAAATTTTACTGCTGTCTATAAATACAGCAATAAAATAAGAGCGATATTTTAAATAAATATGTGTTTTTCCCCTCTTAAATATTAACAAAACAACCTAGACCGAAATAATTGTCTGAAAATAAATGAGTTTATATTAAGCCTTGTGAATAATTTGAGGTTACAACATTGCAGCATACCAGAGGATCAGTGAATTCTTCTGCTGCTTCCCACTTCTGCTGGATGAACTCCCCATTCTAATCAGAAAAAAAGAAACAATAAAAAAACAAACAAACAAACCCACCAAACAGCAACTTCTAGATGTCTCAGAACAGTTTCTTGGTTATTGATTTCATCATCCACCCTGGTTTTGTTTCCATATCACAATGGCTCTTCATTTCTGGATTTACATGAAGTGGCCTGAATAGCATGACAGATTGCATTTGCAGGATAAAGAAAGACATTCACAGATTTTTTTCCTTGCTGTTCAAATAAGATATCTGAACTTGTTGCATCTTCCTTATTGCTTTCCTGTTCACCACTGTTGTGCATGATGATTTCAGGAAGAAGAAAAGGATGATATTCCAAGGTGTCAAAAGGCATGCAGTTGCATCATAATGAGTGTAGAGCAATTGAACTTGGCAGCAGCACTGTAATGTGCTTTTATCCTCCTCACCTCTTGCTTTTGTCCCATTAGCACTAATCTCTAGATTCTGGTGTGCTGGTGGCATAGAGAAGAAGCTTGTTGCTTGGCACTCTCTTGGCACTCTCACAAGCCTGAAGGCTGGTTCTGTGGGTATCTTTGGAGGGCACACTAGATCCAACCTGTATGATCAGCCTATGCCTTGCAGCTGGGGTCTGATTCAACAGCTGGTGTTGAACATGTTTATTCCAAAAGCTCATCCTCATTCTGAAGCTGATCAACTCAATGCATCCTTTTAAAAAGATAGAGGGGATTGGGTCTTGACCACTGAATGGTGTTCTGCCCATCCAAAGTGTATTATTATTATGAAAGGGATTGCAGTGCCTAATCCTAGATCAGCATGTCTGCCTACAGAGTGAGAGCTGAGAGCAGTAAAGTGACAGATCCTTCAATAGCAGTCTGTCTGTGTGCTGGAGTCCTGTTCCTGATTATCCTGAGGCTGAATTTAAAGTTCTGTCCTTGAAGCTCCTAGGTGTCCATGGGTTAGAGTATCTCATAGCACTGTTTTGGTGAGACGCTTCCTCTGTGGAGGCATGGAGGGAAGAGTGAAGGAGTTATTCAGGCTGCCAGGCACCTGCACAGAGTGGCTACTGGCTTACTCCCCATCATACAGCTCACCTGTGGTCAGAGCTGCACAAAAGACTCATGAAAAGGATAAAGTCTACACACAGAAATTTTTTTAGTCTAAACTAACAGAAGAAGATTAAACACTGAATTTCATTATGAGACCAGAGGCTAGATGTGACTTCAGGTGTCATCTATTTTCTGATTGAAGTTAATATGCTTTTAAAAAAATGAATCAAAGTAGTATTTCAATTTAAACTGCCTTGTGCAAGTGTCTCACTGACCTGAGAGATAACGAAATGTAAATGGTATTCAAACCTCTTAATTGCTGCCAATAGCAATTCTTTTGTCACTCTGCAAGGAAAACGGTAGAGGCATCTCTTTTAGGGAATAAAGCCTCAGGTAAAAAAGCAGTAAGTACCTCATTAGCAACACTGAGCTACAAGTGTGCCTAAGATCCCACAGACTTCAAGCCAAGTGTTAAAATAGTTTGCACTGAATGGATGACTAAATTGTTCCGATGACAGTCTCTCTGATGAAAGGTGCCTAGAGCTACCCTTTCTTAGGTTTGCCTACCGTGCCCATCTGTCTTTTACTATTCAATACAGTTCACTTCTCTCTCAATTCAGTATCTTCAAGGTATTTGGAAGTTGGGAATTAGAGATTATAAAATAATAGCTCTTGCAGTAGGCACTCACAGTTAGGAGACTGTTAAAGTGATTGGATATTTATTTTAGTGAGCAGTCACAGAACACTAAAACAAATAAAAACCCCATTAGTTGTGAGTTACTGAAGGAGATGTTCTGAGCCATTGAAGCTGGGTGAATCAGGCCTAGGAAATTTAAAATATTCTTTGTGTGCTAGCAGATATATATATATATACACATATATATATAACGTTTTAGATGTTCTCTAAGCCAAACTGCAGGCATTTCTCTTTCATCTTCTGTATACATAATAACTCCGTGAAAAGTGAATGCCATGATAGAGAGATGCCATAAAAGAAAAGTGCCTGGCCAGTTACTTCTTGCTTTGCTCACACAATTAGGTAGTGCCTGCATCAGTAAATCAAACGATACTTTTCCCAGCACTTAGATGAACTGATTTCTCAGCTGCCTTCAGCAACCAAATGAGAACACTTTTAGGTGTCTCCTACATCTCAAAAATGCTCTGAAGTAAAAAAAAACAAAAACAAAAAAAAAACCTTGCCTGAAACAGCCACCTCCTTTTTTTGCAGATAAAACAAATCATACAAATGGGTGGTGGATGGAAAGGTAATTTGCTAGTCCAGCACTGATATCACTGGAGCCAGAAAGATTCCCAGTTCTCAACGTGAATTTTAGAGTAATTTAAGGCATAATTTTAAGTTAGTGCCAATAGAAAAAGGTGCATAAAATTGATTCATAAATGCATATTTTAAGTAAAATATTAAATAAAATCACATGCAATTAAGTAAAATCCAAGAGCTAGTTTAAAAATAAACCAAAACCCCCTACTGTTTCTTCCAGTAGGAAAAAAATGAAGTTTGTGTTTGATTCTCATCACATATTTTAACACTTGCTTTCTGGGATGAGGAATGTAGCAGAGAAATCTTATTAGAAGGAAGTTTATTTGTCTTGCTAATTCTTTTCTTTATTTCCAGTCTTTTGCCAGGAAGAACATTCACTGAAATCATTCAGTGTAAATTAAGTGGTATTTAAAGAGATGCAACTATTCAAAGTGTGCATGTGGTTCATACAGTCACACAAGCCAAACAGTTTGCTTGGAATATTTTACTGCCAATTCCCAAAATGTATACTCAGTATGGTCTTTTTGGAAGGGCACTGCAGACTAAATGTGTCCCAGCCGACATATATGACACAGCAGAGTTGGGGCATGCTTCTGGACACAGGGGCTCCAGCCCCTTCATCATGAAGTGACAGCACAGTCCTAGCACCAGGTATGGCTCAGGCCAGCAGTAACTCTCCCCCTGGCCCCTTTTTGGTATTTACACAGTCCAAGGGCCACAAAAATAAAAGAATTTGTGGATATGCACAAGAGCTTTCCACACCATCTGGATTCATCTGCAAGGGTAAGGGGTTTGGGAACGAGTTTGCTACATATGATACATACATATATGCTCCTATATGAGGAGCATCCCAGTTAAGAAATATTCAAGATGCAGTCCTTTTTCCCTAAACCAACATGTCTCCTAAATCTTGCCTTCCCTTGTGCAGATTTCTCCTGCACTGTTGGCTTGTCCTGTCACTACAGCCATAGCTTAACCACAGCTAGTATTCAGGTGATTCAAACCAGAGCAGCTGACTGGGATGATGATGTGAAAAATATTCCCTCACAAAAGTTCCTTATTCCCTGTTGCATTCTTGGTGGCCTGCACACCTATGGCACCACAGCTCACTGGCTGGACAAGTGAGCTGCAGTCACTTGCCATATTCTGTGTTTATTAGTGGGAAATTTGGAAGCACAAAGGTTCTTCATGCCATCCTGTGACTACTGTGGATTTAAGTAGGTGTTTAGAATTGTTACAGCACTCTGTCTCTTCTTGACAGAGTTCAAGAAGCATTTGGACAATACTCTTGGGCAGAGGGTGAGACTTGTGGAGAACCAAGGGATGGACTTGATCCTTGAGTCTCACTTCCAGTCTACTTATTCTGTGTTTCTGTGACTTATACCACTGTTCAGACTGCCTGGAAACTTCAGAGCTGTGCCAAGAAAATCATAACTTTGACATTTACTCTAATCACCTAGAATATATCTGCCTTTTGGGATGTTCTTTCACTTATACATGTGATAACAATTATAAATTACTGAAATAGCCCCTAATCACTATGTCTGATGCACGTTTTTAAACATGGCCCACCTAGAAACTTACGAAGAAATGTAGAGCTGGCTTGTGCTGGTAACAGGATGGGAGAAAGACAAAGTTGTTGAGAAGTCCAAAAAAAGTGCTGAAGAAGCTCAAAATTTCCTATCATCAGTTTGGTAACGCCTTGTTAGACACCTTTTGTTACAATTTCCTTCAGGTTCTGTAGGGAATAAGGTTTTTAGTCATCTGGAAAAACTTTGTGTGATTAAGTCTGATGAAAAGTTGATTAAAGCTAAATAGTAATTAACTTAATAATAATAATAATAATAAAAATTATTGTCTTGCTGCTTCATCTAAATTGTTTTCTATTTATCACTTTTCTACATCATATGCATTTGTAGTAAGTTTCCAGGCTTTTTCATTATTTTCAACCATAATGGACTATATAGTGCCAATCAGCAAATTAACTAAGTATTTTGTGAATGGAAAAGTAAGTAGACGCAAAATAATCAATAAATAAATATGATAAATAAATTTTGTTATTAAAACATAAAAAAATGTACTCTTTAACATCATGCAAGCATTACATTTTTAAAAGACTTATCAGAATTAGAATTTTAGCTGTTTAAAAATACTATATGGCCCTGAGACAATTAATTTTAGAAACAGAAAAACAAAAAACTCGTGAGTTACATATAATGTGAAATTAGATTTTTAAAATATGAATTTCTGTACATCTTTATTGGGTACAATATTACTAGATGATTCTTAATATGATGTCATTTGTATGCATACAGCTTTTTTAATTTCATAATGACAGCTTAGCTGTTCAGTGCCTGGTCAAGAAGTATACTAACTGGTAAATAAATGTTCACAATATTTTTTATTTTCTGCATACTAAATTGGTCCTAATTAAGCAGGATTAAAGCAGCATTGATCCTTCCATGTGAAATAAAGAAACCCCCACCACCAAGGGCCAATTTACACTCTTATTATTCAACACGTGTGAAAATAAAATAGCTTTGGCACAATAAATGAGGATTCTTTGACAGCAATCCAGTGTCTACATACATTTGGAATTGGTTTCTTTGCTCGAATTGATAACAAATATCTGATGTGGAGAAAATGCTCCTTTTTGGTTTTCTGACACCGTGCTGCTTCTCACTGAATTATGCTATGTTAGATCATGAGCCAAGCAGTGGGGGAGGAGGGAAGGGAGAAGGGTGGGTGGGGAGGAGAGTGAATGTGTGACATAATCTACAGAGAGCTTTTAAATCATTGGAAATGCAGAGGAAAGTTCAATTTATCAGGAGCTCCCTTTGAGTGCTGCATTGTGGGTTCAAAAGGGCATAGATCCTGACCCTTTCCTTCCTAATCACTTATTTATGGCTTTCAGAGGCACAGTGTTATGCAGTGTCGCTGTGACAACATGCAGATGCCGAAGAGCAGCGTCTGTGTGGCTGGCAGACCCTAAAATCTCAGCCACAGAGAAGATCTTAGTATGTGAAGCACCATTAAAAACAAAGAACAAAATACAAAATCCCTGCCAGGGATTAGAATAGACAGTTAATACTTAATAAAGAATGACAAAATCTACTACCCAGCACTTAATAATTTACCAGTGGTTTATTATGCTGTTACATGATATGACACTTCTGTAATTTATTTTTCTTTAAAGTCATGTAGTGAAACACTGTGTTGTAAATCTAAGTTGTTTTCTTCCTGCAGGAAGGAGAAAAAAAAACATTAGGCTAAAAGAGTCTAAATGTTTAGTGCAGGGGGCTAGAAGGAGGTGTAATAGAAATAGTTGTGGAAACTGTTCAAACACTCATTTGCTTGTGGAAATCTCAATTTCTATCTATTCTATTGGCTGAAAAAAATTATTTAATATGCTTGTGCAGATGCCTGTTCCAGATTCAGGAGATGATAGCCAACAATAAGTGTGCATGGCATAACTGGCACATCAGCTGGCAGGGGCTGATGAGGTTGTAACATTTTCTCTAGTCTAGACTCTTCTGATTACATCCAATTTGCTTTCCATTTTTACCGACAAACTTAACTTCCAAATTATGGTAATGTTATCATGCTCTTTTCTTCAACTGGTTGTATTTACATTTCCTTATCTCAAGATGAGTTTAGAGAAATTCAATGGAACAAGTTTTCCTTGGTAGGTTTTTTAATAACCCAGCCAGTTTCTGAGATATTTGCTGGTCATTTATTGTTCTTTATGCTCTTATTTGCATCCAGACTTCTCCCAACAGTAATTCAGAAAAATTAAATAGAAATTGAAAACCTAGACATTAAATAGTGTTCTGAGGCAAAAGAACAGTAAGTTGGAAATTTATAACAGCTCCATTTAAACTAGTTTTGTGCATTTCATCTGTAAGAAGTCTGAGATGAGTTGTTTAAAATAAGTGATACTCACCTCATCTAGAGAGTGCATTGAAGAACAGCAAAACCAGAGCTGTCATGGTTTTAAAACAGTAACCAAAAAAAAAGATTACTTATTTTTTTTGCTGTGAGATATGGATTAGAACAAGAGAAAAACAGGCTTAAAACTTAAAAGGAATAAAGAAAGTTTATTAACAAACTACAAGAATAAGAACACCAGAGTAAACTTCTAGAAAACCCTTTTTATCCCCCACTACCCACCATTCCCTTGTTCACATGACAACATAGAGACAAAAACTTTGGAACTTTGGTGTTTAAAACAGTCCCAATTCTTGCCAGAGTCTTTTCATCAGTCTTTGTAGATAAACAGAAGTCTCTTTCTGCTAATCTATGGAGTTTCTCACAAGAAAACTATTTCTGCTATAGTTCTCTATTGCCCTGATGTCAGCTGCCCAGAAATGCTGGTATCAGAGCTCAGTCCTCCCATTTCACATCACTCTGAGGTGTGTATGGGCCATGAGTCTAGGGATGTCATTTTAAGGATGAGTTATTCAAAGGCAAAAGTTCTCTTCATCTGTCTCTGTGAGCTCTACTAGAAAACAGTTTTTTCATTGCCTCTCAAGGCTTCAAATCTTCCAGCACTTCACTGTATCACAATTATTCTACTTTTTACTCAAAATTTACACTTTGAACACTCCATTCCTCCCTACATACTCTATCGTGAATTAAAGGAGTTCTTTCAGGACTTTATTGTCCATCTCCATAGCTTTAACAGAAAGATGTTTCAGCTTATAAAAGCATCTCCTTATTCTCTACCTTTCCTGAAGCTTCTTTTCTTTCCTGTCACTGGTAGTTTATAAAGTCTCTTTTCATGTTGATTACTCTCTTTTTCCTTCTGTGGATAAAAAAAATTAATCTGCAAGTCTCATCTGGGTAATGAAAAGGTTAAAATCTTGCCCAAGCTTTTGTAGATGGTTCTGTGATCTCTGCCAGAGCAGTGGCTGGAGTTGTCTGCGATGGAAGATTCTTCATGGCTGCTCTGGAGAGTGTGGTCACTGTCTCAGCACGCCGCAGGTCAAGAGCTTTTTTTTCCTTTCTTTACTTGGCAGTCTCTGGTGAATTCAGTCACAGCAAAACCTGCAGCCGAGCCAGGGACCGGCCTGGCCCGGCCAGAGCCCGGGGCAAGTCCCGCAGGCCCCATCTCCCGGCCGGGAGCCGCTGGGCCCAGCCCAGCCCCCGCATGGCCAGGTAGGGAACGGGAGGCCAGCCGGAGCTCTGTTACCTTTCACAGCCAGGAAACAAAGAGAACAAGAGTGCTCTGACTTTATATCTTAAGGTAGGGTTCACAAGTTGATCCCACTTTTCAATGGTCAAAACTGCTGTCAATTCCCAGTAATGACCAATAATTGGTCAGGAGAAAAGACTCCCATCAGTCTCCAGCAACTTCAAGTTCCTTAGCTCTCAAAACCACCTTAAAGGTAGAGTCACCCCATGACAAGAGCTCAAAGTTTCTGCAGCTTAAATCTCAGATTTCTGAATGTTATAAAAATGAAAAAATTCTATACACCTTGAGAAACAAAATGGATTTTGTTTCTTAAACAAGAACGGGTTACTATAAAATCTTTCTGCAGGTTAAAAAAACCCAAACCCACAACCTCTTCTTGCATTACAGAATTCCTTAAAAAAAGGCCATTTTGCTGTATGTACAAAATGCCAGTCTTAGCTCAAATTCTGGTGAAGTTTTGAAGGACAAATTCTATCTCAAAGAAGTAGCTCTGCTGCTTTTTTTGGAACAGAACGTCACAGTCTTCTCTGTGGAAAGGAAGCTGGTTAATCAGTCTGCAAATTTGATTAAGGCAATATTTTCTAATTGGCCCAAGTGATTCCAAGCCTTACTTTTTGAAATAACTTTGGAACTCAAGCTCTTCAAGTAGGGAAGTTTGAGGACATAGAGAGACTCTTTTGATTTCAAAATGCAAAGGCTAAGTAAATGGCCCTGGAGCAATAAATGTCCAAAACCTTAGCTGCAGAGAAATAGGAAAGACAGTGAAAAAAACTATGCTTATTCAAAAGGGACACAGGACAGAAGAGAATTTTCCTCTAGCTGAAATACCTTTTAAGCTGTGGTGGCAGAACACCTTGAGAAAATTTGCGGTACTGAACATTCTATTTTTCTTTTTGATTTGGAAAATCCAACATTTTTCTGCTTTAATGCTGACATTCTTCACAGCATGAATATTCTGCCTTTCAGTCAGCTATACCAATCCTTTAGGAGACTTTCCAGGATACCTTCAATATGCAAATGGGTAATAAAACCCATTTTGCTTGAGTATGCAAATCTGACATACATTAAATAATCATAAGCCTGAAACATATTTCTGATGAAATGAGAAAATATGTCAGCAATGGAAGAAAAGCAAAAGCCTGATTTAGCTCCAGTTGTCTCTAGCTGTGCAAGACCAAGCTCTACACTTACCTGAATTCCTTCAGAATCCTGGTTTTTACTTATATGCTATTTGATCACTCTACCTAATATTATACTTTTATTGTCTTTTGTTCTGCTGTCTTTGGGTTCCTCTTGTGTTGTGGATTGTATGAGACATTTTTGCCACAGTGATCTTACATCTTTAAATCTTTCTGAAACTCTTCCATCTTTTTAACTCACTAGTCTTTATCTTGATGTACAAGAATTGATAGCCCAATTCTTACTTTGCCCCTTCCTCCCCACCTTTTAACTAATATTTTTGCTCCTATTGCTTCTGAAAAGAAGTAATAAGCAGCACTGTAAAAATGGACATGTTGCACTGAAGTGAAAAGGCAACCTGTGAAGCCTGTGCTTTTGCACACAACATCAATGCATCTGGCACACGACTGGGGACTGGCATATCTGCATCATTGTTAATTAGTGTGAATCTTATTATCTCATGTTTCTTTGAGTGTTTGTTTCATGTTACCTACTTAATGTCTTATAAACATCTCAAGAACAGCCATAATCTTTGTTCCAATCTTAGGTACATTTGTATCACCAGTTTGCTATTTAAAATCCAAAGCAATTCAGTCGACTGTTTCTTCTCCAAGAGAAGTAACACAGAAGTCTTTGCATTAAAAAACATTCTGGTATTTATTCTCTCTCTATGGAGCACTCCACTCAGCAGTGATGCTTATAGGCATACAATACACAGAAAATGAAGGAATAACAAAGTGTCTGTAATTCGGGATTTATGGTTGGAATTATGGTGTAGAAGGTTCTGGATCATCGTCTTTTGGTCACTGATCCTCCCCACTGGAGCATGGGCAAGTTGAGGCAGAAGAGAGGGATGCCCAGGTGACATCTGAAGGCAGGAGGCTTGGAACAGAGCTGAGTAAGCCCCAAGACAACTAAGCTCAGAGCAGGTGAGAGAGAATTTTTGGATGTCTGGGAAGAGTCTTGCCAAGGCCATCCTGAGCTAGAGGATGTCTCCACAGCTGGCATCAACCCTGACAGACATTTAATGAAGAGTTTGGGGGCTGACAGTGGAAAATAACCCAAATTCTATGCCCAAGGGGAAATGGAATTCTTGAAAAGAGAATTGTTTCACAGGGGTCAAACATTGTTTTAATGTTGGAATATGGTGCAATGATAGTGTCCAATTTCAGTCAATGAGACAAAGGCAGGAGAAAGGAAGCCTATATTTTGAATAACAGATTGCAATCAGACTTTCAGTATGATTTACCATAGCCTCTGTATTTTTTTTTACTGCTATATACATCTTCTGCATGTTAGCCTGAAAAGGAATTAATAATATTTCTGTTCATTGTGACGGGTGCCTTTCTTTATCACCACAGTTGCCTGTGAATAATTCATACAATCTAATGTACTTCTTTTTAATTCTGTAACACCAGGACATTTAATTTAAGTACAAAATAAGAAAGGAGATTCCTTTTATCAGATCAGTGAATTAGCTCTGAATGGAAAATCATCTTACTGGTTAGTGGATTCTCACTGTGACTACCCCCTTATGAAGAAATAACAAATGGCTTTTTGTTGCTGGTATCGGAAATTTTAGGATTTGGGGGACATTTTTTTTTAATCTGGGCTACTCTGTAATAATTTCTAATGAATAATTCAAATGTCATGGGAAACCAAAGCTGCCAGAGACTCCCTTTCTTATTATTAATTGTAGATTTTCTCTTCTATTAGTATTACTGCACTGGAACTTCATACTGAAGAAATCTAATGAGTGTGACTTAGAGCATTTTTAATTCTCCATTGTCTGCCAAAGGTGCAATGAAATTGCCTTGGGTTATGTGCACAGACCTTCCCATGAGACATAAAACTAAAAAGATTTCTTTTGTTTCCCAGGGAGATTTTATTTTACTTCAGACATGAATAGCAACACCAGGGATTTTCCTTCTTCCCCTGTAAAAACGAACTTAACTTTCTTCATATGACTGCATGATGATTAACTTCAGCAATAAAAGAGCATTAATCCCAGAACATGAATAGCACACTTTGATGTTGCTCATGGCCAAAATGCACCACCCATTCATTTAAATATCACAGAAAAAACATCTACTTCCAGAAACATTTGGAATTTTTTTTCCTGAGCTATTATAACAGGTATAAGTATTTAATATGCTTCAAGCTTATTTAAATTTATTTTAATTTATGTAAATAACTCCAGGTCTTTTGTTTCATAATCCCAGTCAAGTATTATATCTGAAAGAAATTCCAGAAAAGTGTCCCAGTCCTCACACTGGAAGAGGGAGCTCTTCTTCACAAGCTATAAATTGCCTTAATGTAATGCAATTTTGCACCAGCTGAGGAGCTGGTATAAAATAAATCTGGCTTTGTCTGACAGCTGAACTCAACTTTTCCATTAGCATTAAGGGAATGGCTAAATTTTTAACAATGATGTTACATCTGTACTGAAATACACGGACACAGGAATGTCATTAGATGAAATCCCACCCTTTTCTCTGTATTTAAGTGACAGGAGAATAAAAATGATGGCCATAGTCATGGTTGTTATACCCCTGTCAGTTATACCTGTCAGGATTTGATGGCTGAGATAGCAGATGAATCTTTGTCCATGCAGAAGTGCCTTACAAGATTTCAGGTTTGTATTTGGTGGCTCATCCTGGAACACAATATTAAGTGCAAGAAGTAAATGTGTGCAGCCAAACAACAATGCACAATTTATCTCAGAGACTATAATGGAGATAAGTTGTACGAAAATAAGGCTACACAAAGTTTTGAATGCCCCACAGCAGGGAGCTGCAGCCATACTCCAGAGTCAACTATTGTGAGAACAACAATAAGGCTAGCATGGGGGATATTATTAGATTTAGGTCATTACTAAAGTGGTACTGAAATAAGCCTTCTCTACTCTATAAATCATCTTATACACTAGACATTTATACAAATGTAGAGATCTTCAAAAAATGTATTTGTTCAGAACTTGTATCAGCATTAGAAACAATTCTTAGCACTAGACCAAACTCAGAGCACATATTCAAAAAAATTCTGAATAGAATGTTCTAACATATTTTTTTTAAGATCCCAAACTAAGCACAAACATTGTGACATTTTAAAAATATATATTATATATATATATACATATATAAATAAAAACATTATGACAATCTATTACTGCCTTATTGGCATCAGCTGAAGTAAACTGAAATTAAACTGTTCATAAATGATAAAACTAGGGTCAAGAATCCTGCCTCCAGGTCTGCTGCTCTAATAGAGCTGTGAGAGTGTGTTATAACTGACTAATTTACAGAAAAATGCATCAGGCTTGACTAATTTTCACTGTGTACTGTTATTATGTGTGCCAGGAAATTACAGCTTCCATGGACTAGAAATATTGCTTGTATTATACATGAAAGAAGAGATGCAGGAAAAGGTTTGTTTAGCTAAGATGCAAGATGACATGATCATTGCTGAAACTATTGGGCATCTATTTGTTTTATTCATACTTAGTTTGAAAATTTTCAGAAATTTCTGTGGTTACCAGGACAGGTCAAACTTTTGCACATTATATCTTAGACAGAATTTGCCCAATAAGCCCACAGGGAGGTGAATGACTGGCCTGGCACAGGCTACTATGCAAGATATCCATTTAAATGGCTGGAGCAAAGAATGTGATCCATCGTCTTAATTCACTGTCCCTGGACACAATGAAGTCTATCAGCTTTGGTGAGCACTCTGCAATTTACCTACCAGCCATTATGGATACTCATATCTTCTGCAGCTACCTGCTGGGACACTCAAAGGCATCCAGCATCTTTCACATGACTTTGTCCTGCAGTGCAAGTCCTGCCTTTTGGAGGTGTAATGTGACATGACAGGGTGTGATACCCTGAAGCTCAACAGCTTTGTATTTACAGCCAAGTTTTCCAGAGGAAATATAGGCACCTTGAAACACAAGTCCAGTTTATGAACTCAGCTGCAAAATTTCACTGAGATTTGACTCACAAAATGTGATTTATAGAATGTTCTGGATAGCAAAATAAATCATGGAGAAAACTCATATAATGAGCCACCCTCCATCTGTCCCAGTCTCTGTTAGGAAGTAACATGGTATTCTTGGAGTTAGAAGGACAGCAGACCAGAAGTAAACTGGCTGTGCTGTAGCTCTGCTACAGAACATTCATTGGTGGAGGGTTGAATGCCATTTGAACATTTGAAATTTATATCATTGAATGAAACTAGGTAAAGTTTTGGGACAAGGAATTTGAAGTATTTTATTGTAATTGTCATAAGCCTTTTATTTGTTCTGAGCCTGAAGTAATGTTTAATATTTCAAGAAGCATTTTGACAAAATAAATTAGAACACTATATTGTTATCACTGCTAATATCAACTGATGCCAGAAAGTAATATTATCTGAAGCAGCATTTGTTGAAGACTTCTGAAATATTCTATGGTCTATTGAAAACTGACTTGTGGGTTCACAATATGCTATTAAAGTACCCATTAAAAGGTTAGATATGTCTAAAAGAATAAAGGTTCATCACTGTCACAAAATCTGTGGCTGATACCATAGCCACATAAAATCTGTCCTACTCTATGTCCAGGTGACAGAAATTATAAGAGACAGACTTAGACTGCAGGGGGAAATAGTGGTGGATTGACAACATTAGCAATAACACATAAAGGTTAATGTCTCTAAGACATCGCTCTCTTCCCAAAGTTTGCTTAATAGTCAAGGCTCCCTCCAGATTAATAAAGAAGAAGTGATTATGAGAAGTGTCTGGAAACATGCTGAAATAAAAGGTAAATGGTCTACTGAAACTAATCAGAACTCGTTAACACACATCCCAACATGCCCAAAATAACAAAGAAAAGTTCAGACACAGGGAGGAACATGCAGGTAAAAATGCGCTTATTTTCTCTTAGTGGTAACAGGAAGAGTCACTTCTGAAGACCATGCAATACAACAGATTATTATCATGAACTTTACATGCATATGATAAGGCCCTAATTTATCTTTGCTAGAAATCATCAGATAAAACTTACTTAATACTCCAAAGAACTTGGTACTGATAGCTGTCCTCTGTAGAAGATGGAAGTTCTTTGGTAACTCCTGCAGCATGAACTGTCCTTTCAAAATTAGAGTCATAAAAACAAGCAGAAGAATCAATGTTACAGTTCTTTGTATGAAAAATTGAGAGGTGAATGTACACTCTCAAGGGATACAGTCAATCTGCAGATGAGCACAGGGCAATCAACTGTTCCATCTTCAAAGACTCAAAATAAAATTAACTTTGAAAATCATTGGGACACTGTTGCCCTACAATAGACATTTGAGAAATGGCTTTTTCTTTGGTGTAGGTAAAATGATTCATGTAAAACCTTGCAATAAATCCCTAGAAATTTTAATAGTTTGCACAGAGGGTTATGGGTCAGTGAAATTCTTGATCTCCTCTGAGCAAAACTATGAGTACTATGCTAATATTCTTCTTATTGTTCACCACTGCATTTGTGATTCGTCTACCATTAAGTACATGGCTTAAATCCTTTACTGCTTTCCAAATGAACCAGTTTCAAGATTTCTGTAAAAATAAAAAAAAATAAAAAATAAAAAATATCAATATTTTCAAAGAGTTATTACTTTCAGGTCTAAGACAGAGCTGGAAAGAAGGCAGAGGTGTTACATGAGCTCTCAATAACCTGCTTGTGCTTTCTTGCATACACATTTGTTAAACTCCTCTGTTAGTGGGCACTGCTTTACGGGGCAGGTTAGCGTATCTTTGTCACCTTCTTACATAGCTGAGGTTCTGTGCCAAAAAAACATTTAGTGTTCAGGTATACAGGTTTAAAGCCCTGTTACAGTGTTTCATGTTGTGTGGGAAGAAAAGAAATGGAATTACACAGAAAATAAGAAATGTACCATTTTGTCTTCCTATGTATTCATATCATGGTATCAACCAGTTTTATTTATACTTACCCTCAAGTGTTTCAGCACTTAAATATAAATCCTTTTAAGAGAATTAGGGAATTTTAATAGACATGATGTTCAGATATATTTTTTAAAAATGACAGCACAGTAGCCATTTGAGTTTATTTGTATAAAATGGTATGATGTTGAAACCATCTGCTTAGACGTAAATCAGAGGGGAAATACGTCTGCGTGACTTTAAATCTACAGAATGGGGCTCCAGTAATTCAGGATCAATCAATCAGTAGTTTGCATTGCTACCTGAAGTGTCTTTAACATACAAAGACTTCTTAGATAATTTTTTGGCACTATGCCTGTCTTCAACACAACGTATCATCTGCAAACATGCAAATTACTTGGCTTCCAATGTGTCTCCGATAGAAGGTTCATTCTAATTAAATTTAAAGGCAGACTGGGGTTTTTTAATTAGGATGAATTATAAAAATGTTGCTGTTTATGGTAGTGTTCTTTATGCTTTACAGTGTAAAAATGCATTGTAATTTCTAAAATTACTTCAAACACTGGTAACAAATTTTATTTATGCCTCTGCACTGCCTTAAAACCACAAATGGTTGGTACTGTCACCAGAATGAGAAAGCTAGTTAAATTAGAATATAGTAGAGTGTGTGTACGTGTATGCATGCGTGCACAAGAGAGAGAGAGAATGAGAGAGACAGATACCAGGCACATGCGAGTAGCTGTATGTTAAAATTATTTTCTAAATTGTTTTCTTATGCAAATGGACTATGCCATATTACATTTATTAAAATGTATTTATGGAACATTAAGCATAATACTAATTTCTGATAATTAAAATAAATGAAAAAATTGCCCAGGCTATTTATCAAGAAAACTTCTTGTGTCTATATGGACCGTGGAGTGAATTCTGATGTCTCTCACACTGGTGAAAGTCTATCAAAGCCAGGGAATCATTTGGTATTTGAACCTGGATAATGAAAGGCAAACATTTAATAGGGTCTTGTAACAATTCCTATCAGTTTTGTTTACCCAACCATTGAAGTTCACAGTGTTCCTCTTTGTTATTTTGTACTATAAATAGGTGCACCCATTTCAAGTTAGACAGGTCATGGTATTTTCAAAGCAGATTGTCATAGAATCACATTCTGACAGTGACCAAAGGAGAAAAAAGGAGAGGGAATAGACTTCATGGAAAGCAAAGGAAACCAACAGCCCCATACTTTGGCAAAATCTATCAACGGGAAAGTCTGTTGGGATCTTCCATGCCACTTAGACTCTACAACAGAGCTTGAGGGAAAATGATTCTGTAGCCATCTCCTCCACTGTCAAGGGAAATAATGTGAATTGCTGGTAAGAAGTCACAGGATTGCTGGACAGCTCACTGCAATGTCTGCAGCACATTTCTCCGGAGGTATGCAGTTGTCTTGTCATGAAAACAAGAGAGGAATTGCTTAGTCTGAATGTGCTGTGTTACCCGTTCTCTCATTTATATCCCACCTCTTTTGTTCTTATCTGTTACTCTCAGAGAGCACACACACTGCAAAGTTATCACTACACAACACACTAGATTTATTCAGTAATAACTTTTCCTGTAGCTTTTTCATTTACTCTTTCTTATTTGAGTATTATTTGTTCTTGCTGTATTTTCAGCATTGCTTCCATACTTCCCTTAACACCTCTTATAGGACTGTGAAACAAATTCTGATTCCTCAGAAAGTGCACAGTTCTTCCTGTGTAGTCTTTAGGTCAGAATTTACAAAAAAATATTTCCTGTACCCAAATTTCTAACAGTCAAAATCTCATCTTGGTTTTCAGTCTAGCCAAATTGAGTACAAGTTCACTGTATTCTTCAATTGACTGCTTTGGTGGGTCACCACACCTGGGATTCACACAACAGCTGAGCAGATGGACACATGAGGGCCTGTCATGGAGGTACACACACACACACATGCACAAAAAGAAGAAAAAAACCAGCAAAAAAGCCCAAGTGGATTGGGTGGCCCAAAGTCCAAACTGCAACTTTTAGTTTTTTTGCTTACCCCTTTCTCCTGGCTTGACTTGCATGTAATTTATTTCTGTTGATGCATCTTCTTCTCAGAACCTCAAAAATGCTTCTGCTAATATAGCATTGCTAGATTAACTAAATCATTGTAGACTTCTTTAAGTCCAAGGTTTATTGAGACACTTTGAGCAGAACAAACTGATTCTGCCATGTCTCAGATTCCTTTTGCTTTTGTTCTTCAGAAATTCTTCTGAGCACATTTAAGGTCACCTCTATTCCCCATTCCTTGTGACTTGTCTTTGTCACATTTATCTACCTCACAGAAAGGTGAGTATTTAATTCTAACGTAGTTGCCAGGTGGAAAATTATTGTTAATGACAGTTCCTCTTTTGAAATGATTTTTTGTGCAGTAGCAAAAAATGTTTATGTTCCATGAAAAAAAATGAATTGAAAGGCAAAATTAAGTACTGCCTTCCTGCATGCTTTAAAAGATTGGCCAAATCTTTATTTCAGCACATATGTAATGTCTAAGATGTGCTGGTTAAACTAGAGATAAAATAGAAAACTTCAGGAAGTGATGCTCAGATATATTTCTATTGCCATCAACAGAGTGAATCAATGCATCTTTGAAAACACAGCTGATAATAATTTTTGTTCTTTGGTTTTCAGCAACAGCCATGAAATCTTACTTCAGATTTTTACCATTTAAAATACATTTATTATTCTCTTTCAGTTTTTTTCTGAGTTCTAAGAATCTTTTCCAGTATAGAAGGAAAACAGAACTTTCTTTTGTCAGTCATCTCAACCTTATATATTACTTTTTGAACTACAAAGTAAAATAATGTTCACTGAGGAAAGAACTTATTAGGAATCATAAAAGGATTTTGCTGAAGTGTGAGCTTCCATCATTCTGTCACTTTGAAATTGGTGTAGGTTCACAGCTGGACTACAACAACCCAAGGTGAATTGCTAAGTGAAAGAACAAGGCAGGTGACAATTACACAAAAAGTCACTACAAATAATTGGTAAGGAAAAAGTTTCAAACTATAAAGCAGTACATTTATTTAAAAAAAAAAAAAAAAAAAAAAAAAAAAAAAAAAAGGAAAGATAAAAACCCAAAAAATGTAACAACTCTTCCCTCCCAAACTTTACTTAATCCTTTGCTAAATGATTATCTCTTAGTATTGGGAGAAACAACAAGAGATATTCTTAAATCAGCTTCTAAAGAAAAATAACTGACTACATCAAGGAAGATGGAAGAGTATATCTGGAAGGATTGCCTTCAGTTATACATATTATGGAGGCTGAACTGTCTATGCAAAGACTTGGTAAGTAAGCATAAGTGATGTCAGCCTGCACATCTAGTACTTTAAAATCTTTATTCAATAGATACATGGTACAACATAGCAAGTAATCTTATACTAATTGAGAGCGGTTATTTAGACACACTTAAAAATGTATAACTTCCGTAACTACAGGCAAAGAGGTATTTTATCTTAAATGTATTGTCAGTTGTTAACAGGATTATTGAGGTTGGTTGAGACAATATTCATTATGAATATTAATGATAGGAATTTTCCAGACTTTATTTCCATATAGCATCTACAAGTTCTATTTTGTCTGTGTGACCAGGATATTAATCTGAAATAGGGAATATTAATATTGCATTTATTTTTCTTCTTCCTATGTAATGTGCTCCCAGTGTGCTTTCAGAGCTGAAACAAATAATTTCTGTGTTGAGATGACACTGACTTCAGCATTAATCCATAGGAGTTACATCACTTCCTAAATGACATGTTGGTAATTAACAGTAAAAACACACTACCTCCGATTAATTTGCCCTATTCTGATTTTACATTATGATCTGCATCTTTGTGCTCAATTACCAAGACCAGAGGACATGAGCATGTCTCATGGCTCATGACATAGACAGCAGAAATTCCACTGTTTGGAAAATCTCAGATCAACATTTGCATGATGCTGAATTTTACATTCCATAAACATCTCTGTTTCCCATTTTAAAGGCTCCCAGGTATCTAGACTTTTGTATCCCTGGATATATCCTTTGGTTGGCATGGCTCAGGAAATGATGCTTAGCTAAGGACTAATGAAATCCATACATTGGAAATCTTTAGATGTCACTTGAGGGGCTGGATCTCTCTTTTGGAGAGAATATGAACTTTTGGAGCAAGTATAACATACAGCAGGTGTTTCCAAAACCTCCATACAACTCTGCGTGATCTTCCCACACTGTGTAGCTCTATGTAGTTATCTTATACTCTGTACAAAAATACAGGATAAAATGGTATTTTATCATGGAGTTTTTTCTTTTCTCTCTCTGATTTTTCTTAACTTTTCTGTTTCTATATGCATCCTTTGAAAATGCAGATATATAAAGAATGTCTGAATAGTTTTCTCACGATTTCATCTTATTTTATGCTTTGAATATCAAAATTAAATTATTATGCAAAGAAAATGCAGGTATTCAAAATATTTGGATCCATTTAATGCATTCAAATTCCAAGGAACAGATTAGATGTAGAGATCCTTCAAGTTTATTGTTCTAACTTAATTCTTGTATTTATGGGCATTTTTATCATCAGAAGTTACTCTTAACAGGAATAAAGCTAATATCTCTTGCTTTCTTGTGAATAAAGGAAGCTTTAAGAATACAATGCTTATTTATTAAAGTGTCTACAAAAAGCAAGGCTTATTAGAAATGAACCATGTCTAATTTATTAAATTGGATTTTTAGTACTTCCTATAAATAGTTCTATTCTTAGTCTTAGTATATGTGCAAGCATGTTAACGTGGGATATGGAAGAATTTATGACCTTATTCCTTTAAATTCCACAGACTAAAGTGGATATTTTCAACAGCTAGCCTCTTCTGCTATGTGTGCTTAGCAAAGACAATTGAGTTAACAAGGCACAATTGCAGCATCACACCTGCCTGTAAAAATGATCTGGTCCCCACTGTGGACTCATCAATTCTCCAGCCTCTCAACGCAAAACCACCTTGGTGAAGTAAAAGCATCTTTTCAATCCTTCAGGCTTAACATCCTTAGATTTAACAATGACTTATAAGTCAGGTAGTTTAATATTATTATACGTACCTGCATTTAATAAGTGGAAGTAACTTGTATATTTGACAAATAGATGAATGCATATATATGTATATCCTTGTCTTCCATCTTTTAGCTGTTCCTTTTCCTCAACTGTTATTTAGTAATGGGATGTGGAAACTGTAATTTATCATTATGTTTATAGAATGCTGAGCATAAGAAGTCTGATTTGTCTGAATTCTGGTTGTCTAGATGTCACATGGCCTATTAGTAATGATTGTTATTAATGATATTTTCTTGAAATTTCAGAATAAGTAGGATGTTAAATAAAGACATTAATTTTTCACTTTCTAGTCAGGAAAGACAAAAAAAAAAAAAAAAAAGGAAAAATGGATCCCTATTGCTTCATCTCAAACCAATAGATTATAACTACTGTTTAAAACATACACATAACCAAACATAGATTCAGTCTAAACTACTCACATGCAGAGAGACACTTGTCTTGAGGTAAGAGAAGAAAATATCTCCAGAACCAGAACTCCTGTAAGCATATGGCTTTTGATTTTTTCAATGTTTTCATGTATATACCTACCCATTTATATATACATATAAATATGCACACATATATAAATACAACAGACAATCGGAGCATACAGTCAACTTGTATTCAGTTTGCCTAGACTGGAAACCAAGATGACATGCTGACTCGTAGCAATTTAGGTACAGGAAATCTCACTTAGTTAAGTCCTGTTAAAAAGAGAATAAAGGAAGAATTGTGGGTTATTATTTTGGTGTCCTCCCTCCCTCCCTCCCTCCCTCCCTCCCTCCCTCCCTCCCTCCCTCCCTCCCTCCCTCCCTCCCTCCCTCCCTCCCTCCCTCCCTCCCTCCCTCCCTCCCTCCCTCCCTCCCTCCCTCCCTCCCTCCCTCCCTCCCTCCCTCCCTCCCTCCCTCCCTCCCTCCCTCCCTTTCTTTGTGTGCGGATTTTTGGGGTTCTTGCCTATTTGTTACTCTGAATGCAACAAAAACACTGTGTCTCAAAATGTATTATTGGCATTCTCTTAGTCTTCCATATCTGACCTTCTCAGAACCCGCCAGAATCCATATATATCTAAAATGCATGGGTTTCATCGCATCAGATAACCTGGATCTACTTGCAATGCTTGCTTGAATTCCTTGCTGTGTTCATGGGTCAGTGAGTGCCTGCTGTTCATTTACATCACATTTTTAATTTATGATTTCTACAAGTCATCAATATTGGAGAAAGAAAGCTTGATATAGGTAGCTATCAATTAAAACAGCATCTTGCTCACGAAAATTCATGACAAACTAGTAACTCAATTATAAAAAAATGGCATGTAGAACAAATGTCATTAATTGTGCACTTTGGACCCACTACAATACTGTTCTTTCAAAGCATAGGAAACAAACTGAATTAGCTCCCAGAGATGCAAGATGATATACAGAGAAGCACTGGTTTCACAGTCGTTCATTACACCTGCAAACAGAAGCGTGCCTTCACCCACTGTGTTGAAGGACAACCATGAGTCATGTTTGTAACCTTATAAGATTATTCTGCAGATCAGCTAAAGCCATGGGAATTGCCTGATATAATTTCTATACTGTTCTACCAAATCCCTTTGGCTTCATCATTTCTACTGACATCTGGGATCTGGCTAGCTTTTGACACTCCAGTGGGTAAGCCAGGTAACGGATGAAGGGACTTGCTTCATGACTTCCCAGTTTCTTGCTCCAGGGGTGTTCTTGCAAACCAAACTCAGAGAAATAGTCTGGGGCAAAAGAATTTGTGGTGTGACTTTTTACCTAAAGGGGACTTGAAAATGTGTATTTTACAGAACAACTGTTATTTCATCTGCTTTGTCTACATATTGGTTTGGTTTTTAAATGTGTCCCCATGTGCTATTTTGAGGCCTTATTATGCGCTCATTATTATCTCTCTCCAATAGCCTCGAATGCAATGACTAACCTAACGTTTGAAATAAATATAGATGTCTCAAAGGTAATAACACTGCTACACACTTCAAGCATGATTGTCTGCTGTCTGCAAGAGAGGAGACACAAATGAGAGTCTCTGTTGAGGGAAAGGAATGCAGAGCTCCTCTGTGGCATGCTCTGTCAAAAGCTGCTCAGCCAGTCCTGACTAGTTACAGCACAGTAATAGCATTGTGTTTCTTTCTGAGTTAGGACACGGTAGGGGCTATTATGGGGAAAAAGATGTTCAGAAAAAGGATCCAGACTGTAGGAAATCAAGTTTCAGTCTCGTCTTTCAAAGTAACTAATTTTTTTATTTGATTGGGGTCTTTTGTTTTGGTTGGGTTTGAAGTCTTTTCAGGATTTTTGTTTGGTTTTGGTTTTCCCTTCAACCTTCTGTCTTTTGTCTTCTCTAGAACTGTATCAGCCTGATAAAACTCTGTTCTCATACGTAGAATATTGTAAATTATGTGAATGGACTGCATGGGATATGTTTGAAACACATCCTTACCAAGCTGCCCTAGGAATATAGAGTGATATTCTCTGAAAGAATATTCTTGAGTGATTAAAATTTTCATCAGTATTTGATCAGACTTCCACTAATCCAGTCCCTTTTCTAGTCTCACTCCTTTCCATGACTGTGTTGTAACATGCTGAAAACACAGCAGCAGCAGCAGCAGCAGAGAAAAAAAATGATTTTAGGCTGCTGTGCTCCCCTGCATGAATGTGTCCTGGAAGTGTCAGCCTCTTTAGTTTATGGTGTGTTGAGATAAAGTCATGGTATACTAAAAGAACAATGGAGCATGACAGCACTGCACTGATTTCTGACTCATCTAAATGTTGATGTCATTATTCAGTGTTGGCCTGATTATTTTAAGTACATAAATTCATCAACGTGTGAATCAGTCTAAGTAGGCTGATCATGAAAGATCCATGGGGGTTTTGTTACCAAGTTTGGTTTTGTAAGTTTGGGGGGTTTTGGGGTATTTTTTGTATGTTGGTTGGTTTGGTTTGGTTGATTTTTGATGGGTGTTTTTGTTGGTTTTCTTTCCCAAAAATGCTATGATCTTTAAGAATTTAGAATTTCCTAAAATATATTCAGTAGACACGAATAAACATATTTACCCATAAGACCCCATCAGTGTTAGTCTTTGTCTTGAGTCGGGCAATTTTGGGTCTAAGACACAGGTACAGGCAATATAAAATTGTTTTAGACAGCTAAAAACATGAATGAATGCTGAATGCATGTTTTTAAAATACCTCATTTCTGGTGTGCTGTGATTCTCTCAGAATTTTAGTAGTGGCTATCAAACAGTTCCAGAAACTTATCCAGGGCTGAGCAGCAGGCTGTAGCCTGTTGCTGATTTTTATGTATTATTTTTATGTATTCTTTTGCTTGTTTTCTTTTTGCATAGATATTTACTTTTTTAATGTTTTCTAGAAAATTAGTGGTCAGAGAAGAACATTCATGGAGGCTGGAAAGGTTCCGTGAATCTTGAGTACTTGCAAAAAATACATTTTCAATTCCAGTGAATATTTTTTGTCACATTTATGAATAGGCTATGGTTGAATTACAGTTTTGATCCAGTAATTCTGTTAAGTGCATCCTGTAAGTGCAACTTAGGACTATCCACTGCACTCTAAACTAAGCTCCTGGGCATTGTAGCCAGCAGTAGCCATGCCTCCTTTGAATACTCAAAATCTGATAAACCATTAAAAGGTTAAGAAAACAGTTATTAAAAATATGCAGCTCATTTATTTGCTTTCTTAACATAATCACAGTGTCCAAAACGTGATTTTCAGTGAACACTTCTTAGTTTCAGTAGCCACCATCAACAAATTAAAAACAAAATCATATTAGTTTACAGGATTGCCATTAAATAAACTATGACAACTACAGTTTTATTAAAATATGGGTGAAAATTGTACTTTCTATTGCCCTTCTAAACAAGAGAACTGTCTTTAGAATTCTGAATTTATTTCCTTAAAAATATTCCTAAGAAAAGGGTAACGAAACTCCAAGGTGCTATAATTTACAGTTCTTCAAGTGTAAAGCATTTTCCAAACGTAGCTATTTCCTAGCATGTTGTCTTGCTTGTATACTAATTAACATGGGGAAAGAGATATGGGAACCAAAATATATTCCAACAAGATAAATCAGAGCTTATTTTTCTATTGCAAAAAATAATTTCAAGACATTTTATAATAATTAAAAACAAACAAACAAACAAACAAACAAAAAACCAAAAAACCAAAACCCAATAAGAAAGAACAAACCAAAACACCCAAACCCGTTTTTTGCTTTCTTGGACTTTTTTAGTAGGAGAGAAGTCAAGGGAGTAATTTTTTTTTTTTTTTTAATGGTTTCTGTGTTCCACAGCCGTCAAAGCAGTTGTGCTGTCCTGATCAGCATCACAGAGAAAAAGCCTCTAAATGCTGAAATTGGTGACCTTCTCAGCAGAATACTGTTAAGAAGCTCTTTGTTGCTTCAGGTTATTTCCAGTTCATTTCTCCTTGGATATGAGCTTTTCATGGCATTTAATAGACTCAGTTCTAAATACAGAAGTCAGGTTACAGTTCAGCACCACATGGTCACTCTCTTGAAGGGATAATTGCTGAAGAAGGATGGCTATCCCTATAGCACAGATGATGAAATGGAACTTCACCATTCCCTAATGTAGTTTTTCTTATCACAGCATTCAGTGCCTTGCACTTGGTTTGTGCTCTCCCTGACTGGAGGTCTTTGCATGCTATAAAGTCCACATTGCTAAAACTATTGTTCATTGATGCAATCATGAAGAAAAAGTCAAGTATAAACACCACAGAACATTGTTTCCAGCTCAGTGACTCAACACTGGTTAACTGTATATGACTTGACAAGTCATGTTTTCAGTTCTCAACCCAAATACTTCTACAGAAAATACAAATTTCACACAAAACACTCATTTTTTTTTTCTGACTCAAATGTGCAATTTAAATCCTCAGCAAAATTAAATATGCATATATAAGTTCCAATAACTGTAAGAATGTCCTGAGGCTTTGAACATCATGTACCTGCTTGAAAATACCTTCACAAATATAAATTTTCTATGTACTTAATTTTAAAGAGATTTTAAAAATACCAAATATCATTAGGAAATTATACTCTGTTGAAAGTCAAAACCCTCCAAGGGATCTTCTGGGAACTTGTTTCACTAAACAGCACTGGCTGTGGCCATTGAACTGCTCAATTTTGTTTTCAATTTTATAATATTTATGTATTGAAAAAAACTAATATAATAAACAATTTGATTAACAAAACTGTTTCTGTGTTAACTTCAACACATTTAATTATTTACAGGGAGGTCATTCATGTAGAGATGACGTTTTGCAGAGCTTCAGCTTTCTAGATGCATGTCTAATTTCCAGACAAAGAAAAATTAATTCAAATGTTGATTTGTCAAAATATCCCAAAAATCTGTGCAACATTATCTGATTTATCTTTAAATACTGCAACAATAAACAAAACATTGCAATGAATAAGGAATGGCATGTATAAACTGGTAGAATTTCTAATATATTAGTAAATTGTTTCCTGGTAATTAAATAAATAAATAAATAAATAAATAAATAAATAAATAAATTATTTCCCCAAACACTAAAATTTCTTTATAATAGATTATTGTAGCACATATCAAATAATTAATCACATTCCCTGTTCCTTTGCCCATTTGCACTCATTTTCCCTTGATGTTACTAAGAACTTTGTTTAGAGAAAAAACACAGGAGCAGACAATTAATGTGGAATTAAGCAGTTTTGAAATGACACTGAGAATTTTTGTCTGGCATGGAACATTCACTAAACCTTGTTAAAACAAACCTGGACTGTATTTGAAATAGACACAACCTGAAGTTTATAAGAAATTAATAACTTTCTGAAAAGTAAGAAAATATCCAGTTATTAAGCAATTCACACTTTTTGTTTGTTTGTTCTATTTTTGTTCATAGCTAGGAACAAACCTTGCAGCAAGAAATCTATCGGGTACATCTGAAAAATGATGGACAAGCTTTCAGCATTTAGGCAGCTTTTCTTTAGAATATAAACTGTGAATACTATGCTTTTACATAGCTTTCACTAGGACACTAAAGATAGAAATAGTAACTTCGAATCTTAATTGAAATTTGAAAATTAATGCTACGGATCATTAGCTAACTGGTATATGTTTTGTAGGTGTAATTAAGCTATTTAAGATAAATTTACAAAGCCCCCACCATTTGTGTGTCAATGATTTCTTATTGCTTTCTCCTGATCACTGCTACAGTATATAAATTTAATCCTTCTGTTAAATAGTTCATGCCAGAAAAGAACTCATATCTGGAAGAGTTTGTGCCAACACATGACCTGTGTTAATGATGTTAAAATCAGTAATTAAACTGGTCTCTAAGGAAAATACTCAGTTTATAAGACTTGCATTCCCAATATTTCTCTATTCAACATATCTTTTATATTTATTTTTACCGTGAAAGTATAAGTGGAAAGAAATAATTAAATTTGGGGTACTTTTCAGTTAATAACTGTTATTGAGACTCAGTGACAGAGACACATGGAACTATATTGAGAGTGAGAAACTGTTTATGAGGATCACATATTGCAGAACCTATCCCTCTGCACAGGTCATGTCTGACTCTCTGGGTAGCATAAAAAAAAAGTTGTCAACCAGTCCTACTGTCTAAAGGGTGACTGCTGTACTACTAGGTATCTAGGTACTTTTGTATCCACAAAGATAATTGGTGGTGAATTCAGCTATATTAAACCAATATTATAATATTAGTCCATGTTGATTTCCTAGGTTTATTTTCTTTGACTTGTCTTTATTGCTCCCAAATTTCAGCTGACACTGAATTTAAACTTAATTTTTATAGATCAGAGGCTTTGCTTTTGCAGCTGAAGCAAACGGGAGCTTCGCATTTGAATTACATGGATAGACTGAGATACTGCTCTCTTGTAGATAAGAGATGTGTCATAAGCACCAAACGCTGAGTCACTCAAAATCATCATATAACATGGAATCTTTCATGATTAGAGTCCTGGCCTGGAATACTGGGAGAGTTGACGTAGAGGAGCCTTCCAAGGAAAATTACACTTTGCAAGGTGAAATTCCTGCACATAAACACACGTAGCAGTCAAATAAACCAGTCATTTGCAATCATCTACTATTCTCTCTTCTGAATTCTGACCTGAAGACCAATACATAGGGGAGAAGTCAGGCAATTACCACGGCTTTCTCAATGACCTAATCTCAGAAAAGATGAAAAAAAGAACAGCTGTGAATAAAACTGCAGATATTTTGCTTCTCTTTCTCAAAACAGCATTTTAATCTTCTTCAAACATTGGCCCATCTGTTGAAATACCATAAATACCACCAACATCCTGATTCTGCTGAATAACTTTCAGGGTACTGATTTGGTACTTTGGGATAAACTAGATTAAAAAATGTCTTTGAATATCACATGCTCTAATAGAATCTAAATATGAAATCCCCTTCCCCTGCTGACTTCCCAGATGAAGCAAAGGATGAGAAAGGTGAATCTTTAAGAAATTCCAAAATCTACTTTACTGATTCAGACTCCATGTGAAATCAATAAGTTTTCTTAAGTGTTTGTCTATTAAAAAAGGACATTTTGTAAGGCAGAGATAGCTAATGTGGTAGGAGATTAGTGAAGAGTGAATATTTTTAAGTTTACTCAGATCTTCTCCTAGGGAAATTGCCAAAAGTTTATGGAATAGGTATGTTAGAATTTTAAGCAGAATCCATTTTAATATTCTCACAGTTATTCTGCTACTGTTCCTGACTTGGGAAAGGTTAATGAAATATTTCCCCTTAAGTAACTCTAGCTCTCAGAGTGGGATATAAATTTTCAGTTTCATTCAGCTGCTAGTTCTAACTTTGGCCCATCAGCCTTGCAATTGGTCCAGTTATGTGAGACAACTGTTGAAAATACAACTGGTTTCTACAGCAATGGTCCAAAGCAATAGACAGCACCTAAAGTAAAATGTAGGGCAAAATAGTGAAAGGAAGAATCAACTGTATTTTGAATCAACCCTGTAAAAACCTTCCTGTAAAAGGTTCCTTGAAATGGTGGAGAACTGAGAATGCACTGACCCTAGTGAGAAACTGGATATTTTGCTGAACTAACCACGAAAGATTTTGTTGGATTAATTTACTCTGACGGCAGTTGTGTGTGGAGTACAGGCAATTCTTTACTCCTCTTTCAGACTGAAAAAAAAAAATTATCTTCAGGCAGTTTCATATTAAGACAATTAGCATGGGAAAATATTATTTTTTAGTTTTGCATGACTGAGCAGATTGTTTTTGATTGCTGTTAGCCTAAGTTACATGTATGCTCTTCGTAAAATAATTTTGTTAATATTTAGGCTTGGAAAACATTGCTACGTTTGCTTTTCTCATAAAGAAAAGAGCTGTTTTGATTCTTTCCACTCCTAAAATTTCTTTCCATTTTTGCCTGAGCTTTTGCTTTGCACCTTCCCAATGCAAATATTAAGTCAGCCATAGATGTGCCAGCCCACCTTTAAATAAATGCTTATGAAAGTGTACTTCTGTTTGCAGGTGAACAAGAATTTGTGACTGTGTGTGGAAATAATCAGAATCATTTTCTAGCCACCTGTGTAACACGACCACATGACCCAGACCAAACCACAACTGCTCCCCAGCCAGTGAGCTATTTATGAGTCTTAATGCATGTTAATTCAGTTGAGCATTTTCCTTTTCATGCTGTTGCCAAAAAGCAAGAAATGGCCTGATTTACATGCAATGCTTGGCAAATAGAGAAAGAGAGCAGAACTAAGGAAAACAACAATATTTGCTTTTTGTAAAATATTTATAAACTAATCAAATCAAACTCAACACAATTCTGTAAGTTTTAGAGCTATGAATAGAAATTCTCTACAAAATAATCAGATGATATAGGGCAGAAATAAACATATATACTATTTTTATAGAATATTTAACATTAGAACTGTAAAGCCTAAATCAGAGGTTTGAATAAGTAATAAAATTGAAAATTTTTGGGAAATAATCAACAACTACTGATGACAAGTATTTTAGGCTCTCTGTCACTTAATTATTGAATCATGTGTATTGAGATATACATAGTCCATACAAATAGACTAGCCTAGCAGAAATAAGATGCAAAACACCAGCAGTAAGTGATTGCAATTGTTTTACAAAATGAGACCTCAGGGCTTCATCTAGATTCCCAATGTGTTTTACTAGCTAAGATAATGGTATGTGTCATTTACTGTTTTTTTCCATCTTAACAAAATTTAATAATGCAAAAATTTTTTTTAATGAATAAATGTGACTATTCATAAATCTTAAATGTTTTAGTTTTTTAAACACTTCTGTCATCTTTATCTCCTCAGATTCAATAACAAGATTTTGCAAACTGCCAGGGGAAAGCAAGTTTTTGTGATCTCCATGGCCAAATAACTCAAATCTCTGTTAACTGAAATATAAATAAATAGACTATTAGTTTTTTGTTCCATTACTCCCAAGTTACCCAGGCGTGAATGCCTATATTGTCACGGAGGCATGGTTGTTCATGTATTCATGTACACTGCTGTTCTCTTATCAAGGGCAAACTTTTGGCCATTTTTGAAGAATAGTACCCTACAAGAGTTCTACTTGCTGTGAGAGAAAAGGGTATTTTACCCTAGTTATATAATCTATGTGTATGTACCATGGTTTTGCATTTAGCCATTCTTAAAAGAACTACAAAATACAGAATAATGCTGAAAAGAATTATTATACTTTTCTAATTTCATTTCACAGCCTGCAGCTCACAAGTTTAAAGTCCATGTTCAGCTCAGTTTTGGATTTCAGCCCACACTAGTTTTACATCACTTCTATTTTCCCATTCATAAGGGCAGGCATCTTGAATCTAGCTTTGGAATTTTGGTGCTGTTCCTGAACTGCATCTTGAAGGGACTTTAGTTCACTTTTCTGAGGCTTCATAACTACTCTGTATGGTCAGGTAATGCAAAGAGTGGGAAATAGATTGTTGAAGATGAATTTGATCAAAAGATCAAAAAACCCATATCAGGTTAGGTTGCTGCTTCAAAGGCTGAACAGAAGTTTCAGTGCCACACCTCAGTTTTAATTCACACTACAAATAAAGGGAGGTATATATAGGTGACAGTCACTCATGCCTAAAAGAAATTCACTCCAAAGGAAATACAGATGGTGTATTTACTGCACTGCTGATATCCACTGACTAGCCTTGCTTGTGCTCAGAGTCTACTAAATCCTGAAAACACCTGTGACATTCAGGATGTCCTAGTGCTCCCAGTTTCATGAGTAGCAATGTAAATGTAATTAAATGGTGCGCTTCTGGGTTATATTGCTATTGAGCAGCTCTGTGATCTGATCAGGAAAGGGCTGTGCAAACTGGCCTCTCTTTCTAACCTTGAGTTCTCATTTCCACTAATATAAATTTCATTCTGTGGTCATCAATGTCTTAATAGCTTCCTTTTTCTTTTTTTTTTCCCTTTGAATATATATATCAGAAAACAATTCTTATGTACAGTAAATAAAGGCTTTGCCTGCACAAGTGTGCACAACTGATTAGTACCACCACCACTGGCTCCACAATGAGTAGGATCTCCCTGCAAAGGTAAAATGAGGTTCATTTGTAGCATAAGCAACTCCTCAGCTGAAGTAAAGTTTTGCCAAATCCAAAAGTGTGTACAGATCTAACATTCTCTCTGGAAATTAGAGTTCAGTGATTTCTGGTGACTGAGCAGGGTAGATAAGATTTTACTAGAGCATATAGTGATAAAACAAGAGGGGAGTTACTTCAAATTGAGTGAGAGTAGGTTTAGATTAGATATTAGGAATAAATTCTTTACTGTGAGGGTGGTGAGACACTGGAATAGGCTGCACAGGGATGTTGTGGTTGCCTCATTCCTGGAAGTGTTTAAGACCAGGCTGGATGGGGATCTGAGACACCTGATCTAGTGAAAGGTGTCCCTGTCCATGGCAGGGGGATTGGAGCTAGGTGGTCTTTAAGGTCCCTTCCAACCCAGGCCATTCTATGATTCTATGATTCGATAATTCTATGATTCTATGATTCTGTGATTCACTATGAAAGTCTGAACTCTAAATTCACTCTTGGTATCAAATTTTTCTATGCTATTGATATGTCCTTTCAAACTAGATTTTTGTCTTAGTTGTCTTTGTCCACATAATAGAGGAGGATACATGAAATACTAACCTCCTATGTCATTGGCTTTGAATTGAATATAATAAGGCTGGGCAGCCTTTATGTGGAGAAAATCATTGTCTCCCTATAGTTCTGATTTGAGCAGTATGATATTTTCACTTCCCTGTCTTTCTCTTGTTTACATCCTCTGATAATATGGCAATGAATTCCTGAAAGTGTTAGGATACCCCACCTGGTAAGGAAGATTTTGAAATTCGATCTCTCTTGCCTGTAGATCACTAATCTAACCTATGCTGGTGTAAATTACAGCACAACTCTTTCTTACAAACTCTCCAAATATCTTCTTTAATTTTGCATTTTGGAAAAAGTAAGTAAACATATCAATAGGTTATCAATAATAAAAATAGTAATAACAGTATTGCACATGAGAAGAATATTGGGCAGAATTAAATACTTGTAAAGTACTTTATAAAGTACTTGTAAGACGAAGCAAACTAAATAGCTGCTAAGCCTTCTAATTCAAGAAGTTTTGGGTTGTTTTCCTCCTACTCTTGGAATAGTTTGTAAAGCTAAAAAAATAAACAAATACAAAAACCTGAATATATTTACCCAAACTTCTAAGCAGTTTTATCAATACTTTTTACTTTGGTTTTAAACCCTAGATTTGGTTTTATGTAGCTGTATCACCTTTTTGCTAACACAAACACCAGAAACGCTAGTGGGACCTAAGGATGCACAATGACTGGGCTCTTTTATTAAACTGACCTCACAGAGGAAAGCCTGCTTAAAAACGGACATACTGATATGGACTGTTGTTTTGTCCTTTCTCATTACTAAAGCAATTACTCCCCAAATACATACAGATTCATTATGGTCACTCCATGGAGCTGAACACTAACTCTGTAATACTCAGATACAGAATCAGAGAGTGAAGTCAGGCTAATTAAATTGGCCCAGCCACTTCAGCAAGCAAATTGGGCCAAGTTAATTGGCACAGAGTGAGATAAGGAAATTCAGGCACCATTCTGTGAAATACCGTTTTAATTATATCTAAAAAAGAACATTGCCCTTAATTTCAAATTTCTTAATTAGGAACATGAATAAGTAGCAATAATAATCTTTGCAGTCTACAAATATAAAAATGTCAGATGAATTTTGTTTTGTCCAAGTGTGTTAACCAGTGAGCAAAGATTACTACAATTATTGATAGTTATATTTGTCCTATATGGAGACCTATAACCCCAGAGAAAAGGTTAATAGAGGGGTTATGAATCAAAAGGAAGATATATCTGACATAAACAGTGTAAGAAACCCTGTAGTGGAAGGATTCACTTGCAATAAGATATTTAAAGCCAAAAGAATATAACATCTATGCCACAAGCAATGCTTTTTTCAATACAAGTCTGGTCTTAGTTTAATTGCAACTGAAAACTTTTTGATTCAGTTTGGATTCAAACTGAAAAAAATTCAAAACACTGTTTCAAGTTTAGCTTTGGTGTAAGAAAAGGAACAGTTCAGAACAGTTTCAGTTGTCTTTGATTTTAACAAAGTTTCGAACAGCTGGTGTAACAGCACAAAGTCACTAGTTCTGTCACATTTTTTTGTCAGCTGAGTTTTTCTGCACTACTGGCTTGGTTTTGAAGGAACAAGCTACATTACAGGTATTCATGATAATCACTGTAAAAATACAATCAAATAATTTGCATCTCCCACTTTGGGAAAAATAGGGTTAATAACTTTATATTCCAAGCTATAGTACATATCGAGAAATCCTGGGAAATTGTGTCATTTCTAGTCTATCTGTCCATGTCATGCTCTGCACCAAGAGACTGATTTCTATATTAATAGGTGTGAAGGCCTTTCCTGTGGGGGGATTTGTGGTTTCCTGAATTTGCGCTTTTACTGGCAAAACAACCAATTACTGATGTTGTGGGCCAGGAACAGCTGAGTAAAACCGGTGATGACTACTTTAACTGCAAGTGTAAGCAAGACCAAAAGGTTCTGTACAATTGAAAAGCAGTGCACTTTTAAACTTCTCCGATAATTATTCTCCATCTCTTAAAGGGAATACTAAGAAGCTGTGCATTGAAAGGGTGTCAAGGATATGGAAGTGAACAAGATAAAAGAGTGTTACAACTAATGTAAGTGTGAAAATTGTCCATATGGTCTCCCTGTTCTAGAAGCTTTAAAAAATAAGACCATATTCTTCAACAGTTCCAATTAAAGGACACCCTTTGGGGTAAAAGTCTGAAGGATGATACATATTCTAATTTTTGATAAACAAAACCATATTCAGTTTGTAGCAAAGATAACTTGGTCTAAATAGATCCAAGTATGGACTACTGTGGTAAATTCATAATCAGAAAAAAAGCACCTAACTGATCTCATAAGCCAAACTATATATAACACACAAACACATGCAATAAATAATTTTGTTGAAAAACATGAAAGAAATGTTGATTAATTAAAAAAAAAAATCATGTGCAGTTCTTTAAACCATAAGCATATTAACTATTTGTTTTTGCATCCCGTTATGGAAGGCAGAGGAATGAGAACAGCACTTTACATGCTGCATCTTCAGAGAACTGAATTCTATCAGGCGAACACATTTCCACATTTGTTCACTAGAAAAAAATACTAAATAAGAGATTGAGGAGAAATGGCTCACCTCCTAGAAACACTAACAGTAAAGCTGCTCTCAGCATTTTGTTAGAGAGGACATCTGAATGCAGCTGAAAACTTATGGGCATAGTGGTGATTTATGCATCTTCTTTGTGTCTGTGTGCTGAAAATGGGGGCAGTGACAGGAGCCAGGCTCATGTCTCTGAATCTTTAGCACAGTGTAAGTTTTTCTGGGGGACAATTTCGAGGAGACAATTTCCATTAATAGCATTATCACACTCTACCTCTTCTCTCTGTTTGATTCCTCCCCCTGCTCTGTCACAAAAGCAGAGAAGATGAATGTCTCAGAGCTGTGGTCAGAGATTATTCCTGTTTAAGAATACTGCTTTTGCACTATTGAGAGTACAAAATAATACAAGCAAAGAGAAGAAATTGAATGAAATATTTTGGAATTTTTTGAATTACATTTATATACATGTATATGCGTATGTGTATTCATATACGGGCAGGCTGTGTTTCTGTGTGCATAAAAACGGAGTTTAAAATTTAGTATATACGTGCAAGTACTATCTATTTACATGCATTATATACACACACACAAATTTGTGTCTAAATAGCCTTTATTTTTTGCATCCAGAATAGTAGTAATAAGTACTGTGGATATTGTCAGACTTTTGTGAACAGTATAACTTTGACTTTTAGTAGCAAATTTCAGTTTGGACTACAAATCATGGTTATAAAACCTAGAGAAATAGGTATTTATGGTGTAAGACTAATACAACCTTCACTATAACACGAAAACAATGCTATAATACCAGTACCACATAGAGGTTGATAAAAGTGGAATTATTTTTATGCTGTCTCTGAAGTAATTTTCAGAACAATACAATGTCTACAAATGCCTACCTACTATTAGAAAATAAACTAACTTTATTTTAGAGGAGCAATGTTTTGGTGCTGCAGTGAAGTCATGAAATCTGATAGCCCCATAACATGGGCTTTTGCAAATATGTGTCTTCAATGTACTCTGGAAAGTTGTTGCTTTTATTTTTTAAATTCTACAGACACAGGCAGTATGACATTGACGAGGGAGAGGCTGTAATCCTTTTAAATGCTGATATAGTATATTAGTATACTTCGTTATATGTTTTATTTCTTAACAAATTTTATATATATATTTGTTTTAACTGATACAGCATTAAGATTCAAAATTACCCTTCATGGTACAATGAATGGGATTTGATTTTACATGTTTTGCAATAGGGACTATTATTTTTTTATTTACATCTTATTGAAAAACCTTGAAATTTAACCTATCACAAGGAAAAGGAGGCTGAGCAAGTCAGTGGCAGGGATAATGTATCTACGCTGTGAGCACACCCTGCCTCAGTAGAGGGGAGTGGGTAAGACTGCCATTTCAAGTTGCTGCCAGCTTTCTTTCATCTGCTCCTCTGGAGTGGAGGAACTGTGTCTTAGAAACCTATACAAATTTATGGGCAGATTTATATTTTTAAAACAAATTTTGCAAGATTATATGGAATTAAAGAAAGCATCTCTACTCTCTGCCCTCCAATAATTATGTCCCTCAGAAAGAGCACTTTTTTAAAAAATAAGAGGTACTTTTCAGGTGTACAGAAAACACTCAGATTTTATTGTGAATGGTTTGTTTCACACACAGTAAGTCCTAGAAAAGATGCTTTTTAAGACCTGTAGAAATGTAGCACTGTTTTACAAGTACATAAATGCAATTTAGCACACAGTAATCTAAACTCCAGGTGTTTTGTGGCTGATGACAATTCTTCTCAACTAAGGAAATAAGAGGCAATAAACTTTTGTCAGAGTGGTTAAAATGTGTACTGTTAATTCTGTGGGGGTTTTGCCCGGTCTCGTGTTTTTCCTCAGTAATGTGTCTAATTTCCTTGGATAATGTTCTAATGGCACTAGCATCCATAGTAGATTTACTTTATTTCCCTGCTTTTTGCTGAGGCTTCTATGGTGTAATGAAAGCATTTATTTCAGTGTCCCCAGAGACCTGCTTTAAATGGACCTGTTAGCCAGAGCTTTATTATGGACAAAGGCTAAAGAGTATAATCTAGAAATCTTTATTCATTACTATTGCTTTAGCTTCATGTTCAGCTAGAGAGCCACATAATTATAATAATTTATATCTATCTGGAATGAGGCACAGAACACATTTTGAAGAATATTCTCCTTCTGCTCACTTTAATCTAGGCAGCATCCTGGCTCTGGGAAACTGGTTACAGGACTTAAGAGAGCAAGATTTTCTTTTGGGCCCTATCACATCACAAACAAGGCTTGCTTTTCCAGGAAGAAGGTCCTAGCAGGCTCTGAACAGTCCCACATGGCTTGAGGTCACTGGGGAAGGTGGGAACCAGAACAGCACTCAATTTTCCCCATGCTGCAGTGCAAATAAGAGTAGGGAAGAAACTTCCTCCTGATGAGTCCTAGAAGCACATTGGAGTTCTCTGAAGCATAATATTTTCCCCTCTGAGCATCACCTGGGATATTGTACCTGGAAACCAAAAGTACTCAGAGCTGTGTCCACAGACTCAAGTATTCACCTGAAGAGCCCCAGTTTCTGTGGATGAGGGTGCATGGACAGAAGTACTTTAAAATAGGATTCTAACCCTCCTCTGCCTGCACAGTGCAACTCCTGATATGCCACCTGCCAGCACTGAAACTGTGAATTTCTGTTCTATTCCTCCTCCCAAACTGTGGAATAACTTGCGTTCCCTTTGAAGTTTCAAAACTTTTGTTGGAAAGAACAGTGAAAGGATTAGAATATTTCACAAAATGCTAAGAACATTTGCTCACGACATTTATCAAACCTGCAATTCTCTCACTAAAATGTAATCAGCATAGGCCAATAAAATACCGATCTTAGTATTTCCAATTACTTTTCTGTCATCTCCAATAGCCCCACCGTGACCTGTCCTATCTATCCTGTTAATTTTATTCTCTAGTAGTTGCCCAGTTGTAGTTTGCCCAGTGCTGTGTCTCTTAGGCTGTGACTGAAGAAAATATTTCTAAACTGAGATGGGGTAAGAACCTTTCCCACCTGCTCTGCCCAGCTCTGCCCAGCCCAGGGCCTGTGTTTCAGGACATGGAGGAGAAAGCTTTGCTCCCCACTGAGCAGACTTGTTTAAAAGTGACATTTTATCTGGCAGAAACACAGACAGCAGGGACCGATGCCTGACTGTCACTCCAGATGAACAACACTTGGTTGGTGTGTGGGTGAGAAGAGCCTCTCAAGCCTCAACTATTGCAACACCCACACACAGTCCAACTGTGCTGGCAGCTCTGAAGCTCTCCAGGCTAACCCTCTGGTGTCCAAACACAGACAGCAGGATGTCATCAGGAAGATGAAGACCTGCTGCTCAAACACAGAGCCATTAGCCTTTTCCAGTTTAGCTGGTTTTATGTGAAACATCCAGGACCTGTTATCATTTGAAAAGCTAGTATTGTTGAGAACCCAAGGCTTGGGATCTGTTTCCTAAAGGAGAAGTCATGGACTGTGAGAAGTGCTCCAGATATAAACACTTCTTAAGTATGAGGGTGTCCAAAATTGGCTCAGGTTGCTCCTGGTAATATCACTAAGACAGAAATGAGAACAGGAATTCTGGATTGAGCTTTGCCCTGCTTCATATTTTGAGTCACATAGCAGAGCTTTTAGTGGTGCTTTGATGAACCAAACACCTCACACCTCCTCTATTCCCAGAAATGCATCCAGAAGAAAGCCTTACATTGAGTTTTGAAGAGATAATTCCTAGTTTAGGAAAACATTGCCACTTAGAAGATCTATGAGAAAATGAAGTAAATTTAGACCAAGTGACTGGGAAGGGAAAAAAAAGAGTGCCTGAAAATAAGGCATCATAACATGAGAATGAAGTGAATATGACTTTGACAATTTCTGGGAAAACACATTTGGACATTGCTTGTACATTCCATTTCCAAAATCATTCTTAATTTAGCATTGTGCTTGTAAAGCAGATCACAGATGCAGACTTCTATTTTAACTATAATGAGTTTATACTGAAACACTTGAAAAAGAGGTAGTAAGGGGCAATGTGTGCCATTGCCCCATTTACTTCCTGATAGTATTTGCCCACAGCATCTATTAACTGCCTTTAGTGCTTTGCAAAGTGTATTTGTTTAAAAAGTCAAAATACCTTATCTCTTTCCACTATATTGTAATTAATGTAATACCTTGTTTTATATTTTATGGATATACTGTATTCTCTGCAACACTTTTAATCTCTGCTTTTTCCCAATATTCATGAAAATAAACAGTATTTAGTAGTACCGCATTTCTCAGCTACATTAATTTTTATCTTTTGTTGTCATTGAACTGGGAAAAGATCCAGGGATATATAGGAAAATATTTCAGTGCAGTGCTGTTTTTATGGTTTTAGCTTTTCTTCTTAACTCGTAGAATCATACAATCATTTAGCTTGGAAAAGACCCTTAAGGTCATCAAATCCAATCAGTAACCAAACACTACCAAGTCCACCACTCAGCCATGTCCCTAGGTACCACAAAATTTGAAATACTTTTCTCTTCAAATGGGTATATAAATAGAAACTCTGAGAGTGCCTTATTTCTAGGGCATCATTTCAAAATTTACCTTAATGGGAAAACTGAAGTGCAGCATTATTGTTTTTTTCCCAAATGGTCTTTTGTCACAGCAAGGCATCCAATTAGGAATTCTATGTTGGCAGGTGAGAAGCAAACAGTCCTCTTCAGATCCACCTGTGCTTATTTTCAGAGCAACAGCATATTTTGTTGTTTTTCTCCTTTTATAGAACAAGATGAAAGAAAAGATTAAAAAAAGATACAGAGAACTTGAACATAGTTCATCTAACAGAACATGATAAAAGTCTGATGAATATAGGAGCTGATTTAGAGTAAAGGATATGGAAGAAGTGTGATTACAGATTACTAGAGGGAAGAAGGGTCATGTTCCTGTGATAGATTTGAAATGGTGACTATCTTTGAGGTTTTGGGCATTCTTTTATACTATAGTGTCTATCACAATAGAATATCACACTGCTACAGAAAGGAATCATTGGTCCTGAAGGAATCACAGACCTTGTTAATGTGAGAGTGTATCCCACTAATTCACCCTTTTGGGACTGAAGGCAGAACTGCTTAAGTACCCTTATCTAATGTAATATCTGTAGGTGGTAAAGAATTGCCACTGGAGGCATTAAAACAAATGGCTGGGCCTGTGCAGGCGTAATTCAGATAAAATCAAATCTTTAAAAGCATATTTTATTGGAGCATGTGAATTAGTGTGGGGATGGATGGCAGAAGACAGAGTTATGAAAGTGATTTTTAAGGGAGAGAGAAATAATTTCTCAAGTACTGAATTTATTGTAGAGGTGTATAGGAAACTGCTTGATTTCTACTGTAATCAAGAAAACCAAACTTCATCTACAGCTCTTGCAAATGAACAATATACCAAGAGCATTCCATACTTTTATCTAGAGCAAACTGAGTCCCCTCAGTTATCACTGAGTCAGTACTCAAGTGAAAAAACTCTGTGCAACTACATTTTTCTTAGAAAACCTATAGCTGTCCCTGAAGCACAGAGATTGAATCCAGGACCTAAGTATAAACAATATTTGGATTCAATTATGTTTGAATAATTTCTTTCTGCTTATTTTACACAAACATGGAGAAATAAGATGGTATCTGCTCTTTTCAGAATCTCCCCTTCATATGTAGTACTTGACACTGTCTGCTTTAGAAAGAGTGGAAGTAAGACAATAAAAACCAAAATACTTTGGTATTTTGTTTTTACAGTTTTTGTTTTGTGTTGCAGTATTTCACTGGAGAATATTCTCCCCATGATAAATGTTCTTGAAATAACAGTTGATGTACTTGGGTTTAAATTAGAAACTTCCAATAAAGTATCTCCTTTCCCTTTCCCTTTCCCTTTCCCTTTCCCTTTCCCTTTCCCTTTCCCTTTCCCTTTCCCTTTCCCTTTCCCTTTCCCTTTCCCTTTCCCTTTCCCTTTCCCATTCCCTTTCCCTTTCCCCTTTTTCTCCTCCCCAGGTGTACATGCTGGACATTTGTATCCTGAACTAAGCCCAGGAAGTGGAAAAGTGAAGCACTCTTAGTTGCAGAGCTGCACAGGGCTATTTTCTAGATATGTGCTTTTACGCTTTTCTCTTTTCTTTCTTTAGTCTTGCAACCTTGAGGGAAAGAAAAAACCCAAAACAACCTGTCAAGCAGATGAACTGGAAGGGAAGAATTAGGAACAGCTAACATATTTCCACAGTTCTATTGCAGTATGCTCACTTTCCTGTGCTGATTACAGGCTTTGCTAAACATCAGCCAGATCCTGTCCCTTCTTTCTTAGTGCCTTCCTCCATTTTTCCTGTTGGCCTGTACCTCTTGTTTTCTCTTACCTCTGTCCTCCTCCCTTTTCTACTCTGATAAACAACTTCCATCATAAGACAAAAAGAAAATGAAACTTCTTTAAACAAAATATGGTTCTGACACAGTGCTTGCCAACTATGTCTGTTCTTTCAGCTTGTGTGAGTAATTCTTTTTCAATAGTTTTCTGTCTTGCTTATTTATATTACATGCTTTTTGGGGCAGGGACAGCCTAACTCCTCAGTTAGACGAACTTTTTGAAGTACTTAGCAGATGGCTCCCTTCTCAGTTTTTTTTTTCTTTTACTTTTTTTTCCTCCCAAAGCACTTGGATAAGTGATATTATGTTCCTCTCTATGTTCAAGGCTGAACTTAAAGAATCATTTTACTCTATCTAGAGCTTAATTCAACAAAGCACTGAAGCAGTGACTTCAAGCATGACTAACTCCCCTGAATACTGTAGGAATGCTAATACATTTTTTGTCCTGTTTAGAATCCTTTAGTAAATTTGGGTTCTATGGTGTACATTCTTAAATTCTCTACTCTTTCCAGGAAAGCCATCCTAGTCCATGAAAATATTTTTAGATATTTTGCAGATTTGATGTGACAAAAACACAGTTATTATCACAGCCTATAATGAAAAGGTAATTTGTACTTCTATATATAAAAAATATTCAAATTTTAATGTTATCTTTAGAGCTAACTCTTTGAAAAAATGTATACAAAATAAATAGTAGCTGGATATAGTAATGATAAAAATAAATAATTGTTCAAAATAATCTGTCAAAATAGTATCACCTGAATGAAAATCTTAGCTGTCTTATTTCCTGATAACTAAATTTTTCTGAATTAAAAAATTTTCCTATTTTCAAGTATTGGTAATTATATAAGGGATAACATTTTCTTTATGTGAAAAAAGGACCAGGGTGAAACAGTGAAATACATGACATCTTTGTTCCATGAATAATTCTTGTATTTTGTGGTCTTTTGAAACCCAAGAATTTTACAATTTTTTTTTTGCTACTATGTCAAAATTCCTTCTTTATCTAAAGAGGTGAAAATTTGCAAATATTTTTCTATAATTGACTCATCCTGTATTATCCTGTATTACATTTGTAAACAAATGTCTTCTCAGCAGTGACTTACAAAAAAGTTCATTTTTTTCTGGAATGCCTTTAAAATTATTTCAAAAGTGTTCTAGAAGCAGATAGTAGGAAATGCCAACCCAGTTTACTAATATGAAATATAGTCTGAGGAGGAAAACCATAAATTTGGAGTTATTTTTGTCTTTAATGGAAGCTACTAGAATGATGGATGTGGTTAGAATATCCAACAGAATGACTGTACATTTAGGTAAAACTGGATGGGTAAAAGGTGAAGAGAATTGACATGTTCTAAAGTGCAGGTATTTCCAAATCAGTTTTTAGTCTCTGTTCAATGTTTCTTGAACAGCTGAATGTTTGAAAAAATTAATTAAGGGTTGATGGTAGTCAATGATGGCTACGATCTATAGTGTCCTACATGAGAACAGGATCATTAGTTCCTTAAGTACCTGTCTGTTATGCTAGCATTACATATTATCATCAAACTGTGTTGCTGAAGCAGCAGATGGTTAAATTCTTACACCACAGAGCTTTCTGTCAGCATTGCTAAAGAAGCCATTTAAATAATTAAAAAGTGTTGTGTATAATCGGAAATCTCATCTGGACAAAGAAATTTCTGATAAGGAAACTAATCAATAAATGCTTGTATGCATATCAGCAACCACAGCCTCTTATGCTTTATTATGTATGAACAATTAAGCCCTTTACACAAATCCATATGTAAGCTGAAAGCTTTAATTAGTACAAAGTCACAGATCTGAGAAGAGTTCTAATCTAAATTATTTATCAGCAGAAATGTGACTGGTAGATAGATTTAACTAGATTTGTCAAAATCTGCTGTATTGAGAAAGAAGGCACAAAGAAAAAGTCATCCACCAGTCTAGCTCTCCGTGGTGTGCAGACTGCAGCGGAGCCCTGACATGTCTCAGTTATAGTCAATATCAGTCTTACATGGGATTTGAGGTGAAAACCATAAAGAATTGTGTCAAAGAAGGGCAGATGAGAGCTGTAATTCTGGAGTTCTGAGCCTCTAGGTCAGCCAAGGGAGTGGAGCAAACTTTGCCCTGATTACTCAGGGATTATAAGCACTGAAAGAGTAAGTGGAGAAACAAAAGAAAACATATAAAAAGATGAAAAATTGCTGAAGCCTCCTGCTTACAGTTGAGACCTTTCTGTAGAGGGTAACAGCCCCAATGTTTTACAAATTTTGTGCAGAGCACATTGACAGGGAAAAGGCCATCATTCCAGATGTGACAACATATGATAGGTGTGTGGAGATATGGTAAACAACTGGAACTGGGGTTATCATCTATGCAGGATCTTCTTCAAAAATCAGTCATAAATCTGGTTCACTTTTTGGTAAGAGTTGCATTCTATCAGAGTAATATGGTATATAGCATACAAACATTGGCATCACACATGTTCTATGGCATTTTCTGAGACAAAACTGGGAAAACAAATGCATTGTCAACTAAATGCAGATTTCCCCTGTACAAAGAGCAGCAATTTCTATAGTCAATCTGTTCTAAAATATCCTGTGTAATACTGAAATGTATTGTGCTCTGAAGCTTTTGTACTTTCAGAAGCTGCTGGAAAAAAACTACCAGGTGTTACCTCTCTGGAGTAAATCAACGTTGCACTGGTGTGAGAGCAGAAAGAGTCCCTACATGTAGAAGAAAGGTTAGTGTTGGTACAGATATCCTGGGATAGGGAAGCTTGCAGTGTTTGGCAGTGTAGGAGAGAAAGAGGTGGGTGGGAAATAAGGCAGATTGTCAAACTTGACTAGAAGAAAAAAAGCAAAGAATTAAAGAACTCCTGAATGAAAAGAGCTCTTCTGTGTACTGTAACTCACACACTGAAGCCTGGATGCTTTATCTAAGTATTAAAAATCCAAAGCAAAACACAAAACCCCAGCCAAACAAAAACCCCACCAAAAACAGTATTTATGTTAATGTGGATACATTACTTCCTTTTTATATGTTGTAAATAGCAAAGTTTATTATCCTGTGGTTAAAAAAAAATATAAATAGCTTAATAGTGGAAAGGTACACGTGTTAAATGTATAGGAAGTGTATAAAACGTATTAACATTCTGAAATCAGGAGAACTTGTCTTGGCCTTTTCACCAAGGGTGGCAAACGTTAGTTATTTTTCTTCACCCTTCACTGTGTTGCATGCGTTTTGTGTGTGGGGTCCCTAGTCACAGCATTTTCCAATGTCTGTCTTACTGAAGAAAGAATGGGGCAAAAAACCCTCATTTTGGAAAAATTCAGTGGAGTTTGAGTAGAGTGAAACAAGTAGCTGCTGGCAGAGAAGATGTAAAAGCATTTCCAACCCCTTTTGAGTGCTTGGCCTGAAATTTCTGATGGTGACAGGTGTGTGTTGGATGAATTAACTCATGGAGTAGGAGCTTCTGCTTGCACTACTCCATACACAGGTCTGGAAAAGACCTAGATAAGATACTATGAAGTCCACCCTAAAACTTTGGGAATGTCTTGTAAAACCTTTTTGTTCCAGCTGGATTATACTGAATATTTCCAGAGAGGCCAATTCTACCACCACATGATTGGATCTCCTGTGCAATCCAATGAAATTGCTTGTTTTTGTCAAACTGCTACAACAGTAGATTTGGGATTGTTAATCTTTCATTCACAAATATTAAATATGTAACTTTTCTAATTATTTGCAAATATTAATTATATAACTTTTTTATAGTCCATAAATGGACGTACAAGAGACTTGTAGAGGGACATTTTACCAGGGTGCGTAGTGACAGAACAAGAGACAATGGCTTCAAACCGAAAGAGAGTATGTTTAGATTAGATATTAGGGAAAAATTATTTACTGTGAAAGTGGTGGGACACTGAAACAGTTTTCACACACAAGTTGTGGATTCCTCACCTGTTGCAGTTCGTTTATTTGATTTTGTTAAGATTTGTTGGTACATTCTTGTTCCTCCCCTGTTGTTGTGTAATGGTTTAGCCCTAGTTGTCAATATTGTTAACCCCTCCCCTTTTTCCTGAAAGTTCCCCGTCAGTTGTCTTTACCCTGCCCCTTCTCCCCATCCATCGTTGTAAACCCCACCTCTCCTTCCAGCTCCTTCTATGTACCTCATCCCTTCCTCGATGTGTCATTGGTCAATGTGTTATGTTCCCGCCTTCCCTATATTCCCATTGGTCCCTGATGTTGTAAACTCCTCCCCTTACTCCTCCCTCTGCGAACCCCGATTGGACCCTGGATTGTGCCCACCCCTAAATAAAACCCGATGCATAGAGGTGTTTGGGGCTCTCTCTCCTGTTCCATTGTCCCGGCTCCGAATTTTGCCTCCATTCCCTTCGCCTTAATAAACTTGTTCCTGGGAAGTACAGTGGATTGAGCCTCCGCTGTCCTTTTATCATAACCCGCGACGCCTGGATTAGCAGAGCCCGGCAGGGGTCAGAGCTCTGTAGGTTCGGCAGTGGGGTTGCCATTCCCCTGCCGTTCCCCACTCCTGGCAGCTGCCCGTGCCGGAGTGGCACCACAGAGCTAGCCCGGAGCTCCGGCATGGCTAAGGAGGAGCGTCACTCACCCTTGGAAGTGTTCAAGGTCAGGTCAGAGGGAGCCTTGAGCAAGCTTAGGCTTGGGGAACACGTCCCAGTCCATGGCAGGGGTGGGAGTTGCTACTAGATGATGTATATGGTTCCTTCAACCCAAATTATCCTATGATTCTATGTCTCTGTAACAAATAGAAAAATAGGGTGACTATTAACCATGGATATAAATTGGAAACTAAGAATGGTGAAAAGCTAATAAGCAAAAGGACAAAAGGAAAACCTTAGAACCTGCCATATAAGAGTTTTTTACCTACACTGAGAAAAAAAGAAATCCTAATAACATAACTTTTTATTAGATTGAAATGAAATATCATAAATAATACATATTTCCCTTTTCTATTGAATAAATATTTCTGATCTCTATTTGAAAAAATGAAATAAACACATTCATTTCCAAGGCTGCTGATGAAATGTTTTTCACACTAACAGTAAATCAGAAGCTGCAGCTCCTATAGCAGGCTAGTTTTAAAACAACAGATCTGAGCAACCTCCTGTCCCAAAGATGAAAAATAAAAAAAGCAAGAAGCTTCTAGATACGCTGGTATCTCAGTGTTGATTTCTCATACAACTTAAAACAATTAATGAAGTCCAGGTGATTGAAAAGCATGAAAAAAAAAAAAAAAAGAAAAAATAATAATAATTCAGTGTTTTAATTTTAAAAATATACAAATGTGATTACTCCATTAGCTGTATAATTTTCATATCCTGGGTAAACTAATCAAATAGTTTAAGTAGGACTGTATTTATAGAAGTTGATGAAGCAAAAGCAGTTATCTCCAATTAGCCTTAGTTTATGGTACCCAGATATTACCCCAAATTATCTCTGGTGAGTTTATGAGTTAGGCTCTTGGAGGATCAGTACAGCTTTATTATTTAGAATTACTGGAAAGGCTTCTCAGATACACAATTCAGAAACTGACTTAAAATCTGGAGGCATTTCAGAGCAAAGGTATAAACAATTTGGAAAAGATGTAGCAGTATAATATGGTGCCCTGGGCACTTAGGATATCACAGAGAAGAATTGGAACCGATAGTCATAGAGTATACGAAGAACAGATACAAGATAAGCAGAAGACTCTGATATAGCAGACAAAATATGAAAATATCAGATCTGGAAATAAAGAAATAGAAACAAGCTAATTTTTTACTGTGACATAATGAACTCTTGGAATAAATTTTTAAAGGCTGTGGTTAAATCTCTGATGAGAAAGAAGTCATAGAAATCCCATTAGCTGGAATTTGTATGTATTGGTGTGTATGTGTAGTAACAACCATCCTAAAATTAAAAAAAAAAAAAAAAAAAAGGAAAGTTTAACAGACCTTTTCTGTGTAGCAGATTTGGGGGTTGATCAATGAAATACTATTATCATGTGGTGCTAAAAATATATATTAATTTTCTATATGTTAGTAGGCCCATGTGATCCTTCCAGTGGCTTCAGTAAATGTAAAAACAGACTACGTGCATAGCTACTCACCTACTGTGGGAAACAGTTTATTGACTGTTTACGGTCTGCTTATGGTGTGCTGCCTTATGAGTGCATCATTATTACTTTTGTTCTTATTTCCTCGAAATTTAAATTGAAAGGGACTATGAAATCACTGTTTTCCTGACTAAATGTTTTAGGGGATTGGACATCTTCCACTAAGCCTATATTATGGTTTTTAAAACTGAAATAATCAAAAATAGAGTGGTAAATAATCAACAAGCATGATTTCCACGTGATTTTTTTAGTCAAAGGTCTATTCAAGTGTTTTTGTAAGATTGGGGTCTTCCCAGAGAGTATAGCAAGGCACAGAAATTAACAGAGCAGTTTTAAATGAGAAAGCTGAGAAGTTATAGCATATTGCAGGTGTTTGACTTGTTTGTATGAGAGCTTAATAGGTTTTTATAAAGTACAATAATTTGGGATTTAAGGTCAGGAAAGTATAAGTATCCTTAGCCCATAAATTTAAAAGGAAGAATCCCAGCAAAGAGTGAAATAAGGGGATGTGGATGCCAGAAGGGAAGACAGAATCGCTTGCGGTAGATTAAGGACAAACAATCCTGTGACAGAGCCAGAATGATTGAAGTCAGTGGCTTTTTGCCCTTATCAGGAACTTGCAAGTTATGGGCTTGAAATCAACTGCAATGAGACTGGATTAGTCAGTTGGATTAGTTCGAAGTGCTTCTTAATGGCACCATAAAGTATCCCAATGACTCCCTATTAGGAGTAAATCCTTAGCTGTAAATTATGATTAGGATTAAACACAAGGACAGTTGACAGTTGTCAGCAGAGAGGCAGGGACTTCCAGGTGCAGAGTGAACTCCTCCAAAAGAACTCTTTCCTGTGTGCTCATCCGTCCACACATTCAGACCAGTGGAGAAAGGATTAATTCCACTATTCTGGTAGCCATTTATTTTCAAGATGTATCAGAGGTAGTTTTTGCATGGTTTTAGAACAGCCTGCCTGAACAATAAAGTTCCAATCAGAGGATGTGAGAAACCATCTTGATCTATCACCTTAGGTCATCCAAAAGGCTGCTGCTGGCCCTGGCACCTTTTCTTTCTCTTTTAGAACATATCAAGATCTTAATTTATTATAAAAAACTTCATGAGGGTAATGCTTTCAAGTTTTCAAGATGCAGTACATAAATTTACTGGACTGGAAAAACGTGTTCTGACTTTTGTACAGTCACGTGAAAGCTTTAGAACAGATGAAAGATTAGCTGATCTCTGCTATTTCTTGTCATTTAAAATCCAGCATTTCTGGAGTTAGCTTTAAATTGGATTAAAAAAATATATCTGAGGGAAATTCTCTCCTAACAGCCAGAATGTCTTACAATTTAGGGATGCATCAAATCTAATCACTGAATATGCTTTTTGTGCAATGAAAAGCCAGATTTGAGTACCATTGCATGATTTTACCAAAACAGCACTCTATCATATTACCAAAGGTTAGAAGTTAACCTTTTACTGTTCACTGCTTTGTTTTCTAAGTGTACTGGCTTGATTGCAGGCTGCTTTGTGCTGTCACTCTGAGACAAACACTTTGAGCTTGTTTATTCATATTGACAAGAGGTTTAAACAGGTTGGCATTGCTATACTGTGATCAAAGAAGTAATCATTTGTGGAATAACAATGCACAGAACATTGTCATTATGTACTATGCTTTCATGGGTGCTGCACATTAAACTGAATATCACACTTGGAGGAGATAATTCAGAATCAGAAAGCAAGAATCAAAATATTTTCTCTCTTTGACTGGATATCAGGAAATTATACAAATGAGAGTGAAAGCTGGCATTAAAACACTGTTGTTAAGCCTTAGTTGTGATGTCTTTTAAGCATGCCTTTCTGATTGCATAGTGAAAACCAGGGAACAGTGAACCTCCTGAACAAGAAACACCAGCAAAAGGAGCACTTTCTAAATCAGAGGTTGTTTAAGAGTATGGTGTCAATTGTTTATTTTCAGCTATTGATAGTGTACTTTTTATAACTATATATACATTAGGATAGAACAATTCTCAAGGATATTAAAATGAAATTAGAATATTTGAAATTACACAAACTGGTATGAATTAATATTGCAAACTAAAAGGGACTAGGAAGAAGCATTCATAATAAGTCAAGGGGAAAAAAAATCCCAACCATATAGTGGAAAAGAAACCACATCTTGAAGCTAAGTTGTGCAAAAGCCATCTGGTTTTACTTTATTCAGGGGTCAAGCATTCCTAATGTTTCAGTTTGCTCTCGTTTTTTAATCTTGAGTTATCATTTGAACAGTCAGTAGACTGTTCAAATAGAATGACCTTAGAGCAACTTGGAAGTAACTTAGCTAAGAATTGTCGGTCTCCCTGACTGGGTAGTGGAAAGGAAGGGGCTCCTCTGGGGGCGTCAAATCTAAATTGTTTCTGAAGATTTCTAACCGTGCTGTAACTCCTGAAGTCAAGTTAACTGCCTAATGTTGGCAATACTTTCCTCAGGTGACCAGACTAACGTGCTGTAATTTGAAAGAACTTCCAACTTTACTTTTATGTGTACCTCAGTGCATCCACACTTTCAGAAGAGAGTCTGGGCGTGACCTTCTTTCTGATTGATGTCCCTGAAGTGTCTGAGAGAGATGAACTGCTGCTAAGGCCAGCTTTCCAAAGATGGAGAGTAGAACCGTGAAAGACAATCATTTTGTGAAGCACTGAACTGGAAAGGACCAATTCACATGAAAGACCTCTGGATGCCAAGGAGTTCAGTTATTCCTGAGTTTTCCAGAGAAAAATCCTAAAGAAAGAGCTAGGTCATTTGAACTGGAACGTCCTCTTCCGATCCAGTACCCCAAAGTGCATGAAGCATGTTCACCTTGGGGTTCCACAGCCAATATGCTCTACATTTCCTCTAACGGTAAAAAGTTACATTTAGGCAAATGCATCAGCATAATTCAAAGAGAGAAAATGTCACGTGGGATTAGACTAATCATCAATCTATACTGGTATCCTATAGTGGCCAACAACAGATGTTTCAGAGGCAGATATGAAGCCTCTATAGTGAGAAATTCTGTAATGCCATATAGGGGTTTCTTTCTATCCAGGGCATTAATTCTTGACATACACTAACATTTCTTATAAAAATATAAATAAATGAGCATTTTGCCTAGTTGGAGGTAGTAGCAACATACCCTGTGAAAAGCACTGCACCGTCATTCCCTTTTGTCATTTAGAAGCAGATTTTGGAAGCATTTGAATGTCACTGCAAAATAAAAATTTGGTCCATATTCCTACCAGCCTGGGACTTTTGTATCTTGGGTTAGGGTCAGACTGGTGGGCAGCTTGAAACTAACTATCTCAGAAGGTCACAGAGAAAGGTGTGAAGGTGAAATAACATGGTCTTTTTTAGGGTAATAATGGCGCTTCATTTCTTCAAGCTAGTGCAGGAAAGAAACAGTCGTACATAAAGTCGTAACCAATATTCCTGTTTGCCCTTTTGAATGTCGTGCATTAGGTCTGCCTTACCGTGTGACAGCAATCTACAGAAAGAAATGATACCTGCTTAGATGAAGCTATTGCCTCTTTATTATAAAAACCTCAGCTGTTTTATGAGAAGCAGGCAAGCAATATTTTTATGTGATGAAACTTAGCTCTTCGGTATAATGGGAAATACAGAATATTTTTACACTCTTTTTGAATTACAATATCTTAGTATCATTTACAGTACCTTGCTGCAGTAACTAGAGGTGAGCCAAACCTATGAGTTCAGAAAATCTGGGATATGTCCAAATTTGTAAATAGTTGGAGGACATTTTGCTTATTTTACACTGAAGAAAAGGTGGAGAATAAAAATTGATCTGGTTCTGTTAGAAATACAGTCCTTTAAATATTTGATTCAAATACATGTAAACAGCGAATTTGTTTAAAACCCTTATTAACCTTCCATTGAAATGATCAAGCAGGCTAATATGCCTCCAACTGTATTAAGTTGTATATTGTATTAATTAATTAATTAAGTTGTATTAATACATAACTGTATGTATTAAGTTTGCTAGTAAAAATGATACAATTCCTTAGATTTATAGAGACTTGCATCTGCTCCAGAATTATCAGTTGTTGGTGTTGTCAAAATGAAAAAACTGATTTTTTTTATAAGTGAGAGATACAAAGAAAAAATTTCTGTTCTAACCTTCCGTGTTACACAGAGGAAGGTTTCACACACAATCAGGAAAAACCAAAAGGTCTGTTCCTGCAGGAGTGTAACGCAAACCTGAAGTCAGCGCAATAAATGTGATCAACACTGCTCCCTGAATTTTGTGTCTTTGACTAGCATCAGCTACGGAAGGTAATGCGTTGTAGTATAGCTTTCATACAAGACTTTTCTATTTTATATAAGGTCAAATGTGATCCACAAATGCTCCTAGGTGAAATTTGCCCTCCAGAATGAGATACTTCAGTCCTAAAACATGGGAAAGAGGGAGGGAAGTGACCTATAACTAACCTCTTGTCACCACTGGTCTTCTCAGTAGAGAGTAGCCTTTAGGAGATGACTGGTTATGCATGGTTTTGAAGTTGGGTGCTGGAAATGTGATTCACCAGATTTGAAAATGTTTGCAAATCCATTGTCCTTGAAAGTTGTAGAAATTCCCCTCTGATTTTCAGCTTAAGAAGAGTATGTATTATACACTGGTTTCTAATTGTACTTCTTCAATTTCATTTGATGTGAAGGGACACGAAATAAGTGCAGATTAAGCAACTCTATTTTTTTTCCATTCATTCTTAATTACCCTGATGACTTGTACATTTCTCAGTTGTTAAATAAGCTTGGCTCGTGGCAGGTATTACAACTTTGTTATGCTGATGTTTCATCTGGCATTGAACCTTACTGGTATAAAAAGGGATGAATAAAATTTTTCGTATAAACTGTAGGAAAGGTATATCTTATCTGTGGAACTTCACCACAGACATCTTTGCCTGATAATTATAGTTTACAAATTTTAAACAAAGATAGAAATCTTTAAGAAGGTCCACTGATTTCTTATGTGGGTCTGATTTAATCACAGACTCAGAGAATCACTGGGGTTGGAAGGGACCTCTGGAAACCATCTCATACAACCCCTCTGCCAAGGCAGGGTCACCTAGAGCAGGTGACACAAGAAGGGTCCAGGTGGGTTTTCAACATCTCCAGAGAGGAACACTCCATGACCTCCCTGGGCAGCCACTTTCATTGCTCTGTAGAGAAGTTCTTCATGTTGAGGTGGAACCTCTCTGTTTTAGTTTATGGCCATTATTACATGTCTTTTCCTTTGACATCACTGAAAAAAATATGACACCATTCTCTTGACATACTTTCTTTGAGACTTTTATATGTACTGATGATCCCTTTTCACTCTTCTCTAGACTAAACAGGCCCAGTTCCCACAGTCTCTCCTCATAAGAGACATCCCTAACCATCTTCATGGCTCCTCTACCCTCTCTAGTAGCTCCTTGTCTGCTTTGAACTGTGGAGACCCGAATTGAGTGCAACACTCCAGATGTGGGCTCACTAGGGCTGAGTAGGAGGGGAGGATCACCTCCCTTGACCTTCTGGCCACACTCTTCTTGATGCACCCCAGGATCCCATTGGCCCTCCTGGCCATAAGGGCACTGTTGGCTCGTGGTCAGCTTGTCACCCACCAGGATTCCCAGGTCCTGCTCTGCAGAGCTGCTCTCCAGCAGGTCAGCCCCCAACCTGTGCTGGTACCTGCAGTTGTTCCTTCCCAGGTGCAGGACGGCACTTGCCCTTGTTGAACCTGATTAACTTCCTCTCTGCTTAATCCTCCAGACTTTTAAGATCCCACTGAATGGCAACAAAGCCTTCAGGTGTATCAGCCATTCCTCCCAGCTTTTTATCATCATCAAATTTACTTAGGGTGCATTAGACCCCTTTGTCTACCTCATCAATAAGTAAGGTAAATAAGACTGGACCCAGTATGGATCCCTGGGGAATGCTGCTGACTACAGGCCTTCAACTGAGTTCTGCTCCACTGATCATGGCTCTCTGAGCCCTGCCATTCAGCCGGTTCTTGATCCACCCCACTGTCCATTCATTAAACAAAGTAAGTCCTGAGCTTACCTATGAGGATGTTATGGGACTCGGTGTAGATAGACAACATCCACTGCTCTCCCCTCTTCAACCCATCCTGCCACGCCATTACAGAAATCTATGAGTGGTCAAGCATTATTTACTTTTGGTGAATCCATGTTGACTACTCCTGATGATTTTTTCTTTCATTTCCTTTGTGATGACCTCCAAAATTATCTGCTCCATTATCTTTCCAGTGATGGAGGTGTGGCCGACTCGACTGTAATTTCCTGGGTCCTCCTTCTTACCCTTTTTGAAGATGGGAGTAACACTCCTTTAGTCATTGAATATTTTCTCCTGTTCTCTGTGAATTTTCAAAGATAATGGAGAGTGGTTTAACATCTGCCAGTTCCCTCAGCAACCATGGGTCCATGGATTTATGTGTGTTAGTATATGTATAATGAAGAGGTAATTTGAAAAAGATCAGACTTTCAGAAACAAGTGTGCTAGCTATTGCATATTCCCAGTAGCTGCTCATGAATGATACATTTTTAAATGGCTAAGCTGTGTGTGAGGTAGCAATCTTTCCTAATTCTTCCCTAATCCCTTTCAGGCTCAGTTGCAGACACAGAGACAGTTGAAGAACTGAGCTAGTCAATGTGAAATGAGAACAGAATATTTTACCTTTACGGATAAAGAAAAAAGACCTGGGAATAATGGGTGTAGAACTGAACAGTGTCTGCTGTGAATGAGTACCTCTAACCATTGCCTTGATAATCTGAGAAGTGTATGTGGCATGTCCTCAAACCTTTATCACTTTGAGTATATTGCATGTCTTTGTCTTAGCAAAACTGAGGAGTCCAGATATCTGCTAAACAAAACAGCTAATATTAGGTACTGTGGAGACTCAGCTAGCTTAATTACTGCCCTCTGTTGTATTTGGAAATGGATCCAAGTTCTAAGATACCTGTTCAATATCATGAGGTCTTTTGTAAAGCATGAGAGACTATCTCTTCACAAAGGAAGGTCAGTGCCAAGTTCATATACATGCATCAAAATACATAGTGATGAATGTTAATTTCAAATTATTTATTAAAAAGAAACAGACAAGTTTATGTGATGAATTCCAGAAGATCTAGTTGTCATGAATTTTCTTCTTATTTAACCATAATTCCTAAAAATTGAAAACCCTAGGTTTTTTTCGAAGTGTAATTTCAGTGATCTCTGTGTGTGCTCAGTGCTCTGTTTATGAAGGAGAGTTTCATATACTAGATTTTGTTGTCTGAGAGCACAGTAAACTAAAAAATTAGTTTTATCTGACTTGCTAAAAAGTGGGAAAATATGACTGATGAAAATTATATTTATAACATAAATATGGATATTTTTGCATGCTGGATACTTTGCAACACATACGTAATCTCTAAACACATTTTAAAGTGGCATTGCCTGTTAAACCTAAAGCTGTTTCTTTATCATGGTCTCTAAAGTGTCCACTAAAGCTACAGCCTTAATTCTAAGGAAAATGAAAAGCTGTTGAAGAGTAAAAACAGAACATTACAGTATTAAAAAGATATAAATCTTCTGGGTATGTGGTAGAGGCAAGAAACCACATTTAGTGCTTAATATTGTTAGCTGAATTTCTTTGTATTATTGGCCAAAATACGCCTGATGAAAGGTTGTTTGATGTTATATTTGTTTATTTAGCTGTGTGTATGCACATGCATATACATACCAAGTATATAGGTACAAACCAAGTTCTCTTGTTCATTTCATGTTCTTTTAAGACCTTCTCTTTGTTTTCATCTTTCTAATTAGGAACATAATCTTTAGTTTTTCTGGAACTCATATTTGCTGTAACTGAAGTCTGACTTGAGTCTAGTGTGGACTGGAAAGAAACAGATGGGAAAAGCACCATACTGCTGTGGAAATTAAAATATCTGGTGGCAACTGCTTATTGTGTTCCAGGAAGGCTGATGTGGGTCTGAGTTTCTTCAGCAACTGGGAAATATTTTCTGCCATGATGTAATTGTAAGGGTGAGGGCATAAAAATTTTTTTTTTTTTATTTTATGGAAAAATTCTTATGAGCAGAGGTAGACCAAGGCCTGTTGCCTGAAAAGTGAGAATGGACGGAATTCACTTTATTGGATGATGTTTTCCCCAGCCTTCTCTTTTTCAGACACAAGGACACAGGACCTGCACTAAAATCTGCTTTGAGGAATGCAGAAAACCTATACTGTGACTCAGGAATATAGCAACAAATGCCAGATCTGATGATAGACTACCACTTTCTATAGTCTTAGTGGATAAGGCAACTGACTTTTATGTCACATTCCTTTCTCCATGTAGGCCAGTAGGGTTGGGTGAGAGAAGGCCCTTCACCTACAGGTGCTCAGAGAGAAGAAACAACTGAAGTTACATGAGGGTTTTTTGTTTGGTTGGTTGTATTTTTTTTTCCCCTGTGGACAAATGATTCACCTTTTCTCATTTTTCTGGACATTCAGTTAATGTTTATTCCTCCAAAGTACCAATAAAATCAAGGTTAAATGCAGCTTTTAGGAAAAGTGTAGACCCCTTAAAATGAAAACAACAACAAAAAAGGACAAAGGAGAAAACAAACAAAACAAAAGAGCATTTTCTTCTCTAATTTTCAAGACTGAAGAAAATCTGTAATTAACAATGGTAGCTACCACTGTTAATTACATTGTTAATAACACTGGTAGCTACCCCCTTGCCTGTTATAGAAGTTATATTCTCTGCTTTCAGATTTGCACAACCTCCTCTTGCACTTCATAGGTCTCATTTGCTAAACACAGATAAATATACAATTTTGAAAGGCTTACAGGAACTGTCTAAAAATAAATATATGGACATAGGAAAATTTGAAATCACAGAGCAGTAAAGAGGAGAAAGTTTATAAAAAAAGCTAAACTACTTTTAACTCCAGTGCCCTTTAATTGTAAGGAGCTTACCTTGAATCTAAAAATTTTAAGCAACAAATATATGTTGGGATCCAATGTTTTGTTTCTTTAGTGATTTCTGTCATTTAGGTATTGATTTTTTTACTGTTACTCAGTAATTTCAAAACTTTCCACTAAACTTTGAGTTATGCATTAATTCCAATTAAATCACAGTATATTTTGGTAATCTATTGTATTCCTAATGGTTTTTGAAATATCATTTAAAAAACAAATAACTTTGTGAAAAATGTTTTCATGAAACTGAGAGTAGTACAAAAAATGGACATAGTATTTAATTAATACTGCTTTAGGAAATTTTGGTTCTGAAAGAAAAAAAAAAATCCTATTATAATGCACAGTTCTCCTAGGATAACTTGCAAGTTCAGTAGCTCCTGGATCAGTGTGGCAATAGAATTGGTTGGGGCTGACAATGAACGGGCCTTGGCATTGACCTAAAGCCATAGGAAAATCAGGGCAGTTAGGGTGAGAAGAAAATTATGATGGGAAAAGTTATGTTAATGTTACCATTTCTTATAAGGCTATGTTTCTGCTTCCTGGTTTTAATTGGTTATCCCCAGTTTACATATATGGTCATGTTTTGAGTTCCCACTTTTGATTGGACTCCGTACCCTATATAAGTTCTCATTCACCCCATTTCTGGATCTCCTGAGGTTGTGTTCATACCGTGCATGGCTTGTGTTCCTTTGTTATTTTATGTGTTATTAAAGTTCTTTATTTTCAGGCAGCCCAGTCGTACCCATCCCATTTTATATTTTGCTACACAATCCCCAACCGAATCAGTCTCAGTGTTGTGGAGCCGAACGAGACAAATCAGCAGAAAATCAACTCCAAAACTCAACAGCAGCTTTTCACCAATTGGTGATGATTACCCCGAGTGTGGCCAACTAACTCTGCCTTTTCCTTAAGCCCCAGTAAGTCAGCCAGGCTAGAAGGGCCTCTCAGCACTTTGAACACACTGAGACCTGACAAAGGGTGCTACCACACAGAGGGCTGTGCTGGTGGAAAAAGTCTACTCCAAAGGACTAGCTCCAGATCTGTTGGAATTGCTGGGAAAATAAGGGTAGTTTTAGATATGTCCCAGTTCTGCAAAGCCCCTTAGTCAAAGAGCCTGATTGCCTGGTCATGGCTGAATGGACAGGCTCTTCATGACCCTCCCAGAAAAGTTTAGCCTAGCCATATGTTTCTAATTCAAGAATTTATAGTGCAGAGATATCTTCTCAAAAATGTGGATAATAAATAAAAGAGGTTGAACTTGCTCTACTAACCTGTGTTTGTACAAAATACAGAATGGTGAGACAAGTCTACAGATAAAATAATGAATAATGATGGATTGTGGTTTGTTTTGTGTGTTTTATAAGGAGAAACAGTGGTCATTGAGATGATCTTGTATGACAGAATACGGATTTTCTGTTCTCTTTTATTCATAAACTGCTTATTAAGAAAGGCCAATGATTATGTGTATGTCTCCTATGCTAAATAAAGATCTAATGAGTTAGCTTTTTTCCTGAAAGACAGGTTTCAGTTTTCATGGCTCCTGTACTGTCTTCCTCTCTTCCAGTAAGCTGATATACCTGATAGCAGAAAGCTGATTAATCCCTAAACACTGTGGCCTATGTATTCGAACATGACAGCTCTTTGCAGTGTTCAGTCACCTAAATAACCACGTTTCAGTCTTCAGAATTACTTAACATTCATAGTTCAAGTTGAATCTGCTGAAACTGGAAGAAGCTCCATCACCTTGAAAAGTATTTTTTATGTTTAGTCAGATGTACCTATATGCTGCTTATATGACCACTTGACCTAATTCTTATTTATAGTAGTTACAAATATGTACAAATATCACACACACGCACACACATCTTCATACATTTATTTATATGAAAATGCCATTTATAAATATTTGCTCTTAGTTTGGGAACACAAAACTGAAATGAAATCATGAAAGAAAACAGATCTAAGTTCTGTAGCTCTTTTTTCTGCTGTGAAAATCTAAGTGATATTTGGTCAGACAATCCATCTGTTGAGATGTAGCTTCTTTATGTGGCAATGCTGACTGATATCACCACATTTGGCATGTTTGGAACTGGGGAATTAAGTCCCCACTGTGTAGTAGTCTTTTTCAGTAGTCTGCTGTGACATTTAGATTACTGAAGCCTATTCAAGGGATGCTAGAAGCCTTGGGAACCCAAAATTTACTGTGTGCTATAGGGAATCCTTCCTGTAACTTTGCCTTTTAAGTATGTCAGCACACAGCAAGAGTTAGAAAAATCTTATTTATACCTCAGGAGCAGCCCTGAGTACAGCAGCCTTGGGATCAGGAAAGTGATCCATCACTTTTGTACATCCCTCATCCCTCAATTTTTGCCTTCTATCTTCTATCCTCCAAGATTTCTTTCTTCCTTTGTAATATATTTACAAAATACTGGGTAAGAAACTTTGGCTCTGAAAATGTCTAGGTATTCAAATATGCATAATGCACATCCAAATAATGTATTCCTATATGCAGTCTTTAAGAATTGTAGGCATGTAGTAAACGTGTACTAATTGAAATATGGAGGTACTAAAGACCTACTGAGAACATTTAATTTTTGAAAACATTACCATGGTAGCAATGTCTGCCTTGTTATTCTAGATGATAAGCTTCTGGTTACCAGTTTGCTTCTGAGCTCTGTAATGTGACAACAAATGCAAATGTAAGCCTCTATCTATTCTTATGGTCATATGTCATCCTAGTCAATTGGGCAATAAAGCAGCAGGACCAGACTGCTGTTAAATAATACAAAATGTGATGCATGAATATGGAGGTAAATATGTGCCTATATAAGTTTTGCCTATTCAATATTGTTCCGCTTTCCATTTCTGAGGTAAAAAGTCAAATGTAATGAATAGAATTTAGTATAAGTCATTTAGTATAAGTCAGTATTCTCTGTGGCATTTTAAATTTATGAACAGTTGATCTGCATCTTCAAGAATTAACTTAAACACTTGCCAGATTAGTGGCTATAAAACAAGATATTGTGGCTGACACAGATCAATCAGGAAGAATGCGATGAAAGTCAGAATATCACAGAGTTTGTCAATATTATAATATATTTATGTAGATATATAAAAAAAGCAGATGCACATACACATAAAAAGATATATAATCCTATTATTCTAAACATACTGTAGGAGCTGCTTTCCAGTTTCCAAATTCCAGTTCCAAAATTTCAGCATCATAGTGCCTCCTAATCTACCTAAAAATAATTCTAGTTTATTATAAACTAGATTTTTTCATGAATATCTGGATATAACTAGAGAGCTCAATAGAGCTCAGCAAAATAGAGTAACCCCCTTCAATCTCTTCACTATCATATATTAAAAAGCTGTGTGATTTTCTAAGAAAGTGGCATTACTTAGGACACTTTACAAATTATAAAGAGGAAAGAATCCCGATTTTCCTCTTTCTTGTATGAAAGCAAGTCCATTTCTCTAACTTGCACTAATTCTTTTTTACATGATTGACAAGGAAAGGACATGGTAGGAGTTAACTTCTTGTCTTTCCATTCTTCTTTAACAAAATACATGATCAGCTCTGAAATTTCCAGAGACAGGCTACATCCAGACTAATATACATAATGTAGAATCATTTGTATACTCCTATGTAATAGCAGCTCTGCTGTATTCTTGCATAGCAAAATCTCAGTTACCACAAATCAGTGTGCATTCACAAACCAAAGCACAGGGAAAAGAAACTCACAAAGTTCTCTGTAAAAAAGTGTAGACTGGGGTTTTTCTTTTGGTTGGTTGGTTATGGGGTTTTGTGGTTGGTTGGGTTTTGATTTTTTTTTTTGTTTGGTTGTTTTTGTTTTTTTGTTTGGTTTTTTTTTTGCTTTTGTATTTGTTTTCTTGTTTTCTTGTTTTGTTTTGTTTTGCAAAGAAGCAGAATGTCTGTCCATACAGAGAAGGTTATCAAGATTACCAGTACAAGTCTTATCTTCCATTTGTGTCTGCACAAGTGTGAGGCAGGTATGCAATAAATCAATCGAGTGCTCCATTTATTGTAAGTACATATAAGAACAAATCCTGGTATTTAATAGTCTTTCATGTACTCTCTTTCACTTTGGCCTTTTTTAAGGGAGACATTGAACTCAGAGGAGAAGTACCATTTAAAACCTTTCCAAATATCTGTTAGTTCTTTTCTGCAGATTAAAGAAAATCACTGCTTTATAGATCAAATGACAGGGTCATCCAGGAAGACAGGCAATTCTCACTTAAATAAAATACATTGTAAATTACATTGCAGCTTTTCAACATGGAATAAACTGCATACAATTGAATATTGTTTGAGATACAAACAAAAAGGGAACTGCTGTAGAAATACATGTTCGTATATCTACCCAAAAGAGCCCTGAGATGTCTGGTCTTGGACTATATGTGTGCCTTGATGTGGTTGGTGTTCCCTGAGACCTCCAAAGACCATTTTATTTTCATTCACAGCTGGCCTGAGAGTTTGTCTTACAGCTCAGGCACTACTTGTATCTCATGATGAGCTGGTTCAGCTGACCAGACTGGCAGGAAACTATCTGTTTATGCTTTTCTCTCAGTTTGTTTGGGGACCTCTGCTGGATTATAGGAGAGTTAGGCAGATCTGAAAACTGGCAGAATGGATGAAGACAACACAGACCAGATTTTGCATAAGGGAACCTCACATCTTATTGGGCTATGCCCTGCAGTCTACTCCACATAGCTTCAGAAGCTTTAGGAAAGTGTCTAAAAACCTGTTTTTAATCAAGATATTCTAATTATCTCTCCAGGGTCCTGCACAGTGAGTAAAAGCTACGTCATTTACTTCAGCAAGGATAACTGCCTAGACATACTAGTGTGTTTAAAGGGGTGTCTGAGCTTGTGTTGGGTGAAAGCTGTAGTGGGTGTACTGTGTTAAAATACCTTAGCAACTGGCAGAGTCAAGGACTTGGAAATAGTTATACTCCAGATCTTCTGTATTGAAGAATTGACCTTTATTTCCTCAAAAGTCAGGGTACCACCATAGGGAGGGGAAAAATGAAATAAATGCAAATAGTTGGTCACCAGAGCTCAGTTCACCCTGATTTCCATTCTATTACCTTCCACATTTTCTTACCTGAAAGTGGAAAATATTTGCATCCAGAAACAGCCTTTATACAGAGATATATCTTGTCTGGTTCTTGTTTTCTGTGTAGCAAAATTATTTAGTGAGCCAATTTGAGTTTGAAGCCTGGAGAAGAATAACACAGGAGACATATTGTTCCATCTTAATATTCTGTGCAGTGCCTGAAGTTAGCAAGAGCTCTGAAGACTTGAACTTCTGAACCTATTTCTAACAGGAGCCAATTGCCATTATTCTTGCAGCAAAGCAAAGCAAAGAAACAACCCTTGCACTCAAGAACAAAAGAAGGCACAGGTAGAGATAAGAACAGTAAGGTTACAGAATTAAAACCAAAGGGAAGTTTGAAATTCTGGTTGCTGCTCGGCTGTGTGCTCTTCATTTTGCAGCTAGCCTTGTCCCCTGTGATTTGCTTCCCTCACTTAGGCATGCCAGTACTACTCTGAACACCAAGTGTGGAACATCACAGGATGAGTGTAATGAGAAATCTGCCAGTGTGTCACTTCTGTCTCTGCCAAAATAGAGGTTAAAATCTGCTTTCAGGCTGCTCATTCTAGACAGAAAGGCTTTTCTGTCCTGCTTCAGAGCTGCATAACACCAGGAATGCCAAGCACAGCTAAGGAGCTTGGCTTCAGTGCTGTCATTACTCCCCTGCCTCTTTGCATGCTGTCCGTGGTGGCCCAGCTGCTCACCATGCTGTGGGCATTCTTGGAAGGCTCCTGTGGGTGGTGAATACCCCTAGAGAAGCATTAAATCCTTGAAACTGTGGCAACATGAAGCTGAAACTCTCTGGATGCATGGGCTTTTGCAGAAATTAACCTATAGATATGCTGATTGGAGTTACTCTTCTTAACAAGTAACTAAGAATTTGAAGAATTCTAAAATTAATCTGAAATATAAGTCCCTGTAATGTCTTATTCCTCCATGAGAACAGTTAAATCAAACTAGTTAGAGAGCTACATATATTGGGTTTATGTGGCTAGGTTCTGGTACTAGGGGGCTACAGGGCTGGCTTCTGTGGGAAGTTGCCAGAGCTCCCCATGTCTGACAGAGCCAATGCCTGCCTGATCCGAGATGGATTCAGCACTGGCCAAGGCCAACTCCATCAACAGTGGTCACAGAATGTCTGGGATAACAACGTTAAGAAGCAGGGAAAACCCCTGTGCGTTGTGCAAATGGAGAGAGAAGTGCAAATATGCGAGAGAAACAGTCCTGTAGACACTAAGGTCAGTTGCATAGGAGGAGGAGAAGGTGTTCAGGCCCTGTAGTTGAGATTCCCCGGCAGCCCATGGTGCAGGCCGTGGTGAGACAGCAGTGCTTCTGCAGACCGTAGAGGTCCAAGGTAGAACAGAGACCACACACATACCATGGGAGACCCATGCTAGAGCAGGTGGGTGTCCAAAGAATGTCCAAAGAATCTATTGGAGAGCCCATGCTGTATCATTGTATCAGGCTCCTGGCAGGACCTGGAGACTCATGGAAAGAGGTGCCCACAGTATTGCAGGTTTGATAAACCTGCAGAAGAGACCCAGACTGCAGAATTCAGTGATAAACTACAGCCTTAGGAAGGACTCCCATTGTGGAAGTTGGTGGAGGACTGTCTCCCATGGTAGAGACCCCACAGTGGAGCAGGGAAGAGTGTAAGGAGCCCTTCCTCTGAGGAGAAAGGAGTGGCAAAGACAATGTGTGATGAACTGACCACAGCCCCCTTTGCCATCCCCCTGTGCTGCTGCAGAGGCACTTGCTGTTTACGATGTTTGTCTTCAACGCAATCACCACACTGCTTCCTGGAAAGTAGCCAGATAGCGTCTGCTGGTGGAAAGTAGACAACAAAATCTTTTGTATTCCTTTGTTTCCACACACGAGCTTTGATTTTGCATTATTAAACTGCCTTCATCTTGATCCACAAGTTTTAAAATTTTATGTTCTCCCCCCATTCTGCTGAGGGAGGGAGTGATAGAGTGACTTGATGGGTACCTGGTGTCACAACACTGCCGAAGCCCAAAGTAAATTGTGTGTCACAACAGGCCTTTTGGGTCTAGGTAACCACTAATAAAATTGCAGTGTGCTGTGGCTGAACTTAAAAGAGGAAAAAGAAAAGCCTGAAAGTACTGAACAGTATTTTCTTTAGATATATTATGAAAAAAATCTAAGTGCCCAAGAATGCAGCATTATCATGGATAATGAGCAGAATCATTGACCACTTTACTTTCAAACGTCTATTTGATATTTTCCACACAGATAAAAGAAAATTTGTATTAAGGTCAAGTCTTGCATTTGATTCACATTTTGGAGCTGTTTATTTGATTTTGAATTATTTGAGTTATCTTGTACTATTTCTTTTACTGATTATCTAATGAAAGTCTCCTTTGTTCAACTACGTATTTCCATTTTCTCTTTGTTGATTTTTCATGTATGATTAACACAACCTTCAGAAAATTCTACCACTACAGAGCATCTCGTTCTGCAAAATAAATTTTCTTAATCTGATGCTTTTGTCTCTTTATAACTCTTTGAGTTAGATTACTAAATTATACCATTCTTCTTCAGCTTCCAGATCACATAGAAAAGCCACATGACATGCCTCACAATATTGCCAACTTTGATGTGTTTGAAGCTTGATATCCTCTTTCATAAATTCCTCACATTATTTTTAGAAAATTACTGCTGTGTTATGTATGGCTTTTTATGGAGCTATATTGTACAACCAGTTCGGTATTAAAAATAAAAATGTAAAACTGAATTGTCCACTTAAACTGGAATGCTGCTTTATGTAGTATAGGTCATTTTTTTTTAATATGGCAGTATTGGCAGAATGAGTCATCCTTCTAAGAATATAGCTAAATTGTGCTGTGGTTAACTGACTGTAGGCTGCTTTCTGAATGTTTTGCCTCTTACATCTTCACCTCTGGTCTAAAAAGGATATCTCAGATGATGTGTAGAGTTTCAATCTACAATTCTTCCAACTGTGCCTATGTATTATGCCAACTGTGCCTGCCTCCACATAGAAAGAACAAAAAGCATTTCTTAAAATCTGGACTGCAAACACCTTACACTGGCTAAGACAGGGCAGGAAATGGGTCAAGCTGAGCAACAAGTAATACTTGTGAATATTTGCTCCAATTCAAAAGTCAGTTTTAAAAGGAATGTTTTTGCAAACCTGCTCTAGTCTCTGCAAAGCTGTATTCAAACACTTGAGCTTCAATAGTGTGTCCATTCAAACAGTGGAGGTTTACTTCAAACATAGACCCTGAAGTCAAATTTGAAATTTTATGTTTTGTTGCCCATGCAGAGCTCAAGTGATACTGTTTCCACAGCCTGAAGTAACGGTTTATTTAATTACCACCCCAACATACAATATATGGGATAGAAATAGTCAAGTATTGAGGTGTGCTGTAAATAAAGTCTGTTCATATACTCAAACTCTACGGTACAGCTCTACAGCTCTGTTCTAGGACCCACACAGGCCACATTTGAATAGTTTTTTCTTTGCAATCCACTTAAAGATTCCTAGCAAGACTGTTCCATATTATATAAGCTACAAAGCTCGGACACAAGTAGTCATACTTTCCTTGAATACCAGGGACAACAGCAATACTTACCAAGGTCCTTCTTAATTTTCACCATCAAAGTGAAATGTTTAGTACCTTAAGCTTTTTATCATAGAGAACAGTGTGGTATTCAGCCAAATAAATTATGAGGTTTCTTTTATTCCAGATAAAAACTCTTGTCAGCAGAAGCAATAGCCAAATGGATTGTTCATTCAAACACAAGATACTGATAATTTTCATCAGCACTGTTTTGTTTTTAATGCTTACTATGATCACCACTGTAAAAAAATTATGATGGAAAAATTCTTACAGAATTTTAATGAGCCTCTTGATATTCTTTCTATTTGGCATATAAAATTTATTTTTATTTTGAACTTTACTCTGAAATACCTTATGAAATTAAAATCCATAATTTTTTTGTGGAAATTCAACATTATTTCCCAGAGAAATTTTGGGGATTGGTGTGTGTTTGCAGACAGTACACAAAGAAAAAGACCAGTTTCCTTAAATAAATTCACTGAGAGATACAGCTTTCTTTGAATTAGTCTACCAAAAAGAGTAATGGATGAAGTTCTTAGGTTTATTCCAGAAGCCTCAGATGAATGAGAAGTCCACAGATTTGGCATGCACAGGAAGAAGGGTGCAGGGTAGAACCCTTAAACAAGTTATGCACTTTTAATCATGAGGAAGCCCTAGAGGAGATACAGTTTAAAGCAAGACAGCAGAGAAATCTATATAAACATCACCAGTTATTTTTGGGACACAGACTAGGACTATAACAAATCATAAGATGAATTTCTTTACTATTTCACAAAGACTTCTTGTAATGAATATATCTTTTCTGTCTTCTTCATTTGATAGAACTACTTCATCATCACTGAGACCTATAAACCTATTGTGAGGATTTTGACAAATTTAAAACATCTTTTATTTCATCCTTTTTCTCTGAATCCTGGCAATGTAGATGCAAATGCAAATTTCATACACAAAGAGCATTTAAAGAGAATCCTGTTGTCCAAATAGAGTTTTCATTTATGGTGTTTGAATTTCAATCAATGAAATAAAATCATTCAATCCCATTACACTGAATAAAGCTTTGTATCAAATTACTTTGCTTTGCTTTTCTTCTGTACTTTTATTCCAAAATTATTTAAATATACATGTATTATCAGTCAAACAAGAATTCATCTAAATGTTTTGGTGTAACTTTCATACCTCTCTCATTTCCGATTGACAGATATATTTGAATCAATACAATTAGTGTATTAGAAGGTCACTCTTTTCCTCCAAAACCAAAAATACACAAATTAAAAATAGTCTCTTCATGATAAAAACAGACCAACGTTTCAGTCCCCACACTGGTGATTTGGTGGTTCTAAAGAAAGAACTTAAACACTTGACAGTAAAAGCAAAATACCCATCTTTACTTTGAGTGTCTGTTATCAGTAGAAATGTCCAGCAAAAGAAAATACTGCAATTCTAGAAGAAATATTCTGTAGCAAAGCTTACAAAGGATGCATTTAGATTTTTGAACTCCCTGTTATAAATAACATAAGATAGTACATACTAGTAAAGAGCTAGCACTAGAATAAATAAGCAGCAAATTATAAATAAGCTCTATATCAAAGTCATATGAAATATAAGCTGGTCTAAGCACAGAAAAAAAAATGTACCATTTTAGACGGAGAAAAGGATGTGAAAGAACTCTCTGTTCCACCTAATTTATGAAAAAATCAGAATGCTGTCTTTTAAGAAACAAATTTTGTATAATAGTTCCAACAATTCTCCTTCATTGCACAATGTGCTGAGCCTGGCTGGGATGGAGTTAACTTCTTTCATAGCAGTCCATATGGTGCTGTGATTTACATTTGGGTCTAAAACAGACTTGATAACATAGAAGTGTTTTGGTTATTGCTGATCAGTGCTGGCAGAGCATCAAGACTTTTTCTCTTCCTCTCCAAAGAGACTAGGCTGGGAGTGGGCAAGAGATCAGGAGGGGATACAACAGGGACAGCTGACCCCAGCTGACCAAAGGGGAACCCCAAAACATAAGATGTTGCACTGGACAATAGAAGATGGGGGGAAAGAGGAGGAAAGGAGACTATGCTGATGTGTTCATCTTCCAAAGCACCTGTTACATCCATTGAGGTTCTGTTTTTCAGGGAATGGTCTGATACTTGCCTGCAGATTGGAAGCAGTGAATAAATTAATCTTTCTGCTTTTTTATTAAATTGTCATTATTTAGATAATTGAGTCTTATCTTCCTTTTATTTCTTCCTCATACCACAGGAGATTGAGCAAGAGGATGGCTGGGTATTTGGCTGCTGTTTAGGGTCAGCCCACCACACAAAAAAATGTAATTTTATATTAAAAATGTCCACTCTACCCATCTCTCTCAATAGGGAAATTGTTAATATTAATATGTAAAACCATATTAATAACACTGTTTTCTTTAATGTCCCAGTGTCCGCATAAAATTCAGTGTAAGTCAGTGGGGCCCTCAGTTAGTCTGAAATAAAAGAAGTGGATAGCAGAACAAAGCTTCGTGGCAATTATTTCAGCCACATGGTATGAAGAATTGTATGTTTTCTCATACTGAGTTTTTCAGCTGTTTTCTTTATTAGAAACCCATTGTTTCCTGTGGAACCATCAAGCTATGTCTGCCCAAAACTTCAGAGAAATCCATGAAGCCCAACTGAACCCAACTGAATTAGAAATTTGATTAGCTCTAACTCAGTCTTATTTTACTGCACCACATCACCACATTGGCAGTTGAAAAGTCTATGGAAAATTGCCAGTTTTGCAAGGACTTGATATAAATGAACCACTTCAAGGAGTCAGGCTTAGAATCTGAAAACTGCAAAGGAGCATGTTACAGGTAAGGTGTGATGGAAGTCAGACAACACATGAAGGGAGGACAGTCTCATCTACAACTTCAGCCTCATAAAAGAGTTGAGCATCCCTTATAAGATAATTGTATGGGTTTTCCTTGTCCATGGTGAAACAAAAGCATCTGTAAAAGAGGATTCACCCACTTGTCTTTAATGAAAATCTTAAAATGGGGTGAATCAGGTTTTGGATCTGTCTTTCACCAGACTGAAAAGGAACCAGGAGCAGTTTGTTGGGATTAATTGGTCAAACTGTTAAAGCAAAGTGAGATGGATCCTAGCCTACAAAAATAAAAGGTCTATTGATTTCTGGTACACCTGGAAGACAGAAATTATCTGCACAAATTGGGGTTTATTTTTACTTAGAAGATCTGTGCTCGTGGACTGGTTCTGATCACTGCAGTTGGATGTTAAAACATCCACTGACTTTTCTAAGATCAGTTACACAATTTTCCCATTTCCCATTCAGCAGATGGGAAGATGGACAGGAAATTAATCAGTGTTACAGATCACTGTTAAGTTAATGTAGTCTCTAGGACACTTTGATATCTACCTCCACCTGGGTCAGGAATGAAGGGTGGCTCTAAACAGTTAGTGTATGAGAAAAAAAGAGTCTGGTTCTAATTGGCACCATTTTGCCCTCTGCATCTCTGGAAGTACAGCTCAATCATACATTAAAAGACAAAAACACTTAAAATTTTATTTTATTTTATTTTATTTTATTTTATTTTATTTTATTTTATTTTATTTTATTTTATTTTATTTTATTTTATTTTATTTTATTTTATTTTTTTCATTTAATTTCATTTTGTTTTATCTTTGAATAAAAATGGCCTATGAAAATACAAATTACAAGATTGGGAGACAATATTCTTATAGTATCCTGGTTCCTTAAATAATTCTACAAGCACCAGTGATCTCAGTGGGTGACTCCCTTCTGAGGGGAACAGAGGGCCCCATCTGTCGACCTGACCCATCCCACCGGAGGTCTGTTGCTTCCCTGGGGCTTGGGTGTGGGATATGAGACATTGCCTGGGCTGATTCAAATCTGTGATTATTATCCACTGCTGATACTTCAGGTTGTCAGTGATGAGATTGAAAAGAGGATTGTCAGGGCATTTAAAGAGACTTTAGGCTACTGGGTCAAGTGATCAATAGGGCAGGAGCACAGATGGTGTTCTGCTCAGTCCCTTTGCTGGCAGAGACAAACAATGAAAGGAGTAGGAGAGGTCACATTATCAACAAGTGGCTCAAGGGTGGGTGTCATCAGCAGAATTTTGAATTCTTTGATCATGGGGCAGCTTTTATGGCACCTGGCCTGCTGGAACTGGATAGGCTCCATCTCTCTGTTAAGGGCAGAAGGATTTTAGCTCATGAACTAGCGGAACTCATTGAGAGGGCTTTACACCAGGTTTGAAAGGGGAAGGGGATGGAGCTGGGTTCTCTGGAAGCAGAACCAAGGGTATTTCAGTCAGCTTGCTGCGATCCAGGACTGGTCCAGCCAGGTGATGTGGCAATAATAGAGTTATGGGTGTGGTGGAGAGCCCAAGATAGATTTTAATGTTCATAGAGAGACCACATGGTCCAAGGGGCTGCAATCGAAAGACCCAGAAACATTTTCACAATGTAAAGGGATATCTGAGGGCAAAGGTCCAACCACAGATGCAGGACAGGGTTTTGACCTTATTAGTCTAAGGTAGGATGACTCCATCTGCATTCCCCCAGCACCCTGCCTCCCAAGGGCTTCAGGTTTATTCCCTCCATCTCAGGAACCTGGTCCCAGGTATGATCTTTCCTATCTAACTAGGTTCCCATACAAGGGTGGTAAGTCTGAGAAAGGGGTGAAATCAGTTGCCCAGCTGAAGTGCATAATATACTAATGCACACAGCATGGGTAATAAACAAGAAGAGCTGGAGGCCATGGTGCTACACCAAAGCTGTGATGTAGTCGCCATCACGGAGACATGGTGGGATGACTCACATAGCTGGAGCACTGCACTGGATGGCTACAAGCTCTTCAGAAGAGACAGGATAGGGAGAAGAGGTGGAGGGGTGGCCCTTTGTATTAGGGAGGCTTTTGATGCCATGGGTATTGAAACTGGTGACAATGAAGTTGAATGTCTATGGGTAAGAATTAAGGGGAAGACCAGCAAGGCTGACATTCTACTGGGAGTCTGTTATCATCCACCCAACCAGGAAGAAGAGGTGGACAGCTTATTCTATAAGCAGCTAGAGAATGTTTCATGATCATCAGCCCTCGTTCTTGTAGGTGACTTCAATCTACCAGACATCTGCTGGGAACTTAATACAGCAGAAAAGAGGCAGTCCATGAAGTTTTTAGAGTGTGTGGAGGACAGATTTTTGTCACAGCTGGTGGGTGAGCCCACCAGGGGAGGGACTGTGTTAGATCTGTTGTTTGTAAATAGAGATGGGCTGGTGGGAGATGTGGTGCCTGGAGGCTGCTTGGGGCATAGTGATTGTGAAATTATAGAGCTCTCAATATTGGTGAAATCAGGTGGAACATCAATAAGACTTTTACATTAGACTTTTGGAGGGCAGACTTTGGCCTATTTAGATTTATTTAGCTTCTTGGGAAACAGCCCTTGAAAACAAAGTCCAGGAAAGGTGGATGTGCTTCAAAACAGAGATATTGAGGGCACAGGAACAGACTGTCCCTGTATTCTGAAAGACAAGTCAACATGGCAAATGTCCAGCCTGGATGGGCAAGGAGGTTTTGGAGGAACTTAGAAATAAAAAGGTGATGTATCATCTTTGGAATGAAGGTCAGGTCTCTCAGGAAGTATTAAAGGGGGCTGATAGGGCATGCAGGAAAAAAAAAATAGAGAGGTCAAAGCTCAGTTCGAACTTAATTTGGTAACTTTTATAAAGGATAATACAACATGTTTTTACGAATATACTAACAGCAAAAGGAAGGGTGATACCGTTTGTTCTCTACTGGATGAGGGAGGGAACTTAGTAACTGCAGATGAGAAGGTGGAAGTGCTTAACATCTTCTTTGCCTCAGTCTTTAGTAGGAAGATGGCTTGTCCTCAGGACAACTGTCCTCAGATGGTGTTAGGGAGCAGAATGGTTCCTCTGTTATCCAGGAGGAGGCAGTCAGAGAACTGCTGAGCCACTTGGATGTTCATGATCCTATGGGACCAGGTGGGATCCATCCCAGGGTGATGAGGGGGATGGCAGATGAATTTGTGAAGCCAGTCTCCATCATTTACCAACACTCCTGGCTCACTGGAGAGGTTCCAGATGACTGGAAGCTGGCCAGTGTGACACCCATTCACAAAAAGGGTAGGAATGAGCATCCTAATTAATAACTGGTAATTACAGGCCAGTGAGCCTGACCTCAGTACCTGGTAAAGTAATGGAGCAGTTTATAATGAATGTCATCATGCAGCACTTAAAGGATGGCCAGGGTATCAGATGGGTTTAGGACAGGTAGGTTGTGTTTGACCAACCTGATCTCCTTTTATGACCAGCTGACCACCCTGGTGGATGTGGGAAAGGCTGTGGATGTGTCTATTTGGACTTCAGCAAGGCCTTTGACCTGTCTCCCACAGCACACTCCTGGAAAAGCTGGCAGCCCTCAGTTTGGACAGGAGCACTCTGTGCTGGGATAGGAACTGGCTGGATGGCCAGGCCCAGGGAGTGGTGGTGAATGGTGCTGCATCCAGCTGGGGGCCAGTCACCAGTGGTGTCCCTCAGGGGTCTGTGCTGGGGCCAGTCACCAGTGGTGTCCCTCAGGGGTCTGTGCTGGGGCCAGTCCTGTTCAATATTTTTATTGACAGCATGGATGAGGTTATTGATTCTTTCATTAGCAAACTGGCAGATGACACTAAGCTGGAAGCGTGTGTCGATCCATTGGAAGGTAGAAGGGCTCTGCAGAGAGACCAGGAATGGTTGGATGGGTGGGCAGAGTCCAGTGGGATGAAGTTTAATAAGCCCAAGTGCCAAGTCCTACATTTTGGCCACAATAACCCCTTGCAATGTACAGGCTGGGGATGATGTGGCTGGACAGAGCCCAGGCAGAAAGGGACCCTGGGGGTACGGGTGACAGCCGGCTGGACATGAGCCAGCAGTGTGCCCTGGTGGCCAAGAAGGCCAGTGGCATCCTGGTCTGGATCAGGAATGGTGTGGCCAGCAGGAGCAGGGAGGTCATTCTCCTCTGTACTCAGCTCTGGTGAGACCATACCTGGAGTGCTGTGTCCAGTTCTGGCCCCTCAGTTCAGGAAGGACATTGAGACACTTAAGCACATCCAGAGGAGGCAACGAGGCTGGTGAGGGGCTTGGAACACAAACCCTGTGAGGAACAGCTGAGGGAGGTTGTTTAGCCTGGAGAAAAGGAGAGGTTTCCTTATCACTCTCTACAGTTTCCTGAAAGGTGGCTGTAGGCAGGTGGGGGTCAGTCTTTTTCTCCAGGCAGCAACTGACAGAACAAGAGGCCACAGTCTTAAGGGAAATATAGGTTGGATATTAGGAAAAAGTTTTTTATGGAAAGAATGATAAAGTACTGGAATTGCCTGCCCAGGGAGGTGGTGGAGTCACCATCCCTGGATGAGTTTAAAAAAATATTGGATGTGGCACTTGGTGCTGTGGTTTAGTTGAGATGTTAGGGCATGGGTTGGACTCAATGATCTTGAAAGTCTCTTCCAACCTTGTGATTCTGTGATTCTGTAAATCACACAGCCCAGCTTTCAGCTTGGAAAATATCACTGCTTTTTTAATGAGAAGTCTGCATTTTCCTGAGGAAATTCCAAGGCTCTTCTGTCTTAGAACAAACATGATGTGATTTCAATTCACTATTTATCTACAGAAGCATTTTTACAAGAATAAAAGTTGTTTCAGTTTTTATTCTGTCTCTGTGTGTCTCTGTGTCTCTGTTTTCTCTGTTAATTATTCATCAAATAGAGAAAAGGTTGTTATTCTAAGTGATCATCACTCCTAATTTCTTCTAACCAATAGTTTTAGAATACTTATGTTTTGGCTATAATGCTGCTGAGACCCTGTGACTCTTCATTTACTATGTTGTTGATGTGGAAATCTCTTTCATTCTGATATTTCATCAATTAATTGTACCAATTTGAGTGATAAAGGGTGTCAGAGTAGAGAAAAAGAAGAAACATGTCATAAAAATGAGATTTCTTGTTTTATGAACTAGCCTACCAGTATAAAAAATTAAATACCAGAGTTTAAGGCTTCTTAAGAACTAACTTTACCACAGTACTCATGTTTTGGATATATCCAAACAGGTAACCCTTTGGTGAGGCAAAAGTTTATGTGAGTATTCAGTTACTTCAGATTTGCTTCTGCAACTGAAGCTTGTAGATAATATTTACACTTAGAAATTTTAATAAATGACAGAAGAATTATTGAGGAATTTTCCAGCTGGATTAGGAGGAACGAGTTGTAATATACAGGAAATAAGGTCCACATGGAGAAATTAACTTTTGAAGGAGAGAATCCTTTCCAAGTTGTGTGTGCCTGCTTGCTGCACTCAGCTCCATTAACTCTGCAATGAGCTGTTGCAACATCATTGCAATTGAAAAGTGCATTAAAGGAGACTAATTGGGTGGCTGACATATATTACTTGTTCCAGTCTCATGAATAATAAAGTTTCATGAAGAGTGAGGTTTAGAACTTTTCCATATAAAACCAACTACGTCAATGAAGTTTGCAAGCCAAGGCAAAGAATTGTGGGCAAGTATTACAGGAGAACTAACTTGGTCACCTCAGGAATCAGAGTCACAAAACTGCCAAAGGACAAGCAGGTAAGAACAATGCTATTAAAGTGTCAGGCTGAGTTTGTCCATACGTAAGAGAGAAGAAAAAATATCATCTTAGTGAAAAAATTAAGTTTACCTCTTTTCTACTATAGAAATTGAATTTCCTCTTCAAATCTAATCACTAATGGGCCAATTGAATTTCCCAACTGCTATTAGATCAAAGAATTTAAAGCATAAATTTCTTCTAAGCTTCTTGGGCTTCTTTCCATTTTTCTTTGGACATTTTTGTTTGTCATCTTTTGTCTTTCTTTCGTGATTGCATTTTCTCAGGAATTCCTAGAGGAACTGAAAACTAGGAGTAACCAAATAACACTATTTGAGATGGCAAGTTAGCTGCTTTTATTTGCCTTCTTTTCTGTGGAATAACAAACTGAACTCTTTTAATATGTCCTTGCACACCATGTACTCCAGCTCACCAGTCATCTTTCTTGCTTTTCCCTGGGCTCATTCCAGGACATCAGTTTCCTTGCTGTCCTGGGGAGACCAAAAGTGGACATGGTTGTCTAGATGCAATCTCACAAGTACTAAGGAGAGATGAGGAGCAGCTTCTATTAATAGCTATGCTCTAGTCAATACAGCCCAAGATGCAGATGGCTGTCTTTGCTACAGTGATGTATTACTTACACATTTGACTTTTTCATCAGGAATACTGGACTTTACATTCACCTTTGCTGACCCACCTGAGGTTTCTGACAGCTCATTTTTCCAGCCTGCTAAGGTCCATCTCAGTAAAGGCCGTACCCTCCACTCTATGGACCACGTCCATCCCAGTTTGCTGTCATCTGTGACCTTGCTGGGAGTGCATGCCATTCCATCATGCAGGACATTAATAGAGATGTTAAGCCTTACTAATCTCTGAATCAATGCCTGAGGTGTGCCACTAATAATTAGTCATCAGTTGGACTTCATGTCAGGGATCCGATGATAAGATGAGTAAGATGATAAGACTCATTGAATGCTTGCTACCAGAAGGAACCTGTTCAGGGAGGCAGTGATAACGCCTTGAGCTATTGAAAGCAAAAGGATGAAACAGGTGATGAAAGTCACACTGAACTTTTAAATAAAACAACTTCTGAAGCTTAGAACAGGATTCTTGTGAAGCTCTTTATCTGATCATTGTCTATCAAACTGAGATATTTTTAAACCCCATTTAATCTATATCAATGCATTACAACTAGGAAATCCATGAGGTTATAGAGTCCGGTACAAAAGTTTAATAGGAAGAATCTGATTTTTTTTGGTGGGATTTGAAAAATGATCGATTTCTGTTATTTTAAACTCAAACAATGCCATTTGAGTGTAGTTTCTGTATTTTGTGTCTGCTAAGAAGAGCTCTGCAATCCATCAATGTAATTACTATGGTGTTTAAGGCCTTTTGATTGTGTTATGCTCAATGTTAATTTTTTAACAGCTAAATCATATTCAATAGCAAATTTAATCTTAAAGCCACTGTAGTACCTTGCTCAGCTGACTCTGAGATCTATAACTTTCGTACAAAATAGTTGCTGCAGCCTGCAGCTGAAACTTGTTTTTCTTTTGGTTGACAAAACACAGGAAAACCCATGTGCCAGCTCTGTTGTAAAGCCACAAACACCTGAATCAAGCCAGAAAGGATTTAATAATTTATGTTCTATTAGGGTTCAGTTTTCAGCGATCAGATTTGATGCTGTAAAAAATGCAAAGGAAAAACTTTGTGTTGTCACCAAATAAGTAATAGTTGGCAAAGAATTTGATCTATGTGACAATTCCTTTTTTATCTAATCAGATTACTTGTTCCATGGACAAGTATCTCACTGTGCTGTTGCCAAAAAAAGATAATGCAAGCACAAGGAGCTAACTGTATGAAAACAGTTTGACTATCACTTCTGCAGGTCATTTCTAAACTACTTGATAAAAACTGACAAAACAACATTAAATGAGACATCTTTCTGTTATTGCTGCCCTATTATTTAGGAAATGGCTTCTCTCTTTCTATAATCACTTGCCAAACAGAAACACAAGGTAGAACAGAAATCAAAGTGTCCAAAAAGTATTTTTAAGCCACTACTTTTATTTATTCCTTCTTTCCAAAGATCTAGAATATTAAAATAGATTCAATGAAAATTTAGGATCATTTTGGCCTGTAATAAGTCTCAGCGAACGGGGATTGTGAGCTGCTGCATAATTGGACCTGTGTTAAAAGAACTTAAGAATAAAACTGATAGTTATCTAGACAGAAAGAGTATTAAGAGACTAAAGCAGACTTTAAGTACCAGACTTAAAGTCTGACAATATCATGCAAGTAATTTCCTTCTCAGTAAAGTGCATAACAGCCACAGTTCTGAGAACAAGAAGATGTGTGTTTTCCTTTAAAGTAGGTTGGATTCATCAGAATGCAGTACTTTATTCACCTGAACGCCTTTTAGAATCATAGGAGAGGGTCTGGACATAAGTCTCATTGTAATTTTTGATAGACAGATTTTTTTATATTTGCACTTAACTGGCAATAATGTTTGATTGTGAATCTCTACATCTAAATTTGGCATCTAAGTGGATTATATGTGGTCACAACCACCAAAAGGTTTAGTCCTTCTTTTACTTTGTGTGACGTATGTATTGCAGCATGAGTATTTTCTTCCTCTGTAATCCCAAATTTTCTTCTGGAAAACAGCTACCTATATAAATGTGATTCATCACAGTTTATATGGAAATTCTTTCTTCATTGCAAAGGTATTATTTTACATTTCAGGACACAAATTTTAATTACCAAAATTAACAAGGGTAACAAAAATCTAGCAGTTATTAACTACATTGTATTTCTAAAATGTATATCTAAAAATCCTCTTGTGAATAAGACAGTAAAAGTGCAATAAAGGTCATCCAATTCCCCATTTCAAGTTTATTACTTCAATAATTCTAAGTTATACAAAATGGCAGTGTATTCAATCAAGTATAAGGGTTTTTGTTTGTTATGCTGGATTTTTTAAATTCAGCAGTTAAAGAAAGCAGCAATTTATTTTGTTTATAAAGTACAGTTTTCATCCATACCCAAATTTGCTCTTTAATTATTTTAGTATGGAATAATTCTGTAGAGCGTAACACACTTCATATTGGCTACTTTTGCACATAAATTTTTAATGTTTCTCCAAAATCCTTCAGAGACTTATGTTTTGCCAGCTACACTAGTAATAATTATTCAGTAATTAAAATCCTCATACTTCCTTATTACCCAAACTAGTTCTCTCTCCCAACAAAGAATCAGCTATAAAGGGATGTTAAATGAAAAGAAGCTGGAGCCTTCACATCACCTCAGACAAACTGCTTAACTTGATTACAGAATATGGGAGATAGGGGCCTGCAGTGAATCAAGCAGAAAAGACTGCAGGAAACAAATATTAATTGCAGCTGTATAAGTCAGGAAAATCACTAATGAGTTTGGAAATAATGGAAGGAATGGCTTAAAATGCTGACAGTCAGTAGGTTACATCTTAAACCTAGTCCTTTACCTCTTACATTTTGTCCTGTTTCTCATCTTACTTGAAATTTAACATCCAGCACAAAAGACATAGCATTGTCTTCTAGTGAAAATATGATTATTATTAAACTTTCAGAATTTGCTGCATACTATACTGAGAGAATCCACTAACACTGGTGTTAATTATTTTTTTTCTTTTATCTTTCTGCAGAAGCACCTGAACGCCTTAGCTGACATAAAGGTCTAGTTATGCTGAATGTGCTGTATTTGTGCCTTAATACTTTGCAGTCTAAATTTGAATGACTGTCATGGTTTTAAAGCAGTAACTAAAAAATTACTAGAAAACATACTTATTTCTTGCTGTGAGATATGGATTAGAACAAGAGCAAAAAGGCTTAAAACTCAAAAGGAATAAAGAAAGTTTATTAACAAAACTACAAGAATAAGAACACCAGAATAAACCTCCAGAAAACCCTTTTATCCCCCACTACCCAACCATTCCCTTGTTCACATGACAACATAGAGACAAAAAACCTTGGAACTTTGGTGTTTAAAACAGTCCCAATTCCTGCTAGAGTCTTTTCATCAGCCTTTGTAGAGAAATAGAAGTCTTCTTCTGCTAATATATGGAGTTTCTTGTGAGAAAACTATTTCTGTTATAGTTTTCTATTTCTCTGATGCCAGCTGCCTGGAAATCTGTCATCAGTTCACTCCTCCCATTTCACATCACTCTCAGGTGTGTACGGGTCAATGAGTCTAGGGATGTCATTTTTTAAGGATGAGTTATTCAAAGGCAAAAGTTCTCTTCATCTGTCTCTGTGAGCCTCCCTGGAAACAGTTTTCTCATTGCCCCTCAAGGCCTCAAATCATCGCTTCACTCTGTTCCAGCACCTCACTGTATCACAATTACTCCACCTTTAGCTCAAAATCCACACTTTGAACACTCCATTCCTTCCAATATACTCTGTCATGAATTAAAGGAGTTTTTTTCAGAACACTATTGTCCATCTCCATAGCTTTAACAGAAAAACATTTCAGCTTAGAAAGCATCTCCTTATTCTCTCTTCCCCATCTAAAACTTAACTCTTTTCTTCACTGTCTTTGATGGTTTTATGATGTCTTCTTCATGTTGATTGTCTCTCTCTCTCTGTCTCTCTGGGAAAAAGAAGTAATCTGTACATTTTATCTAGGTAGTAAAAGAATTAAAAGTCTTGGAAAAGCTGCAGATGTTCATGGTGTCAGGTTTCAGTCCAGCAGCAGAAACTACAAACTAAGTCAGGCTGGCCGGCTCTGTTTCTCCCCCCCACCCCATCCTCTGCAGCCTTGTCCAGCCTGGAGAGGGGGGAGGAGGCCGAGACAGAGCCTTGTTACCTCATCAGAAGATGGAAACCAAAGAGAGCAAGAGAACTCTGGCTTTACATCTTAAGGTGGTGTTCACAAGTTGATCTCACTTTTCAATGGTCAAAACTGCTGTCAATTCTTAGAAATTACCAATAATTGGTCAGGAGACAAGACTCCCATCAGCCACCAGCAGCTCCAACTTCCTTAGCTCCCAAAGCTATCTTAAAAATGAAGTCACCCCATGACAATGACCCAAACAAAAAACGTCGTATGGCTAATCAACATATGAGAACTGAGAGATGGAGGGATTAAGTTACTCATTGTACTAGAAACTAGTGTTGGAGCTGGGTGAAGGGGGTGGATCCTGACTGTGGTGACCTAGTTCAGAATAATGTCATGAAGAATGCTGTAGGGAGTCTGCCATTGGAAGTCCAGCCTCTTGTCAGCTGTTAGGACTCTGGCCATGAGTTAAGCTGGGCCACTAACACATCTAATGAGTATATATGTACATTTGTGTGTGAGGGTGAAGGGGTGGTGAAAGAAACCCAAATTGAATGCCCAGTCTCTTCAGACTGCGTTACGGAGCTCTGGGAAGAGGTGCACACAAACTAATTGTTGTGCCAGCTTCATAATCCCCAAAAGGTCATCCCTGGTTTCCAGTTTTTCTTACAGAATTTTCACTGACTTCGGTGATATAAGGGGGACAACTGGGACCTACATATAAGACATACATGCCACTATTTCAGGCTTGCCACTTGCTATGTATTTAGCATAATTACAGCAAATAGCCTTGTAAGTCAAGGTTGAAGAAATTAATCACTTCAGATGTTGACTGCTGAGGACATTTGCTATCATCTGTCAATGATTTATGAAGACAGCTCCTGAGTGACAAGATTTTACTTTAGATAGCATTTGAATATACACAAAGTATGTTATATGGCAGGATTATTATTCTTTCAATTTCCTAAATTATTCTTCTTATCTGGATAATAAAAAGGTAGCCACTTGTCTGTCTACATTTATACAAGATATGACAGCAACACAAATCCTTCACATTGCTTCCTCTTTTTTTATATTATCATTAATCTGCTAATTAAGAACAGCTGTGGTGATGGTCTCTGTGTGTTGATTCCCATCAATATGAGTTACACAGAGGCCAGTAACTCATTCATCATGAGGCAAATGACTGCAGCTTTGAGCTGGCATTAGTCTATTAGGGCTAAAAGGAAAAGATGTGATGTTCTATTTAGCTAAAAAAAAGTAAATTTTTCTTATCCCAGAGTGGAATCTGTGTAGCTGTTATTTTTAGTTATTTTAGTATCTGCATTTGAATGAGTTTGGTAATAGGAAGCAGTAAGAAAAAAAAGAATTTTTGTTTCCTGAGCCATTTTGCTGCTTGGACAACTTGGATTCTTTTGATTCTTTACTGGATGTTTATTGTTAAATTTCAGATTATGCCTTCAGTGTTGAATATGTGAATCACAGAAATGTGTTTCAATTTTGATTTGCTTTAGTGGTTTTAACACCAGTTAGATTTAATTTTCCTATTATATAATTTATGTAGTGGAATTCCTTTCTCTCCAATTTACCAGATCTCACCTCTCTTAGTCAACTGAAAATCTCCCTCCTCCCCATTATTAAAAAAAAAAACAACATTAAATGGGTTTTGGAGAAGGTGGCTTTGATTCTATTCTTGGTTATGTATCAGGTAGGCTTATGTTTTGAAATAATGTAAATATGTTAAATAATCTGTGTTTCAGTCCTGGATGTAACTTAGAGACAGCAATGAAAATTCTGAAACTTTTTTAACTTCTAGGTCATGTTCCTGTATTTGGAAAATGAAAATGTCACTAATTATCAAATGGACTGAATTTATGGAGAGAAGTACAGTGCCAAAGTATGAAGAAGTCAGAAACTGTGATTTGGTCATTACCATCAAATGGATTTTTTTTGTTTGTTTCTTTGGTCACCTCTCTGCTTGGACAGCACAGCTGGCTGGCAAAAGTAGGAAGCAGAAACAAGTGTCATCAATTTGTTCTTTGAAGACATTCATCCAATGATCTCTTCACAGCACTGATGTTGTCTTATTTTTAAAATTCTGAAGCTATGAGGGAGGCCAATCTGAGTCCTTTTCCTCCGATGAAATTCAACACTAGCACCAGCCATGAAGAACAGTGGACAGGAGGAATTGGAAAGAGTGAAGTAGGTGAGACTTCCAAAAGGGGCAGAAAAGATGGCCTAAACTTTATTTTCATCTACTTTTGTTACCTTCAGAAACCTTTATGACAGAAATTGGTTATCCCATATTTTTTAAAATACATCTGTAGAATACAATTTTTCAAGTTTTGAGTGGTCAAAAAAATAAAAAGTTTTATATGGTTCCTCGCTTACTGAGAACTTCCCATTGTGTTTTTTCATCTCATTTTCCATAAAATTATTTTAATGTGATGTTGCCTAATCAGTAGTCTTCAAGATACTTGGAAATGAACATTTTCACAAATGTGTTCCTTAAATGTTTTGTTGCCATGTATAATTTTATTCTGACTATCCCAACTACTATAAGAAAAGGATTTGTATTGAAAGGGACATTAAAGACTCTTAAGTGTTTTATTCCTGCTTTGCTTATTGTGATAAATTCAATTCCGGGAATATAGTGCTGTTGAATGAGAGGTAGGACACCTACTCTAAAAATGCTAACTTCACAATAGTAGATTTTTGAGTGGTTACAATTAATACTTAGAGATGACATAGAAGATTCAAGTTTTCATTATGGTCGGGAGATTGTGTCAAAAGTCACCTGTGACCTAAGTTCCATAGATACCTTATCATGTGATCAAATTCCAGGATTGGGAATAATTGATGTGCACCTTGGATAAGGTGCACATCAGTAAAATATGGATTCTATGTGGGGTGTGCAGATTAGGTTCTTCTCCATTTTAGTGATTTGTAAATCTGTAGCTGTAGTCACCTGCTCAGTGTGAAGAAGAAGTCTTCGTAATATAACAGAAACCAAAGTTTTCTTCTAGGGCCTATTTGTTCTGTTGGCCCTCCCTGTGAGTGTTTATAAAGCAAAACATTATGCAATTCTGGATAAGCCCAAACAATGTGTCATTGCTAATGAAACCTGCAAGTGGTAATGCCTTTGGTGATGTGCCATCGTCATTCTTGCATTTAGATGAGAAAAAAGAGGTTGTCTCTTGACCTGGATATTTATTGTTGTTCCATATGTAACTTAGAAGTTTGTTGGTCAACATTCTTTGACAGAAAGTATTTATTCTGATGAACCTGTATTTTCAATGAGTTTTACTTTTCCCATTTGTGTTTGCAAATAGTGGATAGATTTAGGTCTTCTCAGTACTTCATCTGCTGAAGTGATGTCTTGCTCTTGGTTATTTTTAATTCTTTCCTTTGATACAAAGGCAGTGAATACTTTCATCTCTTTGTGTGTAAGATCACACACATATTTAATGAGGATACAACAAAGTCCCAGCTATGATTAAAAATTGTCCCATATCATCAAACATGTCTTGTCCCCACATGATTTTCAGGTTATTGTAAAAATACATCACAACTTGAGCTGTACTGGTGAAGCAGGAAATATGTATCATCATTTTGATTAATCAAATTATAACCATAGTACACTTTAACACTCATTGACTCTAAATATGATTTAAGTAATATTTAAGTTTAGAGAGTTCAGAGTACTTTTACTCTGTAAATTATTTTGTAATTAAATTACTTATTGTAAATTAAATTGTAGTAAATTACTACAGAAGTTTCATCTCTTGATATGTGCCAATGCTTCAGTATTTCTTGGTGGAAAATGTCACATTTTGGAACCCAGTCATAGAAAAGAGAATGTTCCTTTGTATATCAACAACATTATTTTTAGCCATAGATGGCTTTGCAAAAGGCAGTACCATCTCCTTGTATAGAATACTTTTCAATATTTATGCTCATTCTTTATAATCATATAGATTTTTAAATTAAAATAGAAGTCTGATTTGTAATTAAAAAAATATTAGACTTGACAGGGAGGATAAAAAGACCATATGCAGACATCACTGAGGCTGATATTTTCAATCTAACTGATTTTAGTCAGATCTACTAAACCTCAGGAAATGCATTAAAATGACAATATATTACGACTTTGTCTGAGGAACTGAAAAAAAGTCACGCTGTAGGGAATATCATACAAAAAGAAGGAAAGAAGGAAAGAAAAAGAGAGACGAGAAAGAGAGAGAGAAAGAAAGAAAGAAAAAAAAAAAGAATTTTAAAACTGTTGCGGGTCTGCCTGGGATGGAATAAGCTTTTGTCTCAACAGCCCATACAGTCCTGTGCTCCACATTTGTGGCTAAAACACTGTTGATAAAACAACCGACTTTTACCTGTGCTGAGCAGTGTTTCCACAGCATCAAGGCTATCTCTCCAAACCTCTCCCTTCCCCAAAGGCTAGTAGGCTGGGGGTGGGCAAGAGGTGTGGAGGAGAGAGAGCTGGGACAGCTGACCCAGCTGAACAAAGGGATATCCAATATCATATTACTCCATACTCATCAGCTAGAGATGGGAGAAACAAGAAGGAGGTGGGGGCATTCATACCTGCCATTTGTGTTCCCAAACAACCACTATGAGTGCTGAGGACCTGCTTTGCAAGAAGTGTCTGGGCATCTGCTTGCTGATGGGAAGTAGTGAATCAATTCCTCTTTGTGCTTTTCATCCACATGCAGCTTTTGCTGCATCTCAACCCACAAGCTTTCCCATCTTATTTTATCCCCCTGTCCTGATGAGAAGGAGTGAAAGACCAACTAAGTGGGAGGCTGGCAGCCAGACAAGATCAACCCACCACAAGGGCACATATCTTATTTTAATGTTTTTGGGTTTCTTTGTTGTTTTTTTCATGGGGATAACAAAATCAGTAAAGGAAGTTTGTGGGATATGAATGTGGTTTGAATTTGTGAGTTTAAATAGACTGAACTGGATTTCAAGTTGCACCTTTTGTTCCTTGAAAATCAAAGCTATTATACCTTGTGAAGCTATCCCTAATTCTGTTAATTTAAGGACTGTCTGCTTCAGGTCACAAAAGAAATTGTGATTTACAAGGTTAACTGACTAATTGGCTTGCTTCAGACAAGAATGTCGATCCTTATTTTGCTTCTAAAGACATTAGGTGATATGCTAAGATACTTAATTCAGATTGACGAAATTTCTCATATATTCAATGAAGTCTCCAAAGTGGCATATTGTCTGTCTTCATTTCTCAGCCTTTGCATTTGGATTAATCAACATGGGGAGGGAACACCATCAACCTATTAGTATTTTCTGCAGGTGCTTTTCTTTCCCTCTCCTGTGCTGTAGTGTCCTGCTGGTTTTTTTTTGTTTTTTTTTTTTTTTTTCTTTCTTCCTCTTTCAGAAGAGAATAATCAGAAGGAATTATTTCTGAGTTTCCACATATAATGGCATAGTTGGGTCCATCATGATCAAGGTAAACAAACACATTACATGCATTCTAAGATTCTCTGAAAAGCTAGTTGTGTTCAAATCATAAAGTGCATCCTCTTGAAAATGAATCAGTCTAGAAGTTTGCTTCTTACTGTATTGTGTTTTGTGAACTTAAATTTATCACCTATCGATGAAGATTTAGCTTAACTGTCAGACTCAATAAAACAGACTGAAGCAAGGCTGGCAGTTCCATGTATAATATTTTAATTAAGGCACAAGTGTCCTTTTCCTAGAGCCATAAAATAAATATCTTATTAAAGAATCACTTTAACAGGAACATATTTAGGATAAATGGAGGAAGTAAACTTTGACCTTTTTCAATAATGGAACTGTATTCTCATGCAAGAGCAGAAGAGCAGACTTTGCTCTGGAGAAGTAAAGTAAGAAAATCCAAATACTGTGAAATAAATAAAAACATTTTTAAACACATGGAGTTATATACTTGCTGAAATTTATGCATTTTTGGTTTAAAAGAAAGAGTGTTATTAAAGTATGTGGTTTTCATTCTAAAATATAATATTGTGATATTGCAGTTTCAATTTAATTAGTTTAGTGGTATATGAATCCACCACCAGCAAAGTCATTGGCACCCCAAATTTTTGGAAAAAGGGAATGTATTTCTGTCACATGTCATCAGGAAATAGTTCTGTTGTTTTCGAGAAAATGTTGCATGAATCAGTCTCTGGACCTCTAAGAGGTAACTGTGGTGTAATAAGCTTTTGTGAGAAGACCAAAGGTCTTCCATCTATTTGTTTCACCTCACTCAGTCACTTTCTAAAAAAACTTAAATACAGCAAACATTAATCTATCATAATAATAAAAAAGAAATTCCACAGACTCAACACTACTTTTGTTAAATCATTTGTGTATAATATCATGTCAACCTTTTATATTCTAATGACTGCAATCCTGAAGATCAAACACTGTTGTGTTTTCTTAGAAAAGAAATAATAATAATTTGTTTTGCCTTTGGTTTTACTTCCTTATTTTAAGCTACACTGAAATTAGTATCACCTGCTTTGTATCTTAAATTTAATTGTGGCTCTATAGTTTCTGTAACACAAGCATATAACTGGTTGCCAGGAGGAACCCACCTAGATAACAGAGCCAGGAGTCTTAAGGTTACTCAGCACATTTACAAAGAATATACAAAGTCCTGCTTCCCTAAATACAAGAGACTACCACAGATGATATTTTCTTGCCTGATGGCATTTCAAATCCTGATCCAAGGCTTTCACTTTAACCTCTTTCCAGGATGGTGTCTCATTATTTTCCTGTTCACTGCTCTCATGTATGCACATGGCCTTTTGCGCTCCTTCTCTCTGGTTCCTGACCTTTACTGGTTGTTTCATCTCAAGCCAGTTCTCAAAAGACTGACTGACCAAATCCACAGCCTTTCTAATTGCACTTGGAATTTAATTTTTGACAGTGAGTTTGTGTCTATGTTTCAAGATTCCCCTTTTTCTCATATTTTAGCAAAGACAGGAAGTTCCTGTATTACCATTGTTCTTAATCCAGTACAGTCTTCATAGAAATTTAATCTTTTGATAGATATGAGTATTTACCACAGTTTTCAAATACTAGTTGTGGTTCCCTTTTGTGGTTTTTCCAAAATGAAAAGCTTTTGGAAAGAAGAAAGAGCTGTTGGAGAAATATTATTATCTGGAATCATATTTTTGCAGCTCAGCTTATGACCCTTGCAGCTGCCAAGTACCAGCTGAGGTACTAAACATCAGGCAAGAAATGTGAGTTTTATTGTGATACACACTGGGAACGGACAGACTGGTCTCCTTGTGTATCTAAACGATGGTTGCTGAGGCTCTACTCATGCAGAATAATCTGACTGTTTCTGGGACTGTTTTCTCTTTAGTGGTTCTCAGTAGTTTAACATGAGCGTCTGTACATATAGATCACTTTACAGTGTTGAATGAGGATCCAAGCTAAATAGGTTGAGAAATGTATGAGGTTACACGACATATTTACATGGTCTTTTACATATACCCTTGAAAACTGCTGGCACTTTTATTTGCTACTGTATTACCTAAGCCTTACAGGTCTTTTGGGAGTATATGAGGTTGTCATCTTAGTTATCCTTTGTATAGCACGTACCACTGCTGAACTTGAACACTTACTCTGCTTGCTCATGAAAAGGAAAACTGAAAATGGAAAGCTAGCAATGAAAACACAGAATAAGTATCATCATCCCTTGAGATATTAAAAAAATTTACTCAGTCTAAATCAAACTCATTATTACTTCCAGCATTTTAGGAGCACACGCATGTGCACAGAAACATATAGACATGCCCACAAATGTATACTTGTTTGTTCTGCCTGTGACTAGTTTCCCTCTTGATGCTTATTAATTTTTCAGATTTCTTTTTATATTTGGTGCTTAATAGCTGGAAACACATGAAAGAATAGTCCATAAGGAGAAACCAGACATGAAAGAAAACTATTGTCAAGGTACATATGAAATCCATTGGAATGAAGGAAGACAATGTTCCCACGCTTGGAGTTCAGCCCTGAAAAAGCTGCAAATGTTGAGATAACAGCTAGGAAATGAGGAACATATGGTTCTTTTTGTGGTTTTGTTTATGTTTTTAGCATAGATATCTGATAGCTGGTATCATGTTTGGTATTGGTAAATGGAAAAAAGTCAAGTTAAGAAATGACAGACTACCTTTCAGAATATTGGTTTGGATGATTGAAACATGCAAATGTATTTAGAAGCAAGATGGTGACTTTGTAGTTCAATGACCTCTGTCTCATCTCTACACGCGATTTCTAATAAATTGTTCTGAACTGTTCTTCTGACCACTTGCCAAGAAAATAATACTGTTATTGCCAGGTCCCAAATAGCTCTGCAGTAACAATGTCAGAATGAAACTATTAGTGGAATTACTATGTCAGAAAGGCATCTCACAAACTAAGGACAATCTGTGACACAAGACCTCAAACTACCTTGTGATCTGTCTTGGCAATTCTGCCGTATTTTCAAGTTAGTAGTTTCAACTGTAACTTCTGAAAGATTGCAACATTGCAGGCAAACAGCAAATTCAGTGTGCGTAGCCTGAAAGAACTGGAAAAACAGGAGGGGATTGAGAGACCCTTTTGTCTTAGCTCAGCTACCATAGTGCCTGATGAATTCCAGATCAAGCAATGGTAGTTTCTAGCATACCTCTATTTCCTTCTCTCCATTCCTAGTTTACACTCTTACAATACATTTTAATGTTTTCTTATAACACTGGAAGACAAGGTGGGATACAGAGACATGAAATGAGATAAAATGAGACTCTCTGATGTGGGGAGAGTACTCCTTGGACCATCAGATGCTGAGGGCTGGCTAGTACAAGCAGCTTTGCAGAAAAAGACCTGAGAATCCTGGTGGTGAAGTTGGACTTGAGCCAACAATGTGTGCTTGCAGTGATGACCACCAACATCCTGGGCTGTAGTAGGAAAACCACTGCCAGCAGGTTAAAGGAGATGACCTTACAGTCTGCTCAGCTGTGTTGAGGCCAAGCCTGGAGGGCTGGGTCCAGTTCTGGGCTCCCTGGTACAAGAGGGCAGCCTTGCTCTAGCAGATCCCTCTTGGGCAGTGGGATCAGGTAAAGGGGAAAAATAGGTGGTCTCGAGGTCCCTTCAAACCACAAGCATCCTGATTCTGTGATGCTGTGTTGGGAGAAGAATAAAAGAAAGTGGAAAATCTAAGGAGTCCTTCTGTCAGTGAAACAACAGAAAAAATGGGACAGTGTAATATATAGAAAATGTATGGATATATCAGGGAGCTATGGTTTCTGTCAAATGCATAGGGTGGAGAGTGGAAATCTATTGGAGGAATGAATAAGGGTAGATGAAAGGCAATATAGTCATCTAGGAGAGAGGAAGGGTATGCAGCTTACAGAGAATCTAGTATGAAGAGGCTGATAGAGTACCTGCAGTTTTAAGCAGAGGAAATGAGGTGTGCAAAGTGTATTTCTGTTCTTAAAAGGAAAGAGATAGGCGGTAAGGGAGCATATACGTGTCTCATAGGGTCCAGCTCAAGAATGTAGAAAATCTCTGCTGTGTTTTTGGTTTCAGCCTCACAAAGGGAATGGCATGGGTGAGCCATTCAAATACCAGAATATTAGCTAACTCAGCCTTACTGACCCATCTTAAATAGAGAAGAACTAAGATGGAAAGAAGAGCAAGTTAGGAGTTTGCAGGATTGGCAGGTTGAAAGCAGCAGTCACAGATAAGGAGTTATTGAATGCTAGGCAAGTAAAGCCTGGAATATAGGCAACAGACACAGGAAGAGACCAGATGGATTAGCAGGTGGTGTGGGCACAGCACAAGGAAAAGATGGGTAGAATACTGATAGAAGGAAGAAATATGACCAGATTCAGTAAAAGTCATCTGATTTCCAGTTCAAGCTGCTAAATTTCAGAAAGCAGAATCAGAAATCCATATGGAAATTTGTTGTTGATCCAGGACACTTGCCAAGACCTGATTTAATACAGAGCAAAGAGTAGATGAGACAAGATTTAATGGTTTGGCTTATCAAAACTCTTGATGACTGCTTAGGTTTAGTCTAGACTTAGAAAGCCCTTCAATCTGTTCTGTGTGAATTTAGGACAGTCTCTTCCCAGAATTGCCAAGTAATGAAGGACATATGATTTTAGGATAGGCCAAGAAGCTCCTATACCACTGCCTATACAGAGTTAGTAAGTAGTAGTGCACAATATGTTTTTAATCTAAACACTGGTCTAACGCCTTTAGAAAATGAAATATAGATTAAATGAATTATAGATTATAAGCCTTTTAATGCTATGAAGTCAAGGAATACTGAGTGTTTTAGATAGTCTACCTGCCCCACCCCCATCAAATTAAAAATCACGTGTTCCTGCAGGCCAGAAAAGAAGCTAAAACAGACAGAAGAGAGAACTTTCCAGTAAGAAGCTGAAGGTGTCAGGACTTGCTTCCTGAGGGATGAATTATCTTCCAGCTGTGCTGTGGACCAATCATACTCTCTTGATTCATGTGAGTAACCCTTTTTAAGTTAACACTCGTATAGCCCCATGTAAGTAAATTTTCATCTGAGTCAGGACATAACTCCACAAAGAGTATCATTTTTGGCATTTTGGCTGCCTTAATAGAGATGTATAAAGGAATATATTGTTTTCTTGCTAGTAGCAATCTTGAGTTTTATTGCATCTGTTATTTATACTTGTATTTTCCTCCATTTCTATTATAACTCAGATTATTCTGTGCTATATAAAGGCAAGAACTTCCATTCAGCAAGAGAAACATTAGTGTAGCTACCAACAGTGGCATTTAGTTGTATCAGGAATGTCCTTTTTTGCCTTATATTTATAGAATTTGAAACATACTTTTTTTCTTTTTTTTTTTTCTTTACCATTTTCTTTTATATTGATCACAGTGTTTAAATACACAAAACTAATTTGCTAAACTTATGTATAGAGCACACCATGATTGTGAGAATCTTTATCTTTTACCAGAATGTATGAAACTAGTATGGAAAAATACTCGTCACTGGGATATTATCATATGTAATGTGGTCTGTGTATGTGCTGCTATCCCACGCTCCTCAACGAAGGACATCTCAATGCCTGTCTGTGACATAACAGTGGGCTTCAGCTGCTTTAAGTCTGTCAATACCTAAAATATTTTTGAGGCTGGTGAGTTTCTTAAAATAAATGTTAGTCTATTAACTACAGATATATTCTTCCTAGCTATTTGTTGAAGAAACTTCAAATCGTGTTCAGTATCCACTGAGGATTCAGAGATCTTGGCTTGAAGACCTCAAGTGTAACATGACTTTTAAACTAACATGTAGTATCAGTTTATATAATTTTTCACACCCATATTTAAGGGGAATATCAAGGATAGCCCTGTGGCTGTCTATGCAGACAATGATAATTTTACCCTTCTGAATGCAAGAAATGAAATCAAGAATGAGTCTACTTCTCATCTCTCATGCAGCATGCCTTCTGCTCAGAAATATTTCTACAAATCATCTTTTCCATTATAAAACACTGATTGAGGAAAATAAAATATACTATGGGCAGAACTAGATTTATTTTATATTTCAAAAAGAAAACAAATATTTTGGTTTGATTTGGTGGTAGAAGCTATAACAAAATAATTAAAACCAATATTTTTTAAGCCCTACTGAAATATAATTTTTTTCATAATTCACCATCTAAATTGTGGATGATATAGTATTGTTTACCTGAAATATTAACATATAATAATTCTTATTTCTTTTTCCATGGAAATTTCTGAAGAAAACTTTCATCCCAGGTCAGAGTTTCAAAATTCAAAACTAGGTTTTCTTAGGAAGAAAAACCAAACTGGTTGTGAGCAATTTAGAGATAATATGTGGGGAAGAGAGACAGAGAACAGGCAAATATTCAGTATATTTTATTTTCTCATGACCTTTTGCTCTTTGCCTTTCTGCCATTAAGAGCTGTTTGTATTTCATCGGATGTTTTGCAGCAGTTCCTCTTTAAATCGTCAGATTTTTTGTCCTTTCTTCCTTTTTAAAAAAAAAAAAAAAATTTATTTTATCCTTATCAGGACTTCATTTTTTTCTGTTGCAACAGTTTTTGGTATCTGAAACATCTCTTTCGTCCCATGGTACTGGTTGGCTACTTTGGGATGGGCAGTCACTCCAATAAGTTCTGTGGAAATGTGGTTAAACCCTCACCCTTTTTAAACAACAGGAATACATCGAAAAGTGAGGTTACTACAAAACTACATCAAGAATTCACAGTTTTGATCTGGTTTACATCTTCTCTATGATTTTATAATTACCAACTTAATTATCTCGCAGCAATTACTCTCAAAGTAATTGTTTAGTTTGTTTGGGTTTTTTTTTTTTTTTTCTTTAAAATTGCTGGAACTACTTTAGAGGATACTTGGCCTATCAATAAATGTTATGTCTCAGCTTAGCAACCCATGGATAGAATTTTTTTTCCCCCAGGAAGATTAGCAGGTTTTTGGATAGCTGTTAGTGCTGCTATTTGTAACATACTGATGAGGGTAATTCACAAAAGCTAATTCATAAGCCATAATGGATAATACCTTTAGTGTCAGGAAATTATCTTCTTCCTGAGAGTGGTTTGGGTTTTGGTCTCCCTCCTTTCTGCTCTGACAGTAAAGGGTGCACAAGCATATTATGTATGAAGCCTTCACTCTCCACATGTGAATCTGCAGGAAAACAGTGACATTTGCTGAAGCACCTTTACAATTTTCCTAGGCTCAGCTAGGGTTTTGTAGGCCTAACAACTGTCTGCTGAAAAAAAATTATGTCAGTGGCAAGAGGGTTAACATGTACTGTTTACCACTAACACATGAAAGCAGGAAAAATAAAACAGATGAATAAAACATTAAACCACCTTTCATCAACAGTTCCCCAACTCTGTCACCATAATGACAAATTCTTTAAACTCCTTACTGCCATGGCACTGAGGCTCTGCCTGCCCTGCATGTCCCCATCCATCCCTATCCATGTCCTAGGACCCCAGAGCCTTCCAAGGGAGGTGCCCAGTGCCTGGGGCTGCCCTGGTGCCCCCACTGCCCTGTTCCTGGCTGGGGTGGTGGGATGGGCTCTGGCTGCCATGCTCTGTCCTGAGGAGACATGGTGAGCCCCCATGGGGCTCTGACAGTGCCTTTCTCATGTCAAGAGTGCAGGGGTAAATGGTATTATCAAAACTATCTGCAAGGAGCAATTGCTGTGTGCCTGACAAAGCAAACAAAATGTTTGACGCATCTTCTCATGCTCCTTAGCTCTCCAGGGCTCTGGATGGGGAAGGCTCTCCACAATGAGCCTCCCAACCCCTGCCTCTGAGCACTGTCAGACAAGTTTCAAAATGCTGCAGGAACTGGACTGCATTTGCAAGGGAAATACATGTCAAACCTTACCTTTCTGTAACTTGCTTAGCCTATTCCTGTCCAATATGGGATTACACTTTAACAATCCTTAATTGTTTTCTAAAAATAACTCCTGAAAATTCAAAAGAAACATCCCAAATAGATCACATTTTTCTGCCTCAGTCTCTTTTCCAAACATTTTCTCCAGTCGTGCTATTTGGTTTAATTTATGAATCCCTTAATGTAGACTCTGACAGTGTAGCTTGAAAAAGTTCTCGTGTAATTTTTTAACATATACAATAACCCTCTTGTGGCACATATTCTCCCTCCCTCTGCCTCTCCCACTAGATATATAGCCTCCCTTTACACATATGTTTGTATGAATGTATTTATCAGGTATATATATGTGCTTTTTTTAAAAAAACCTGATCAGTTCTAGGCCTTGTAGGAATAATAGCTCTTTCTGGGGAGAAGGGATGTCATTTTACTGATAATGTAGGAGTGTAGCAGCAGCTATAGAGCACCTCTTCCCTACTGTTTTTACACAGACAAATATGTTTCCATCTAACAACGAGGATTTATGATCACTGAGCCAAAGGCATGGCTGAAACACACCACTGAGTAGCACAGCTAAATAGAATACATTAAGGCTGAGATTCAAGGTACAAATAGCAGTTTCAGAAGCAAAGCATGTTCACAAGGTCCTTGTAGATGCTCAGTGATACTATCAGGGATAATAGCTGCAGAACGACATCACTAGGAAGGTGACTGCAACCTACAAAGCACTCAAGTTTTCCATAAGACAGTCACCTAAAAGTCAAGATCCTTGGGAACTCATCCCAAGTCCTCAGCTTCCTGTTGGGATCCAGGCTCTGGTGGGAGCAATTAAATTTTGGTTAGTATGGGGATTCCTGAAATCTTTGAAATTTTGAATTGAACCTAGGAAAGACATGGTGGCTGCTTGCACTGGAGAAACATGATGAGGGAGCATAGCCTGTCTGGCACAATTTTCCCAAACCAGTGGACTCCAGAAATCTGTCAGAAGTCCAGGCAGCATTTGCTGTCCTCCATCTGCCTGGTTCAAAGTCTAGCCATCTGGGCAAATAAACCTTTACTCCCTTCATTTAAACTTTTTTTTTTTAATAGAAAAATAAAGAGTAGAGTTAAACGCCATTAAAAGAAGTTTAAAATTAATGTAGCCATGTGGCCATCAGATAATGTACTTAGATCAAAACGTGGCATTTTTTCTTATTTGTATTGCCCATTCATTCTGACTGTCACCACTGGGACTAGTAAAGCACTTGGCATTCACTGTTTCTAATGTGTACATGAAACATGAGGTCTCTAGAAGATGGGGAAGACTTTCTGTCTGTTACACACATTCTGATTTACCCGCAGGCTTTGTGTCTGGCTTTGTCTTTGTGAGGATCTGTCGCTGGAGAAATCTGCCAACTTGCTGCCCTTTTACAAGTCTCCCAGGTCTTTCTGAAGTCTGAAATTTTCTTACAAAATGGATACTTCTGTTTTGACACTCTACACATCAGAATAGAGGCAAGGTTGTGTCATGAAGCTGACTGATGCTCTGCTAGCTTTTGTGTCAAAGTGTTGAGGTGCCCAGGATGTCCACGTCCATAGTTTTAGGGTAGTTAGACTGAAAGCTGTTATCCCTATGTTACTGAGAAATTGGATCTTTTACATGGAACTGGTAAATTGGCCCAGTTTGGGGTTTCTGCTTCTTCAGGTTGGACCCTGGAAATGTTAGGATGCCAACAGGAACAAACTGGTTATGCAGTTTTGGAAGGATGAATACTCTCAATTCACAAACTGACAAATGAATTAAAGAGGATAGGTAATTTGAACATGCAAATTTAATTTTTAAGTAAGAAAAAAGATGTATCTGCCACAGTTTAAGAGGTAACTAAAAGAGGTACAGTAACTTATTAATTAAAGCAGTACCTGTTCACAAGTTTAAATTTATGCAGTACTCATAGTAACTAAGAAGATATAGATACACTTGGCATCAATTCTGCCTGTCTTGTGGGAAAAAAGAGATGTATCAAAGTTAGCTGCTTCCATCATAATTTTCAAGGTAATGGAAATACCTCACAGATCACTGAAATAAATTTACCTAAATGCTGAAAAGTTATGTTTTTGCCTTTGAGGTATAGCATTTCTGAGTTTGTAGGTATAGAGTGTGAAGATTTAGCAACTCGATTGAAGCTTTTGTAATAGTAATTTCATGGCAATAAATAATTTTTGGAATAATAACAGTTTTGAAAAGTCAAGATCTGAATTTTTCCATTCTTACAAGATTCCTTTGAATGACCAATAAGTTATGACAGAATGATCAAAGTTGAGAACAAATAGTAAAGGAGCTTTCTCCAAACAAAAGGAAGTAGCACCCTATATGTACATGGTGCATAGATGCACATGGAAATAAACTCTTATTATGAATTCTGTTTATTGCATAAATGACATCTGGTAGAATGATGAAGATTTAAGTAGGGGCCCTTAAAATATAGGATGAATAACCTCATTGCCTTCACTCCCCCATAAAAGCAAAGTGTAAATTTGGTTTTAAGGACAGCTAACACTTTTCATTTGGTTTTAAAGATCTGTTTTAAAGCAATTTCTTACTTGGCAGATGGGTAATTTTGTCTTCACTTACATCTGTTGAGGTGCAAATTAATTTTCACTCCATGCTGCAAGTTACTCCATTTTTGTAACAGAAATTGTATCAATAAGATATAAATTCACTTATATGCTAGCATAAAGCTTTTGCTGACTGTAGAAATACGTTGGACACCACAAATACAGAACTGTTTTGAATTTGTGTTATTCCAATGCCAAATATACCCAAAGGGATAAAAATATTTGTACAAGTAGTTGGACATTTAATATTTCTTACTTTTCCTTGAGAAGAAAGTACTGTTGTTTATATTATTATATTAATGGGACTTAATACAGTTACTTTTAGACAGAAGCTAGTTGCTTGAAGTAATCATGCAGTTGATAATATGTTGAAAGGCAAATTTCTCTCTGAGATGATGAACTGTATTTTTTTGACATGCACTGTGTCATAAGGCATTATTATTAAAATGTCAGGTGACTTTTTACATCAGTAATATCTTCTGTTCTGCAGACACTGCAACTTATGGTTTTCAACTTAAAAATGTGCTCTGTCTCTTCTCACTTAAGCAGTTTAGCACTAAAGAAATATATATATAAAGGCTGAAAGGCTTTTTCACAGCAGTAGTAATCATATTTTACCTAATTTCACAAGTAATTTATTTTTATTCAAAGAATATCCTAAGAACAATTGTTTGAGTTTTTTTTAATATAGCTTTTATTTACTTTCGTATGTTCTCTGTAGTGGTATGATGCTGAAAACAGCATTACAAAAATTAAAAAACCAAAACACATGGTGCAAGAATAGAATAAATAAACATGTACATCTTTTTGTCTCTAAACAATTTAGCCTTATAATAAGCTGAAATTAAAAGTATATGAGTAGTTTTCTTAATTAACATTAATTAGAAAAATAAAATTTGATAGATTAAAAAAATAAGTTTTTTTCCTAGAAGCTAACATACATTTGTAACTCTGTGCCCAGTAAAAAATACTAAAACATATAGTAAATTAAAAATATGATTTTAATTAATTACATCAATGTGCCAGTAGTTACAAGTTTTCTCAGAGGAAAAATACACTTTGTAGCCCTGTGCATTGCTGGCACATACAAATAATATTTTTTTATAGATAGATTTTAGTAAAACAGATGTCAATGAAAATGATTTGAAATTTTACCTAAGTCAGTGAGCATAGATTCTTTCTGTCAGAATAAGTGGTAGGGGTGCTGGGCCTTGCATTCTTCAACATTTTCTTCAGCAGACGTACCAAATCTTATTAGTTATTTTAGCACAATCTGTAGAAATGTCTTAAAATTATAAAATATACAAAGAAAAAGTATATGTGGAGTCTGAAAGACACAGCTAAATGTTTTAAATCTAGTCAATGTTGTATGTGTACAGTTATTAGATATATATTTAAAATACGTACAAATCTACAAGTCACGTTGTAAATGTATGAGTTTTTTGAGTAAAATGGCACCAGTTCTAAAGAATTCTGCAATGTCATGTCTGTCTTTGATTTACTGCATTTTGGTGTTTGAATTTGTTTTGAAATGGATCAATCCTGTCAACCGTTGTCCTATTCTTTATAGACTCCGTAAATAATCAAATCTAAATACATTTGTAGTTACCCACCTTGTCATATATAGCTGGTAAAGCAATCAATTTCTGGAGAGCAATAAAGAAAAAGGACATATTTTCAAGGACTTCTATTTGATTTGTATTTGTTGCTGTCTTTGGCTTTAGCACAGTATAGGAACATACAAACACGCTTCATTGCTTTCCTTAGAAAATAATTTTCCACTTTGGAAGAAGTCTGAGACAGAAGCTTAGGAAACTTTCTTTTTTTTTTTTTTTCTTTTTATTCCCATTCCCAAGTGCAGATATTCTCTATTCATGTTAAAAAATTCATTCAATGAAAATACATGAAACACATATTTAAATCTCTTAAATTTGGCCAAGCACAAAATGAATATCCACAGTGAAATTTACTTCTTAAAAATTCCCTTGAAATTTCAGTCATCTTACTCATTTTTCTGCTGGGGTTTTTAAAAATGGGGCATAGTCATTTTTCTAAGAGAAAAGTGAACTCTACTAACTCCTTTGAGAACAGTTTTCTTGAGGACACTTTCAAGTAGTAGATTTTGGCTTTGTTCTGCTGGAAAAAGAGAATAGTGTGATGAATGAATGCTTCAAAAAACACTGAGTAAGTGAAAACATTTAATTTGCAATACAATTCTGAATGCAGCCCTAATAACAGCTGTTGGCAGTGCTGCGTCTATAATATGTGGTATTTACTCTTATTTCTGCTGCTGTGTTGGAACAGTTATAACTACAATAACTATTTGCACTGGTGAGGCTGCACCTCGAGTACTTGTTTAGTTCTGGGTGCTGCCAAAAAACCACTGAGGTGCTGGAGCGTATCTAGAGAAGGACAACAAAGCTTGTGAAAGGTCTGGAGGCTGAGTCATATGAGGAATAGCTGATGGAGCTGGGGCTGTTCACCCTGGAGGAGGCTCTGGGGTGACCTCATCACTCCCTACATCTCCCTCAAAGGTTGGTTTCTTCTCCCAGACAACCAGCAACAGGACAAGAGGACACAGCCTCAGGCTACAGAAGGGGATATTCAGGCTGGAGATCAGAAAGAATTTCTACATGGAAGTGGTTTTTAAATATTGGAATGGACTGTCCAGAGAGGTGGTAGTCACCAGCCCTGGAGGTGCTTAAGAAATGACTGGATGTCACTGAGTGCCATGGTCTACTTGACAAAGTGGTGGTTGGTCAAGGATGGAGGACTTGATGGTCTCAGAGGTCTTTTCCAAACTAAGTGATTCTGTGATTGTGTTTCTTTCAGAAATCCAGTCGTCTTCACTGTGGTTTTGTTTCACAGTGAGGAAATTTCAGCTTTTTTTGTTTTGGCTTTTTTCCCCGCATGGTCATCTGAAACAGTTAATTTAACTGAAGAACTTGTACTTACTTTGATAATTAACAATTCAGTTTTCCTTGCAGAAAAAAGTCATGGTAATGTACTGGAGATCTTTATATCATGAAGTCTGTCCTCTTCACCCAGCATCAGTGGTATGCCTAGCTGAAAATTTTTTGACCTTCCTGTGTAAACTGTGGTCAGATCATAGAACTTCTAATCAGAGAGCCAAGATCAATAGCATGGCTCACATCTTTCACACAATTGCATTCTATACGCCATGAACATGGATGCATATTATTGTACATATATGCTACTATGAAGCACATATTTTAAAGACATACTGTCAGGCTGAAATTCTTGAATTTGATTTTGCCTTATGCTTACTTTTAAGAATCAAACTCACTCTTGCAAGAACTGTCACCAGTATGTCAGCATTTTGTGCTGAAATACTCATATTTTTAGTACTTTATAACTGGTGCCACCATCTCATTCCTTCACAGACTTTCTCATATACTATTAACTTACTAAGCAAACATTCAGACTTCCAGCACTCCTGTATAGGTAGGGAGTGGAAAATGAAAATGAAAAAAAGAAGTACAGTTAATGAAGTGCATTTGTAAACATCTGCTCTAGACACATCAGTTGAACTTAAAATTAATGGTAATTATAATATCAATAACCAAGATATATTTAGTACATAGTTTTCAGTATGATTGTTGTATTACCCTGGATTGCTTATCATGTCATTTCAGTAAAGGAAGAAATGGAAAAAATAATTTCTATTTATTAAATTATTTAGATATTTAGTTTGGTGTTTTTGTTTGGTTTGGGGCTTTTTTTTTGGTGTTTTTTGGTTTTTTTTCAATTAATGGACAATCTGTCTCCTCCCAGAATAGATGGAAGTTCTTGGTTCAGTTACATTGTAAGTAACTTATCCAAATTGATAAAAGAGGGGGAAAGGAGCCCAACAAAAAGCTGTTTCTTTTCTGTAACATCCTAAACATTTTTTTAAAGAATGATATTTCCAGAATGGAGTTTTATTATATATATGTGCATGTGCTTTTTGAAAAGAATAATTTAAAAGACATTTATTCTATTAAAAGTTGTCTCAGAAAAACAAAAAGCTGCAAAATAAAGGCAAAAGAATGTGTTTTTTGAGTATCACTTGAAAGTATTTTACACAACTACTACAATTTTGTTTCAAGTTTTAGTTGAAGACACTTCAAATCAGAATTTGTTCAAATCAGAACAATTCCTCCAGTCATTATTTGTATCAAAATGTGCATTCAAAAATTAAACAAAGTGGTGAGACAAAAGAGTCACATTTGTTTTATATGCATTGCACACAGAGAATGAGTGAAACCATACGACTTGGTACTGGAATATGCAGCATAGAATTATTTTAGCTAAAGAGGAACTTCAGTATGACTTGAAAACAAACCTTTGGCTGATAAGGCACCAGGATTAGGATGAGAGGCACAGGACAGTTAAAACATTACCATTAGAGAGTGTATTCTCTTCCTGAAGAAGGTCTTAATACTATTTTGTTGTAGGGCTTTCTGTCATAAGCAGAAAGTAAAAAATTATTTTTTCTTACTTTATGGAAATATCTTGGATAATTGTGAAATCTTCTTTCACTCTTCAGAAGTGCATGTTATGTCAAAATTATTAGCTTCTGTTCCTCTTATGCTTGCAACACAGAAATATTGAAAACCTTAACAACCTGCTGAATTTTACAAACTGACACTTCTCATGTAATTTTTTATGGAGATGAGTGAAGTTAGTTAATCTGTGATTTTTAATACTAATTGGACATTTAACTTAATAAATTGAAATTAACAGCAGCTAACCTCTTTCTGAGATGTCTTCCCTTCTGTGAGCTGCTCCCTGCTCCATCTCAAAGAGTTAGAGTAGTTGTCACTGTTATGCCAAGGTGTGACTGTTCCAGCAGAGATTAACTCAAGCTTTCTTCTGGAACTCAAGGGAAATAGAGAATGTTGCAAGCTTTATACCACCAGCAGATTTTTTAAATGATAATAAATAAGTTTTTTTTTTAAAAATTAATATTAAAGACTAAGAAACCTCAGTCATCATCATCATAATATTTTTGGAACTTTATTTAGGGAACACTTGCAAGTTTTGCAGTTGTATAAAACGTCTTACAAGCTTTCATGTAAAGAACCAAGGACTGGGTTCAAGTTGTTTCTAAGCGGGATTTTAAGACCAAAATAAAGATTTCACAGCCTTGAAAAATAACCCTACAGAGGAAACTCAGGGCTTCTTACATGTGCACATCACATCTCTCTTTGAGCACCATCCTTGTCATGTCAAAATGTTTTTACATTTCCTTGTTTCTTATACAATCTCCTGAAATAAGACTAAGAGGAGTGGGTATTTTAATTGCAACTTAGTCCTTGTTTTGTGGGGAGCAAAGCAAAACAAGCTAAACAGCATTCCCATAAGCCTTTTGATATGTACAGTCTGTTTGGTTTGTGATTTAAGCAGCATTGATATATATGCCACTTTCTGCTAAATCAGAAATCTAAATGCACAATCTTAGACCATAGGGACAACAAATATGTTTCTGGCATACTACAGGGAGCTCTGTCTGCCAATCAACCATATTGATTATTTATATGTCAGACGTTTCTTTAGTACTATAAACCATAAAAAGAAAAAGCAACAATATCTATTAGATTTTTTTTTCCTGCTGTTACACCTTTAAGGTCTAGATTTTTTTCTCTGTATTCATTTAAATTAATCAGAAACAGAAATTTTTGATATGAGTTGAGAAATTCTTTTGAGTGACTATATGCACGTACATTAGGTAAATTATATTGCTGAGCTATTGTGCTATAAATTCATAAGAGAAAAATACGACATATAAAATATTTTCTTTCACCATTTCTTCATCAGAGTCAACTTTGTGTCAGCTGTTGTCTCAGTTAAAGACATGCATAGATATTTTTGCAATAAGAATATTTCTGTATCTTGTTTTCATTCCAAATATTCCAAAGAAATTAATTTCTTTCATACCCTACTTTAGTAAATTCTCAGCCTTTTATTTAAATTCTTCATGAACACAACTTATTCTACAGTTAAAAAATTTGTAGACTATATAAAAATTAATTTGAGTCTGTTTAAAAAAAAAAAAAATCCATGTTTATCTCTAAATAAAGAATTTAACTACAGGTAAAGACTACCATGGTGTTTAAGCTGGAAATTGCTTAGTTTGCATTTTGCTTAGAGGCTTGTTATCTTTGCCTTAATCACTGCTAAATCCTCCTATGATTCAGAGCTTTACAGGCAAATTCAGACGTAAAAGGAAGAAAATATTTAGTCACCTACAAATCCGTAGAGAGGATATAAGCCACCTAACCTTGCAGGGGATTTACCTGCCAGAATTTGCCTCTTTGTTTACCAGATCTCATTCTGTCACTCCAGCTGAAACTGGGCATCCTGATACCCTGGCAGCAGCTGCAGCAGCAACTTTTGTCCTTGCTCGTTCCCTTCTGTGACACTTTCTTGCCACTCTTCTCAGGAAAACTTTTTAAAAGAAAGCAAACAGGAAAGGAAATCCTCCTCTTTTCTTTTCAAAGTCAGTTCTTAGGGAAATATCTATTGATGCGTCTACTCTCATTACTTTTGCTGGACATTTCTGCTCAACTTCAAGAGGATGACTTACAGTTTTATGTGAAGTCCCAGCCTCACTTGCAAGTGGACTGGGTGCAATCCTGGTTGCACAGTTTGATCTCTCTACATTCAAATCTAAGACGTATTTCATCTTCAAAGTGTATATATAATGGAAAAATCTGACAGACAGGATTCTGGTAAAAGGGAAGTCAGTGGAATACTGGGCATCAAAGCCAGCCTGAGCTCAGTGGGGATCTATGTCTGCTGGCTCTTGATGATACTTCACATAGTTTCTCAATGGTAATGACATCTGCTGGGTCAAGAAAGACATCCTCTCATTATAATGTATATACATGAGTAGCCAAGGCATGGGATGGCAGAAAAAAAGAGAGAGCACCATGTATTGCTTGGAAATCTGGAATTAATCCCAAAGAACCCATACCTGGATAACAAAGAAAAAAAAAACCCAAACAATTAGAAGTAAAAAAACATTCAAAACTACTGATAAAAACCAAAACAAGAAAAGAAGGTCCCTTGGTAGACGTATACTTAGGTTTCTGGCAAATTATAATGTAATTTTTTGGATGCTATTCAGGCCTTACACCTTCTCATTCTTTCTTTTTTCTCATCATTCTTTTCTTTCTTCCTCTTCCATACTTCCATTCAAGACATACATATTTAATAAGTGGGAACTGCAGTATCAAAGGAAGGATGAATGTCATAATCCACACAATTAACTCAAACAAAAACAAAAAGAATGCTGAAGTTTCTCGTGGCTACATCTCAGTTAATGAACATATTTTTTATGTGGCTATAGGAAGGTAACTTACTGTTGAAAAGAAGATCTGTGGAGGGCTGTATGCCCACTGTATGTCTGTTCTCTATATGCTGTGGCGCAGTCCACCGGAGCCTGGGCTAGCTCAGAGTATGGCACGTGTGGGGAACTGCCTCAGTATGGGAATTACTGAAGGCAGAACCTTTAGAGACGCTTGCTCTATGGCGCCAGATCGCTCACTGATGTCAGGGATTGGGCAAAGGAGTAAAGAGGAGGCTCTCTGTATGAGGTTCCAGCATGGAAGGGTTTATTGAGGCTGAAAGGGGTCAGGGACAGAAGAGCCCTCAGCACTGCTGTGCATGGGATTAAATATAGGGAGGTTTCAGGGGGTGGGTACAAAATTTTAACCAACCAGTAATAGACAGGGGAAGAGCACAAGGTGAGGATAACCAATGAGGATAAGGGGGAGGAGAGGACAGGTCACATGGGCTAATGGGGCCTGGAGGAGCAGGGAATTTCCAAAGGAGATGCGTCACAGGGGCCTGGGCTAATGGGGGGTTGACAGGGAAGGGTCCAGAACAAAGGGTGGGGTTTACAATGATGGATAGGGAAGGCACTGGAATAAGGAGTTGGATTACAATGATGGGCAGCATAGGGGAGATACAATTTAGGGACAAACCAACTCTGGAGGAAACATGGGGGAACATAGGAATAAACCATTAACAATAAAACTATTAAAACAAACGTGGGCCGCAAAAATGCCGTACACACCGAAATGACAAAATTACAAGAACTACATTAATTCAGTTATTTTAGGCCACAATATCCCTTACTTTGCATTTGCTAGCATGAACAACTATATTTACATCTTCAGTCATATTCATCTGACTAATCTGGAGGGAGCTTTGTAAAATAGGACAAGAAGTTGGAAAAGCTAAACAGAAAGGACGAAGCTACAGTTATAATGCTACTATCAAAATACAGACATATCAAATTTGGTACAAGTTCATTGTTCACTTTCAGGCCCTTCTGAAACAGTCTTAAGTGGAAAAGCTGGATAGATTTTGTGTTTGAGAGGATAGAGTGAGTCTTGATTTTCACTTGTCCTTTCTTTGCAGAACTAAGATCACTCAGGGTTAATCTTCGAGTTCACATATGAATTGAATGTTCTAATAATTCTAAAGAAATATGTCAATCTAATGCTTGGTTCAAAGGAATGGCTTCCTGATTCCAAAGGATTTTTGGCTTCCTGATTCATAATTCCTTACTTATACTCCTTGTCTTCTGGAAAACGTACAGAGCTTTTTTGCTTGTCTGTTTGTCAAGATTTTTTTTTTTTTCTGATATGCTCTTAAAAAAATGTTTTTTTTCACAAATCAAATAAACATGCTATAATGAGACTTATCAAAAAGTATTTTTCCAAGGAATTTTAAAAATCATCTTGTTTGAATTAAACACAATTACTTATCAATCTATTAATTTAGCACAGAGGAATCAGGGGGATATCTTAATTAACGACTACCTGAGTATGCACTTGAAGATAGCTTAATTTTTGCAATGAAGAACACTTGTATGGGAAATTATGAGATATAGATATTGTGAAGAAATGCTTTTTCTAGAATGTCTTCATAGATCTGATCTGATACCTTTGTTTAGATAGTATGTGAGCGGTGTAAGATGCCCAATGCCTTATCTGTCTGTGGATAGGTGAGCTTTTCCTACTTAAACACCTTTTCTTTTTCTGAAAGCAAGACAAATCCCAAAACCCCCTATACTTTGATTGTAGGCCACAGGCTCAGTACAAGTTTGTTGACAGGAATATGAGAGCTGTATTATATTTTAGTGCATTCTGAACGCTCCTACAAAGATAATTTTTTAGCTTGTCTTTCCATGCTTTTACTTTCTTTGAAAGCAAATCTAATGTAATCATCTCTACTGTAAGGATTCTTTATATTAGTTTCCATAACAGAAAAAAAATTACTGTTTTTACCAACTGACATGTCTGACATCTCTGACCTAGAGTGTGAGTTTTTGAGTTTTATTTGATCGTTGCTTACCCTGTGTCCTGGTGTCAGCCAAGGACAGCATTCATTTTTTCAGTAACCATGAGGGGCGGAGCCTGGATCTGTGTGGGTGTGGCTGAGACCCTAATAATACTTGACTTAAGCTTACCTCGTTTCAAGGAAGTGGGGAAAGGGACTTTCTCTCTCTGTCTTGAGAAGAAAGAGCATGTAGACTGTATCTTTCCCAACATGAGTCTCTACATGCTTGGACATATGCCAATAACTTTGGAGTTTGAGTTACTTAATGGCTGTCGAAGGGGGTTCTGACAAATGCGTAAGTAATCAGCTGTAATGTAAGCTTCAAAACTGTGTAAAACATGGATTAGGTATATTTGTATTGAGGTGGAAATGGATCTTACATTGTGCATGATCTTGGATCGTGCAGTTCAAGCATGAGAAAACAAAGATTACAGAAAGTAATTCAATTATCTGGAGAAAAAGGAGAAGACTTGTATAGGTCAAACCTTTGAATGTAAGTAAATTAGAACTCAGTAGTAATGAATTTTGTGTTTCACAATAACTAGAATACTTGAAGTATAAAGAAAAGGTTTTAAATAAAGGATAGATAGCAAGAAGAAGAACAGGGGGATGGAATTAAAAGAATGGATCAAGATGAGCTCCTTCATAGCCTAGAAATTCTTAAGAAATGATGCCAGGACATCAGATCAAAAGAACAACTACAGAACTGAATAACATGCCTTTAAGATGGATAAGAGAGCTGTACAGGGAAGCTGTCTTAAGATGCTTTTGAAATTATTACCAAGTGGCTGTCATCAACAAAAGACATTCCTGTGGGATTTGTGGGATTTGGTCAAAACCCCCCTTTTTTCCTATTTATTTATTTATTTATTTATTTATTTATTTATTTATTTATTTTACTGCATAGGTGACATTACTTTTGCAACTGTACACTAACTTAGAATAAAACTTCTGTGGGAAAGAGGAGAAAAGTTTTTAACAGACCAAACAGACATCACCGATGCAAAAAACCAAAACCACCTGAGGCCCACTGTTGAAATGGGAGAAATATTTAATTCTGTCTTTGTCAAGGTAGGATATTGGAAAGTCATACTCAGAGGCATCACACATTGAACAAACACTTCTCTATCTCTTGATAGGGTCATTATATTTTTAAGAGCATCTATTAAATTACCTTAAGCTGTAAGAAAACAGCCAGCACTGTAAAAAAACCCCAAACTCACTACTATAGTACTAACAGGAACCAGATCTGAAAGAAGCCGTTCTTTTTCCTGTATTACAGAAGTCACCCCTTTTATATATCAGAGAATAAATGCACTCTGGTGCAGAGTACCACTACCAGCATTTACCTCCTCAGCAGATAATCAGCATTTGATTGCCTTGTCTTGAGGATCGTCTCTTCCCTTCTCCACTCCTCCATGTACAGTGCTTTGCTGTTTCAACTACGCGTAGATGACTATTGTACAAAAGGTAAATAAGTTCTTATTGTGAAAAATGCCTGTTCAATTTCATTCAGGATGTTATGTTTTTAGCTATTGTTATTCAGTAACCAAGCCATAAATAATATTTTTTCTTATCAACATTAGGACACATGAGGCCAAATTATTGTTGTGCCATGTGGTTTAGTAGAAAACTAAACAGTTTCTATTGGTTTGACTGAAAACTGCAATTCAGGGAATCTATCCTGACTAAGTGGCTTCTCACCCTGAGAAAAAATGATCAATTTCTTGCCCTTTGTAGAGGAAAAAAATGGTAACAATAATAACAACAAAATATCTGGGCAAGTATAGAACCTCTACTCTCCACCAGTTTTGCCTGAATTATTCTGGAAAGAAAAGAAAGTGGAAGTAGTTCAGGATTCACCAGAGAGGGTTTTTTATTCATGAAAGTTATTATGTAAATTTCTGGCTTAAAGAAAGAGCTCTTAATAAATACTAAAGTTGTAGAAAAATGGAAACTCAACAGGGATTATATTCACGTGCTGTACTTCTTGATCCCTAGTACTTTACTTTTGGGAACAAATAATTGGATGATTAAGTGTGATCTTAAGTAATGACCTTCTGAATAACTCCAAGAAACATGCACCTGGGAGATTTAAGTGGTATACTAAGTATCTATAAGAGCAAGCTGAAAGTGGTAATTACACTGAAAGCCAGTGTAATTGTTTGGGGATCAACTGTCAAACACTGGCAAACTTGAAAAAAGTTAATGAAAGCTCAGTACACAGACTCATGTGACTTCAGTGATTTTCAGATAATTAAGGACCAGGTTAGAAGGTAGTGTGAGAAAAATAGAAAGCTATTTAGTTTGCTTTTGGTAAGTGACATTTGAAGGGACGAAGGGTGTAAATATTTTTGTTAGAACAGAGTCCACTTTAAAAAAAAACAAACAAAACTGTTCTTTCCCTCAGATATAGTATTTAGCTGTTAAGAAGTGACATTTTTTAATCAAAATAATGATGAACTGCTCCCTACCTGTCGTTCTATTATGGAACAGCTGGAAAGAGACGACACAGACTCTCAAGGGAGTCAGAACAGGAGAATTCTCTAGTTTATTACTCTAGCTTGTCTTATAGACTTGTTCCGTGGAAAATACAGAAAGGAAACTCTTATTGGTTAGTCAACTGCTACATCACCATCATTGGTCAGTGGTGTACACCACCTCCTGACTTTCTCCTGCAAGGAAAACAAGAGGACAGACAAACAGCACCTGCAAGGCTGTTTTGTGTCCCTGAGGATTGTTTTGAAATCCTCCCACGAATTTCTCAGGCTAGCTCTCAGTCAGGCCTGAGAGCTATGTGGCCTGTAATAACTACAGGCACTCTGGTTCAGATTTAGCATCCATACCTACCCATACTCCCCTTCCTGTCATGTGCACAGGAAACTCCTGAGAGATGATCTGCCGCTGGAAAAAGTATCTTGAAAGTTGGGGGACAAGGAATCTCTGGATTTCTCCATTAACTTTCCACTATGAAGTTGTTTGAGAAGGATGGGAAGAGGGTTTCTGTGTTATACGAAATGGAAGTCCTCGGTGTGAACATCAGTTATAGTAGATGGCAGAGGGTTGGTAGGCAATAGGTGATGTTAAGAATATTACACCTTCACAGTGTTCTTGGTCTTTGCCCTTGGTGCTGAATCTGTTTAGGATGGAATTATTTTCCCTCACAGCAGCCAATATGGTGGTGTGCTTTGCATGTGGGCCTAAGACAGCCTTGATAGCCCACCAATAGGTGCTTGCCTATTGCTGAGCCATGCTTGCACAACACTAAGTATTTTTTGTTTTACCCATTCTGACCCCTTTAGGGGAAAGGAGAAGGAGGGGAGATTATTCATGGTCATGGCACTTGTTTTCCTCAGTGATCATTATGCATGCTCAGGCCCTGCTGGTGGGAAGTAGTGAACAAATTCTTCATTTCTCTTTGCTCATGCAGACTAGCTTTAACTCATCTATTTAACTCTCTTCATGTCTATGCACAAGTCTTCTTGTCTTCTATTCTCTGTCTGCTCTGCAGGAGAGGGGAATGAGCAAGTGTCAGGGTAAGTGCCCTGCTGCTGGCCATACGCAGCCATCACACCCTCTCCTCTCTGCTCCTTGGAAATACAATTCCTAGGAAAGGTTTTTGAGGATTGTCCTTAATAGTAGGATTTATACATCAGAAGGAAGAATACTTAGCTTGTCAGTGTACTACCTTTGCTACCCACCCCTATACGTGCTGAAAAATGGCGGGGTTTATGCATCATTTTAGACCTTTCCATCACCCTCACCCCATGTAAGAGAGAATTTTGCTTAGATCCTGGGAAATGGTAAGAATGTCACAGAGGAAGCTTTGAGTGTTTCCCATTGCTTACAAGAAGGTTATTTTCTAAAAGTGGTAGTTTCCTATGGACGCAGACATGGATGACTTTGTCTAAAAAACATTTGAACAATTAACACTGGACAAATCATCTAAGATTAATATTAATATTCAAGGAAAAATATGAGCTGTGTAGGTGTGTGTATATATATATATATATATGTATAAACATACATCTGTCAACTAAACCAACACTGCTTTTACACCAACAAAGTGTAAACACGCAGCTTTGTTTGAACAAGAGGATTCTCTAATTTTTTTTTTCCCCTCAGGGATCTCATCTTACCAGTCTTTCTTAATGGCCTCACCCTTCCTGTCAACTGACATCATGGAAGAACTCTCTAACACCAAGAGCAGCTGCTTATGTCATGTGAGTGTCTCTAGAGCAATCTGATGTCTCTATTGTTAAATGTTTTCTTTCAGCAGAAGAGTGCACCTGCTGCCTAGTTAGGAGGCTGATCTCTCTGAAGAGCATTTGCCATATACTTGAAGTGCCAAATGACAGATTGGCATTTGTATGCAGTAGATACAGTCTCCCTCCTGCTCCATTCTTCTGTCTCTTCTCTAAGCAGCATACCTTCATACCCACCCTGGCTTTTATCTCCTTCCCTTGCTCTTCAGTATGGGTCCTTTTCTTTCTTTCTTTCTCCTGAACAAAGGCATTTCGTGTTGTCTCCACGTTCAAAGTGCTGTACTTATTGGTCCATTCTCTTCTTACACTTAACTGGTGGTTATGTCAGGTTCCTCCTGCTGTTGGTTCTGTTTCTGCCTATTCATTTCAGGGAACTGTATCCAGCACCAGTATCTGACAAGTTGCTTGTTTTAGTTTGATTTTGGAAACTTCCTGGTTAATATACAGTTAATATGATAAAAACATCTGAGTATCCATTAGAAGGTGCTGAAATCATGCTATAAAATACTTGAGCTAGTGCTGCAGAATTATCACATATCTGAAAACACTATTCAGACCACATGACATTCTGGTCATATTGGAATAAGTATTTATCAGTTAGAACTCTCACCGAAATTAATGGGACACATTTGAAACACTTGGCAGTTTCTGCCACCCTAATTAAGGTAAGAACACTTCATTCAGCGATACTTTGCTCCTGAAATTTATATTCATGTTACTTAAAAATATAAGCTTTCACTTAGTTGTTATTGAAGCTAACATACATTTTCTATGCCATGAAAGCACAGAGGTCTGACACAACATTTCTTCCAGGTTTAATATATTTTCTAGTTTAGTTTCATTCCTCTTTTTTTATTTTTTATTTTTTTTTTTATTTTATTTTTTTTTACTTCAACAGATTTACTGGAAAAAAATTGGTAGCAGAAAATCATTATCAACTAAATGTTCATAAACACATTGTGAAACTTTACTTCAAGTCAGGAAACATTATAACAAGATTAATTTTGCTGCAGCTGTGCTTCCACAGCAAGGATCTAGACAGACCTGAGCAATTCTGAGCACTTTTGCCTTTTTTGCTGATGTTCTGGAATTCAATCCACTGCAGAACATAAAAAACCTAGTTTTTGACCCATCATGAAAAATGACCTCCTTCTCCCCTCTTCATCCTTCTCAGTTATACTTTTCCTGTGTAATATTTTCATATTTTTGAGTATCCACAGGAGATTTAGTATAATTCCAGAAGGTTTTTAAAGGTCTCTATTTGCAATTAAATAAATTCTCCAGATAGACAATTCAGTTCTTAACTTTCACAATTTGGTAAGTTGTTTCTATGGTGATGAACTCTTAGCATTCAAAGGAGGATGGATTCAGCTGACGGTTGGGGATGACAGGCAGATTTTGGGTCCATGGCGTTGACCTTTGAGAAGGATCTGCATCTAAACTACAAGTGTTCAAGTTCAGTTTTATAACCAAGACTGAATTTTTGCCTGCTATGGGCTTCTTTGCTCTTTGCACTCAATTATGGCTGTAAAACAAAAGACAATATATTCTGTCAACAGAATGAAATAATGCTGCTAGGTAATAGAGTTTGAAATGTTTACAAACCTATAAATGAAAACTGCTCTATTAATATGAATGAATATAATAAAATTTGTTCATGATAATTACTACATGCATAATATTGCACAACAGAGCTATTTTTAGCACATTAGTTACAGGTTTTATAGACTTGGAAAGGCAGTGATTGTTCATAAGTATTATCTTCTGTTATACAAAGGAATGTTCTTTCACATCTTTTCATTAAGTGTTAAGGGCCTCACTCTGTAATGTGCCAAGTCTGATTTTTAAACATGGAAGTGGAATTATATGTTCTAAATCATAACAATATTTGGAGTGCTGATCCAAAGAATATTGTCTTGCAGGAAAAGCTACCAGTTCCTCTTTTTCTCAGTACTGCAACCTGGGTGGTCCAGTGTGTCCTTTCACAAAGTAGGTATAGCCAAAGTCTATTGACTAATTAATTAAGTAAATATTAATAAAGTAACAAATTACTTTAACAAATTAATACACAGGTATTGAGATAATTGAGTCACTGAATGTGCACAAGTGATGATGTTTGCTTTAGTTATTTTGCCTCCTAAATGAAAGAAGCAGAAAAATTTCCACTGGATTTCAGATGCCCTAGTAATTGCACCTCTGCCCTTACATGCTGCAATTTTAGGTCATTACTAGGAAAGGACTTGCAGAGTAATCTAGACTATTGACATGACAGGGAATGGGCAGGAAGAATTCTGTCCTAGTATACTCACTAACAAGTGAGAAAAGAGAGAGAAATAGTAAAAAAAAAAAAAAAAAAAAAAAGATTTTGATTGAAATATTGGAAGAAATTTGGAAATTTAGTGAGCTGCAGGCTATTTGGGAAGTCCTAAATTATGTGACTACCAACCACACAGTATGTGAGTTTGTGTAGATGAAATAGTGCAACCCTCAATAAAGCATTACTAATGGAGGACAAAGTTGGTTCCTGTGTCTGCTCCAGAAGAAAAAAATCATATTATGAATAACAACTTCAGTTTTAAATGCTGACGGATAAAAGAAAGACATAATTGATCAGAGGTTTTGTTTATACTACTAAAAATATGTAGTTTATTTCAACCTATACTAATAGTTCTCACACTAATTAAAATCTGGCATAAAAAGCTCTGTTTAAACTACCTTTTAAACTTCAACCTTTAGATGTAAATTAACTGTCCACAAGAATCTTTCATGGGCTGAAAAAGTTTCATAATCAGAAATAGAATGATATAGCAGGTATAGGATACAACTTTTGTAAGTGTAGGAGGACGGCAGTTAAATTCAGAAGCCCAAGAACAGTTTCCTGCGATCTTTCTTTCTAATCTGTCAAATAGGTTTCTCCCCAAAAACCTTGCAGGTCTTACTTTCCTTTGGTTTGGATCAGAGATGCTTCAGTTTTGCTACTTTGAATTTCCATGAAAACATTACCTATGTGCTGGGATCTCCAGAAGGAATCACCTTGTTTGATAGATTTTTCACCCTCTTGGAGAAAAATCTTAGACAACATCCCAGACACTCAAGTACATCCTCCTTATATATTTTTTTTAAGGTTAATACAGACTATTTTATTTCATTAACATAGCTTCCATTCTGTGGAACCAAATCTCAAAATGTTTCAGACCTGTACTCCATATATCTACAACACACATTCTTGAATCATAGACTCAAAAAATGGTTTGGGTTGTAAGAGACCTTAAATATAATTTTGTTCCAGTCCTCTTGCCATGGACAGGGACACCTTCCACCAGACCAGGTTGCTCAAATGTTTGAGCCCATCAAACCCGGTCTTTAGAATCATATTCACCCTTCTTTGAAGTTTTTGTCTACTCAAGATTTTCACCATATCTCCAGGTATCTTTTTTAGCAATTAACTGTACTGATGTCTCACATTTCTTATTACAGACTTCAACCACATGATTATCTTTTTTCTTGTACTGGCCATTAAGTCTAATTCACTTCCTCACAAATCTTCCTGTAGACTGGGACTTAGTCACATTGACTGATTAATTGATTATACCAACTCTGAGGTTCACTGGGAGCGCTATAAAATAGGTTTGTGGCTTCTGTTTGTGTAATATTTTTTCATGGTTATCATGTAAAATTCTTGGCAACACTTTGAGCTTTTCTTTGAAGAGAAAACACCTTAACTATGCAGAACTTTTCCATAGTAGTATATTTCAGTCAATGACAATTGTGAAGCAGATTCTTTTCTCATGTTTCTTATTTCCTTCCTTCCAAATACCAAGATTATGCTCACTCTTTTAGTTACATTATTTCATTCTTCATTTTGTTATGTATTTTGATCCTTAATTCCCTCTCAATGTCACTGCAGTCCAGAATGCATCTCTTCTGACAATTATGGCCATTATACATTTTTATTTGTTGGTGTCTGAACTGTATCTGTCCACATTAGAGCTTCAGTTCTTCAAAGGAATTCACATTTTAGACCAAGAGCTTGTCCCCTTATTATTTAATATTCCACACATTTTCACATCATTGCAAATTTTTACCAGCATCCATAAAGTGCATTATTTTCACTATAAATATTGCTGAAAATATTTACTTCACCAAACCATGAATTAGTCTAAGATGTCACCAGGGGGGAAATTTTTTTGTGGATGATTATTTTTCATTTACAGTGGCTTTTTTAATCTATGAGTAAGAAGATAAATTGAATGACTTATTTTTTTTCAGCAATGGTACACACTTCTGCAACGTGTCAAATTTTCAAATACAACTTTTTGTCATAGACCTTAACTAAATGAACTTTCCAGTTTGAGAGAGGGGCACAATATATGGAGATATTCCTATCTAACATGTGGGAATATGAAAAAAAATCATGAACCTTTACTGTGAAAAGAAAACCTTCTTCAGAAATAGTCTTTACTCTGAGTAGAGGAATCGGCAGCCTTATCCTAGTCACTCCTTTCTCTACAAGATTACTTCAGAGTGTCTCCATGGCCCAAAACTAGCCCTGGATACTCCCACTCCATTAACAAGTACCTGGATGAAGCTGTGCTTCAAAGTCAAGATGGGAACATTAACTGGGAAGATTACCTTTGTCTTTTTTACTATAAGGGATTTGTCAGGAAAAAGTTCTGGTGCTAAAGATAGAATTATTGTGAATGGAGTTAAAATTACAGGTTCTTAAATGGGATGATGAATATTGAATAATTTACAAATTATGGAATCAAAAGTTGTAACTATAGGAATTTTAGTTTTAGTGGAATCAGTCCACATTTTTTTTCGTTGTCTACACTTCACTTAAAAAAACTAAGCTATACAGTTACCCAAATATTAAAAGCTTCTACAGAAAATCTATGAACTAAAAGAAATCACCTGGGGAAAGAGATAGAGTGCATTACTTATTTCTTTCTGGTATAGCATATCACCTGCCTTTACAATGGTGAATTGACTGAGTAAGTTAAAAAGGAATATACATAAGTCAGAAGAATTGTCACATTGTAAATGCATATCCTGTTGTCTTGCTTTTCAACTGAAACATGAAACCTGTCATTTCACATAAAATATGGTGACACTGGGTTATTTAGCTTTTGAGATATTTCATCAGCAAGAAAGGATTTTTGAGACAGAGGGACAGAATAACCAATTAAATTCATTCACATTTACTGCTTGCTTTGTTGCACACATAAATCACTGATTCAAAGGGAAAATGAAATTCAGGCCAACTTTTTCTCTCAGCTTTGAGCACACGATCCTCATCCTAGCGTGTTTCAAAAGGCAGTGAAAAATTGAAGTTTAACTATCCTTTCTTTTTGTCAGTCTTAATTCTTCCAAAAAAAAGTATGTCCTAATATTTAAAAACAAGAAATTATATTTGTTACAGATACTTTTGTACTTAAAAATAAATAGGGATTTTCCTTTTTGTAAGTGTAACCTCAGTTTCTTGAGGTAGTGTTTTTATTAGGACATGGTAACAAGAAAGAAGCAAATTGTAAACATTTATTACTGAGCATTGCATTTACTGATTTTCCCATACAGAGTACTTTGGGTACATAGATATACGTTAGTACCAATGAAAAATGAAAGGTTATAACACTTCCCTGACTCTGGATCATCCCCCATGAGAGAAGTAAATTTGGTATAAAGTGCATGAGTTGGGCATTTTCCATTTATTGTGTTTTAAATGCACTACTTGAACCTTGTATGATGCTGAGGGACAATTTCATCTCCTGGTGTAGTCCCACTGAAGTGAGTGGAATTGCACCAACAATTCAATTTGTCTCTGTGCGCTTGTGCGTTTCTGCCTGTACTTGCTGTAGTTTATTGTTAGGCTTCCTTCAGTAACTGTGAAGTATGCTGTCATCATAATCCAAATCATAGAGTATATCATCAAAAAACATCCCAAAGGCTGTATAAATAAGAATTAACCTGTCTTCTCCAACCATGAAGGGAAAAACAGTCTCCACCTATTTATCTTTTCAAGGCTAAGTCTGTTTTTTCCCACTGAAATGGGAAGTTGGAAAGTTCCCAGCCATGCTGTCTGCATTTTAATGAGAAATTTCTATAAAGGTTGGGCAAAATTCTGGCCAGACCTCCACTATGGAGGGAAGGAAGGGTCAGAAATTAGAAGGTCAGGGAAGAAACAGACAGGATTCTAATTTTGTATAGAGGATTACATTGTTTTAGCAGAAACAGAAGGGATTTTTTTCAGTCTGTTTTTCATGAATTTTAATGCTCTAAGAGGCATGTCACCACACTGCAAGAATTCCCTAGTCCTCACTCATGTGAAGTGTTGCTTCACACTTTCTCTAGTACATACAATAAACACAGTGTTCCCCTGCAAAATTTGCACATGGTGGGCAAGGAGAAACACTTTGCATACTCCCAGAAAGCACTTGAGTGAAAGCCAGCTTATCTCTCTGCTGCCATTGAGTATATGTATATCTAAATGCATACAGGAGCCCAGACATCACTGGTGGGGGGAGGTTTTAGAAGACAGACTAAACAGGACAGCTTAAAGTTTTAAACTTTACTAGTTCAGTCATTTGCACGCTATCTGCAAATGGTTAGTTCTTGCGTATTTGTTATTTTCACTAGTATATTTAAAGTACTGTTGATCTTAATACTTTTATGTACTAAATTATATGTGAATATGGAGATCTGATACCGTGTAGTTAGAACTGATGGCCTTAGTGGTCCTTGTTTGTTTATTTATTTTTCTCACTTAGGCCTGATGTTTTTATGCATCTAGCTATGACATTGATAATGCTTATTCTCTTTTCATCTGTCTTCCCAGCCATCTCTCTTGTGTGTTCAGCAAGATGCCATGCACTTGCCTGTTACTGTGGCAACTTCTTGTCCCTTGAACCTTTCCTATGTTCAACTGTTTTAACCTTTATTTTCTCTGTTGGTGCTCAGATTGTGCAGGTATGAATTTATAGAATATTCACAGTGTTACAAAACACTTATACACAGATTTTAGTTACACTATATTAGTATGCTTATATCCATGTTCAAGTCAGGTTGGTATTAATTATATCCTAATTTGTGGACTTCTATTAAGTGTCTTGCCTTTGTTTTGGCTGCATTTTAGTGGCAGTAGGTTACCTCATGCCTGCTGTGGGATGAGTTTGTACATTTGTATAGCTACCATGTAGTGAGCTATTACATATGTGCCTGAGGTCATTATTTATAGAATGTCTCTGGTAAAAGAAAAGGCTCTAACTTCGCACCTGTCTTTCTCCAGATGAAAAATGGTACAAAATTATCCAGTCATGTCTGATTTTTTCCTTCAAAATTACATTAAACCCAAAGCAAATCAGGTCTTGATTTTTCTGGTGTTTTGCTTGCCAATACTGTTGCCAATGAACTGTCCTCAGAGAGCTCTCAATAAATCTCAGGATTGGTGGAAAATGGCAACAGAGAGCAGAACCAAAGCTTCTGCATTTTTGGGTCTTTTTGGTATTCCAAGTTAAATGCTAGGAAAATGAAGACAGAAGTCATAAATGTAAGTAAGCAGAGTATACAAATTTTTTTCTGATTTAGGTAAACTTATTTTTTCAATGACTGCTGTCCTGTTATCCATTTATATTTTCCTTTTCTGTATTACATTTGAAATGCCTCAGGCTCCAATCAAGTTTACCAGGAGATATGTTTAGTTCCTCTCAGCACTTCCTATTTTTCAGAAAGAATAAGCACATGTATTTGGGTAAAATATCACTGCCCTTCAAGTCCCATGAGAAGGCCTTCATTTATCATTTAGCATCTGGTCACTCCTATTCCATTTAACTGACCACAGGAAACATTTAATCTTTTGAATCTTCAGACCAAATTTCTTTCTGTAATTTACTATAGTTAAATAAATTTCATAAATATGTCTCTGTATATGTGTACTTTTTCTCTTCTTGATTATACACAAAACAGGAAAAGACAGTCAACTTTTCACCTCAAGGAAGCTTTCATCAAAGCCTTATAGGAGATGAATGACATCAGTCACAGGCTTGTCCCTAAATCTTTTTTACTGAAATTTTAATGTCAATGACAAGCTTATTTTGAAGGTAAGGCACTATGACATAAAGACTACTCTTCTCCCCTCTTCTATTTAAATGGATATTTCATTTGTTCCAGGCACACAAATTTGCATGTACACACACCTGTAAAATTTAAAAAAATGGTTTTAAGACTCAGTAGCATAATATTCTGATGAAGTCTGCAGAGTCTTTGTGGTGAATCAAGAGAGACAATTTTCATTTAGAACACCTTGCTGTAGAGCAAAAACACCTGGGTTGAGTAATGCCTTGAAGTTCAAAAGCAAAATAAGATTCCACTGCTGTAAAGCAACCTTTGTGGCTATGCAGACATAATGTTTGCACCAGATTTCTTCCTTTCCCCCAGAGTGATGAAGAAGGGGAAGAGGAAGAATTCTCTGGGAAATCTGCATGCTTTTATGTGGGTTTCTTTGCCTAGCACTTGGTTGATAGTGCTGATTGACTGTAGATTTGTTTCTAGTGGAAATAGAAATGCTTTTTGTAGTGTGCATGGGTATAATTTACATTCCCACTAATTTATAGTTTATCTTCAGTCTCTAGGGAAAATTCTCATCTTAACAAAAATCTTACAGTCAAAGATCTAAGTTAATATCAGTTTTCACTGAAATTTCTCCTTAGAACTTACATTTACTAAATGGAATTTATAAAAATAGATTAGAGAAATAGCTGGAGAGCAGGGGTATGGAGGGGGGAAGAATCATCTTATCTAGAGGAAACAGAGACAATACTCGCACGGACAAAAAGACAGATGTGATTAGTCTAAAGAGCTGGAACCAGATACAGACATAGTATTCAAAATTAAAATTATCAGATGAAGTACACAGCATTCCACTTCAGTGAATTATAGTCGTTCCTTTGATTTCAATGTAATTTTTGTGATTATCTAGTTAGAGCTAAACAGAATTGGATAATACAGTTATTAAAAATGTACAGACAAATCTGTATTTATGTCCAGAGTGTGCAGAATCAGGTATTTTACCAGTATAGTTTGCTACTTCATTTGCATTTGCAAACTGTAGTTTGGGAGCACATGATTTGGCAATTGAAATGTTACTCACTGTGAAAAAAAAGTTCTAGAGAGATCAATGGACAGTGGAATCCTTGACAATTGTCAGCAACAAAACAAAGGTGAAAGATATTGTATGTAATATTTCTCATGCAAAAAATAACTGAAGCAAGCAAAATTATTCACAATCATTCTTGAAGCTTATATGGCAATTTCTCAGTACCAAGTTTTGGTCTATGCTCTCTCTCAATCCTTCTCTCTCTCTGTGGCAGATAAAATTCCCACATGATGGGATATATCAGTTGGCCTGTAACTGTCAATATAGTTTTAAGAACTTTGCAAAATATTTTTTTCTTTTCCCAAATAAAATTGATGTTGCTGCTGAAATTGTAGAAAATGTTCACTTACAAATAAAACAGGCATCATTATTAACTTTTATCTTTCTTCTGAAAAGCGTAGTGCAAGTCCATTTAGGAACTTCACCCTCTGTATTCAAAACAAGGCATATCTAATATTTCTTGTAGCCTGCTTTCAGAGGACTCTAGAGACCTTTGGTCTTTCCTATCTCTGTGTGGGGAACACAATAAAAAGCAAAATAAACAACATGAAGGAAAAAAACCTATCATTTACAGGGAACATATCCTCTGGGTTTCCTAGTGTGTCTTATCATTCATGTTTGTCTTCCAAATTGTAAAGCCTGTAGGGAAGGAATTGTTTTGATATCTGCATGTTGTGCAAGGTCAAGGATACAGTCAGTGCTGACTAAATAAGTAAACAGTGGTCAGTCAAAATCATAAAAGTCATATAATAAAAATTATTTATATGAATATATATATATAATCAATCTATCTTTGTATAAATGGTGTCTAGGAGTTCAAAACCCATGCTCTCTGTCCCATCAGAGTCTGACCCTAAAATTACATTATGTCTTCTGAAGGCACTTGTTTGGTTTTTTTAGATGAAAAATGCTAATGATAACTCAGTTTTAATCCTCCTGATTTGTTTGTGATAGCACTAAGCTTGATAATCCTCGTTGTTCTTAATGAGGGTTGTACAATTTTAGGGTTTATTTTCAAGGACACTTAGAACAACATCCCTTTAACCTAAAATTCGCTCTGCAACATTTAACAACAGCAACAGAAGTCCTGTAAGAAGAGACATTTCCTTTATTATTATCTGAACATAGTATATTTAATTTGTAGGCAAAAGCTTTAAAAGTGCTGCAGTTTCCTTGGAGAATATGATGTCCTTGGAGACTTTTTAAATACATGATCCTGTGATATATTGCTGCCAAATGTAAAAGAGACAAGTGGAATAGAAAACCAATAATGTTAAAGCATGATCATCTAACATCTACTATTGTGTATTCATTCTTCAGACAGTAGATGTCTCCTGATATTCTGCAGGCATTGTAAGATTGGACTATGAGGTGACTGAGGTGCTTCACTACTGAAGGAGTATCAGAAATCCATTATAAATTGTTTTCTGTTCGTGACTGAATCATAATCCAGTTACTTGGTGCAGAGTGTTTTACATATGTAGGTGAAGAAAACTTCACATTGCATTTTCTGTGAAAATCCTCAGCCAGAATAATTCACCTTTACTCCAGTTGTCAAAAAACAAACTCAGGAAAATGGCCTTTATTCATATTTTACGGAATAATGCCTATGTGTCAAACACGTCTTCTGCAGTCCCTTTGACTGTGCTTTTCACATTCAAGCAGACATAAATGCTTCTAAAACTGCAGTTTTAAACTTCCAGGTTTTTGATAGAAAAGGCTTTTCAGATCTTACTGCCCCAAAAAATTTAAAATGGTGCATTTCCTCAAAACTCACAGAGAATACAGGATATCCTCATAGTTCTATTATACAATCTCTCAATTTCAACCCATGGAATGGAATTGACTTTTCTGGAAAACCCTGTTTTCAGAGACTCTGAACAATGACTCTCCTCCCCATTGGAATCTGTCCTCCTCCATCTTCTAGAGGGTACAGATGAGGAAAATAAATAGGCTTGACTGAACAAAGGAAGAGCATAAATTGGATGGGAACGAAAGAAAATCAGACAGTCCTCATGAGAGAAGAGATAATCCTTGTCCAGGCAGCAAACATGAGGGACGTGAGAAGATTTCATATGGAAAAGGGTAGGCAGGTCAGATGCAGTTGTCTAAAACTGTCTTTGGGCTTAAGCAATGCTAATGAAGGCTCAGAGCCACTCATTGTCCATCTGCTCTCTCACTGGGGCTCCTACTGAATCTCCACTGGCTAAATCTTGGCTTGCAATGGGTTGTGAAGCTCCTCACCCAGTTCATGCAGCCTATGCCAGTGCTAAATGTTGAGTAGATTTGTGAGGTGCAGCTGTCTGCAGCTGGAATAATCATCTCTGAATACCAAAGGGCACTGCTGGGATTTTTTGTGATACAGAAATCCTGGTCCTGGAGCATGAGGTGAATTTAATGCTTATGCATTTCTGTGTTGGGAAATAGCTTATTTTTTATTTTTAATTAGACTGTCAGAATAAATAGTCATTAAGATCACATCCTGGAAGTCAGTGCATTTGGGGACCTTCGGTCCTTAAATCTATTTTCAGTGCAAGAAGTGATGCCACTGTTGGAGATACTGAGCTCAGAGCTCTGTAAATTTTTTGCAATAGCTGGGAGAGGGCATGGCCAAGACCCTACAGTTATTTGATGTGAAAAGGAGTTCTCTTGCTTCCCAGGAGAAGGACATTCCATACAATTTAGTAACTTAGCAGGTAGAGCATTTTTTATTGTTGGGATGATTCTCTGTAAATAGTTACTTGGTTTTACATCTTTTGTTATTACTATTGCTTCTTTTCATTTTCTTATCCCATTGCTGTTTCTAGTAAATAGTTCTTATCTCACCCCGTAATCTTTGCCTTTTGTGACACCCATTGGAGAAGGGAGGGGAGTGGTGTGTGCTCTTTTTAGTGGGAGTACTAATTTGGGGAATACCATTCCTAGATCACAGCAAGAGGTTTAACACAAGTTGCTCTGGATATTGCAGTTTTCGGAGTCTCCAAAGCATGCCACTTGTCATGAGTTCCTGTTGTAAGAAGCAAAAGCTTTGGCCTATATGAAAATTAAAACATAGCAAAAATAAGACTTTGAGAAAGAAAAAAGATGAAGCAGTTCGATTCAAATTATTTTAGAAATGGTACAGAGAACAGCTGCAGTTCAGCAGTGGGGCAGACTGGGGTCACGTGCAATCTTGGCAGAATAAAGTTGACATTGGTCTGGAGGACATTTATGACAGATGAATTGGAATTTGTCCCTGCTGGACCCTGACTTTTTTGTTGTTGTTTGTTGTTGTTGTTATTGTATGGAATTATGCACCGCTACTGGCTTGATGGAGCCACCGTGCTGCAGCTAAATGTCATTGGCAGGGCTTTTCAGCCAGAAATTTATCTTCTTTACTGAAGTAAAAATGTGACAATCATCAGAATAAAACAGAGAAGCAAAAATTCCTCGCGTGGATGAGATGATGAGATCCTAAGTACTTGTTGTGTCAGCAACTGTGTAACTTTAGTGTCTCTCGCCATTTTTGGAGGGTTTGGAATGCCTACTCGTGTGCATCTGGTGAGAGGTGGGGCAGGCCAGGTCATGATGGGTGAGGCTGCCCTGCCCCAGACAGCTGGTGTCATAGAAACTATTTTTTTTGCAATAAATGGGAAACACAGGATGTCTAACCTGAAGCCTGAGCTTCAGTCTGTCACTAGAAAAATCTAGTCATGCCACATTAGAGGAAAAACCTTTGGGATTGTTTTACATTTCACTGGGGAAATGACCTGAGTTAGAACTAATTTTCCTCTCCTGCTATTTGATCTGGATCAGGTGCCCAAGCTGTTCACTACCCTAATTATATGAATAATTTTGCTGGTACACAGAAATGCACAGTGAGAGGATGCATAAAAGGATCCAAGAGGAAAAATGAGGCAACTTCTTTTGGATGGCAGCACCAGTCTGTCACCCTGGATGTGACAAAACCCCCTGGAGTCATATTGAAAACTGTTTGTGACACCCTGATCTGAGAGGAAAGAGACTTCCAAAAATTCCACACCAAATTTTATGTCTTGATGGGGGAAAATTTCTGACTTGGGCTTCATTAACTTCTTAGAGAAAACAGAAGAATTGCTTGATATACTTTATTTTTATTAAACCCCCATTTTGTTTCCTCTACACTTTCTTCACCATTCTTTTCACTGCTTTGATTTAAACACTGTTTTAGTGTTTTTTCCTTTCTGTATTTTTTTTCTTAATTTTCTGTTCCTTTCTTCTTTTAGTGTCTCTGATCAAGAGCAAGGCTTACAAGTTATTGCGAGTGCATTCCAGTTTCAGTATCTTCTTGGGGAATCATGTAACTCTGGTGAATAATTGCTAGAAGACAGGTTTAAACATAGAGTAACTCTTAAACTGTCATTACTCTGTGGAGTGAACTAAAGTTACTGGACAAGAAGCACATGGGCTGTCAGTAAGGATTATGGCAGGGACATATAGGAAAAACACTTGATTTTTTTTTTTCCTGGAGCACAACTGGTTGAATTCTGCTGCTGCATCCTGTAGCATGGAAGCAATGGCAAACTTTGAAGCATAAGGACAGAAGAGCTCAGTAACAATATATTGTGTCACTGTCCAATTAAGAAAAGCAAAATAAAGTTCCTGAAATAGCTTTCAATTAACACTTACTGCATCCCATAGTATATCTAGTTTCTTAAAGGGCCATTAATTGTTAATATACTGCAATTAGCCCTTAAGTATGTGATTAATATTCTGTTAGATGCTTATTTAATGTTATTTGGCATTCATTACCAATTAATAGATATTTAATTGAAGGCTGCTTCCTCCTTAGCAGAATGTCTGATCTCCTTTTGCCCCTTCCATGATTACTTTCTGCTGTTTGTTTTTCTTCAGACCATTGCCTTTAAGGTTGCAGAATTATTCTTCTTGTGGTTCACGTGGCTAAGCAAAAAATAATCAGTTTTCTAGTCCATAGTACCTATTCAGATAAGTGTTCTGGGATTATGGATGCATCAAAGCACACCAAAATTCATTCAGCAAAATATACCTTGACTCCCAATATAAAGGGTTTGATGAAAGAAAGCAAAAATGTCATAGTGGTTGTTTACCTGCTCTGTCCTCTTTTGTTCCCCTTCTTCACAACTTTTTTTTCCCCAGCATCACCATCTGCAATAGATGTGAGTAGGGCAAATGAAGCAGGGAAAATACAGCAGCAAATAAATATGGTAATATGATTACCTTATGGAGAAAACTTTTCAATTGCTTTCCAAGAAGATGAACCTATTTCAGCTGTGTGGTACACAAAGCTGATGCAGATGGGAGAAATTGTGTTAGTTACCAATCATACCATCCTCATGAGGTCGGCACCCCATTGGTTGGCATTTGCATTCACAATTGTCCTCTTTCAGTTTAAAATCAGATAGCATAAAAGGAAATTGTCAAATCAATTCTTGCATGTCCAGCTTGAGATGCATAAAAGGAGTCCAGTATTCAACAGCAGCAATAATCTAAACCATGAAAATCCAGCCACCTTGAAAATCTTTCCTGTTGTGTTAGCAAAAAGGGCTAATCAATAAGCACAAAATAGTTTTGAAGGACCATTAGCTGCACTCATATTACTAGGTGGTCAATAAACAAGCAAATTCACTGAAATGTGTTCCAACTGTTGAATGAAGTTTGAATATATTCACTTCTCAGATTTATTTGTTAGGTTCAGAAAGATGAGTAATAAAACTATCTAAGGAATAAAATGATGTAGAAATATTTCCAAATTAAGGATAAAGATTTCATTTTTCAAGCAGCTTCTGCTGATGAACAGAATCTCTAGTTAAGAACCATAAACAGTTAAAATGCATAGTGTATTTATTAAAAACGTACTTATATACATATGTTCTTGGTAAAAGCAAAGCTGTTGTTTTCCATCTCTGGTTTTCATGTATATGCCCTTGAACCATGGGAAATGCCTAAGGGAGTGTGAAATGCTCTTTCCATTGGCATTTTAAATTACTTTTAAAGCACTTTAGTTAATGATTGAAATTTATAACAGTTGAAATTTAAAATCACAATTCTTAATTAGAACTTTATACCTGCCAGAATGCCCTGCTTTAGGAGGGTAGTGCATTAACTCTTTCCATAAATTTTCATGTCCAGTTCCTGACTTTTTTTCAGTCTCCAGTGTTTAAAAATTTTATTTCTCTAAGCCCTGATGTTCAATTGAAGAAATCTCAGAAACATTTCTGATTATTTTTGAAAACTCATGGAATTAGCAGAATCAGAATCATAACTCAGAATCAGCAATTACTCAAGTTATTTCAATTCCTCAGAAGAATCTGGAATGAATAATTCACAAACAATTTGCAAGATGGCAAGGAAATGAGCAAAGCCAAAGCAATAGAAGTACTAAGGGAACCAGCTAGGGAAGATACCCCTTTGATTTGTTATTTGTTAGCAGAAAGGATCTCATGACTGGAGACTGGAGGCCATTTTAGCCAGAGCAACCACTAAGGAGGAAAAATGCCAGCAGAACTTCACACCTGGACATGGGGAGAGCAGACTTCAGACATCAGGAAGGATGCTGTTAGGAATTGTCCACTGAGTTATTAATTTAGTGGAATACCCATAAGGACAAGTAAGAAATAACCCCTCACAGCTCTTTATACCTTGTTTCATCAAGAAGCCTATACCTGGATGAAGGATTAGGGAACTCCAGGAACTTATGTTAAGCTCTTGGAACGTCCTATTTTTTCTTTTTTCTCTCCTTTCTTTTATTTTCCTCTGTCTGATTAATTATACCAAGACTGCTAGCATCAGTTATGAGGCACAGGATAGATCTGAATGATGAAAAAACCTAATAAAAAATAGGTATGGTACAAGAACATTTGTTTTAGACTGAATTTCGGCTTTCTAATTAATACTTAATTACACAAAATAATTTATAGGGGAAAATCAGGCTTATGGAGGAAACCTTTCAAAGGGAGAGGCTACAGTCAGCTTGTTGAAGAAACAAGCCAAATTTTCAATCAGATTCACCAACCAATTGTTCTTGACACAACTGAATACATGGTTAGATGGGTTTAAAGCTCTGAAGCTTTTAAAGGCTGCTCCATGCATCTGATAATGCAGTCTGACTTATCAAGCCAAGGCAGACAAGCAACTCATCCAACTGCTCTGTTGGTATTTTATACTCTGAATTATTTCAAACATAAAAATTATTACCTTGAACTTCAGATTTATTTAATCACAAGCACTACTAACAAAAGACAATGTGGCTTTGAGGACCAGTGCAGCCAGAACTACTTTGCCTGTCTGCGCAGCCAAAGCCAGTGTATTTGTGGGAAAGCTGTTTCTTCAGTGTTTTAAACAGATCACTCTCTTCATACTTCTCATTCATGCCTGCCTCCCAAAGCTTGGTCTAGATACATTGTTTTAAGCAGTTTTTAAAAAATTACATTTCTCTCTACGAATAGATCGCTCACAATCGAATTAATTGGCAAACAGAAGGCCGTGGTGTATACATTCTGTTGATTTGTACCTGTCTGCTCTGGGCTAATGGAGTGATTAATAAACATTTAATACTGAATTTCCACTATAGGAAAAGCAATATTATGCAGTGATTGTCTTTTACCTTAGGCTTAAGTTCAACTCGTTCCTGTGCAAATTATCTGGAAAGGAGAATATTAACCTTAAAAACCATGAGTAATTATATTTCAGCAATGTAGAGTGGTATTTATTCAGCTCTTCACTCCCTTAGTAACTTCCTGCACCTTAACATGACATCTCCTTTTTAAGCTTGCATCTGACATTTAATTACCTCTGAGTATTCAAAAAATGCCCCAAATGGTACTGATTTCAGATGGTTAGACATTTCAGACTAGGACTTCTAAAGGGCTGCATAAGCTTTGAATGATCTCATGTTACCGCTTTATAGCTTCCTCTGACCCTTCTATTTTTATCGCATGTTTCATGACCAAATCCAGCACAGGAATAGAGGTAGCACTTAGTTGTAGCGGTACTGAATTGAGATTTCAGCATGCTTTAAACTACCATTGTACTGACTGTTTCTTACTACATTTTCAGGATTCTTTCACCTTGATAAATTAGTGTTTGCTATGGAGCCTTTTAAAATGTGTCCTTCATAACTGAATCCCAACAGAACTAAATTTCCCAGGAAATTATTAATCAAAGTGAAGAAAAAAAATTCTTTGAAGGCTGTACCAGTCTAGATTCTAAACTTTACAACTGGAGCCATCTTAAAGTGAGGAAAGAGAAACCATGGCAGAAAACAATATTAATTTTTATTAGAAAATGTGGATTTTGTTTTGAAAGCATTTAAGGAAAGAAAAAGATTGAATTTGCATGATTTTTCCATTTAGGCAAGAAGTACCTGATTTTGAGCAGATATTCATGTATAATTAACATTCTACAAAAATCATTCAGCAAAAATCCACAAAGCATGTGTTAATGTAATAAAAAGTCTGTTTTCTGTACAATTCCTACTTGTGTGACTTGCTCATGCAGTGGAGATGTCATAGTTATATGAGACACAGGAAAAGAAAAAAAGAGAGTTATTTCATGTTATAGACTTCAGCTGAGTACTATGCACTCCAGATATGTCCATGGTGGACATTTGGCTATTGACCCTTAGGGGAGAGTCCAGAAGAAGGCCACCAAGATGATTAAAGGGATTGAGCACGTCTCCTGTGAGGAAATGCTGAGAGAATTTGGATTGTTCAGCCTGGAAAAGAGAAGGCTTCGGAGTGACCTAATTGTGCCCTTCCAGTACCTGAAGGGAGCCATGAAGAAAGATGGAAAGAGATTATTTACATGGGCATGTAGCAGCAGAACAAGGGGAAAGGTCTTCAAACTGAAGGACAGTAGGTTTAGATTGTATATTAGGAAGAAGTTCTTTACTGTGAGTGTGGTAAGGCACGGGAACAGAGAAGCAGTGGTTGTCCCATTCCTGGAAATGTTTAAAGCCAGGCTGGATGGGGCTGGTCTAGTGAAAGGTGTCCCTGCCCATGATGGGGGCTGGAACTAGGTGATCTTTATCATCCCTTCCAACTCAAGCCATTCTAGGAATCTGTGATTCTATGGTTCCATGATTCTATGACTATACATCAGCTGCTCTGTTTTCCCTATGCAAAAATAACAAGCTCAAAAGATAAAGGATCTCTTCCATTCTAAGTTTTTTTTTTTCCCATAAATATAGACAATAAATATTTTTTTAAAGAGTGATAGTGTAATACTGCTTATCTAATTATGTCCATATAAGTCTTCTCCCAGCTCTGTTTTTCCTGATGGCAGGCCTCTCCCTTTTAGAAGGGTGGCAGGCACACCCATCTCTCTGCTTTCTCTGTGCTCTTCTGACTGTGGCTTTTTCACTGATGGTTTTACATCCTTCTAATTTGGGAAGCAGTTACCCCTACCCAGCAATCCCAAGGACATATGAGCATCTCTGAATTTCAAAGTTTAATCAACTGTTTTGCCCACCTTCAAAGTCTCACACAGACACAATTACAATTGACAATGTCCAGGAGACACTAAACTGCATCAAAATATACCCAAAGACAGAAGCTAAAATCTGCCTATTGCACTATCTCCCCATCCCCAATATATTAATTATATTAGCACAGTATGGAAGTCTTCAGCAAACAGCCCCCAACAGCACCTTTTTATAAGAGGTCAATAGCAGTAATGCAGGAAAAAAGAAATGTGTGTATCCTTTTTGAAGTTGAGGGAATGCCAGGAGTTGAGTACAATTCATATTCTGTTCCACTTTGCCTTCTCAGTTCCTCTTTCTGCCTGAATAAACTCTTGATTTCATGGCAAGTATCAAATGCAAGGTTAAGGAGAAATGAACATTTGGCCTTCATTTCATTTTACTGTAGATTGTTCCTAGAATGTTTGCCTTTGTTCTGTTGTTTGCTTTTGGTTAAGAGCTGAGCTCTTGTGGTTCACCCAGAGGTGCCCTGGAGTCTTCTGTCCTTCCAACTTATCACTTGACAGCAATGATTGTATAGTGTAATTAAAAGTCAATGCTAGCTTTTGGGATATATGGTATAATAAAAGAACCATCTGAAATTAGGACTTAAATAATGAAGGGTTCAGGGACTCGTAGTCTGGTATTTGTTATGCATTTTAATAGAGGAAGTTTGCAGCTAATTGGAGGCTAACTAAACCCTTTGGACACATTTCAAGTCACGTCAGTCCTTTTTTTTTCTCCCCAAGGAATCTGATAGGCCATGCAGCTTAGTCCTTCCTTTTTCTATCTTAATTACCACATTGAATTGTGCTAATGTAGGTTTACTTTGGAGGCATGTGTTATGATTATAACCCAGGCCAGAGTTTCTACTACAGTTTTCAGAATCTAGTTTAAATACCTCTCTATCTGCAAATAGTAGAAGAAAAAATTTAGACTAATTTGCTTCTCTAACTAATGCATTGCAACCCACGCATGTGTCTAGAGAAGGCAGGTCACCTGAGTTACTCTGACCCACCACAGCAGATTGTAAACAAGGTTGTAATTATTCTGTATTTGAGACATTACTAGATCTGATTTTATATAATATTGCACTTTTTATAGGGCTACAAGAATGGTGCTTGCCATGAACACACATTCTTCATAGTGGCACTAAGAAGACTGGTCACTTTTAAATGTGTTAAGCCAGTGAATGGAAATCTGTATATTCAGTGTGTCTAATGAAAAAAACATTATGATGACCCCATTTATTAGCTGCTTCTGGAATTTTTGCAAAGCTTGGTCAGTGAACCTAGTAGGCTGACCGTCATAATTCAGGCTGAAGTTAGGGAGAAGCAGAAGCACTTTAAAGAAAAGTGAAAATCAGGCCTGTTGCATTTTGTAAATGTCAGGAGAAAATGCTGAACAATGCAAAAATCACAAGCACAAACAAATGTCTCATACTTTAACCAAGATGTATGTATGCATGCATGCTCAACTTTTTTAAGGAATTGGCAAAATAGTTAAGTTAAAAAAAAAATTTGATATTGGTCTTGTTTGGAGGTTAACATACAAACATTTGATCCAAAATATTATAATTACCTCATCTCCAGTTTTCTATGAGTCTGGAAGAAAGTGGTTTGTGTGAATATATACAGGCAGAATTCCAAGTCTGGATATACTTCTCTAGTCTATTGAATTGAGGCTCTTTTGGCCAAGAAATCTACCAGCAGCAAACATACATATCTCAAAAATCTCATGTCTTCCTGTCCTTCTCCTATCTCCAAAAAATAAATGAAATGTATTTTAACTATGCATCTGTACCAAAGATTTTAACTCATAGGACTTTCATAGCTACCTAAGCTTATTTTAATATAAGGAAAAGGCATGGGTAGAGAACTTTTTTCTTCTGCTCTCTTGAATTGTCTATTTATTGCTGCAGCAGTGCTCTGATCCTCCAACAACACTGTGCACTGTTGTGCCATGCTGAAAGAGTTTGGATAACCGACATCTCTTGGATCACAAGACATATTTCCTGCCTTTATGTTGTTTTAATTTTTTGCAAGATCAGGAGACAGTAAGAGGCCTTAACTCATTTTCCAAGAGGCTCACACTTCCTTGGCCTTCTGGGTGAAAAGTATGAGGAGATTCTTGCCCCAGGTTTCTGTGTGTTAAACCTTCCCATTTTTATGACCATTCTTGAGGAAGGAGGGCTGCTGTTTCTTTGCAGTAGTTGGCTCTTGGTGCAAAAAAGGTGATGGATACCCTATTTCACATTGATGTTTATGCAATGTGCAGAAAATGACGTTGAATAAAATCAGGTCTACTGATAAGTGGATGACAGAGCACATGATCCAGAGCAGGCAACCACACTGGAAGAAATGTAGGAGAGGAAGATGCTTTGAGTGTATAATTAAGAGATGACCTCAGGTCTTCTCTTTCATTATTGCTGCAACAGACTGCCTTGCTGCTAAGGCAGAATGATTTTTGGAAATGGAGGGTAAGCACTTTTTCCTTGTTATCCTTTTCCTGGTTTTCCCTTCTCTTTCTTCCTTCCTCTTTGCTTGTCGAGTCTGCAGATAATCTTCCAGTTCCACTTTTGAAACTCACTCATTTCATGGCCTCACAGTTGAGCATTGAATATTTTCGATGCAGAAGTACTCCTTCTGTTATTGCTTTTTGAAAATATTTCTTTCAGGAAGAAACTAGTCTGCCCAAGTGTAAAAAAGGAGACAGATTTACTGGGGAAATGATAGCAAAACAAATGTGCTGGTGATATCTGAAGAATTACTGGCAGCTACTTCTGGCTGAATTCAAGCAACTATAGCCTGTAGTAAAACATGACAGTTTTAGTATTTAGTCTGAGCTCAACCACTTTTCATGCTTAAATCTGATGCATTCTACATTTTGGAGACAATAGTAGCTACATTCAAAAGTTCTATAGAGGAAAAAAATACATTTCATCACATATTTTCTATTGATTGCATATAAGAATATAGGTCCTATTTTGCTATTCTTTAAATTAAAATTAATTGGAGATTAATTAACATTTTCCTTAATGAGATGTTGTTATACATTATTGGACTTTCTTATCATTACATTTTTCCTGAATGTGACTTGTGTTCTGTGCAACAGAACTTTTTTCCTGCTACTTAGTTTTTGAGTTAATTTACATATTTTTAGCAAGTTAAATCATCTAACACAGATCCATTCATGTGCAGTATTTTTCATCATTCTTACTCTTTATTAATCTTGCTTTAGCCCCTTGTGCTTTTCTTTCATAATTTGATAGATCTATAATTCTGCAATAATTTATGCTTCTTCCATTTGCATTGCCTTACCTGTTCCATTTTTCCTTTGATTTGATATGCAAAATCTGGCTAGATTTTTCTTTTTTATTCCATAGTCCCATTTTGATTTTAGCACTGACTTGTAAGGTATAGCATTAAAACATTTTATATTTAGTTCTCCTTTTCATGTGACTGTAATAATTAGATTTCTTTTTAACCAAGTAGTGTTGATTTAGTTGCTCTTTTGCAGATTAAACATAATTCTGTTTTTCCGGATTCAGCTCTGCTCCCTCTCTGAAGACTAGTTAACTTTTTAGCACACAGTTCCCATATTTTCTAACATTTCAGTATCTGTTAAACTTTGCCTCTTGATTGGCAGCTGAAACTTGAGTTTAAATCCTGAAATATAACTAAAGGGTCATGAAGACTAAAGATAATGTAGATGGCAGATATGGCACTATACTGTGAATATGCCTAAACTGTGCTTAGTGAATTGCATCCTGGCAATTCATCTTTACTTGGAGTGCTTTTATCTGATAGTTGTCTTTTCTACTGAAGTCTCACAGTCCTCTGATATTCATAAGTTTGTTCTTTTAATGGTCACAGAATGAAAAAAGAGTGTATTTTTTTTTTTTTTTACTTTTTCTACTTGTGAAACTCTCTTCCTTTTTAAAAGTGTTTATTTTGAGCCAGGTCCAGGTGGTAAGGAAAGTACTGTTTTTTTATCAGTATACTTTTTAAAGTTATTTCAACAAAAAATGTCTGTTTATAAGTAACAACACCAAACTGTAACTCTTAACTAGAGCTATATTATGGGGGTCTTATTGAAAGTCATAAGTCTTACTGAGGGTCTACATATGTAACCTTTTGAAAAAGTCACTCCTTGAAGAACAAAAGTTTTAATCATATCCTTGTGCATCACATCCATGACCAAAGGTTCTTTAGGTACTTATATTCTTGTGCTCCAGGGTCACTTCAGTTTTAATTTACACAATTTGCACAGCTAGCTGTGATTTAGACCATCAAATCTCTTTAACTGGCATTAACAAGAATCGTTAAACAATCTTTTCTGGATTCTTTTTCTTCTCTAAAGTTATTGAAAGGTTGAAGCCCAGTTTCTGTACCCTAGGAAGTGGGCAAAGACATATCAGGATGTACCTCACGCTCTTTTTCTCTTCACTGCTCTCTTTGTGAAGCAGCTCTCTGTGCCAGTCACCTTGAGCAGAAAAAGTAGAAGAAAGAACAGGTCTAGAGTATCTGATGATCTTTGGCCATTTTCCACCTCCCATTTACTTAATCTCTGAGAACAGGGTAAACTGTCTTTACTTTCCTCTTTATTGATACACAGGCTGAATCTTGGGGTTTTTTTCAGCTTAGGAAAAGACAGCCTAATTCTTGGTGAACTTCTAAGCAGTTTTTGAGATATCACTACTGCTAAATTTGACGTTATATTTTCATACTTACTATGCAAAATGCTGGATGCTGTTTTAAAAGCAAATCAAATTCAATGATATTAAGGAGAACAATATTCAGTAAAATACATGTTATTGCTTGCTCTTTTTTTCTTTTTTTCAGAGAAGGATCAAAAGATCCAGATATCACATGTATTCCCTTTCAGAATGTTCTGAGGCACAGTGGTATGTCACTTTGAAATCAGATGTAAGATATAGCAGTGCTTATCAAACCAATACAATTCAATCTCAGGCTGAGATGCAGAGCTTTGTATGAAAACACAACATGTTCATGGAACTGGTCAGATACAGCCTTATATGCAAAATATAAAATGTGTAAAAAATCCAATTCCATGCTTGATCAGAAGCATGTGACAAGTGAAAGAAAAAAAAAATCCAAGACAGGCAGAAAATAGTATATTTGATTTATATAAGATAAATTAGACTGGTTCTACCAGGCAGTATGGCAGATTGGCATTTTTCTATGGCATAAACTGAATGGCCAGATTCCTAAATATGAGTGATGGTCACAACTTGGAAATACTGTTTTTGCAGAGGAAGAACAAGTGTACAGAGAAAATGAAAGGACAGCATCAAGATCATAGAAGCTGTTGGAATAAGGCTCAGTAGCACAATATGGCTAGAAAATGTTATAGAAGCAGAAATACAACTCCCTCTTTTTAGCCACTACCAGACCTTTCTTCTTCGCCTGTTTGTGAAGCAGCCTGTGTGCTGAAGCTCCCTGTGGGAGCGTGAGGTTTTGTACTGAGTGTGGTACTATTTGGGTTGATTCTCGGGGTGGGCCTGAGCAAGGCAAGGAGCTGAACACCAGTGATCCTTGTGAGTCTCTTGCAACTCAGGATATGCCATGGTTCTATGATATTCCTTCTGTTGGTGAGAAAAACAGGATATGGTTCAAGGATCAGGGGCAAAATGGCACCAGTCACTCCACCAAGGCAAAGCTCTGGAGGCAGCAGATCTGCAGAATACTGTCCTTGAGAGCCAAGGCAAATGGCTACAACCTCACCTACCCTCCAGCTCAGCTGGCAAACTTCTGAGAGGGCACACAGTTTGTCATGCTCTGCGAGTGAGTTGGCAAAATAGCCACTGCAATATTGACAACAGGGCAGGGCAAGCAGACTTTACAGCTTTGCATAATTTAGTTCAAGGATTATATACAGCATATATATATAAAAAATGTGACAGATGCAGCACTGAACCTTGAGGATTAAGGTTCAACACAGTGAAATACACCATGAATATTAACCCACTCTCTTGGACTAACAGGTTTTTAATGAGTCACTGGCCAGTGACATTAAACTGTATACTAACGCTTGGGGGAAGTAGTCTCTGATAGTCTCTGCTACAATATTATATTTAGGTGATTATTTCATTACTGTAATGCAACTCCTCAGCAAGACAACCAGAACCAAGGTATAGGTGTATACATAGGAAGAACTTCCAAATTCCAAATGTAATTTTAATAAACACTCTTTTAGATGAGCTGTGAGCTATAGGTGAGACTCCTTTTGTCAAGATCATTCAGTGTTGTGTGGAAGAATGCCTCAAATTTGTAGACATACAAACTAAACCCAGAGTTTGGTTTTAAAAACAGTCTTTGCTCAATTCTGCTATCATTTGGACATGTGCATACTTATTTTTCTATGCATTATTAAGGAAAAATAGTGTGTCAGCTGTGTCATTTTGAGATTAAGAAATGATATGCAATGGATGTCCTGAAAAATGACATGGCCTAGCAATTTGTTAAATAGATATAGAGAGCTGCCAAGTTGAGAAAGTTTGGATCTAGACCCCCTGGCAGAATACTCAAAAAAGTGAGATGACAAATACAATTTTTTACTCTCTGAACTGCTATCCTGAATATAAATTAGTGAAAATTACTGCAGTATCCTATTTATTAATGACTAACAAAAAAAGTACACTAGTTCAAGATAAAAATCTGCCTTCCTTTGGGATTTGTATACCATTAGTACACTTATCACACACATGCCCATCTACTGTAGGGAAGGGGGGAAAGAGAATCTTAGAATTATTTACAAATACTTAATATTTGTAAGAACAGAAATATTTCTGCACAGAGGCCTGAACATGTTTGTTGTGCTTGACAAACAGACATTTTTTCAATTATATAGAAAAGGAAATTCATAAAACCCTTAGCTTAACTGGTTAAAATTAAGTCCATAATGTAAGGGAGCATAAAAGAGCATAAATGAGATTTTTTTTTTCCTTTCTTCAGAAAGACCATTGCCAAATGATGCATGCTTCAATGCACTGAAAGCTGTTAACAGAGAACATGAGAAAGACAAAGACATTTCTAAATCCATCAGGCATTCATGACAAACAAAAAAATCAATGCAGAGGAGAATTATCTCAAAAAGGATTCACTTATTTTTCTTTCTGGTTTCTTCTCACAGCTACATAGCTGAGGTTGTAAAAGGAGCAACAGCTTCCTACCACTACAGTGAGATTCTGAAGAAGATTTCACTAGCATGAAGCAAAATCAATTTAGAAAAGGTTATCATTCAAACATGATTTTTTTCCTTTACTTTTAGTATGAGCAGGAGTGTCAGGAAAGGAAGATAATTCTGCAAGGTGTCATTATTTTTTTTCCTTACTGAAATGGCACTATTCTATTTCTTTGGGGCACAGCCTAATTTTTGATTTTGTGTATCAGTCTTTGGATTCTGACTCTTAGCAAAATTACTGAGTTTGACTACAAACCCTAATATAGCCCAAGTGTTAGATAACATTTAAAAGTATTATCAACAATAATCAAATAGGGAACAAAGTCTGAATAAGAAATTCTCTATCCAGGTGTTCAATTTGATTCATTCTCTCCCAAATCCTTCCTCTGGGAGCAAACTGTAGCTGTTGAACAGTATTTTGAATTAATTTTCTTCCTGAAATCTTCCCAGTCATTAAAGCATTTACATGCTACTCTGTTTTATATTAGAATAAATAAGGTCAGAATGATAATTTTAAGCCTTAGAGGAAAAATTTTAAGCTTTTATGACTGCCAGTAGCAGTTGCATTTATAGTCTTGAATCACCGTCACATTTGTTTTTTGCATGCATTATCAAATCTGCATGTAAACCTGCCTCTTCAAGCACCTTTAAATCAAAACTTTTTATTCTGTAACATCGACATAGAAGCATATATCTATGCATATGTTTATGCTGAACCTGGAAAAGAATTACAGGGATCAAAGAAACGGGGAAGAAGTGGCTTGCAGGCCAGAGATTTAACTCCTTCTTTGCTCTGTGTTGTGTGGCAAGTACCCCAGGGCATGTGATAGCAGTGATTACAAGTGCCTAAACACAGAACACTTGTTATTTCCTAGACAGTTTGAGCTAGAAGTCCTCCACTGGTGCTGGTGTTCCCTTTACTTCTGCTCCTGAGCAGAAGGGAGGGAGAGAGGTTACAGACATGTTTTTTAAATGTCTGAAGGCCTTAATATATTGTCCTTTTGAACAGATAGTGAGTTATCACAAAGTATGTTTGAAGCCCATTTCTTTTCTATACACTTCTTTTTTTCACTCCTGATAAGGACATATTTTAATAGTTTCACAGAACACAGACTCTCAGGTGAAATGCTACGAAATAAGGAAAAAAGTTCAACGAATGGCATATTTGAACTCATTATAACTGATTTTAAACAATCCCTTCTGGTACTTATGAGAATCCTGAAATGGTCTTCTTATCAGGTTTTATTTCCAGTTTTCATGAATGAGGAGAAAGTAATAAAATTAAAACTTTTCCTTAAAGTTGTAATGACACTTGTAGTCTGTCATTTGGTACTGTCTCCAAAAATAAGGACATGTTTTACAGTTCTCAGGTTACTCAATTTATTGCTTATAATTTACGGAAGTTTGCTGAATCTCCAATTGCAAGAAAATTCTGTGCCTCATATTTTGGATATTTTTTGGTTTTGTTTAAATTTAGTTTAAAAATCAAAACACCTTGAATGCAGAAGAAATAACCAGCAGAACACAGCTATTATAGATGATGCACAAATAAATCTTGTGAAGCAGCCCTTATGAAGCCCATGATGTAGCTCTCAAGGGGAGATCCAACTGTCATTGATTTCTTCAGTTATCTTTGTGGGACATAGCATTAATCCATTTGAAAATCCAACTTTTCTGTTGTTAGGTTCCTTTCATATGTGAGGGTAAGCAGCAACAGAAAGGACAGCAAACAGTAATAAAGTGTAAGACAGATTTACTTAGCACAGACCCCTGAAGATAAACAAATGCACAATGGCCTGCCACTTCAAGATCAGAAGGAGCTATTTGCATAGTATTTCACAAAATTGAAAGCAGTGTTGGCTTGTTTCCAAAAACAATCCAAACTTTCCTGATTTACAATGGAGACATACTAGAGTGAGTGCAGAACTGTGACTGCAACTTATTTTGCATCCTTCAAGCTTTCTCATGTAAGTGAAGGAGAGGAAGGACGGCAGGTGGGAGCTCATAGGCTCTGGGCTAGGATCATGTATTTCTCATTAGAAATCTGTTGTGCTCAGAGAGGTGGTCCATAGTAACTTCAGCTCATTTGTTTACAAGTTTTTTTTGGGAAATGACTCATGCTGACATTAAAACATTGTTCCCAGTCTGGGAAGAGAGATAACACTGAATACACTGAATCAGACTAGTCTTGAAACTTTTAGGTTAATTAGTTTATGTCAGTAATAAAAGTAGAACCTTAAATAAGGTATATATGAAGGTCCATCATCACATCATCTCTTGTTTCTGTCAAATTTATTAATAAAGTTGGTTTCTGTGTCTTCTGAACTTGCAACAACTTCACTAAAATTTTAACTGCTTTTTCAGCAGCAAAAAAGGTAGATTTTGATAAGTTAAGACACCCTAACTAAGTCATTTTTTGAAAATACGGTAGGCACTCCTACAGCTTCACCACAGGAAACTAAGCTGTAAGACTTCTCAGTTGTTTCATGGAAAAGCAAGTTGGAATTATTTCTCAGATTTGTAATGCTCTGTTAAAACAAAGAAGGTAATAACATATCACTTTTACTTCAGTGAAAAAAAGGTCTTTTCAGTCTATGATTTTATTAAGCAGAAATCATCAAGCCTACTATGAAGTCTGTACTGGCTGGAGACCAGGGAGTTCAGTGCTACTAACAGAGAAAGGTGCCTCTGAGAGGATAGGAGTTGCTGAGATCCTCTGCCCTCCCTGTCTGCTCTAATGTTGTGACACTAGAGCTGCTGGGACCAGGTTTGCAGCTGATCAGTTATATATTTTCCAACTGCCACTCACAGTAGACAAGGACAGCAAAATTGCACTGTAATGTTGCTGTGAGTTAATCTGAAGTTTTTTTTTTTTTCCTGTTTATTTTATTTGTGGGATATTTGCATATCCTTGCACACATAATTTCAATTTCACCGGCTTGTGCTATCCATATATACTGAAATGCATTTAATTTTTCTGCAGATATGGATGTATGCTTATATAAGTGGATTATGATCTTGTGAATTCAGATGGCAGTTAATACCAGTGGCAACTCTGCATTCTTAAAGGTTACTGTTTCTTAACACTTTTTTACAGATTAATTTCTAAGCTGATTCTTTCCCTTTCTTTTACAGACTCTGCATAGTTAGCAGACAAAAAGTTTTTCAACTGAGCTATTTCTGGACTACCAGAACACAAGCATAGCCAGACAGAGAGAGACAGAGTAAATTCAACTGTCTGTAAATCTCATCTTTACATACTGTCTAATAGATGAGATCAAATGTGCTGACTTAGAATGGAAGGGGTAATTTATAGGAAAGATAACTATGTTCTTTTTCTGTATGTCATCTCTAATGGGGCCTGTTTTTGCAGGTAATACCAGACAGTAGCATTTGCACTAGATTTCCTCCACACACATCAGAATTCAGGTGTTTAAATGAGCTTTTTCCCCCACAGCATCTTTTTGGATGCTCACTGAAGACAAGAGAGGCCACCTGCTGCATGCCACTGCTCAACAGTTCACTCACTGAGACCCCTGAACTATTCAGGCAAAAACCCTCTCACAAATGGGCCACGTGGACTTCGTTGATGAGTCTGCAAATCCTCTACATCTCTCTCTAAATGTGTTTGAGCACTTAAAAATCTTTGACTTCAGACCCCATCAGAAGATAACATCTTTCCACTCTGAGTGATGAAATCACTCCAAACATAGAGTATGGGTAGTGTACAGCACTCATAGCTGTCTTCTCACAGAATAAACACTTGGATGCATGCAGTGCTGCACTGGGAGACAGGTACTTTGCAGTGGTCAAGCCCTATGGCTTGTTTTGAGAGGCCATTAAGTGGTATTATACATCTCTGAATTTTCCTAAGCACAAATACACAGGGACTTGAAATAAAATGGACTGAAAATTTAATTTTGTGCCAAGATAGTAGGCAAGGCAGAGGTGGGGGAAGGAAAAAGCAGGGAAGGGAATGGAAAGGTAGGGAAGGATAGGTAGATTTATTGATTTGAGTGTTCAGTTACAAGGCAAACAACATGTGGGTAGTGTATTTTTCATAGGATCTGGTCTTTTATGTTTAATGTTCCTCTTCCATATGGATACACTTGTATAAGTAGAAATAAAACCACTAGGAACTACTCTGAATGAAACAACTGATTATTTTCCAAGGGGCAGGGCAGATTATCCAGGAAAACTCAAGAGTTTTGTGATGTGAAAATGTAGGTCAGTGGATGCAGAAAGTGAGTTATCAGCAAGTTTTGGATAAAATGGAACTCTGTTGGAGTTTAGTCTGAAATGAAGTGAGAATGCCATCAAGGTTCCCTAACACTCAGTAAAATACTCATTCAAGAGAATCACTCACTAGCACAGAGAAGTAATACATTATTTACTGTTCCAGGAAACACTGTGGTTTTCTGCTTATTTCAACCAGCTGAATCTTCTGTGGAACCCAGTTCAACTGGCCCTGAGGCAAAGGTAAAAAGCAAGTTGTTCTCAATCTTTGTAGTCCATACTTTCAAAATCCTTTCTTTGGGATGTTAGAGGATCCTCTGTAGAGGTCTAGCTGGGGTTTAAATATACTTATAAGCAGAACATACCAAACCTGACCTCTTGCAAAAATGAAAACCCATTGAAAGTTGAGATAAAGTCTGAAAAATAGTCTTCTTCCTCTGGCATGAAACGAGCTTGGCAACATGTATAACTTTGAGTATTAATCAACAGCAGCCCCACAATGTGAAAAATCTTCTGTGTGTTAGTAAGACTGTATTATATGAAGAGGACAGTCTTAAGCCAAAAGATGTGGGAGAAAATACATGTTGATAAAACTGTAGATCTATTTTTTGGCAGTACAAGTGCTCACAGGAAAATGGAAGTCTGACTCCAAGAGAATGTGGCTCAGAGATCTACAGCCAACACATTTCATTAAGGTTGCTCTCCCCCACCCTCTGTCTTCTCAAGTAATGATTTTAAACACAATATTGCAATTTAAAATAAATATTCTCACCTCCCACTAGAATATACTCTTCTGTTTCCTTGTGTAAAGGTTGTAGCTATTGAAGAATTTGTTCTTTTTTGCAGCACATGCTTCACAATTTTTTGTTTTACTCTAATTTTGTCTCATTATCAAAACATAGCCAGTTTTGGGATTTGGGGTGAGGGTGGGGGTGGGGAATTTGTGTGAATTTCTTTTACATTTTAATACACAGATGACAAGTTTTGCTTTTAAGTTTATGTGCTTGACTGAATAATACAGTATGTTAGTTTCTTCCAATGCGTGCAATGTGTTATCAAAAAAAGTAAAATTTACCTGTTGATAGAAAAAAGCAATTTTTCATTTTTCAGTACTGAGTTTTTTTATGAAGTTATTTTTTTCATTACATTGCAGCTCTGCAGTTAACAATCCTTTTACTGTAGAATAGCATTGACACATTCTTGTTGCTCTCCATAGGGGATGTTCACAACTGTCTGCTTCAGGCATATAAATTAGGCATCTTTACTTTCTCTGAATTGCCTTTCTGCTTGTGTTGACCTCATTTCACAGACTACAAAAAGGAACTATGGCTTTTACCTTTGGTCCTCTGACTGGAGACTGCATTAATTGTCCCAGGCAAATGGTTTGAATGTCCATTCCTCCCAAGTGAATTAATTAACATCCTTGCTATGAAATGGTGTCCATCCTCAGTGAGGCTGCACACTGTTCAAACAGTGACCTGTTAGCCACCCATTTCTTGGGGGTCTTCATACAATTGTGACACCACATGTCACAGCCATGGCTTTCAGAGTTTTATGGACTCCAGATTTTCCCTCTGCTCTGTTTGGACTCCATGCATGTCAGGACAGAGCAGAACAGGAGGGGACTGTGTAGTACAGAAATCTGGACCTTGTAGATAAGCCTGTTGGACCAACCCCACCTCTTACTCATAAAGAATCATCAGTGGTGCTGCCTAGACCTAGAGCCATTTCATAAACAAGTCAAGTTTGCCTATGCAAATGTTTTAGAAGTCTGATATGTTATTTTCTTTCTTTCTCCTTTCTTCTTGAAGCAGAAAATATTTGTTCAGGTCTGCTTATATTCTTAGGTGGGTCAAAAATTGTGTGGGAAGGGATCACTACGAACTCAGAGTGTTTTGGGGAAGCACAAAAAGATTCCTTCCTTTATAAATTATGACCTTGTGCTTCAGCTTGTGCTCAAACCACTTGTTCTTATTTAATCTAATTCTCCAGGAATCATTGGGGCTGATTTTTCTTCCCCTGATTGGACTTACACTGAGCCAGCTCAAGGCAAAACATCTGTTTTTAAACATACATTGAGCTAGACTGAAAAAAAACAAATTCTTCTAATCTTTTCTCACAGAAAAGGATGACCATTCCCTTACTTATTCTAAGATGTGAAAAATGCAAGCTCTTTATTTTTTATAACCTTTAACAAAAGCTCCAAGATAACAATTATTTCCTGGTATATCTGAAAGTGTATTGCACATTCAATTAAATGATTAAAATGAAAAGTCAGTATTTATTTAAACTAAGGAATCTCTTATATCTCACACTAAGGTAAGTCAAATGTCACGTGCCAGAAGTCATTGGAATTAATGTGGAATTAAATGATCACGTTTGTGTGAAACATGAGCAAATGAGATCAGGCTGGAAACAAATTTCTAAGTTACTGATAAACTTCTATGATTTTTATTTTCATAACAGGAGAATTACAAATACGCCATTTGCATGTCTGAGGACTTCCACCATATAACTCAAGTATGAAAAAAAGTCCCCCTCACAGCTGCATAAACAATACACATCTGAATATGAATAATTCTAAAAGTCTGACTTTATTATGGTTGTGACTGAGAGGTGACCTAATCCCTTGGAAAAATAAATTAAATGCAGCCATTATAAATGTTAGGTGAAAGGAATCAAACAGAATGGTTAGTTTGGATCCTTGAGGTAATTGGTAGAGAATTTTGAGATATCTGATGTTTACAGAAATCTTAGATATGAATCTTGGCTTATTGGAAAACGTTATTATATTAAGCCTTTCAGTTCATTAAGGCCTGATTTGCCTGATGATATTAGGTATTGTAAGAGAAATTTCAAGAGGGAAGTACTTCAAAGTGAAATTATGCTGAAACTAAAATATCTGTTCCCATATGCAGTTGTCACTGGAAGAAAATAACTGAAAGGTAGATTTTCCACTGTAATTTTACATTTAGGACTTTGAGGTCACCAACTGCAGCTTGAGATGGCCAGTGACAGATGTAAGTACTTTACAAGTGTACTTTTAATTTTAGAATATTTCAGGGAAATTCATTTTTCCAATGCAGTTATGTATTTCTAAAGGCAATTCAGAGCCCTACCTTTCTGTTTTCAATATACATATAAATATACAGAGAGAAAGGGGGAAAGGGATATCATATATAGATATATGTAGACATAATTACATATATATTCCTGGTGACACATTTTTAAATACACAGATGCATATATATTTGTACACAGATTTGTATTTGGAGAAACAAAAAGGGAGGCAAGAAAGTTTCTGTTCTGTTGCTTGAAGTCAATACAAATATTTTAATGGAATTTATTGCCTTTCATTAAAGGTTGGATACATTAAATATTTTTTTTTTTTAAAGTTAGGAGTGGGGATTAGAGAACCCCTCCCCTCCCCCCCCCAACCTCTAATCACCTCTATTGTCTTTGTTCAGCGGAAGCAGCTTCTTCTTCAGGATTCAAGCTGGGTGTAATGCAGATCTGTTGACATCTACAGTTATCCTTAGGGTTGCAATCTTAATTCCTACGTGCCTTTGCAGAAGAATCCAGTAGAGAATGTTATCACCATCACCAGAGAAATGGTACTGTCAACAACTGCCCATGTGATCAGACACTTATCTTTTGATTTTCAGTTACCTTCTGCTTGTTAACCTTGTCAAGGAGGGGCACAGAGGGGAGCACCAACCAAATGAAACCTGCAGTAATTACTGTAATTCGGAAAGAAATATATTCACTGGAGGCAGGCAGTTCCACCCTCACAATCAACCTTTCTGCAACTCAAGGAAAACACAAACATGGCCTGGCTCAGACAAATTAGGCATGAACAAATGTTGCACATTAAATGAGTTAAAGGACCTTGCTGAAAATTACAAGGGCTGCTTAGGGAAGCAATGAATCCCATTAAGGCAGAAACAGGCTTAAAAGCAAGTGGGCTTTGCAGAGAGACTTACATATATATTTACTGGACTTGGTTATCGTACCCAAGGCAATTCTGGTCACTACACTGCAAATATATCCAGATGATAATAGTATAGTGTTCTTTGGGAGACATTCGGGGGAGAAAAACAGATCATCAGCTGGATGCTGCAAAACTACTGCTTCAGATACCAGTACCTGGCTTTTCTGTAGCAGTTTCCATCAATCTAATTTCAGTGCCTTACAAAAGGATTTAGAAAGATCTTAAACAGTTAGATGATTTAGAAAGCTAGGAAACATTTGAAGTTAACTTAAAAAAAAAGTCTTCTTCAAACAGACACATCATCTTAAACATAAAAGCCACATTCTCTTTTTGCTGGCATTCACTGAAGTGCATTCCTATTGCAAAACATATGTAAACAGCTAGAGCTGAAGGAATTGTCAATACATTACTAGTTCTCCTTTTGCTCATCACTACAGCTAAATGATCCTTTCTGGAAGAAACTCTCTGTTCTAATATGCATTAGTCTTTCCTTCCACTATAATTATGGGAGGACTAGTGGAAATTATTTTGCTTTAAACTGTAGTGACATGGGTTTTCTCCATTTCTCTTTTTTTTCTCAGCTTTTGTACCAAAGGGATTCATGAAGAAAAATACTCTGATAGGTTTGGGGTCTTTTTCATCTTTATCCTTGGTCCACACTGAAAGAAACACTAAAAGCAGGTTTGCATTAAAATCTGTGCAGCTTCCAGTAGTGTTTGAAGGTGGAGTCAGCAGGCAACAGGGCAGAATGTCATATGAATATGTAAAATATGCATATTTGTAAATATGTTTTGAATACAAAGGTTAAAGAGAGGACAAGCTGAGCTAAGTCACAAAAGCATTAAGAGAGGATGGTGGAAATGCAGATCATAAGGTGCCATGTTCAGCATAAATCATGCGGCATGTAATACATAATAAGGGTTATTCATCAGGAGCTTTGCAGCAGCCTGTAACATCTCTGCAATCAAGACAACAATAAACTCTACAAAGTGGGAGCAATTTCCATCAGGGCGAGAGTGTCCCCTCCCTCATCTTTATTTTTAAATGCATGATGATCACATGCTAATTGTGTAGACCTGTTACTGTGAATGACAAATAGCCGCTTCCAAAAGCACATTATGGCTAACAGCTCTTTAGGGGTCAATTTTGTTCCCCATCATTAAAATCCCCATTCTGTACAGAATTAGGAAGTATAGTCTTGCCACAGAAGCTTGTTGTCCAAAGAATAAATAGGGCATGTTGGATTAAGGGTGAGCAAGTGCTGTTGTGAAAGCGATCTGCCCTGCACAGACTGAAAAGCTAATGAGGGAAGCTGCTGCTTGGAGACGTGGAAGGATTTGGGAAAAGAGCAGGGGGGCTTGAGAGTGACCAGCCCACACACTGCAAAGGCAGTTTTAAGGACTATTCCACCTCTGAATTTACGTCAGGCTCAGAGTTATACCTACACTGCTTTTTGCTCTGTGCAGAGCTTGCTCTGCTGGTGCTCTGGGGTGTCAGAAAGCTGTGTGCTTGTGTCACCTTGGTGCTGGGTTCCCTGAGGCAGGCTCAGTGCCCCTGCTAGCCCTGCCAGCCAGCCAGCAGCTTGGGCAGGACGAGATTGCCTCTGCTCTGTATGTGAGGAGGCTGCCTGTATCTGCTGAGAAATGAAACACATGTGGCTTTAACCCCAGCTTAGGTGGTGACACCCTCCGAGCTGTACCTGGCACATCAGAGATGTTTTGGAAGTTCTCAGCAGTACATGGGTCCAGTCACTGGTGGGCTATGACTTTGCCAGGCTCCTAGCTTCTGAAGGATATCTGAGTAACAAAAGAAAGGAATAAAACTACCTGAAAAAAGAAATATAAAAGCAGAAAAGTGCAGTTAAATGGCCCCTCAGATCTGAGACTTCTGGCCAGCAGAAAACAGCTCTAGCAAGTCTCAGACAACTGAGAGTAGCATTTTAGGGAATACTAAAGCACTTCAGGGGATACAGTGTCCTGCCCAATTTCCTCTAAAATCAAAGAACTGATTATATGAGACAGAAATATGAATATATTCCCCAACACATATTTAAAAAGCAAGGTTATTGAAAGATGGTGAAACAGAGTATGTTGTGTCCAAAACAAGACTGAATGGGCTTGCTTGTTTGCTAGTTTCTGTATTTATATGGCCAATAAAGGTGCAGCTTATGAGTGAGATCTGCAACAAAATATCTTTTTTAATTAACAATGGCATAGTGATTAGAATTTAAAGGGGGGTTATGGCCCCCAAACCAAGACTCTAGCTTGCAAAGGCTGAAAATTTACCACTTTGAAAGGGTAAGGGGTTGCAAAATACAGCATCCAAAGGAGTCCTCTGCAGATGGGTGCAGAGTGCTGAGAACACGATGCAGCAGGTCATGGAAGCCAAAACAGCCTCAACAGAGACAGGCAGCAGATATAATGTCATGCAGCTGTGATGTTAAGCATGGCTTTTGTGTTTGTGGAAGGAGAGCTTTGAATGCAGATTTAACTTATTGAGAACCCCTGAACTGAGTAGTCTGATTTAGGTACCTGCTCTGTGCTAGATGGAGAGAGTTCCTTAAACAGCTAATGGCAAGAGAGCAATACCTGCTAGAGCAATTCATCCCCTCCTATGATACCTGGTGAATTATGCATTTATGTTTGTTCTACTTTGTCCTATGCTAGCCTTTGTCATAAAGTGCATCCAAAAATGTACGAGTTGCAACCTGAATATCAAGCAGAAATATGTTGGTTTGGGTTGTTTTACAGGAGTCTAGGTCCAGATTTTCAGTCAAGGTGATCAAATAAGAACATTTACATGCTTAAAAGTGTACTAAAAGTACTATGTAAATAATTTAAATGGTTAATTTCCTAATATCATTCATTTATATTAATGCAATAGCAGTATTACTTTTGTGAGACAACATGCTGGGCTCCTCAGCAGGGGAAGAACTTTGAGTTGTTTGAGCAAGACTGGAGGAGGACACAAGATGATGAGAGGGATAGAGCTCCTCCTATGGGGAATTTGGATTGCTCTGCCTGGAAAAGGAAAGGCTTTGAGGTGACCTAATTGTGGCCTTCCAGTACCTGAAGGAAGTCTGCAAGAAAAATAAAGTGAGGCTTTTTACAAGAGCATGTAGTGACAGGACAAGGGGAATGGAATAAAACTGAAAGAGCACAGGTTTATATTCGATAGCAGGAAGAAATTCTTTAGCATGAGGTTGGTGAGTCAATGGAACAGGTTTCCCAGGGCAGCTGTGGGTGCCCCATTGGTGGGAGTATCCAAGGGGCTCTGAACAACCTGTTCTAGTGAAAGAGGTCTCTGTCCATGGAACCAGATGATCTTTAAGGTCTCTTTCAACCCACACCATTCCACAATCATATGACTCAGTAACTATTATTTTATGTAGTTCTGAAGAACACTTTTAAATTATAACAAATTATAACAAACCAAGTAGCAACTGATCCACTCTTCAGCTGCCTTTGCCAGAGTAATTTATGTCTAAGAGTGTCCTTCTCAGGTTAAATTTTATGAGAGTTTTTTTTATCTCAAACCTTTTTAAACAGAAGAATGGGATTCAATCGCACATGTTTTTCTGAAGTTTTAAATTACTTCTGCACAGGTCTAGCGACAACATTGAAATACTTACGTGGCAGTGGATTTGTTTCACTGTTTAAAATGAAAAGTAGACTTGTCTAATGAAGAAAAAAATGCAGTCAAACGTAGACCTTGTCAATCACATAGATTAACAAGGGTGGGAACAGTGCCTTCAAAATGCTGTAAGTAATCAAAAAGATGAGATTCTTTTGAACATTTTAGTGCTCAGGAAAAGCTGTTTTTCTGACAAGAAAAAATATTTCTTTCAAGATTCTTTCACCTCAGAACAGCAACCAGTACATCTTTTATTCATATTATCTATAGAGCTTGTCGTCCTTGTATCTGTATCTTAGGAGCATTCTCTCCTTCACTGAAATAACCAAAAGTGCTAGCCAGTGTTTTTCAGCTGACATCAGGTCAATAAAATGTGGACAGTAGGAACTGAATATTTATATAATAATAGGTAGTAGACCTGACATGTTAGGGTCACTGATTACTGTACAAATTTCCCTTACACTTTCATTGCTACTGCAGAATTCTTCATGCACTTACCTGCATGAAGTCTTTCTGAAGCTGGTGAGTACAATGTTGTTACCACCTCTAACTTGTTTTAGCTCTAAAATATATCTATTGGCACTCAGCTAGGCTTCAGCACTGCCAGGCATCAGTGATTCTTCCCTTAATATACACTCATTTTCACAGTTTCCTCAGTGACGAAACAGGCATGCACTTTTGCCTTTCATAATTTCAGTTCTCGATGTGAAAGCTGCTGGCTATTTGGGATGCTATTTTTTTTCTAGCTCCTGACACCCTGATATCACTGGATAGGTGCAAATATTGAATAGTAATAATAGGCCACAACTAGAGGAGACTTTCCCAGATAACTTGGGAAAGTGGAGCATACACTGATAAGAAAAGGACGAGTATCTATTTACCTGATGTAGCACAATACTCAATTCAATAGCTCTCAAGCAGAGGTAATGTAATCCATTAAAAGCAAATAAAAAACTCCAAAAGCATAAATTAATTTCTCTTGTCAAAGATTTCCATAACAGAAAGAAAAATGAAAAGTGGGTGATGGAAATGGAAGTTACTAGATTGCTGGATTGAAACAGATATTTTTGAGAGTGGAAAAAGGAACACTGACATATTGAAATAGCTGAAATTGCTAATGTATAAAACTGAAGAAAACCATATTTATGTAAATAAAAGCATTCAGAAATGTACTTAAAAACCAGTATTTCATGTATTTTCCCCAATTCGTTGAGCACAAGGGCAACAAAGTCTCCCTATAAAAGAACAAAAAGCTGGTAGCATATGTGATTCCTTATCTTTTCCAAAACGTTAGATTCCAGGATGAAAGCAAGCAGAAGAGCTCCCATCAAAAGATTTTCTTTTAATTAAAAATTGGATTAGAAAGCAAATCAAACTACAACCTCTATCTATCTGTACTAATAATGAAGGAAACTTTCCCTAGGCAGGAAAGTTTAAAGCTGTGGTAATAACAAAGGAAAGAATATATGCAACACTGCATTTCCCCCTCAACCTTGTTTTGAGAATTTCTGTGAGACCACATGCTTTTAAGTGTAACAGGCAGCTTATTTCCTGTAAGGTTTTAGGATCTCACAGATGCTTTCAAGAAGGAAGAAAATAGTTATCTCTGCAAAAAAGCAAAGTGTTGTAAGTGACCTTAAAAACCATTGAGTTTCTTTGTTGCCAAAGAAATCAATAATGTAACAGTGTGTTTGGATATCAGAGAAGCAGCACTCCTTCCTATGATCTCTCAATTCTGTAAAACGAGCTGTTGAGACTAAATTCTCTTGCTTGAAGAAATTTAATTGGCTCAAAAAATCTATTTTTTTTTTTCCCATGGTAATTCCTTGAATGTTTTTAAATTTCACACAACACAGAACTCTAATATATAATTACATTGTAAAAATAAACATAATTAGCAGACTGATCACCTGCCTTTCCATCATCAATGACATAAGTACAAAACTAAGGTTTGAAAACAGGCCTTTTTGAAGCTGATCAAGAGTCTTTGACAGATGAAGAAGATTTAATGAATATCTGGGAAAAAATAATTTATATTGGTTTAATTATGTTTTTATCCCAATTTGATACTGGATGACTTGATTCTCTAAATTATTGGTGCTATTATGAAAGACTTTTAAAGGTATTTATACTTTGGTGTGACTGAAGTTCTTTTAAAATCTGTATACCTGTTAAATAATGTCATCTTTTCGGTAACACAAATGCAACATTGGAATTTTTTTGTCCCACTTTTGTCCCATTAATGTAAACTTATCTGCAGAAGTCAACTTGATGCTGCTTGAGGGATATCTAGGAGACTGGCATATAATCTTTTCAATCATGAATCTGTTACTTGCAATTGCAGAGTAGAATTTAAACTAAAAATCTGCATAAGGATTTTTTAATTTCTTATCTTTTTTTTTTTTTTTTTTTTTTTTTTTTTTTTTGTCTTTTTAAATGTATCCTAAGACTCAAAGGGAACTCACAATGTGCTTTTTCATGGAAATAATTTACAGTATTATCAATTTCCACATGCGGCTATGTCTTGTACAAACAATCACCAAGATTATTAGTATGCAGAACAAACAGTGGAAGATACAGTATGAATCTCTGCAGAAATTCTTTGGGAATGAGTAAATACTCAGAGTAAATGTTAGCTGGTTTGATAATTTGGTAACTAACTTTCATGATATGAAAATAAACCCAGTATATCTGGATTAAGATTACCAAAATAAATCACAGGACTTCCTAGAGGTTTCTGATGATAATGGCATTTGACCTCTGGTGTAAACCGTAATCAACAATTAAAAGGTTAAATGTTGCTTTGTCATCTTCCTGAGCTGTTTATTCATGCATTTTTCAAAGTCATTTATGATTCATATGAAAGAGACCTGTTGTCCTTGTCTGGTTAAGATTCATGTCAATAAACTTCCAGTTGCTTCTGACCTTGTTCACTGCTGATCCCATGCCACGTCAACATTTTGGCAGAAGATCAATGTCAAGTATGTTTTCACCTCAGAAACCCAGCATTACTTGCTTTATTCAGTCTCTGATCTGCTGCCTGCAGCTCTTGATGTTTTTGATCATCTCTACATGGTCTTTTTTTTCCCTCAAGCTTCTGTATCTTAAAGTATGCTATGCAGTTTACACATTGGAAGACCTTTTCACAAGCAAAAGTTTGTTGTGGAATGTTGATTTTGCTCCTTCTGATGTACTCAAAACTTGACAGAAAGGAAATAGGCAAGTAAAATATGTTAACTAATCAGGTTAATCTTTCTTTAGCTCTGGTCAGAAAAGGTGAAATAAATATTGCTCCGTTTGCCTTTTTGAATAATAACTCCTGGAGCATTTTAGATGAATAGCTGTAAAGAGAGATGGTGAAAGTCCATTTTAGAGACAAAAAATTACAGCATCCTGCAAAGTCTAATAGCTGCATGCCAAGCCCAAGATTGCAGATGTGTCTACCAGTTAGTCTGAAAAGCATGTATTCCATTAATCTTCAAATCTGTTGGCACTGATAGGTGGAGGACAAAATGAACACTTGCCAGAAGTTTAAAATGTTAGGTTACACTTTAATTTACTACGTATAAGTAAGCCCATGTTCAAAAATAAATGTGTTTAAACTGTGTTTTCTCCACTCTCTCCTTAAGAGAACCTTTGGTCTGCACAGGGTTTAGCAAAGATTTGGCAGTCCTAGCCTTCAGGATGTGAAGGAAATTACACCTTTCTTGTGGCAGTTCAGGCTCTGTTTAGGATTTAATATTTGCTGACAAGGATTAATTGCTAGCAACTCTTTCATCCTTTGTAAATAAAGCAGGGTTTTAGACATTCAGCTCCGTTTGGTGGCTAAAGGGGTACTTTTAGGTGGTAAGATAATAGGAATCCCATCCTGAAGCCTGTATGTTTGAGAAGGGGTATATGGAAAGCATCCTGACAGTTCCTATTGGAAAGAGTAGAAAATGTGTCTATTGAGTTACCTACCAAAACCCAGAAGTGTAGGAAAATTCCCTTTTCTGTAAAGTTTCAAAATATTGTTATAACTCTCCCAATATGTGTAAAATATTTCTAGTCATTACAACCCAAAATCATGCTGAAGGATGGAGATGAATGGAAGCAGAGGGACTGAAACAGTGATTTAAAATGAAGTGTCGGTGAAAGGACAAACATTTTTAGAAAATGCACTACAAGGAGCAGCATTTTTTATTTTTTTTTTAATTCCAATGCCTGTAACTCTAAACTACAGTACTCTTAGGTCATCTAAATGGTTTTTTTGGCTGTATTTATTCTTTGGAATTCTTTGGGCTCTGAAAGTCAGGAGGGTCTAGATCTTCAGAGCATGGATCAGCCCAGGGATTGGGAGAGGGTAAGGTCTTCACGTGTGGAAAGGCTGTGAAACACATTAAAAGTCAGCAGAAGGCATGGATTTCTATCCCTGTGTAAAGGAGTTTGGTTTCAGTCTCATAAACTAAGCAGAGGGGAATCTAGTTTTAAATAAGAGAAGATAGTGCCCCCCAGAAAGCAGGAGTGCTATAGCTCCACTTTTTCTCAGGCTGCAGTACAATGAAATTACCCACTCACAGTCTCTGCAAAATCAATGAAATTTCACTAATTTGCATGAGCTGAGAGTCTGGTCTGTGTGTTTGGGGTGCAGAAGGGAACAATGTGATCAACAGGTGCTGCTCTTTACTATGCAAGACCTCTCTGCACAATTAGTTAAATGAAAGCCTTTTACAATACTTGTGTTTTTCTTGTCAATTAAGGCTTCCCCCAAAACAGGTAGCATCTTTTATACATCCTAACAACCATTTCCCTAAAAAGTCCATTTAATTTTTATAACCCTTATCCATGGAAAATAGCAATTTCAGGACAAAGACAGAAATGAGCTGACAACATTTTTATACTGAATTGCTTGCACTTGGCAGAGATAATCAAGTATACATCAGCTTCTAACTATAGAAGAGTTGTCAGCTATTCTGGTGTGTATACAAATATACATTTATATTTTTGTGGATATATACAAACATCATATTTGTAGCAAGGTGTGTACTTCATGTGTATTTCTTCATCTTAGTTACCCTGTCTTATGAGTATAAAATCTGGAACTCACACTATTTCATTAGCATGAAATTTCTATTTTTCTCTTTGCTGTTTCTAATGGATTTCCAAAGATTTTTTTTTTTTTTTAAATATTTGGGTGGGGTTTTTATCTACAGAACTGAAATTCTGAATTTTTATATATACTCACAAGTAATTTTTTTATGCAAGGTCACCTTTTCATGTGACTATGGCATTGCATAAGTAAACACCAGATGTTTTTTGAAAATTCTTGAGCCTAGTAATAAACTAGGCTCAGTCTATATCTGAAATTGCTGTATAACATAGGTGGCATTTGAAATAAAAAGTGCTTGCTGACAGTGGGTATTTTGGCACAATTTTATGAAAAAATGCCTGAAGGGTTGGGTTTTTTTGTTTTATTATCCATACTTTCTATTTTTCCTTTCCTTATTGATTCATACTATATGCAAATCAATTATGACTATTTAGGGTAGATTTAGTGGAATTATTCTTAACAGCTACTTTATACAAGATTAGTTTAAAGGAAGAAGAAAATTCGGTAGGCTAAAAATGGGAATATTTTCCAGTTTGTTGACTTGTGAGTCTCCTCCCCAGGGTACTTCAATAAGAACAATGCCTATCTCATTATTATGGCTATTGGTTTCCTGGATTTTTCTCTTGCCATTCCCACTGTTGATGGCAGCCTACTCTGAATAGCTGGGCCAATCCCAGTCTAACTGGAATTCCCTGATAAAGCTCTAATATAACATTTTTAGTAAAGTATGAAGTAAGTATAAGAAATGGTTGAAACGTTATTTCTTTTGTTTGAGGCTTGCTGCGAAATTTTTGTGTTGTTTTACAGTGCCTTGTAAACTTGCCCAGGTTTTGCTTAGATCAATGAGCCATTAGTCAGATGAACACCTACCACCAATAAGAACCTTCCCTTAAAGCTATAAGAAAGATAGATTGAAATAACAATAAAAGTTCTATAGCTAATCATTGCTCCTAAATTTGTGTCATACCACAATAAACTAGAATGCAGTCAATCTACAGAGAAATTCCCAAGAAAACTTGGATTTCCACCACTGTATTTTTTCAAATGTATCATGTTTCTCTTTATTTTAACAGGAATCACTAAATTGTATCTAATACTTGATATATTAATATTATTTTTCCATTATCACAGGTTGAAAGGTGTGAAAATCTGAGGTAGAACTGGTTAAGGATTTCTTAAGAATGCTTTTTTTTATCTTCAAAAAAGAAATAATATTTTGAAATGAAAACTTGTGCAAAGCAGTTGACAAGAAGGATTTTTTTTTTTTTTTTTTGTGGTAAAGAAGGATAAAGTTAGAACTTTTGAAACCTTTTCAGATTTTCAATGATTCTGACTTTGAAGAAAAAAAATCAAAATTCTCTTTGGAAATTTAATAATTATTTACTTATTTATTATCTTAATTATTAAATTTAATACTAGCAAAATTAAATATGAGTGGAAGTAAAAATTAAGCCTTTCATTGATGATTATATGATCTATAATGATTATAGATTGACTTCTTCTCTCCAAAAGTAGTTGCAACTGGTTTCAGTTTGGATTTTAGATTTAGAGCAGAAAACATTCTGTATTGTGAAAATATTCTGGGTTTCAGCAAATAATTTGGTTAATTTACATCTTCTCCATGGAAGCTTTAAGATCAGTGCATGTTTAGGTGGACAAGGACAGAAAAATTACCTGACTTTTCTCCATCTTTGGTGTCACCAAATATATGACATAGGATTTCTGCCAGTGTAGCCTAAACACCAGAAGTATAAAGGATGTTTCTTACTGTTCGTTAGAGCATGAGGGAGATGAAGAGTGAGGACTAATCATACTCACATCTTTGTTATGGATCATTTCATGCTCCTGCATACCAAATAGAGACAAAAAAATGCGTTTCCTGCTCACTATATTCTTTTAGAAGAAGATGTCCAAAAAGTCTGTTTATAGCACAGCCCAGCATACAAGGATGATATTCCTTTCAGTGAAATAAATTGCTTAAAGTGAGCAGGATTTAGAATATGCAGTTATTCTGCTGATGAAATATTGTAGGGCTATAACAAACATGAGCATGTGAGTTAAGCAGTACATATATCTAGAGTGTCAACATATTTCCATTAAAAAAGTGGACAACTGTATCTAGCCATACAGTTCAGAAACCCACAAGCTTTTCAATCAAGGTTTTGATGAAAATCATAATATTCTAAGGATATCACCTGGATTCATCACACACAGAAGACTGCATGCTAAGAAAAGTAACACATTGGAGGCCTTGCAACATGCCCTGCATTCAAAAAGTCACACCACCAAAAGATACAGAGAAAAGATCCTCTATATGAACATTATAAAAGGCTTTGAAAATTCTGCTAGCTATATCATATTCATGGCTAACAAAGAAAATGAGCCAAACAGCTTTCAATTTCTGTTAGCTTGTTTTCAACTTTCACAGAAAGTATTTTTTATCAGTAATTAAAAGCAATTGTGTTAGATTTTACAGAAGAAAATCAGAATATGCACACATTTCTGAAATGCATTTTTAAGTTATGACCTTTTTCAGATGAGCAGAGTTTTACTGATGTATGAAATAGAAACAATTAAATAGACTATCAGATAAATGCTACTCATTAGTAACAGTATTTGAAATACTGGACTAGGCTGATCAAGGAGAAAATTGTTATCTGTCTTTATGCTATCATTTTAAATATTTTAAAAATATATGTTTGATAAAACTAAGCGTGAGATCAGTAACTATTCAGATTTTTAAATTATTTTAACCAAAAAAAATAAAATTTAAACATGTGAAGAAGGAAGGCCTGGATAGACAGTTGCACATACCACTCTTTTGCTTGTGATGTATTTTTCTCTTGTGCAGTAAAGGTGATGTTGTCCTACAGGATAACTGGTCCATTGTTCAGTTAAGAGCATATCATAATATATACACACAGCAATGTGTAAGACTAAGTGATATTCTCAATTGCATTACTGCTTGTAAAAACTGTAATTTCTAAGGTGTCTTGGTGGAAAAGGTGAAAATCAGAATTTGTTCTAACAGTAATGTTATCTAGACCCAGTAATGTCGTGTTCCACAGCTGCAGGATCATGTCCAGGCAGGCTGCAGTTACCAGGAACCGGCATGGGACAGGAGCAAGACAATTTCTGCTCATGAAACCATTTATTCAGCATAGGAACAAACTCAGATCCAGAGACAGAGAATCCTGAGCAGAGACAGGGTGAGGGGTTTTGAGAGACAGAACCAGGGTGGAGTTCAGGGTCAGGGACCACTAGGAACACAGCAAGGGAGAAATCTCAGGGGCTCAAACCCAATCGGAACTCCTGGGCTGCCATCCCATGAGGGTCTGGGGTGGAGAAACTCTTCCCGGGCTCACAGGGCCCATCCCCCAAGGCAGAGGAATGGAATTCAGATTTCCTCAGTTTAAAACCATTCCTCTACCTGTAGATAAAATGGCTTAGTCCAACTCCTCTGTATTTTCATCCTTCAGTCAGTTAGCAGTGTAGCAATTTATTTTTACCTGTGAAATGAGATTGGCAACATTGTAGTAACAAGTAGTTTGATCCACCCATCTTTTGATGCTCCATATCCTGGAATGTAGAAGCATGGAATCATACAATATCCTGAGCTGGAAGGGACCCACTAAGATCACGAGAGTCAGACTCCTGGTTCTGCACAGGACACCCAAGAGTCACACCATGTGCCTGAGAACATTGTACAAACACTTGAACTCTATCAAGCTTGGTGCTTCCTGGGGAGCCTGTTCCAGTGCCCAGTCACTCTGGGTGAAAAACCTTTTCCTAATATCCAACCTAAACCTCCACTGGCACAGTTTCAGGCCATTCCCTCAGGTCCTGTCTCTGGTCAACAGAGAGATCAGTGTCTGCCCCTCCTCTTCCGCTCATGAGGAAGCTGTAACTGCAGTTAGGTCTGTCATCAGTCTCCTCTAGGCTGAACAGACCAAGTGACCTCAGCCACTCCTTATGAAGCTTCCCCTCAAAGCCCTCCACCATATTCATAGCTCTCCTTTAGACACTCTCTAATAGCTTTATACCTTTTTTACATTGTGGCACCCAAAACTGCCCCCAGCACTGGAGGTGAGGCCAGAGCATAGCAGAAAAATCTCCTCCCTTGCCCGGCTGGCCATGCTGTGCCTGATGCCCCCAGGACAGGGTTGGCCCTCCTGGCTGCCAGGGAACTGCTGACATATTCAGCTTGCCATCAACCCACAGGTCCCTTTCTGTGGCACTGCTTTGTAGCATCCTGTTGCAGCGGCCTCAGGGAGACAAAGAGTTACATTGTCCCACCCCAAACCCCTTGTGAAGGGCGGCCCAGGAGTTCTGATTGGGTTTGAGTCCCTGGGGGTTTCTCCCTTGGTGTGTTTCTACTGGTCCCTGACCCTGAACTCCACCCTCAAAGGTGTAAACCCTCGGGGGTTCTGTCCCTCAAAAACCCCTGCTGTGCCTCTGTTCGGGGCTCTCTGTTCTGGACCTGAGTTTGTTCTCATGCTGAATAAATGGTTTCATGAACGGGAGCCCGTCTCGTTGGTGTTTCATGCTGGTCCCCAGAACCCTGCTGCTTCTCTGGACGAGATCCTGAGGTTGCAGACTGCAACAGCATCCCATTTCCCAGTCTGCACATACATCCAGGGTTGCACCATGCCAAGTGCAGAAACTATCACTCATCTTTGTTAAACATCATACTGCTGGTGATTGCCCAGGCATCTGATTTATCAAGGTCTCTCTGCGGGGTCTCCTTGACTTCAAGAGGCTGAACTCCAGCTTGGTATTTCACTGGACAAAGCTAATATTTAGAGGCATCACTTAAATAAACTGTGGGAGCTGTATTTATTTTCTTGCAATGCTTGTATGTGTGACCAAACTTTGATAGCAATGAACTTTTTGGATGTTTCTGATTTGATAGTGTGTTTTAAATACAAACATATGTGAAAACCATGTTAATAAAAACATCTTTGTTTGAAAAGAAACAAATGGTTGTGATTCAAAAAGAAGACCTTTTGAAAAGATAGTTTAACTGTTTTTACCACAGTGCAGATATAAAAACTAGAAATGTCTTACAGCTATTTTACAGTAAGTTTGGCCAAAGCAATTTTTGAGAAGACCAGTGAAAATCACATTATTTCAGGTTCTATGAAAAATGAAACCGCTGGATCTGCTCCATATTTTTTATACTTTTGACACAAAGAAAATATATAGTGATTTTTTTTCCACTCTCCTCAGGCGAAAAATAGTCACTGCTGTGAAAATGCCAACCATTCTCTGCAAAAGTAATGACTTTTCACATGGAGAAGAGGAGGGAAAATAAGTGATTCTTCCAGCAGGGCACTGGAAACGTTATGTTAAGTTATATACAATTTTGTCCAGAAGTGAACGTACTTAAAAAAGAAAATTCATTGAAATATTATGCATTACACAGATTTACATGTTATTCTGAATAGAACCAAAAAAATTGCTGTTATTAGCCTTATTTCTAAGTTTATGGTGTAGTCATTAAAGATAATGGCTGAAACAGAGTAATGAAGAGATCTGCAGTTCCTGCACTCTTGATGAAAATTATTTGCTGGTTTTGGTTTTTCTTGTAGTTATTTATTTGATTTTCTCCTCAAGCCCCATCCCTGAAATACAGGTATTGGCTATCTTGGGATGATAGAGAAGTCATTTGTTGGCTACTTTTTCTTCTAGCTACTTCTACAAGACTGGGACTCTTCATTAAACAGAGAGTAAGAAAATAAAGGATAAATTGCTGAGGTACTTTCCAAGAAGATTTTCTTGTAGTTTCCACAGAGATGCTGCACAAACAAAAATGGGATTTTTATTTAGAGGGTGGATAGTCTGTATGATTGCAGACAGGAAAAGAAGTTCATTGTATTAGAGGTTAATTTTGACAACGCCATTTATAATGGAACTATTTATAATGAAGGCATTAAAGCAAGTTTTAGACATGGAAAAAATACCATCCATCTTGTAAATCAAAGACAAGAATAAAATAACATTTGGAAACTATCTTTAAAAAGCTTCAAAAAGTGATTAACCTCGCAAACTGTAGGAAATAATTTCCAATTTAAATAGCTTAGTCCCGCATTACAAATACATGCTTTACACCAGAAGTTCTCAGCCCATGGTTCATACAGAGCCACATTGTTTTGTCCAACCTAATCTCCTTTAAAATGAAAGGAAAAAAAGTAAAGCAAACAAACAAACAGCAACAACAACCCCTTCCCCCCCTGCCCCAAACTTTGCTCTCTTCTTAGTGTGTAAAAGCAATAGGACATAAAAAGAAAGAGATTCCAGAATGCCAGGTTAGTGTAGAAATAATGTTATCACCAGCTTTATTTTTTCAAAGATATCTCAATTTCTCCATGCTCTTTTATTAAAATTAATTATTTTTCCCTTAGACAAGGGAAAAGCTAACCCTATGGTTAGCTCTTACTTGGTGTTAAAAGCACCAAGTGTGTCAAAAACCAGATAACACCAGAAATACTACTATCTTCTCTCTGTCTTCTTGCTTTCACTTTATAACCAGTGACTCAGAGTGGTGCCTTGATTAAATCTTATCAAGTAATGCTCTATATTCCTTTTAAACTCTCTATACTTCCATTCAGAACTGTTTCTTTGCTGTCTTTACTCTGACATTGTTCAGAATCCACAGAGATTGGGACTGCTTGTGGCCAGGACTTGCTACCAAGTCTTTCTTCTCTAAGCCCACATTCTTATTGATTAGTATAGGTAAAAATGAATTTATGCCTACTGCAGCAAAACCTGCTAAATTATCTGAATAAGACTTTTTAAAGAAGCAGGTCAGGGTCTTTTTTACCTCACATTTCCAGAATAAATACAAATTACAAACCTAGATAGTCAAGTAGAATTAATTATAATTGAAAAAAAATGTTTTTTGTAATTGATTAAATTATTTGGGATATTTATTAGACCAAGACCACAACCCTTCCAGCCACTTTATCTCTTATAAAACTATCATGAAGTGCTGTAATTTTTTTATTAGCTTTTCTTTATATGATTGCTATATAAAAATATTTGCCTTATAACACCTTAGTAAAATGTGTTCTTGATCTAAATATCTTTTTTATTTTTGCTATGCAACTAGAGAATCTTATTTCTGATTTTACTTCCTGATATTCTTTGAGGAATAAAATCTTTCTGGAAGCTAAGAAAAAAACATAGACATAGTCCTTTGATTAATAAAGATGGTGTAAAAAATGACTTGGTTATTCATTCATGCTACAAAGAGTAGAAAATACTTCAATTTAGCTGATCACCAGAGAGGAAGAGGTCTGTTTTAATTTTCCTGCATGCAGAATGTAGAGTTAACCCATTCTTTTCTCCTGAAGAAATAAAATTCTAAAAAACAACAAAAAAATCCACCAAAACAAAACTACAAAAACAAAACCAAAAAAGCAAAACGAAAAATAAAGACCAGTGGAAAAATTGCCTCAGTAGGATTCGTCATATTGTTTCCTAAACCAGAAACCTATAAGATGTCCTTCACACCACAGCTGAGTGTCCCCTGGAATACTTAAGTCAAATGCAGAATAACTAAAGCAGAGACTGCACATGTGGCACCCTGAGCTGTGTCACCTGTTTCTGGGATGTGTTTAGGAAGAGGAAGGGAGGCATTCAAAATACCTCTGGGGAAGATTTGTCAGCTGACCTGGTCTGTGCAACAGCCTCATTCTATCTAAACCTTCTCCTCCTTTGTTCTTTTGGCCTTTCTGCATCAAAACACAAGATCCACAGGGCTACAATGCTAAATAGAAATATTTTGTGGGATGAGTTTTGGAGTGAATGAATCCCTAAATTCTTCCTCTCTTGCTTGAAAATAATATTTGTAGGAAAATTGTTGTACTTCAGTAAATGTGGAACTACCGGTCTTAGATAATGTTTGAATGACAGACTGAGCATCAAGAAAACAGGTAAACAAGGGCTGAAAATGAGCTCTAAGAGTAAATTTGTTCTAGCATGGAACAAGTTGAACCTTGGAAGTCTAGACAGTCACTTAAATTTGACAGTATCATGCTCTTCCTTTGACAGTAATAGCTGCAAAAAATACCATGGTATTATACCATATAATAATGCAATGTGTTCTCTCAAAAAAGTTAAATACATAATTAGAGTGCATGCACAGCATGTGATGACTACATATGGCATAGTGTTTAAAAATGTGTTTCACAGAACATACACGTTCATGTTACCACTTGTTAATATATGGTGTTATTCAACATTAAAAAAAAATTCTTATTCAAAGAGGACTCCAAGTTGTGCACTCTCATGATTGAGGTAGGAAAAAAAAATAAAGTCATTGTGTCTTGCTATAATTAAAGAAATAATTGTCCTGACTCTTACTGGAGTCTGTGTTTGAAATACAACAGGTCTGCACATCCCAGAGATAGGTTTTATATCTCTTGGGCTATTTCAGCTAAGGTGGCAACTTTAAAAAAAAAATTTTACTAGCTGAAGACAAGAATCTTTGTACTAACTCATACTGATAGCAGGCAGCTAAAAACTACCATATTGTGGTATACAATTGAAAAAAAATCAGAACGGATTCTCTTAACTGACAGAATTCTAAAACTTCAATGCAAATAGGGAAAAGACAAGAGGTTAAATACCTCTGCAATTTTAGGAAACATTTTCATTAGTAAATCTTTCACCAGTAATAATAGTTGAATAAAACACATCTTTAATTAACAATAATATATATATACACATAATGGAAAGTATGTGTGATTGGCTAATATTCACTGAAGGGAGAAATAAAAAGAAGCTGATAGTTTTATTAGGCTTACTAGAAAATCTTCTAAGTAAAAAAAATATCTTTTGTAACTATCTTTTAAATTAAAGGAAATGACAATTATAGGATTACTTTTGTTTTCCTTAAATTTATTTTGAAATATTCTATTCAATCTTTTTATACATAAACTATTCTCTAGTTTTTAGCTGGAAAAGTATTAATGTAACAAAGACCATTTATTTTAAAGTCTTTTGTTATTAACTGCTATTTTTTCCCTGCACATAAATGAATTTCTAGGGTCATGAAGATAGTTAAGTGGCTGGAGTGTCTGACATATGTGGTGAGGCTGAGAGAGCTGGAAATGTGCAGCCTGGTGGAAAGAGGGCTCAGGGCATGAATCATCTCAGCAGAGTGTTTAAATTCTTGATGGAAGAGAGTGAGGAGGACATTTCAACAGTGCCCAGTGAAAGGACAAGGGACAGTAAACAAAAACATAAATACATGAAATTCCTGTTGAACGTTTTCCTGTGAGAGTTGCCAAACACTGGATCATGCTTCCCAGAGAGGCTGCTGAGTCTCCATCCTTGTGATGTTCAAACCCAAACTGGACCCACTGCTGAGCAACCTGCTCTAGTTAACCCTTCTGAGCAGGAGACTGGACTAGATGACCTCCAAAGACTGCTTCCAGCCTCAGTTTTTCTACATTTCAACTATTCTGGTACGTGTTTTCGAAAATACGTGGTTTTGTTCACTTAACAGAAAGTACGTGCAGAAAACTCACAATCTGAGTTGTATCTTTTCTGAGGTGCTGAAATATGGCAAATTTTCTAGGTAGTGTTTGCACTTGAAGAAGTATAAAATAAATTAATTTTCAACTATATATTATTGTTTAGGTTTCTAAATGTTTTAGTTAAAAAGTAGACACTAACCTTGAACACCCTCTTTTTACACTGCATACAGAATCCACAAACCCTACAATAATCCAATGTTTTACCATCGTCTTCAGAAATAATTTTTCTTTATGTCTAATCATAATTTCCCTTACTGCAACTTGTCTGTTGCCTTTCAGTCTTCCAATATGTCCCTCCAGGAATAGTCTGGCTCCTGATACATTACAAACTATTGTCCAACTAAGCAACTAAGCAGTGAGACAAATTCCTACTTGTGGCACAGGTGCCCACCAAAAGAGGTTAAGTGGTGGTGGAAAAATATGTTATTATCACCTTACAAGGTGATTATTGGAGCAATCTCTCAGCCTGTTCCAAGCAATAAAGAACTTAATCCAAACTATACCTTGGTACAGTGGTATGTGAATGATGAATTATGAAATGAGGTGGGTTAACTCAAACCGCTTTCACAGTTCCTCAGATTTATTATGGCCAGTGAAAGTGATAAAATGTAGGAGTTTTTAATAGAATGAACTCAAACAATTATGAATGGCAGAGAGACAAAAATTTGGGTTCAAATGTTTAGCTTTGTCTGATGATATGTGAGAAGAATAAATTACAGGACTTAAAATCTGAGACTGAATTTACTGAAGTGAAAAATTAAACATGAATGGTTTGAGACTAGTGAGTTGGCTATGCCAATTAGGTTTAAAAAGTCAGAGAGATAGCTGTGTGCTGAAACTTGACCATATTCCTGCTGTTTAGGAACTCTAGAATTTCATGAAAGGGATCTAAGAAAAAGAATGGTGGACATTCTAGGCCAAAATAGATCAGTATTACTTCAGCAGAAGTAAACAAAAAATCAAATTAATTTAGAGAACGTGTATGCAGAACTGCATGCTGAGATAAGCATAAGCAAGAACATAAGCAGGCTTGTTCCAGCAAAACCCCTCAGATTCATACAGTCTTTTAGGACCAATGGGATATCACTGCAACTTGCATGTTATGAACAAATACAAATGCGTGGACATGCACACACACACACATTTGTATGTGTGAGAGCACAGATCCAAGTACATGGCAAAGAAATAAAGTGTCTTCTGTTCTTCCTGCTACTTATCTTCCATTTCTGCACAGACAGCATTCCTATTTTCATCACCAGATTTCACTCTTTTCTAGTACTTCATGGCCACTAAGGTCTGGAAAAATCAGTGCCAACCTGTTTTTCATTGCAATGATATAGTGCTGAGCTGGGAATCCTTTCCTTGACTACAGCAAAGCACAGACCCTATACAGGGAAAACATTTATTGTGCAGTACACTGCAGGGGTGAGATGGTCACCAGAACACTGAGAGGACTTTGAGTGGAAACAATTTTGGTATTGCTACACACATTTTAATCCTTTTATTTAAAGGAATTCTGCTACAGAAAGAAAGCAGGATTCAGATCCAGATCAGGAAGAAATTTTCTCAGTAGGGCCACTATTGAGAAAAAAAGGACTCTGGGACTTGCACTGAAAGTCCTGTCAGCTGCTTACACCAATAACTTCTGAGGGTTCTGGGAGAAAACATCATTTGAACATTCGCTGGGAACAAAGACAATCCCTGAATTATGCAGCTCTGGCTTCCAGACAGAGAAAATCAAGGCAGATCTCAAGCTGTTTCTTCTGTTCCAGATAAAATCATAGAAGCATCAAGGTCAGAAAAGACCTTCAAGATCACCAAAATCAAGCTGGTGAAACCTCCAGCTTAGAGAGCTTGGTATCCTGAGGACAAATGGGTTTGGTATTTAAGACTGAGACAAAGAAGGCATTAAGCACTTCTGCCTTTCTCCCATTCCCTATCACTACCACTATCACTACCACTACCCTCTGCATTCAACAAATCATGGAAACAGTCCTTGACCCTGCTTTTGCTGCCAGTGTATTTAGAGAAACTTTTTTTTAATTTTTTTATCTTTAACTGTAGCGGCCAAATCAAGTTCTAGTTGGTATTTAGCCTTTCTAATCTTCTCCCTACATGAACTTGTGACATCCTTGTAGTTCTCTCAAGTTACCTGACCCTCCTTCCAGAGTCAAGTTTCTCTTTTTTTCTCTAAATTCCAGCTGAAGTTCTCTGTTTATCCAGGCCAGTCTTTTTCTCTGACAACTTGTCTCTCTACACATGGGGAGAGCCTGCTTCTGAATATTTAACGATTCCTTTTTAAAACACATTCAGCCTTCCTGGACTCCTTCACCTCTGAGGACTGACTCCCAAGGGACTCTGTCAATCAATGTCCTAAACAAGCTGAGATCTGCCTGCCCTAAGTCCAAGGTGAAGCTTCTGCTGGTGCCTGTCCTCCTCTCAGGATAGAAAACATTTAAGTTTCCTGGTCACTATGCCCAACACAGCCACTGACCACCACATCACCCACTCACCCTTTCTTATTCACAGTGAACAGGTCTAGCAGGGTACCTACTCTGTTAGGCTCATTCACCAGGTGTGCTAGGATGTTTTCTTCCACACACTTCAGGAACCTCACTGTACCATGGATTTCTGTATGATTTTTTTTATTCTTAAACTTTTTGAGATGATGAATTATTTCAAACTCTGATTTTTCAAAACTTATATGGATTTGTAATATTTCATTTTTTAAGCCCAAGCCTCATCTAATGCAAAACATCATGCTCCATTAATTTCAGTTAAAGCATATTGATTTGCATCAGCAGATCATCAAGCCAATAGCATTTACCTGAAATTTATTTTCATAATGCTTGTGTTGACAAAATCTGTGTATTAGCACCATAATAACAAGTATATTAAAAAAAAGGACATAGCTCTGAAGATAAATATGATGTGAGACAGAATGAAGGCTAGTGGGTTTTTGCTGAAGGTTAAAAACTAGTGAGAGTGCAAAATGTCAGCCTGAATAACTATTTCCCACCCAGTATGAATTTCAAGAGACATAAATTGAAATGAGAGTGAAGCTAACTTCCGACAGATGTTAGCAACACTTTTTTCACTTAGCACATAATAAACATATGGAATGGCCTATCAGGCTCTATTGCTGAGGCAAAACAAAAAGATCGTTCAAGAAGCAATTGGATGTTGTTCTGCAGAAGTTGAATACTTAACATGGATGAGCCCTGATGAGCTAATAGTCCTGATGGGTAAACCTCTCCAACTGAAAAAAAAATTATGCTCTTATATTCATTCAAATGTGAGTATCACTTCAGTAGCATCTATCTGCTTTTTTGGCTTGATGGGGGTACTCTTTAATTTCCTTATTTTTTTCACCACTAAGAAAAAGCAACTACTCTTTTGCAGTTTCAACATAAGAAAAGCAACATCTGCAGCACCTAGTCTTCCCCTCTTCTCTACCTGACACATAACTGACTTACAGAAGCAAAAGAGATCTGAGATGGCAGCAACTGAGTTGCATTTTTATATGGTATAATATGTTCAGATACTTGAAGAAAGGCTAGCTGTCTCAGAGAAAGTCACCTAAAGCAGCTTAAATCAGAAATGCTGCTCCTGAATACTGCCCTTCAAATTAAAAGATGGAACATCCCCTCATGCTTTCTATTTCTTTCCAAAACCCCAAAATCACCTGTTTTCATATCACTTTTTTGAGGGGCAAGCAAAGCAGCTTATCTGTGTGCTTCCAACTATACCATATGGAGACTTGCAGGTTTCTCAGCTGAATTATTCATCATGTTAGTGTTCCTGAAGTAGACTCATGGTCCATTATTTCACTGACTTTTTTTCCCTGTCTTAATGTAGAGTGGCACCAGATAATATCTTTTGTCTTAGTTTTGCTGCATGCTCTCTGTCAGAGACAAAAAACCCCAAATATCTAACCAAATACATCATTACTACTTCATTGTTCGAAAGATTTCTGTTTAAAAAAGACCTCAAATTCTGTTTTCAAAAATTTTATGAGCTTGAAAAAAGCAACAAAAGCATCACCAGATCCTCTTCCTTCACACTTTCTTTTTTTTCTGTCTTTTCAGAACAAGGGTTGAATTAAAAAAAAAAAAAAAAAGCAAAAAACCAATCTCTCAGCACTCCCCTAATTGAAAGCAGTATCAATTAATATCCATTTGCAAAGTTGTTGACACAGGTATGTTGCTGTTGCAAAGAAATTGATATCCATTCAGTCTAGGCAGGATAGGTAGACACTGTACCTCGTGATATTTCTTGGGTGAGTGGTGGACTCTTCATGGATTAATGTAATGCCAATTTGGAAATTATAAGTGTCCTGAAATACAAGAAATGTTTTGAACCTGAAGACATGTGCAGATGGATAATGAAATGAAAACAGAACAAAAGGGCTGGCCAAACTCTTGTCACAACAAAAGGTCAGAAGAACATATCAGTAAATTTCAGAAATTAAATTTACATGCATGCTCTTGGTTAAAAAGAACTCAGACCAGCCCTCCCTCTGCCCAGCATGGTCCAAGTCATAAGTTACATTTACTATTCTATTTAACAACTTGTTCATACTTAGTAAAATGGAAAACCTTAGCACAACCAAAAACCACATTTTCTCTCCCTGAAAGCATACAGTTTTCCCAAAAATATCTACTGTCTAATCAGAATCAAAATGATTTGTCTCATTTAAAAAAGGATCTAATTTTAATCACAATTTGTTTTTAAAGCTGTATTATTTCAAAAGAAGTTCTAATACTGAATGTGCTCTTCGTAAAAGAGGCTTAGGTGGAATTTATTGACAGGTGAAATATCCACAGAGGATGGAGAGCAGTACACATAATAGTTTTGACCTTGGACTCAAGCAGTAACAACCTAGTTTTCATAATGGGAAAGTAGTAAAAAAATACTGAAGTGCTTTTCTAATGAATATATGTCATATTTTATTTCCTTGTATAACAAAGAAAATATGTTTTGGTATGAGCTCTTGTTTGTTTTTCTATTTTTCTTTCCCATTTCTACTTCCCCACTCTCAGCAATACTATTTCTAATGTATAGTAATGAAAATATGGCTTTAAAATACTAAAGTAAAAGTGGAGACTTGAAATAGGTGTTAATTTCAGTAGCATTTTCACTTTCACCAGCTCATAATAAAGAAACTAAAAAAATCAAATAATATAAATCTTCAGTTATTTTTGTGCCATGAGAAGATCACCAGCCGATTTAAAAAGACTTTCCCATGTTCTATTACTGCACATGAGGAATATGACAGAATGCTAGCTTAGGACTGATTAAATAATATTTCTCTTTCATATATTTGCCCATTATTTAAACAGCAGCATTTTCTGTGGCAGAGCCCCAGTGTTCTCAGCCTCACTGGCTGCAAAGAAGGTCATAAAATTGTAGCTTGAATGGAGTCTGAAAGTACTATAAAACCCCTGAAACTTTTCTTAGTGGAATTTTATAGCTTGTGAGATTCTACTTTGAAGGTAAGAGGCTGCTTTACTGTGGGTTTAAAAACTCTGGTATTTTGGGTGTTTGTTTTAGGATAGTCTCATAACCCTTAAATATTAACATCCTGCCTTTCTAAGCAAATATTTATAATGTAAAAAATACTAAAAATAAAAGTCTGTAATAGAAAAAAATGCTTCATTTAATTAATAAAAAGGGAGAAAGTCCTGCTCGTCTTTCATTCTCTTCAGATGAACACTATTTACAAGAGCATGTAGTTACAGGAAAAGGGAGAATGGGTTCAAACTGAAAGAGATAGGTTTAGATTAGATATTAGGAAGAAATTCTTTGCTGTCAGGGTGGTGAGTCGCTGGACCAAGTTGCCTAGAGAAGCTGTGGATGCCCCATCCCTGGAAATGCTGAAGGCCAGGCTGGATGGGGCTCTGAGGAACCTGATCTAGTGAAAGGTGATCCTGTCCAAGGCATACAGGATGGAATGAGATGATCTTCAAAGGGATCTTGGGTCCCTTTGAACCCAAGCCATCCTATGATTCTTCGATTTTATGATTTAGTGAGAAATAGATGAATAATTATGCTACCTTTGTAAAAATGGAAACATAACCAAACAAAATTATTTTTTATGAACTCTGTTCTACAGATTCCCTGTAAAAAGTAGCATTGAGAAAACAATGTTCTTAGACATTCTTTTTAGTAATATGTGATTGACACTGTAAGTAGAATTCAGAATCATCATCTCTGTGAATTCTGCTGGAAAGTGATAGAAGAAAACTTGTTTACTGTAATCAATGACCTTAAGAACATCTGTTAAGGTAAGACAGGTAGAGAAATGTTATTTGGTGACAAAAAAAGAACAGAAAAGGGAGGAAATTTCTCTGGATATAGATGTCAAAAACCAGGTCAGAGTCCTGATTTCCATTGTATTGTTCTAAGTATACCAGAGCCTTTGAACAAAAGGTCATTTAACAAAACAGTCAGCATTTTATACTACAGAAAACTACTTGGTCCATATCCTCCTAGTTTCAGCTTCTCCTTCGGGAGCTAACTACTCCCTCGTTGGAAAATCCGTGCCAACATACTCCTTAACAAATGTTATTGTGCTTGCTTTTTTCACTTTTGACAATGTTTTGAGATAAATATTGATGTTAGCTGCCAGTGAAGAAAAATATATTTCTTCTGGGGGTTGTAAACTATAAATTTTTGAGTACTGAAATATACATTGACCTTTCTTATATTCTCTACATCTGTGCTAATGTAAATTATTTGCTTACTTTTCTAAGTATTTGGGGTGTGAGCACCGTTCAGCAATGCTGTGATGAACACAACAAAGATATCTTAGTGCAAGGCCTTCTGTATGATAATAAAGTCTTTAGAAAATATGTTCATTTTAATTGTTTCAATTCTGAGATAGTGTCTGCCCAAGGCAAGAGAGAATTGAGTATGTATTTCTCTGGTGTGCAAAAACATCTATTCAAAATATATGCAAATTAACCAAACATTCTCATAAACAGCAGTGCTGAGCTGATAGTTAATGACAGTAAAAGCTGATAACTTAATGGTGAAAAAAAAAAATACCATGACTAATTAATAGGCTTTACAACTTTCAGGAGAACTAAATGTCTCACAAAAAATTCTTAACTCTTACAAAACCATTTATTGGGCTTCAGAAGTGTTATGTTTGTATTTCAGGAGGCAGGAAAGTGCCCTGACAAAAGGGACACACAACAGGATATGACAGTTACCTAATGCATTCTATCTCTTGTACAGGAGTTCCTGCGTCCAGGAAAATATATTTGAATGATCTGCTTGTGAGGCAAAAATTTCCTGACCCAATAAGAGACCAGCATCTCCTAGGGAAATTGGTTAGGCTGACCATGCAGATGCAACATGGAAGGGCAAGAAATATTATAGTAGGAATAAAATGGATGGGGAAATCATATGAGTGTAGTTTGACGACATGGTGAGTTGACCTTGGCTGGACATCAGATGGCCACAAAGCTGCTCTATCACTCCCCTCTTCAACAGGATGGGATGGGAAGAAAATAAGAAGGAAACACCTTGTGGGTCAAGATAAAGGCAGTTTCATAAAGCAAAAGCAAAGGCAAAGGCCTTGCAAAATAGCAAAGAAAACCAAAAGATTTTGTTTTCTACTTCTTAGCTGCAGGTGAGGTCCAGCCAAGTTGTGGGATTTTGGGTTTCAGTCCATGTAGCAGTAGCTCCTGAAGACAAACATCCTAAATAATTAATAAATATTAACAATAATAACAATAATAAAAACAACAACAACAATAAAAAGCTATAATTTTATTGTATATATTATATAATAATATCATTAACAATTATTAATGAATGCAAATCCTACTTCCTCCTTTTTCACTTAGCTTTTGTTACTGAGCAGACACCATATGGTGTGGAATGTCCCTTTGATCAATTTAAGTCAGCTGTCCTGGCCCTGTCCCCTTCTAGGATCTTGCCCACCCCCAGTCTGCAGGTGTGCATATGTGTAATGTTGGAGAGTCACTGCTGATGGTGTTCCAGCACTGCTTGGTAGTAGCCAAAATATTGGTGTCTTATCAACATCCTTCCAGCCAGCAGCACAAAGCACAGCACTGTAGGGGCTGCTATGGGGAAAATTAATTCCATCTCAGCCAGACCCAATATGGATGCGCGAAAGTGTTTAGTGAGAGAAAAGAGATAGGAGAGCAGTGGTCCTTAGGAAAGGAGAAATCCATAGTTAGAGGCATTAGAGTCTCTTTTGAAGAGGGAGCATATGTCTTTCAACAGAGCTTATTCTATAAAATAGAAAAATCATTATGGAAAATTATCTAAGGTGATTAAGTCTGCAGTCACTATTATCTTCCTCCTCTTTGCTAGGAAAAAGTCTAGGGGATACTTGTTATTTACCTGCTTTCTTAGTTACATGAATGAAATAATGTTGTGAGTGATCTTTAAATCTTAAAAAAAACAGAGATCTCACTGCTGTCAAATCACACTAAAGTGTTTACTTAGCAGAGCCAACAGGCTGTCCAAACAGGTTCAAAATTAACAGGCTTGGAGAAACACTAAAAGATAAAGTGCTACCAGATAGAAACAGTTGGGTGGAAAGTGGTAGTTTTACACAAGAATGTTCCAGGAGTAAATGAGGTCTAAAGAAAAATAACAAACAAGATATCAGTGCAGCTTCACAACAGCCTACATCTTCCCCTTGCTCCTGTAGGATCACAGCAGGGAACAGAACACTCCAGAAATGCTGGGAGCTGAAATAGCTTCTGCTCAATAAATTCATACAGGTCTTGCCTCTTATTTTAATTTAGTAGAGGTGAGTGAGCTGAAGAGGTTTTAACACACTGAATGATAATTTGCAAGAGATGATTCTCAAAAGGTTTGGAGTTTCATTGCTTGGAACTTGTCAGACCCTATTTAGTCGTGGCATCTCAACTAAAAGACCCAGGAGAACAAGTTTCTGCAAAGATTTTTTCTTCTTCCTCATTCATCTAGACTGAAAATATCACAAAACCCCTACTTTTCTTACTTTAGTTGAAGCACTGCAAGGAAGATTATTGATAGTAGTCATTAAAAGGGACAGGTGTTTTTTCTGGCTGTTGTAACAGCTGGCAGCATAATTCAATCCGATTAATATGTAAGGATTCACATATGGGTGGGTATTTTATGGATGGCTGGAACAACTGACAACATTTAACAAATTACCTAAAATAGGTCTCAGGGTGTTTCTGTTTCTAGCCCTGAAAAAAACTGAGGGTTCTACAAGCTTAACTGTGTTTGGAGATTGACTTTCATGCATGTTCATGTTTGCAGTATTTCTTTACAATCAAGTGGTACTTTTGAATTTTGTGATTCTTTCATATCAGTATCAAAAAACCCATATTTTTTCCTAATTAAAACTATTCTCAAAGTTTGAAACTGTCAAAAACCATAGCAAAACAAAGAAACCAGTAACAGCATCCTCTTTGCAGTCAAAGAACAAATATTTATTTTAGCGTATGACCAGAATTACTTTTTTCAGAGACACATAGAATGTAAAATATATATATATATATATATATATATATTATATATTGTCCTTACAAAGATGAATAAAAAGATTTATGAAATTAAAGCAGAGAATCTCTTGAATGGGCAACATGAAAGGTATTTTAGTGAGAGAGAATGGAGGAAAAACCAAAGCCAGTATATTTAATTTGTCATGTATTTTTGTGAAAAAACAAAACTAGAAAGCTCTGTACAGAGGATTTTCTAAATGTGAGAAACTTACTATATCACACCTACTTTTGTTGTAATGTCCATAGAATATCACAGTAATATCTACTTCCATGCCAAACCGATCTCTCTCTGAGTGCTCAGCCATGAAACAGGAAATAAGCTTATTTTCCTTTGCCTTGCCTTTCCACACATAAGCATTGTTTTAACCTTTAAAACTTCTGCACTCCTGGGGTCTGAGGTTTGCAGATTTTTAAGCCTTTCCTCCAGGATACTATAAACACACTTGAAAAAGTGACATGTACTACATGTGGGGAAGCATAAGTTATACCTCACACCCCTGAGAGTGAAAAGCAGCTGCTGTAGGCAAATATTTATATGCACCTGAGCAGCTTCTCATTTAAGGACCTCTCCAAGTGAAGTGTAAGGCTTGGCTAAGCACTCTCAGCACAAATCCAGCTATTTTTACTTTTGACTGGATTTACTTCTCCAGCTGCAGAATAAACTGTTTGGTTATAAATGTTAGCCATTAACTATGGCACTTAGCACAAGGAAGATTGAACTCATATAACATTATAAAAGAATCTGCTACACCTCTCCTATGTGGCACCTCCATGAGCCATTAAGAACAGAGAGGAATTCTGCATTTAACCTCAAGGACACAGAGATTTCTTGATTTGTGTCTGAACCTTCACTACCTCTGAACTCTTACAGGTTTATGTTATATAGAATCAAAATAAATGGACATTGTTCTGCCATAAGAGATTCTGAACTTAGCCTGTACTAAAAAAAAAAAGATAAAAAAATTTCAAATTCAGGCAAGCTGTAACCAGAAACAAGATGAAAGCCATATATTTATCCTTACTCGTCCAGTTCAGTGTTTTCTGAGTGCCATTTCCCCAGTTTATTAATTTATTTTCTTATAATGTCGTTTTGATTAATCCTCCCCAGGGAGGATTGTCTTAAGTCTGTTAATGTAAGACTTTATGGCCATATTTTGTGAATATAAATTGTAAAAATCAACACAAAAAATAAAACCTGAATTTCACTGAACCTTTTTGCCTGGCAGATGAGGTGTTTCATCACAAAGATCATATATAGATGCTGCAGTGGCAGACCTCCTGTTAATGAGCTAAACTGAAAAATAAATCACACAAACCTGGAACAGCAAATATTGGGACAAAAAAATTTGCTTTGAAAGACTAGAATGTTTCGTTACATTCACTATTGACTTTCATCCTTTTTAAATTTTTTAGAGAAAATGTAGCCAAATTAAGTTAAAATTAAGAACATATATTAATTACTGTTTAAATTAAACTGCAGAACTTTCTGGAGCTTTTTTCATTATTACTTTAGCAAGTATAGAAAAAAAATGTACCAGTAATTCACAAATATTATGGCTGACCAGTTTCTCAATTTGTTGTATAATAAACATGCAAGCAAAAATATCTGTTCTACCTGAAAAATACTTTGTTGTTAAGATTGCTTTACACTTGCTTGGCACAGATGTGCCAAGAGTAAACTGAAAGGCAGAACACTGAATTTTACACAGTATAAATCCTTATTGTTTACCCTGTCTCCCAGGTACAGCTGAGGCCTCTGTGAGAAATCCTGGGTCTGTTCACAAATGATTCATTTACTCACAAGCTTGTTATAAAAACAGGTGCTCCAATTACATCTACAAGCTTGTATTTCAGACTTAAGATTGACATATCCAATGTTTATAATTATCTTATAACTCAAGAAAAAAAATACATTCTGGAGCATAATGAAAAAAAATTATACCAAAGATATCTTCATAAATGGAAAGTTTTTTGTGACTTCAGACAAGAGTAAAACATTCCCCCCTTTTGGGTCATTTAAAAAAAAATAATTACTACAATGCTTTTGTAGTAGATAATATTTTTCTTTATTTCTTGTATGCTCATTAGAACTAGAGGGTTCATTTCTGAATTATAACAGCTAGCCAAATTAAAATAATTTGCAAATACCTTAATTTTAAATATAGTAGGAAATTTCTAATAACCAAATTGATTTTAAAGTTCACTAAAATTTCCCTCTTTCAGAAATGTTATTTTAAGATGATGATGATGATGATGATGATGATGATGATGATGATGATGATGATGATGATGATTTTTTTTACAAGGAGTAATAATGGAAAACAAAAAACCTTTTTCATTAAATCATTAAATATCTCTGTTTATCTGTGCAATTATTATTAGAGAGGAATTGATTAGTCTGCATTACTAACAGCTTAATAGAAAAGTTTTAATAATACATTCATTAAAATACTGAGCAAGACAGCGTAAATGGCCAGGTTGAACAATTCAGTTTGCTGACCCTGGTAAACTGTACACAGATTTATCACATTAAAAATAAAATAACATAAACATATTGACTAAAATTATTAGAACTCTGAGTCATATTTACTGCAGCAATAACTCTGATTGTGTGTTGTAGATGGTCTGTTACTGTCATAGATGACTGAGGTTGCAGGTTAAAAAACTGAACCAAAAACTCAATATTCACTAAGATGAATATCCCATATTTTCTCTTCTCTGAAGTATTTTATAAAGCCCCGTGGTACTACTACATAATATGTAAATCAGATTAATATAGGATCACAGTCTCCATGACTGTCAGAACAGTAGTTCCCTGCAGTATTAAAGTCCACAAAACCTGATTTTTAATATGTCATGAACAGTGAAGAAAATACAGGTTGCATGCAAAAATAGCTATACCTTTTGGAAGGGCAACCAACCAGATGCTTTCATTTCTAGGTTGGCAACCATAGGGATGCAAAAAGAAAAGGGGAGGTGTTAGTCCTGGGACTTACACCTAGGATTTTCAGTAATAAATGTTGCTGTTACTTTGCCATTGAAAAGTCATGGTTAACCCCTAGTTTAAGTTTTGCCTTGTACATGCTCATTTACAGGCCAAACTGTGGTGGGAGGGGGTTTGTATTACAGTTGCTTTGTTTGATAACACCTCTTACAAGAGCGGAATTTTATAACTTTCCTCATTGTGTAGCACTGTTAGGAAAGGTTTTGCCTTTTTTCTACTGGGCTGAATCCCTTTACAGGGTACCAATTTTCTGTGGGGCACAGACAAGGTATGTCAGGCAGCTCATGGGGCTCCTTCATGGGTGCAATATCAGGGGCAAAAATCACCTGCTTCCTTTTTGCAAGACTACATGTTAAGCAGAAGTATGGTTTGGACAGTTTCTGTGTTACATTTTTCTTTATAAGCAGTAGAGAAGTTTGTCACAGGGTTCATTTCCGCTGGAAGAAAATCATAACCAAGCTTTTGTGAAGAATGGAGGTGTGAGACCTTGCCCAGAGAGATTAGAGCTGCCACTAAAAGAGCAAGTGGTCCATGTTTTAATACATGTCAAAACTCAAAGGTGAAGTACACTAGTTAGGTTGTCAGCATGCCCTTGTCTTCCATGACTTTAGTTTTTCTGGCTGTTTGAAGAAAATGACCAGAAATTAGAGACAGATTTCTTGGGAAAATTTGAGAAATTAATTACACTAATCTTCTGAGATATGAGAAATAATGATTTTGATACAAGTTTTATGAAAAAGAGCTGTAAGTTATTTACCTCAAAGGCACTATCATGCTTTTAAAATCAAATCAACACAGCACAGACAGAAACATATTGGAAGTGAGTAAACATGATGTTTGACAACTTTGAAGAACTTAATTTTAGTAGATGTTGTACTACGCCTTTTGTGTTTCTCAAATGAAAATTACTACTTTAGCAAAGCCAACATTAGTCCTTTTTAGTAAGGATTCGTTTCCTTAGTTAATGCTGCCAAGGTGAATAAAGGTAGAAGAATCAGTGTCTGCAGATTGAAATATCATCTTTTTCATTTCAATACAATTTTTTTTTTCCTCAACACAAGATTAAGAGAGAAAACAGTGCTGATTACAACTTCTGCTTAGTTTATGCATACATGTATACACCCCATCATTATTGTAACTTTGTTTTTTTTGTGGTTAAAGGTATTGTAGCCTGGAGCAACTGAAGGAATCAGTTGAGTTGTGCAAATTCCATGTTGTGCAAATTATTATGTTTTTTTATGGAATTAATAGGCGATCAGAGCCTGGGGCTTAGTTGTTTAATTTACATACATATTTTTAAATATGGAATTCATTAAAAGAAATAGCAATTTCTGCTAGATCCTGTTACACATTGACCAAGCTGAGCTGATTGTAAGAGGTATTGCAATCTAACCAGTCTGACTATTCAGCACATAAAAAACAATAGATGAAGGGAGTTCTATGAATCAAAATGAATTGGCTATGCACCTTTAGGAGATTTCAGAACTGGTGGTAATTTTCTGGTAAAGCCATTGTCATTAGGTCAGACTAGCTGACAATAACAATTTCTCTGCCATGAAGTTTATTTCTGTATTGAGAACCTGCCTTCATAGGGGATCCTGCAGCATAGGGAAAAGCGAGGAGAAGATGAGATCCTGGGCACAGATTGCTGTGTGAGCTAAAGCACTGAATCCAAACACCAGGGGATTTGTGGAGTCTTCCAGTCTCCTGAACACTGTCTACTCCATATACACAGGGGTCATGTGCTTTGGGTGACCCTCTCTCCCTTAAGGCTTTGTCACCCACTCAAAGCAGGTGAACTGTGTTGACCCAACAATTCAGAGAGGCTCTATGCAGGTACAGTGGTATTCCTGCTCTTTTAGGATTACAGCACATAAATATATGACAATTTTTCATGTATTTTTTTTGCAAATTTATTTGTTAATAATGTTTTCAGCTAGGGCAGACGATGAAGACATTTTTTCACTTTTCTCCTTCTCAATTTGAGACATTCAGTTGACCTTGAAAAGTTGTAGCTTCTCTTCTGTGTATTGGGAATAACACTGAGTTCCTAGGATAAGACGATAATGTCAGAAATTACAGCCTCATAAAACCCTTAATTCTCATCATAAAAATAATATATAAAGTAGAGAACTATGAGGGTGCCTTACATATTGCACTGTCAGGTTTAGGAGCACTACAATAAAATTTACAATGTCTTTTTATTTGATAGTCAGTAAGAAAGAAAGAAAATCTAGCTTAAAAATTGCCACGCTATAAACATGTGAGCTTTTCTAGGGGTGGAGGAAGGGAAGCAGGGAGCTAGAAATGCTGGGCTTTGGGGCTTTTACTACATCTTTAAAACAATGTTGCTAAGAATCCCAGATGTTCACTCCAGGTGAAGTTTTAAGTATACAATAGGCTAAAATGTTGAGGTTTTCCTCATTATGAGCCAAATGCTTTTCTTAGAGTATTTGAGGATACAGATAGCACAAATAACTTTAGGACCTTCTGAGAGCACAATCAGAGAGCACCTAAAGAGCTGTTTCAGGCAGGAGGCAACAGATTAAATCCCACGTGTGTTATGGCCTCAGGGAGTTTTCCCATTGATACTAATGAAGGCAAGGTTTTATTCCGTTTCTCTAGGAGGCTTTCATCACCTGTTTTCTGAGCAGTAGTAATCATTTTCTTTGTTACCACTTTCCATTCTGGGTATGATTTTCTTTCATGGCTAAAAATCTTGCACGCCTCTCTGTACCCAACGCACAGAAGGTATTAGTTTGTTGCAACTCCCACCTGTAGGAATTATCTTTCTAGCTTGAAAAGTAAAAGGTCATATTTCTTCTTTGAAATAGTGTCTGAAATTATAGTTTCTGTAAAATGACAAATATGTCATATATGACATAACAAATTAGTCTAAATATATCAATTTTCAACTAGAAGAACAGAATATAACATATTTCAGCTTCAGTATTTTCTTAAAAGAAATCTCACCAAAGATGTTTAGTGTGCAAGACATATCAAAACATATAAACAGGAGTACATTATGTAGAAAATGGAAAGATATAGGAAACAAGCATAAATACAAACATTCAAGGTCAAAAATAAGGGACATACACAGAGAGAGGTGTTTTAAGAATAAATGAGAACAATTTTTCTTTCCATTTTAGTCACTGATCTTCAACTATTTGGCCTAGAAGGGACAGGCTTAGTCATGTCACACTTTGCACAGCATGCTGGCCACCAGAAACTCCTGAAGGGTTAGTCATCTTGCAGAAGCACTTTTTGTTCTGACCTAGCTAGTGGTAGACTTTTATTCTGTGACTTTGTTATGGAATTCAGCAACTAGAAGAAAATATATGTAGAATAGGGACCACATTCCATCCTTAGAATGGAGACTCTGAAATGTTTTATTACATGAGTGATTTTGAAAGCTATCATTCATATTTGTTTATTTGCAAAATTGTGGCTTATAGAAATAGCTCATTTTTTTTCTTCAGAGATTCACATGGCTCTGGTAAATATTTTCATATATGGTTAGACTTTCATACATCATTATGTGGGCTAAAAGTAAGTCTATCAAAAATTTAAAACAACCAGTTGTTGTTCTGGAAGGCAGCAGATGCTGAATATTTCACAGATGCCTTCCTCACATTTGTTTGGTTTCACCACTTATGTGGAGATAACTGAAACACATTTTCTAAGCCTTGGCAATGCACTTGATCAGCACTCTGGTGGTAGATGAGTTTCAATGTAATTGTGTCCAGTAGGTATGAAAGGGGAAAATGAGGCTTTCATTGGAGTGCTTTATGGGTGTCTGCTTCTCCCAACACTCACACAGGAATCTCACACATTTTTCATCTCTACCAGGTGTGGTAAGGGTTGGGAGATCTACTGTCTGAAGAAATGATGTCCTCTTCCATTGGCACAGCCTGACAGATATTTCACCTGTGGTCAGATGGATTTGTTCCCAAAGCTATCAAACTGTGGTGGAGTATGCATCCTCTTTCTTTACTTATACCTATAATGTTAGTTTTATTTTTAAAGAAGTAAATACTAATTACTTCAGTTTGCATTTATTACACTAAGAAGGATAATTTGTCACTTTTTTGTAGGGACCAGAATTTCAATAATTTCATTTTACCTTTGGTAGGTTAAAAATGGCTTGCAGAAGGGGTTTAATCAAGAGCTTCTGCCTATCCCTGTGAATTACTGGTATGCTATTTGGTTAAAGTTCTTAAACTTTTAGAACAATTTAAATATTGGGTTGAATCTTAGAAAGAATTAAATACTGATATTGTTAGAAACTAAACTAAGGCTTTTCTACTTTTCAGTGGATGAACCTTCTAAATTTCCTTTAAGATTTGTATGCAGTGTCACTTTTAGAGAGAGTTCTCAGCACTGTCAGCCTCCTGGATCTCCTTCACAATATTAATTGAATGCAACATATAAAAAGTAAACAAGCCCAGACATAATTTTAGGTGACAACATTCTATATATATATATATATTCTCATAAAGTTGTTTTTCTTAAGCAGGTGGGTGCACAAGTTTACTGTGTAAGAATCAGTCATGCAGCATGTTAAACAACAATATTTAATATCAGCTATTGTCTTGAGGCAGATATTAAAGCCTACTGATTTTCTATGGTCAAGCACAGTACCAAAAATTAACATCTGAAAATTCAAGACAAGTATATTAAGATATGAGCCTCTCAATGGAAAGGTAATCTCAAAGAAAAGCATCCTTAAATATTAACTGTTCAGGTTAATAAAAGCACTGAAATGCTGAGATATCAGTGTATAAAACTATAGCCATTGTTTCATAAAAAAAAAAAAAAAAGGAAAAAATATTGAGGGTAAACAAAGCTTAAACTTATAAATTCTTTCCAGCAGAAACAAGAGGCATTGCTGTCAGCCACAACTGCTGTAAAATAGCTACTTCAAAGAGGTGGCTACCTGGTTTGAGCAAATTTAACAGCCCACTCTGGAAAAAGTATGCTCAGAAAATATATATTTATCATAGTAAGTTCCTGTGAAAAGGTCAGATAATTAGGGATCATGATATACAAAGACAACATTTTTTTACTACTTTTATGTTAGATGTTATGTTAGCCTGTTTTGTCAGCTAGAGAAACTTAAAAAATAATAACTTTTTTCTTTCGAGTTAATTTACAGGGAAAGGAATAGAAGGACAGCTTGGCATTGAATGAATACCTATACTTATTTAGTCCTGTTGAATTATTTTCTTAATACTCTTGTTGAATGGTAAGGTTTTTCTGCAAGGCAAGAAAATAAAAGCACTCTCACTGTATTTGGTAAGACACATGCCTTTTTACTTGTTGCAAATATCTAGTCTAAATATTTGTAGTACTAACAAATTCCCTCTGTCTTTCAAAAAATGACCACATTTTGGGCTATGCCTGTGATAGATCCACACTGAAATATATGGGTTGGGTACAAAGAGGGGAAAATGCTCCAGGATGAAAACCCTCCTGCAGCATCTGAGCTCTGTCCCATTCACACAACACACAATGAGGATTTCTTCCTCATGAGGCCTGGAATGAACACAGATAAACCACAAAGCATTTCTAGTCTCTTTACTTTGCAATAAAACAAGGCTTATTTCTTTTTGGCCATCTATGTGAATTTCACACTGCTAGGATCATTATTAGAGAGTATCCCTGTTAGCTCTGCCCCTTTGAACTCATCTTTAGAACTCAATTCAAACTAAGAGAGCAGCAAAAAAAATTTCCAGTCATCCTAGATGACAACATCCTGCTGCACGAGGAAGCTTGATCTAAAATGGAACATACTAGCTTACTGGAAAGAAAGTATGGGCAATGAATTATTCAGGGTTTCTAGTCAACAACCTTTTATATTGTGTTCTATCCCAGGATAAATGGTTCAGACTCAAGCACCATATTTGTCAACAGTAAACTAAACCTGCTGCCCAAATCCCACACTGACAGTGTTAAACTGCTTGTATATTGTTATGGCTGTCATTTAAGGCAGGTAAAGCACAATTCAGAGGAGGGCTGTCCCCGTGTTCCTAACTCATCCCCTTGTGTTTTCACTTTTCATGAACTCAGAAACCTGGCAATGCTGGAAGAATTGCTGGGCCTGAAACAACACCTGGGCACAGGGGATTTCATTGAGAACAAGAGTACCAGTGATGCTGCATGAACTCAGGGTTTCTTTTATTTGTGCATCATTTAAAACATTACTTCAGTCTTTTATTTCAATGAGATAATTTTAGAAATGCAAATCCCTTGGCCAGGGATTGCAGATTGTAGAGAGATGAGCCTATTTCCCTAATGTGATACTTCAGATGAGTCCATTAGACTTGAACCAGCAGGAAATTAGCTCAGTATTATTGCTGATTTTGTGCTTTTCTCTTGTTTCTTCAGTGTGTTCAATAGAGTATTTACAAAACAAAACAAAAAAATTAATAAGATAATATCAACACAAATGACCTTGAAGATTCTCTCCCCCAAACATCTTTTAAATACATAAGACAGTATTTAGAAGTAGCTTTTGAGAATGTTAGTAATGGGAACATGGGTGCTTTGCCTCTGTGTTAAATAAGGACTGACTTAGAGCAGATCAAATTGAGACCTTTGATTTGGATTTATAATCCAAAAATCACTGAGCCTTTCAAGTGTACTACTAAATCTGCCAAGTCTTGAAATCAGAATCTTGAAATCAAAAATGTTTTTGGAGTCAACCAGGCCAAATTTTTCTTCTAACTGTTAATTAAATTTTTTTTACATAGGCAGATGTAAAATAAGTCTAAAGTGCTTGGCCTCTTATAAAAAACAATGGTCTTATCACATTGTTGGTGCCTACATTTGACATTGCTTAAATTTCTATTCCTCCTTTGAAATGCTCTTCTCTATGAATTCATTCATTCAGAATCAAGCATCTTGCTTTATATCTTAATAGATGATTTCTCTTTGCCTCAGGTTATTTTTATTTTAAAAATATTTATAGTTGGATGTACTTTTGGAGCCAAGTTACTGCACCTATCAGTTTTTAGCAGATATATTCATCTCAGACACTTAGGTTTTTTTGGAGGTAAAAAATCCCAACACCTATTGAAACAAAATCCAAATTTATTATCTTACAATGTTGTGGCATCAGTTATACATCAACTTTCTTTGGTGTGAATTATTAGAGCTGGAGAGAACTCTGTTCTTTTTCTTGTGTGTTGGAATCCCATATGCCTCTATAATTTCCACAAGGTGCTCATTATACTGTCAGTGATTCTTCGTAATGCCTATGTTTCTGCTTCCTTTCCTCAGAAGTGTTTGTATTCTACAGATGACTTTGCATTTTGAGAAATTATATTTGACTTTTGGAAACATGTTTATAGATGTTGAAATTAATCTCAGTTTTACTGATACAAATTTCACATCATTCTTCTGAAACACCCCATACAATATTATTATAAAAAGTTCCATGAAGGATAAAATGCTCATATGCATATTAATCTCAAGAATACAATGTGAAATTAATCTGTTTGAAATGTGAAAAATATCCATGACTATGTATTTAAAAATAATGGGATCAGATTTCCAATAATTAGGGTGTGAATATTAGGAAATGACAGTTGACTCTGATTTATCCCTATGTACTACATGTTGCTCTATTTATAGCAGGTTTGTACTTGATAAAAATATTTTATAAATATCAGCCAGTCTTCCATGTGCTGGTACCCCATGTCAACAAACACAGAGGCAGCAGATACAGACCAGATGGCCTAACTAGGAATGTGTTGTTTACATAAATTTGTGCGGTTTCATTGTGTGTTGTGAATGTGTAAACCTGGTCTACATTCCTTCGAGTGACAGTTTTCCATTTTTGTCTAATTTTTAGTAGCTAGTTTGCACTGCTAGTAGTTGTTTCAGTTTTGAGACTGTTATTAGCATGATCAGTTCACTCGTTGTATGAATACAAATTAGTTTCATTTTGCAAAACTTTTCTCCAAACTTTAAAAAGTAGCTTTGCTAATCAAAGCAAGTATCTGTTCTTGATGCTTAATACAAGCTCAATATGAAAATAAGTCATAATCTAGATGACACAATGGTTTCCTGGTTTAGTTCTTGTCATAGAATCATAATCACATAGATGTTGAGGATGGAAGGCACTTCTGGAGACTTTCTAGCCCGATGGTGCTGCTCAAGCAGGGTCAGCTAGAGCAGTTTGCCCAGTACTTTTTTTAAAGCTCAACCCAGCTAAGTTTTAAATATTTGTGGATGGAAACTCCACAAAATTAATCATAACCTGTTCTAGAGTTTGACCACTCCCATAGTAAAACAGCTGTTTCTTATATTTAAATGAATTTATTTTTTTTTCATATTGCAGATTGTGCCCCTTGACATTTGTCTTTTCAATGTACGCCACTCAGGAGTCTGAACCCTTAATAATTTTGTCCCATCAGTGATTTATACTTTGTATAGTTTATATAAATACATTGGTAAGATTCCCCTGAGCCTTCTCTTGTCTAGGATGAACAGTCCTGCTTCTCTCAGGCTTTCAAATGATTGGTGCTCCAAGGTCTTGATCTTCTTTGTGGCCCATTTTATTTTATTTGCTCCAGTATTTTCATGTATCTCTCTGTCTCTTGTACTGGGGATACAAGAACTGGACCCAACACTCCTGATACTTCTCACAAGATCTAAGCAGAGGGGAAGGATGACTTCCTTCTACGTGCTGGCAAAGCTTTTCCTAATACAGCTCAGTCTACTGTTGGCCATCTTATCTGCAAGGCATATTGCTCGCAGTCAACTTGCAGTTCTCCAGGGCAGCAGACCCTTCTCTATTAAGCTGTTTTCCAGGCAGTCGGATGCAGTCCAAGCATGCAACCTGTGTTTTTTTTCTTCCTAAGCTGTAATCACAGGGATTGTGAATGAGAGGTTCACTCCAGTAATTTGTAAAGATCTTCTGGATCAGACAGCTAGTAGAAGCATATCACAACATTGCCATGTTGTTGTTCCTGTTTATTTTGATCCATACAATTTCAACTAACATTTTTCATGTACAGATCCAAAATGTGCTGTGATGTATATAAAATTTTCATTGATGACTTCTTGCTTTCTTGCACAGCTTCTTCAGTCTGTAAATGCTTCTGCCATTAAGTTGGATGGGAGTAGGACAAGCTCTTCTTTAATTGCTGGGTCATTCAACAGAAAAAGAAAGTAACATTTCAAACTATAAAGGATCCCAGTAGTCAGCAGTCAGATTAGGGGCTTCTTAACTGCTGTCAGCAGTGGTATCATTTCCTCAGTTAAGTGTACATTAACATTTGGAAGAGAACTGATTATTTTAACAGTTTTAGTCTGTGTCTCAGTGAGACACAATGCAGTAATTGATCCTGCTGATTATTTGTGGTTTATGTCTTTGTTCCTATTTTATCATTTAAATCAAGTTATTTCCTCTGCCTATAGTTTTTGAGCTTTAATTAATTGGCATGAGATTGGTTTTGTGTGACCTGTAAGATGTTTTATCAGTAACTTGTTTGCACTTTGCACATCCAATTACAATATTTAGATGTTAGGTAACCATAATTAGCATTATATGCTAATGATAAGATTGCAAGTTAAAAGGAAATACACAACTACATTCTAAAACTACGTGATTAATTTGAGATTTAAAAATAAAGTTCAATTTACATTTTGGCAAAACAGGACACAGTATAATATCTTCATGTCAAGGGAATACTCATTACTAGTAATTAACAGAAATTAAATGTGCCCCACTTGCAGGTTTCAAAATAAGAATAAAAATGAGGCACAATTATAAACAATTTCATGCACCTGGCAAGAACAATAATCTCTTGTAGGTAAGACCTTGACTGGGCTAGGAAAAGGTTGCACTCTCATCTTTTCTAGCAGCTTCCCTTCTTATTTAATTACCTGGAATCATTTTGTAAAATGGTTTTATATCTCCAACAAATAATTTGCATATCCACTGCAACAAACAGAGAAAGAGGGTGTCTTGCATCTAAGGCAGTTTCTGAAAACATGTAAACTTTTATCGACGTGTTGATGAGAATCCCTTTGTCCTTGCCTTAAAATTAACTGATCAGTGACCATTAAGGCTAACACCTGGGTAGCCCAGGCAAGCTGCTCCAACTTAATTGTGAAATAGTGTAAAATTAAAGGACACAGTAATTTAGCAATTCAGAGATGCTACATGGAATTCTGTGTGGTAGGAGGATAGGTGTGGCTGCTCCAAGATACTAATCCTAATAGCTAGGGCTCTGTACACTTATTTTTTTTGTCTGAAGCACAGCATTTGAGCTGGTGATACTTGGTGGTTGCCTGCAGGCTTTCCAGTACTTCATGCTCTCTGGAGAATTGTCCTAAAAGTAAGTTCCTCTCTTTGCACAGAACACAAACATCTTAGCATGTCCCCTGACATTTTCATTTTAGATACCAAAGTGGATAGTCTGAATCTTACCCTTTGGCAACAAGGAATTAGGGTATTGCCTTAGACTGCACAGCTGAGTGATTGAGTGATGTGAGGAAGTGGATATTTTTGAGAAGTTTCCCCCTTGACATAAGTGAAAGTGCAAAGGAAAGAATGAGGACAGCACTTCCTCTTGCACAGGGAGTGGTTAATCATGTTCCAGGAGCAACTAGACCCACCCTATTGCTCTCTGTCTGCCTGACTATAGAATAATGTGTCTGATATGCTGAAACTGGGCCTCTGTGCCAAGGAGAGTTAGAGGTCCATCAGGCAGAAACAGAGCACAGGAGATGTGGAGGCTATATCTCCAAAGTAACCAAAGTATCCTGTGGAAAGAGGGTCATAATGAGATCAGAATATATATAGCTGCCTAAGGTGATTTATGTGGACAATTTTGCTGTCAGGGTTTAGGTGACCATAACAGTAAAGGACTTCTGCATTGATCTGCTGGACTTCTGTGCCCAGACTCAAACTATCTCAAATTTGATGCCATAGTAGGTCATTATCATATCCTTTAACACAAGGAATGAGGTAAAGGTTTTCCTGGTGACATAGTTGAAATAAACAGCATTTTGACCCTTATCAGTCTTCCTCTGAAGGAGGAAAAGTCTGTAAGATAAATAGGGGAAGGAATTTGAAAGGAAAAAAATAAAAGGGTAGGGGTGGAAGAAAGAAGATAAAGGAATGACACAGACAATCGGATCATCAATCAAGTTGTTATAGTCTAATCCTGACATCTGTAAGTATTGCCTGAGGTAGGCAGTTCTCTAATTCTTTGCTTTCACTATCTACATTGATTTGTTAGTGCACCTTATTGGTGCGTGATGTTATTGTTCCTTTACATCAACCTGCTACCAGTTCATAGTTTTGTTACAAAAAGCCTGCAGCTTTTCTCTCTCTTTTCTCTCTCTTTCCTGTTAATCATTATTGAGATGTATCTACCATTGTGGTTGAAAGAGGAAAAACTTCAGTGAGAGATGGGCTGGAAGAGTGAAGGGATGTTTAATGCAAGCAGGAGCCTGAAATGGCTAAAGGAAGTGAAAGGGTGTATATTAAGAAGAAAGCTCAAGGTGCAGAAAATCAGGAGTAGAATAAAAAGGAAACCCCAGAAGGAGACATTCTCCTCTCCCAGGAGAAATTTTTACTTTTATGGAACCCATAGAAGGAAAGAAAAATAAATAATGAAAGTACAGAAAAATAGAGAATGGCAAAGATAAAAACAATCCAGGAGAATGAAACAGAAAATTCAGAAAAATTTTAAAAAATGGATCTAAAATATAGTGAATAAAAGCAGAGTTTTGCAATTCCTTTATAGTGGTTTGGATTTATTGAGCAGGAAATCTACATCTGTGGACAGTGTTTTGGCTAACAGCAACAAAATACTTGATGTAGTTCTTGACCTTGTAAGACAGTTTTCAGCCACATGAAGAGGCATGACCACAGCTCTTTAGTACAAGAAATAGAGAGTTAGGTAGAAACAGTCCGATGAGCTGCAGATTTCCCACACAGCTAAACACAGGTCCCTGTGGAATAGGAAGAAATATACTTACACACCAGCTTGCCCCATTCCCTGGAACATAGTTTTGGTTTCTGCCACATAAGTATTGCTCAGTCAGTAAGTTTTCAATCATTTTGGTCATTTAAGATACTGATTAATCCAGGAAGATATCACCTTTGAAATATTTACAACAGTATTGATGTGCTGACTTCCTTTTCTTCTTATGGCAGACAGAATTTTTCAGAAGCATTTATTATCTCAGTGCTATTTTAGAGTATCATTTTTTAAATTAACTTCAAGGCCTCAAAATGTGCATGTGTTTCAAATAGGATTTTTATTCAGTGAATGTCTGACCACACTAAGAATATGAAGAGGAACTATGAAGCACCTTATTCAGTCACTGATCAAGTAGTTTTCCGTTTGCATTTTCGAAACCTCAGTTTAAATGCCAATGTCACTAGGCTGCAGGTATTTTAAGGCTTTTCTTAGAATTAATGTTTTTTAAAAGTTCATCCAAAATAAGGTCATACTTTAAAAAACAGCAAAAATATCCTAAAAGGTTTTCCAAAACTAAACCTGGAAAATAAAAAAAGAAAATATATTTAGAACCATTTCACTTTGACCTGTTACTCTATAAGAATTTTAAGGTAGCCATAATACAAAAAAAACCAACAAAACCCCTAAAACCAAAAGAATGAGAGAAAAAAAAGAAAGAAAAAAAACCAAACCAAAACAGGGTAACCTTCAGAAGACATTCAGCAGAACCTGACAAAGTTTTGATTGAAGAAAGATTGATTCTCTAAAGTTTGAATGGTCGGACATGCACTGAATTTGCTGAGGTTCATTGCTATATCCTAGAAAGTATTTTCAGCCCTTCTATCCTAATGAGCTTATTAGTAAAAGGCTGAAAGGATCACAGATTGTCTATCCAATAAGATTGTCAGTCACACACTGTTAGCAACGCTGCTGTGATTTATATACCATGATTACAGAAGAGAGAAGTATGAACGAATGAGCCTTATTGTGTCCTGTGACCAGTGCAGTGGCACAAAATACAATGTACAGCATTGTGCTTAGGGGGTGGGAAGGTGTAGGTTCTGGATGAGGAAGCCATAGAAAATTAGATAGAATGGTACCTTTCCCCTCTTCTTTCCTCCAGTGATAATTATATTGCATAGAAGAAATTGAATTACCTGCAGCAGTAATAGTTATGGGTGAAAAATATGCTATTATACATGATCTGAAACTGGGGGACACACTAGACATGGGAATGGGAAAACTCAAACTCAGCTCAGCTGCTGCTAAAACCAGGCATTTTCTACACTCCCTGTACTCAATGTACCTTGACACGACTGATTGTCAGTGCAGTTCTATGTCCAACAGAGACCTTTGTTATTTTTGATTGACTTTTTATGTAGCAGCAGGAAATATTGATAACTTATAGAAGAGTAGGGGGGAAAAGTGGGGATAATTTGGTTATTACTGAAATATTTTCAAATTGTCAAAAAAAGCAGGGTGATTTTAATAAAGTGCTTCTCAGTGAGACTTGTATCTAAAGGGAATGAAAACAAGGCTTGCAAAAATTACAGTTAAATTACTAACTAAAAATCCGGGCTGGGCTGAGCTTAGTGGAGCTGAGAGCCATACACACAAGTATCACTTTAGTTAGGGTGGTTGGATAGCCCCAAAAAAAGTCTTTGAGACACAAAATTATCTTAAATCAAAACAATCCCTTCCAGTTTTTCCAGATGTTGCTTTCTCTCCCACTCAGTGAGGGCTCCTCTCTTTCCTTGAGATGACCAAATGGCTCTGTCAATGGTTCCCTGTCCACCATTTATCTTCTCTTGTGGCCTGGATGATTCCTGTTGATAAGAATTGCATTGTAAGTAAGCAATTGCAGTTGTAGTTGAGGTTTTTGCTACACAATGAGAAAATGCATTAGTGGAAGCCTTTGGGAGTGACTCAGCTGGCACCCTGCTTATTATAAATCTCTGCATAGTCTTTGGTAGAGAGCAGTCTATGCTCATCATTTGTGCAGCTGTCCCATCATGTTACTACCGACAAGTAAATTCAAATCCAGCCAATAATCTTATTACTGGAGTATTTAAAGTAGATAATAACTTCGATGAAAGCTGTGTGCATTTCAATTGTTCAGTGTGAAAATTTATGTGAGACAGAAAATTTCAAATAATCAAAGGCAGTCTGTCTGCTTCAACATTCTAAGGCAAATAGGAAGAGAGAATAGATTTTTTTTTCTTTTTTTTTTTTTTTTTGTCATCTACCTGCTCTGCTGTCCACTCTCACTAACTAGTTAAGCACAATACTTTTTATTTAAAACTATCCTCCTGGCTACTTAAAAATTGCAAAAAGAGGAACTTTATCTTATCTCCTTAAGAAAAAGAAAAAAACAAGATTAAAAAATTCATACAATCAAGAAAACAGCTATTTCTGGGAAAAACTCTTTAAAAACTAACAGAGTCCCTTACATTTCTGAGAAGCTCTTCAGACAAATTCACCAAGTATTCTTATTCAGTATCTGCTGCATAATAAAAAGCTATCCGTTTGTATCTGATGGAACAGAATGGGTTCATCACAACCCTGGCTGAAATAAAAAAAAATGTATCAAGAAATTCCAAGTGGGTGAAATATACTTCAAGATAGATTTTAATGTGTATTTAAAATATTTTGATGAGATGAACAGAGAATGCTTCAGGCCATGCAAAAACATATCGTTAGGAGTTCCTGTTTTACATATCAAATATGTGTTTTATGTTGTGCCATCCTGCTGTCAAGACAAATGGTCATTACTCTTTTTTTCTCCATATATTTCTTACTAAGAGTTTTTTTGTTTTGTTTTCTTGTGTTGATTAGCACGGAACATTTATCACAGTCAGGGCTTCATGGTTCAGCTCTTCTTTTTTAAATGAAAAGGAAAGAAGAGCAAACATTATAGGAATGCAAAATTTCATAACCTTGTCTTAGAAAGCTAGGCATTTAAAATCTGCTCCAGGAGTACCATTTATGTAGATAAAGCACATAAACTTAGTAGAGATCAAAACAGTTAACAGAGAATTAAAAATACTTCACAGTGTACCATCTTGCCAAGCTTTGCATATCAAATAAATGTCTTCATTAAAGCTATGATTAATGATTTTTTTTTTCTTTATACTGGTGGAATAAGAGCCACTATGTCTGACCCAGATCCCACTATATCCAGTATTTGAAAACAGGACACATTTACGAGTAAGACTGGAACAGAACAAGACAGTCAAACATATGCTGAAGGCAGGAAAAAGGCACAAGACAGGTCAAGATTCACACAAAACAAATACATAGATTGGTTAACTAATTGGTGTGCTGTCAAAAGTGGTGAGGATGTGGTTTATCAGGCCAGATGACATGGCTTTCATGCATCACAGTAAAAATGAGATATTATCTGCTTGCAGTCAGTAGTTTCATTAGTGATATCTACTTTGAGATTACTTTTGGACTGAAGATTCCATCTTGAAATTTTTGGAAAATACATTTTAAGAGGACATATTGACAAATCAATGCAGTATTTATAACATCAGCCTTTTTAAATTAAGATGTATAAAAGATTTCTTGTTTTCATTTCAAATTCATTTGGAAAGATGTTATTTTAAATATTCCATTTTATCATGGAAAACGCAGCATAAAATTTAAGGAGTATGCAACTATTTCTGTGCGAAAGTCTTAAGTTCTTCATTTGGCCCCATATTAATGTTGTTTATCTCTTGGACTAGCAAGCGACGAGAATTATTCATTATTTTTCCTGTTAGCCCCCAAAAGATATTCCTGAAAGTAAGACTTGCATTCAAACCAAACCCTTCATCCATTCAGGTCTCAGCTCCTTTGATTTTCAGGACATTGGTTGTGTATGTTCTCAATTGTTTTGGGTGGTTTTTTTTGTTCTGCAGTGGTTTTCCCTTGTGTTATCTATCCTTTGATAGAATTTTTCACCTCCTCTCATTTATTGTCATGGGGTGAATTTACCTTTAAGATAGTTTTGGGAGCTAAGGAAGTTGAAGCTGCTGGAGGCTGATGGGAGTCTTTTCTCTTGACCAATTATCAGTCATTTCTGAGAACTGGCAGTGGTTTTAACCATTGAGAAGTGATATCAACTTGTGAACACCCCCTTAAGATGTAAATCCAGGACTCTCTGGTTCTCTTTGGTTTCCAGCTTCTGACAAGGTAACAAGGCTCTGTCTCGGCCTCCTCCCCCCGCTCCAGGCCAGACAAGGCCACAGAGGGCAGAGGGGGAGAAACGGAGCCGGCCAGCCTGGCTTAGTTTGCAGTTTCTGCTGCTGGACTGAAACCTGACACCATGAACATCTACAGCTTTTCCAAGACTTTAATTCTTTTATTACCTGGATGAGACTTACAGATTACTTCTTTTTCCCAGAGAGAGAGAAGGATGAGAGAGAGAGGGAGAGAGATAATATGAAAAAGACATCATAAAACCATCCAAGACAGTGAAGAAAAGAGTTAAGTTTTAGATGGGGAAGAGAGAATAAGGAGATGCTTTCTAAGCTGAAATGTTTTTCTGTTAAAGCTATGAAAATGGACAATAGTGTTCTGAAAAAAACTCCTTTAATTCATGACAGAGTATATAGGGAGGAATGGAGTGTTCAAAGTATGGATTTTGAGCAAAAGGTGGAGTTATTGTGATACAGTGAGGTGCTGGAACAGAGAGGAAGAAGTAATAGTTGAAGATTTGGGGCTGCTTGAGGCAAAGAGAAAACTTCTGTTTCCAGGGAGGCTCACAGAGACAGATGAAGAGAACTTTTGCCTTTAAATAGCTCATCCTTAAAAATGACATCCCTAGACTCATTGACCCATACACACCTGAGAGTGATGTGAAATGGGAGGAGTGAACTGATGGCAGATTTCCGGGCAGCTGGCATCAGAGAAATAGAAAACTATAACAGAAATAGTTTTCTTGGGAAACTCCATAGATTAGCAGAAGAGGACTTCTGTTTCTCTACAAAAGCTGATGAAAAGACTCTAGCAGGAATTGAGACTGTTTTAAACACCAAAGTTCCAAAGTTTTTTGTCTCTATGTTGTCATGTGAACAGGGGAATGGTTGGGTAGTGAGGAATAAAGGGGTTTTCTGGAAGTTTATTCTGGTGTTCTTTATTCCTTTTAAGTTTTAAGCCTGTTTTGCTCTTGTTCTAATCCATATCTCACAGCAAGAAATAAGTAAGTTTTCTAATAATTTCTTAGTTACTGCTTTAAAACCACGACATTTATTTGGTGCATTGACTGGGAAACGAAGTTAGCAAATCTAAACCACTACACATATATATGATGTAGATTTTTACTGTGATGAATGCTTGCATTTCACATTGTTCTGAATGAGATTTGATGATCAAGAGTTCTGCAAATGAAAACATTTGTGACCTTTGCCTCAAAAATCTACACCCAAGGGGATCCTGCTGCTATTCATTTCCCTTTCTAGAGACTGCATTAAGAGATTTTTCTTTTACAAATAATTGAAGTTTCTTGCCTTTTAGTTTGACTCTGTTGAATTTCTTGAAGCACCATGAGCACACAGGGAGCATTGCTATATAAATCAAATAATAATAATATGTATAAAGAAAAATCACAAAGGGGAAGAAAAAGTCTCATGCTGTTAAAAACAAATTATAGTTAGATATTGGAAAGACCTCCCATGGTTAAAGAATGAGTTATAATATTAACAGAAAATATATCATTCAAGCACATTGCATTTATTTGACATGATAACAGAAAGATTCAAGTGTCTGTGGAACACAGACTTTGATTATTTCTATTCACATTAATTTTTGAGAGGAAATGTTTAAAAAATTTGTGTACAGGAAAACAATTCATGTAATGGTATTTAATATGGCATGTCCCAGTTGAATGTTTTTTTTCCTTTGATATCCGTTATCTAATATTGTTTTTTGTCTTTGTAGAATGACCGATATTACTTTTTCATGGTCCTTGAGCATACGCTTAACTGTAAACATATTTGGGCATATGTTGCTTAATTACTTAAAAAAAAAAAAAATTACTCCTAAGGTTCAAATATTTGAATTAGGCTTCATATACAACTGATCTATGTGCAACTGTATAAAAGATGCTTGTCTGGGAGTACAGGTAGGAAGAGGTAAAACTGGCTGGATGAAAGATCCCCCAAGAGACGCTGAAACAGCTGCCACAAGCATATGCTCTTCTACATGCAGACCAAGTCATGGTGACTATTCCTTTCACTTTGTGAAGAAATGGGGCTGCAGATTTGTTAATGGGACTTCCTCTTGTGGTGTTATGGGATTTCTTGCCTGAGAGATCCTCAAGAGTCACTTCAGCATTAAAAGTACAGTAAATTTCCAATATATTGCGCTGAAATATGAGACTAATGTTTTATTATATATATTAAATTGAGCCTTTGACACTGACAATTGAGTTTTCAGACCTACTACTTAAAATATATATTGAGGAATATTTCTGGCCACAAAACAGTATATTCAAGATAGAATAAACAAATGGAAATAAGAACAGAAATAGACTCACATAAAAACTGATGTTCACCCAGGGGTAGGTGCCATGTCAATTAGGGAGCCTTCCCTTTTCCAAACCCTCACCTAATTTATTTTTTAATGTGAGACAGACTCCTATGTCCACCTGAAGATTTCTAGACTTTTGAGATATCTCTTCAGATACAATTCTTACAGTGAAATGCGTAGTTTTCTGTTAATATCAAAAATGCAATCTTCAATCATAGTCTGCTTGTTAATATAAAGTCCCTTAACTTCTCATAGGAAAACCTCTAAGACATATGTGGAAACAATTTCACTTGCAGCCCACACCCACAGAAATCTTCAAGGGCTTGAATACTGCAACGAGGAGAGCTGTATTTCCAGGTCATTCAGTGCATATTCTCTTTTAAGTGTCCTAGAGAAGATGCACAACTGGCATTTGGAAGCAGACAAAGTGTTTGCTGCTACTGTTACAATTTATACATGAACATGTACTGACTCCTTACCTTGGGGTTTTCAGTAAAGAGGGAAATGTGTTGACTGTATTTTCTCATAGCTTGTTTTCATATTTTTGTAAAGCAATGGAGTATCACACCATTAGAGAATATGCAGAAGTCTCACCCAATATTTCAGTTTGGTGTGTGGTGCACTAAGGATGAATATTAGCAAGATCAGTCATAGTAACTGAACAGGATTCATGAGATTAGAATGTTACTTTCTCTGAATGGCTTACACAAACAATGCTAAAAAAGGTTGGAAACTACTAGAGTTTAGCTGGGCTTTCAAAACAAGTAGAATGCTGATTACTATATCTGTGGTGAACTGACCAATACACATTACATTTTGGTATAGCAGGAATGTTTGTACAAGTACATTCATTTGGAGGAATCAACCCTTATTCTAAGAGAGCACCATGATGTGTTAGAACAGTACTTTTCTTATACTCCATCAAAGATGCAGATGCAGCTTGCTTGTCTTTGAGCACAGGGTCTATAAACTTCTTTTTTAGCTAACACACAGCTGGCTGTAGATCATTGATTTTGTCCTTGACAAATTTTAAATTAATTTCAGGATGAAAAGTTTACTAGTTTTCATTACAAATGCATTTCCCATCTGCTACTGTGCAGAGCTGGTGAATGCAAAGCTAAAATTGGACAAATGTAACTAGTACTCTATTAAATTTCTTCTCCATTTTGTTTGTTTGTTTGTGTTTTGTTGGGCTTGGGTTTGGAATGGCAGCTGTTTTGTGTTGAAATAGCAGCTTCCTGTTATCTGTTTGTTGTGATCTGGATTCTCCTCTCAACTTTAGTTCAAACTAAAGTGAACATCACTGAATGCAATAGGAACAAAACCAGATTTTATGTATGAAAACTGTAGTCTGTATTTCTTCCTTCCACTAAGACTGATTACTAGCTTCTGATCTTAGTAATTCTGGAAAGGTCAAATGAAAGAGCAACCAAGGAAATGAGAATGGGAGAAAGATGAGAAGGGTAGAAAGAGATTATGTGATTTACTCACCTTCAGTTTTTGTGAAGCTTATGAGTAAAGAGAAAAAAAGGCAAGAAAATGCTGCAAAGGAAATCAGCAGTAACTCAGTAGTCATAGAACAAACACTTTCTGAAGGCATACCTCAGCTCCTAAAGATGTCTATTTTGGCTTGATATCATATGCTAGGTCAATCATAATAAGTCTTTTCATCTTCAGAAGCCTTAAATGTTGTGACAGTAAATGTTTGTGGGCTTTGTTAAGACTGGACTCAGATGGGAAAAATGTTGCTATTATGAATATCTAGTGTTCTCTAATGTTACTTCAACACAATAGACCAGTTCAACCATGGGGCTTTGTGTTATCCCTGGTTCACTGCTAAGAAATTAGGTCAGACTATTAAAAATAACCATCTGCCCAGTGGGGATCTGTCTATAGGACCAGCTCTTTACATCAAAGAGCTTTATTCAGTGTAGCATTTGGATTTTGTGTGGCTAAAGAAATATGTCAGGGAAACAGCATTTTGAGGAATTTGCAAGATGTTTAATACATAGTTATTCTCATAGCTCATTTAATAATTTAGGGATGGTGGCTAAATAATCTGTTGTTTTATAAAGAAATAAAAGAATAAAGAGTGCTTTATTGAACAAACAGGTTTGGGAGCATGGTCAAAGTTGCAAAGGTAATCTGAGGATTTGTGCTTAACAGAATTGAATTTCAAGGAAAACCAAGGTTATGCCCATCCTTATATTTCCTCTTCCCCTCTCATTTTTTTCTTGATAAGACTGATGTTTTTGTGATGCAAATAAAATCATAATCTTCTAGCAAGTTGTTCATTGATACATGACTGAGTTCTTGCCTTTCCCTCTTTTATCTATGTGAGTTGACAGTGTAAACAATCCTCCAGGACAGGGTAACCAAAAAAGGTTTAACATTCACTTCATAAGATTTAATATCATTGATAGCTTTAAGGTATGTAGTGGATAGAGAAATTTTACCTAAGAGTTGATGTCACAACTTAACATTAAGTGTTGGTGAAGATTATGAAATGGATATCTTTGATCAGCATATTTTTATTTAAAAAAAAAAGCTGTGTGGAGGTAAAAGAATGCCTTTTTTTCTCTCCTAAGAGAATATCTTTCCTTTACTTCACTGTCTTTGTTGTGGTGAGTAGTGACAATTAGTTTGGTGGCTGAGATAAGACTGGCTGCAGCATAAAGCATCTGGTTGCTACAGACTCCAGGAAAAAAATGGGTTAGCAACTAAATAATATGGCAGTCCAGAAGAGAAACCCACTATTTTGTTAATATTGTGGCAGCAATTTCAAACTATATGAAGTCTTTTTCTCAGTTGACTAAAATAGCTCAAAAATATGGAAAAACTCTGCATATTGTAAGACTGATTAAAAATACCATAAAGCTAATAGATATCTCTATTTGGATCTTTGGAGGATAAGATACTGACTGATGTCAGGATCTGAAATACTGCCCAGTGCCTTGTTTCAGCAGTCCATCTCCATTCAGCAAAGCATTTAATCATGTACTTAGCTCTGGAATGAGATGTGATTTATATGTGCTTAAGTACTTGGCTAAACAGGGATAAAAATAAGAAATACATGTGGTGGTTATTGTCTGGTGTCTATTGATTAATCTGATACTTCAGAGCAGTTGTTTGTAAATTATTAACATTATCCAGGAAGAATGATTTTCTCTGGTGTATATCAGAGGAGATGGGCATGGAGCATATCCACTTGAAAGTATCATAGATTATTAATATGTAAAGGTATGTTTTATTGAATTGCTTGGAAAAATGTGATATACACAATTTCTAGTTCACTGATATTTGCTTGCTATGTATTAATGTGTTTTTCAGGGTTTAAATTGAAGCATGGCAGCTTTTTCAAAAACCATGTGTGATAAGGTCAAAAACACTGGGAAAAGCTTCTGTCATTGTGGTATCTTCGATATTTTCTTCAGACAGAGCGTTTCAAGTGTTTGGGTAGTTTTTTACCTCCTGAGGATCACAAAAGGTTTGATTCATGTAAGCTCGTAAGGTATCAAGAGCACCTTGGAGAAAAAGATTTATGTAAGAGCAAAGCAGCAATAATGGTAATTTATTGTAGGCAGATTCTTTTTGAATGCAACAGTAACATAGGGAGGGAAAAGGCCACATCAAGATTTTGGTTGACTTGCAAAACCATCATGAATACCTACAGTCGCCAGATGTTTCATTTAAGGCTAGTTCATTTTCTTGTCTTTCTAAAGTAGGGGAAAATCTATTAGTTCTTTTGTTACTATTAAGATACTTACAATCTATTATTTAGTCTTACCAAATTTATTACAACTTATACATGCCACATGTTCACAAGCAGACCCATAAAAAATTCAGCAGTAAACTTTCAAAAAATATAAAACAGGTCTTACCATAAGGATAAGCTTAGTAAAATGAGATATTTTATTAAAAGTAAAAGGAAAACAACCCAAAACAATACGCCCAAAACTAAAACAAAAAAAACACCCCCCCCCCCCATGGTTTTGAACTGTTTTTAGAATTTTCAAGAAATTTATTGACTTTATGCAAGCCTATTTCACTCCCATTCCCACTCTGTGAAACCCAAGATTATTATGGAAGCATTTTTTTTCAGGAATTTGCATTCTAAAAAAAGGCATTCTCTTTAACTTTCATAGCAAAACTGTAGGATTTTTGAACATTATAGACTCCATTTTGAAGTTAGGCATGAACAAATGTATTTTATAAGTTCTTCCCTTGAAAAGCAAGTTCTGAATAAAGTGTCAATTCTCACATGAAGGTTTACATTCCTTGAAAATTTTACTGATTTGTTAAAAAAAACGAGGAACAAAAACCAGACCTATTTAAACAAGTATCTGCCATGGACTGATATTTAATCTGAATGGTTAGTTTTGTTTTGTTGTTTTTGTTTTTTTTCTCAGCAGAATTTCCCACACAGAATATTAACATAAAAATATATATTTTATGTGAACTAATCAGAGCAAAAAACCCTTTTTATTCTAAAAGTGGCAGCCTTCTAAAAAAAAAGCTTTCATGTGGCTGAGGCATGAGCTATTATTAGGGATGAAACATGCCCTGTGGTTCAGAGGCAGCCTCATATCGGCCTCCTCCAAGCCTCCCTGCTGTGGGTGCCCAGAGACTGCTCAGTGGGGACAGGCTGGGAAACACCAATTTTGCCTGTTGCTGTGCTGGAGAAAAAGATACAGTAAAGAGACAGCCAGCCCAGACCTGGGACCAGTGCAGATCAGAGGAAATTCCACAGAGCAGAAATCTGGTCTGCTATTTATTACTATTTATGTACACTCAGATGAAAGAATTCAATCCTTCAAAGAGAAGAGAGCAGCGAGGGATATGAAATATGGTACTGGTGTTGCTAATGATAATAGACTGTTCAGGCACTGGTTGTTAGGGTGCAGAGATACTACATTATCCCTTCTATCATCATTTTTACAAGGGGCAGAGAAAAATGTTGTTGACCTGTAGCTTATACTAACTTGCTTTGGACAGATTAATGTTTTCCTTTTTAATTAGGGAGATCAAGCAAAAAAATCACTCTGTGTTTATATATTCACCTAGCAATGGGAAGTCAGCAATGAACTGCAGCAAAACTTCCGTCTCCAAAAGGTCATTTATATTTCCAGATGCTAGACTAAAATAGGCAGATACGTGAATTAAGAGACAAAGCTGGAGTCTAAACATTCATACACAGAGAACTGGGATGCTGAGACTTGGCAAGCCTAGGTTATACTGAATACATTCAAGGTGCCTGCTCCATTTGTATGCAACTAGAAGGACCCGTGGGACCTTCACTGGCACTAATTACATGACAAAATATAAGATCAAAGACATGAATCATTGCCAAAGTTGTCAAACGCTTCAGGATTGACCTTTCTGATCCTAAATTGAATGGGAGCATTAATAAGGTATGAGTTCAGTAAATGCAGCAGCAAGGACTCAGTTTGAAAACAGCAATATAGCATACAATATTTCTGCAGTAAGTATGTGTAGCAAAAAATATTGGAGTGTTCACAGAGCTGTCTTAGCAGTTTTGAAAATGTAAAAGTTATGTCTATGCTGCTTTGATTTCATTTACTGTATTCCTATGCAGATAAAATGGCATAACTATATTCATTATTAAAGAGCTGGAGAAGCTTTTATTACTATCTCATTTAGAACTCAGAGATAAAATTTCAAAGTCCTATTTCAAGCAAATGTGGTGTATTTTAGACTGATCAAAACCTCCAAGATGCTTCACAAGATGAACTTGTATGGTATAAAAGCTGCACTGATAGCACAGTGCAGAACTTTTTTTTGAATGCTGCCATTTCTTGACTGGAAGTGATCAAATGGCATCTTCCATTCATTGACTAGAACAGGAAGTGAAAGCACTAGAGACCATTGAAACTGCCAAACTCCCCAAAATCTGTATATAAGAATGGGATGGGATAAGATGGGATAAGTGGGATATATTAAATACCAGTTGAGACAGCTAACACTACTGTATATCTTAGTTTAATAAAAAAGGCCATAGTCAATTAAGGTCTCTCTCTAAGTACCTATCAAAATCCTGATATTCCTAATTGCTGTGCCTGATTCAGCTTTAACCAAGAGATAAAATCTTGGTCATTGATCATGCCTACCTGAACAGCATGAATTTCAGGAACAGAGTATGTCCTTTAAATGTAACAACAACAGAATCAGTCACCTTAGTCTTTCAATCAGTGAAATTAGCTTTGCAAAAGGCCCAGTGTCTCTTTCTGGAAGATGAAATTGAGAGGTTCAGAGGCAACAGTGAGGGGAGTCCATGATGAATAGGAAAAAAAGGGATGGTGAAATGGGTGAAATGGGAGCAAGCACAGGACATCAGAGAAAAGTGAAGCTGCATTCCAAATCTGTTGTGTCCAAGTTAAATTGCCTGGAGATAGAGATCTCATGAAATGCATCCTTGGCTGCAACACTATTTGGCTTTTTGTTACAAACCAGCATTGCCAAGAGACATTAAGCAGTGATATTTGAAAACACTTTGCAGGTGCCAGGCTGTACTTTCCTCTGTGTTAATGAGAATTTGATCATCTACTGTAGATATAACATACAGAGGAGGAGGAGCAGAGTCTATGAATCAGCCATTTTTGTACCAAGGGTGGATCACTGGCAAAATAACAAGAGGATGTCTCTGCATCTTAAAAACAAAAAAAAAGTTAATCACTGAACATTGTGCCAGTCCATTAAAAACTGGTACTTGTACAATCTTATTGAGACATCTGGTCACTTTACCTTGGCCATTGATGAGAAAATAGAGAGTCAGACCTGGAATCTGGACAAATCAGAGATCAATTATTTCTACTGTTTAGTTGTTTCCTTATCAGACAACTATCTGGTTGATAGATAATCTAAATATATGTTAGAATAGAAGCCATAGCTACATTAATTTATTTCTCTCTTAGTATTTTTTTCTTAATTCATTTTTTTTACCGTTCTGCATGGGAGTAAAACAATGTTCAGTTCATTTCCAGAACCAAAAGGGCTCTGTCTTTCCCTTGGGTTATTCCGCCTCCTTTCCTTTCCTCATGCTTGTTTTTACCCCTCCATTCGCCTACAGCACACACACAAACCCTTTATGTTTGTGAGCTGCACATTAACCCAAAAGGTTAATGAGCATAGGGCTCAGGTGCAGTCCATACTCTTGCAGCATTACTAATGCTGTGGTCATGGGTTTGGAATGGCATTCTGGAAAATTAGTTCTTTTGTGATCTCTGCGCTGAGAGCAACTCTGCTGTTTTCTCTGCTCCCTAACTGCATTTCTATGCTTTGCTTTCTGTCTCTATGAGAATATGATTTTGCCCATTCCATCACCCGTTCCCTGCAAGCACAACAAAATTATTTGTCAGATCAACACCAACTGCAATATGGTGAATATGTCACTGCCAACAAACATTCTTAAATATTCTTGTGCATATAAGTTCAGAAGAAGGGCTGATGGAAAAGTGGAAGGTAAAAGCTTTGAATAGGAAAAGGTCTCCACCGAGTTGGAGACTTGGATGAACAAAGCCCCTGGAAGTACATAACAACAATTCAATCATCTTCCTTCTGAGACTGGATATCAAAGTAGACATCAAGAATATTTATATATATCTCTATTAAAAAGTTGCCAAATACTTAACCATTATATCCCCAAGAAAATCTCCTTATGGAAAGAAGAACATCCATCTTCTTTTTTAAGTATGTCTTCAACTCAGATGTAAAGGATTATCCAGGGCAGTCTGGTGAGGTCAAGTCAAACCTGCAGGCTGGGTTTCTGGATTGACTGAGTACTTGGCCAAACATGGACATGGCTGCAATGCTTACTGTGTGGCTGTAAGCTGAGGCCTCCCTTCAGCTCCCTTCAGCTCCCTGCAAGCCAGGTCTTGGCAGCCAACTGAACTCCACTGGTGAAGAAGGTGTTCAAGCCCCTGGCAGGAGGTTTGGGAAGACAGTGATTTAAAGCCACAAATTTTAAGTACCGGTGATGATGATGACCATCTTCTGTATTGTGCTTAATGAAGCCCCAAATTTACAATAGACTAACATCAATTCATTAATAAAAAAGTTCAATACAAGTATATATGTCCTTTATAATCAATTATTTATCCAGATGATCTTGAAACATCTTAAATGGAATTTATCTCAAGAAAGCATGGGAGCATGGTAGGGAATTCAAAGTATGAGTTTTGTATGTCAGTCCTTCTAGGCAGGAACAACTCCCAGAACAGCAAGTCCTAAGAGCTATGAGAAGAGTGATCAGAAAGTCTTGAGTGTAATGTGTAGAGTTCACATAAGGTGAAGAAAATTTCAGGCGTCTATATCCACACAACACATATATTTATTTTCTATTGATGCCTGGAGGTAAATGCATATTTAACACATAATTATCATACCTAGATGGTGTTTATATCTTCCTGTGAGCTCAGTGCCATTTTCTGAAATCCAGGGCCACACCCTAATTTAAATTATCTGCTCATTTGTGAGAGGGAGAATCACACCCTCTCAGGACAAAAAAGGATACATGACACAGTAGGACCACTGGGTCACAGACATTTGGGAAGCAGCAGCCTTCCAGGACAACTAAATGTACAGTGACTGATGCATCCAAATACACAAAAGTCTGGAAATGATGGGTACAGTGGCTTTTTTGAAACATGCATTTTTTTTAAAAGCATCTATTGCTTTAGAAACACATGAGGGACAAGAAGCTGTAATTTATGTAACTACACTGCCTCAAGCTTAGCATTGTGACAGCAGCTGTGGCCTTGGTACCTCAGGACCTTGTGACAGAGTGAGAAAGGAGAGATTCCCACAGTTCCTGTGGGCAAAATACTTCCTTTTGACTTCTGCTCACAGGAGCAGAATTTGGCCTTAAGCGTAATCACCTAGAGGCGCTTCAGAAAATAAATGTGTATGCGCTTCCTCTGAGCGATTTGTCTGCAAATGTGTCAGTTGCTCAGCTTTAAAGCTTTGGTGAATGTAGAGACATATAAGTACTTCAAGACATCAGAGGGAAAGAGATTAGGAATAAACAAAAATGAATGGTGACTAGTACTGTGCAAAAGTACAAGTGTACTGTGTACTGATAGGAACTCCTTTGTTGGAGAAATAAGGCAGCCCGCTGTCTTGCACAGCATGGTGAACATCATCTAGGAGGGGACATGAACATGATGACTCTGAATCCGTGGAGGCTTGCAGTCAAGAAAATGAGGCATGAAAAGTAAGCAGTTCAAGAAGCTTTAACAAGAAGCTTCATTATATGAATATTTTTAATATTCAGTTTCCTTAAAATAAAAGAGTAAGCAATGTACAATACATATAATCATAAAGAGCCAACAAAAGCTGTTATAAAAATTCATACCTTAATTATAAAAGCTAGCAGTTTCTATGCTAGATCAGGATATATAGCAAAAATATTTTTTCTTAAATTATGTTATTTCAGTCCTTGAAAAACTGTAAAGGGCTTTGTAAATTGACTTGAAAATTGATGGGTCTCATCTGGCTTAGCCTAGGGGAGAGAGACTTTTACAGTATATGTCCCTTTTCCATGAAAACCTTATATCTGAGTCCTTATCTAGAGTAGATACTGGATCAAGTGATACTGCAATATTGCAGTCCAAAAACAAATCCATACCTTCTGACTATTGTCCTTACTAGAATCCAGAGATCTTTCTCAAAGTAACATGTTTCGGCTGATGTCTTTTTCCGCTGACCCTAGCGGTTCTGTCTGAAAAAAGTCAGAAATCTTCTGATCCAAGATGTGAAGACATCCAGCTTAGTATATTCACACAAAGCTTTATCACTTTGCCAAGGGAAGGCTTACCAGCTCGTGTCTATTTAGAACCCTGTAGTCTACTGCCTTCTGCTTGTGTGCTGTTTGGCACATTATTACGAGCTTGAGCATAAGTAGTATCCAAACCTTACTAATAAGCTGTAGTGGCTTAGATTCACCAAACCCTCTATTGTACCCAAACCTTACGGCTTCTTCTGCTCTTCCACACTAAATCAAGCTTCATCATAAATTTATCCAAATGGATCTGTTTTTCATTTATTTATGTATTTATTTGGTTAATTGTTTGTTTATTTTACCTACCCTTTTGTGTAAATATTTAAAGATTTTTCTTTGTTTAGTCTCCATGCATTGCTCAGTCCCTCTGGCTTCTTGGACTCCAATGCTGAGGGTAAATTTGCTTAATACATGACCTCTTTCACAGAACTGAATCTATGCTGAATAAAGAGCTCCTCTTGTAAAGGGACATAGTAGCAACTAACTGTAACTCACAGCTAGACAAGGTAGCTTTTCTAAAATAAACTGGTCCTTAAGTGCAGTTGTAGACAAAGAAACAGAGTTACTGAATCAGAATATCATCTCAACAAAGTCTTTGTCAGTTAGAGCACAGAAGTGACCATCTTTCTTCATGAAATCTTTAAAGCATTTGTCAGTGTCTCTCTGCTTCTAATAGACTCCATCTCAATGAGCAGAATCCTGTATTATTTCTTTCCTTGCCCTTTCCTCAAACAAGCATCATTTCTTTTATGTCTGCAGAAAAGTAAGAGAGAAATCATTGTTAAATGTTAATGTCTGGTGAAGGATATTCCACCATCCTTTCCAGTGAATATCCCCCCTCAGGAACAAAGCCTTTTCCAGCTCTGAAGAGTCATTATTACTGTACTCCAAACAATGGAAATACCCCTAACTTCTTGCCTCTCCAGGGATTAATGTATTCTTCCTCTGAGAACACCATACTTGCAAGTGAAGGGACTGACATCTGAGCAGTGAACATGAAAATATCACAAAAATTCATTCATTCTCCAAAGAGCAATCCAGACTTCAAATCAGACTGACACAGAAAGTGATTCAAGATCTCTAGATATTTTCCACTTTAAGTAATTGGTGGAGAAGAGGGTGTGAAGAATGATTAGGCCTTGACCTGTTTTCCTTTGTACTTTTCTGCTTGATGACCCAAGCCAACCCCTGTATTGATCCTAAGGAAAATAACGCTGTGTCTGAAATGGACTTGAGAAAGAGAAATAAGGCAATATAATTACTAAAGGTCTGTGTGGGTTTACACAAAACAAATACTGTCAACCTAACTTAATATTTTTTATGACATTATGGATTTTGTTGGTAAAGGTATTTCTATTGATGTAACACTCTTACATTTCTGCAAAGGATTAGATAAAGAAACAGGACATTTCAAAAACAAACTGGAATACTTTAAATTATCTCAACTGAAGGCTGAAGTCCTCAAACAAGGTAGCAAACCAGCAAAACACACAATTTGTCTTTTATTATGGTAAGGCATAGCATCATCAAGAGAAACAATTATATGACAACAGCAAATTCCCTTTCCTGGGAAGTGGTGGCAAGAGGTTTCGCAGTTGAACCTTTAGGCTGGACAGCCTAACAGAGAGATATCTTTGTTTTCAGCTTCATGCATCAGCATTTCTGCTGAAATGATTAATAAGAAACATAGAAGAATCTGGGAAGAGTTAATGAGATTTTATATCTTAAATGAAAATTGAGTAGTATCGGCCTATGTATTCACTGACCTTTCAGCATATGATCTAGGCTAGTCCTATTTAGCATGTTATACACATTGCTGCAGTTCACTAAAAGATTTCGTTGCACGTACGCTATTTCACACGTATTCTACCACCTATACACTGAAACTGAAGATTAACCTCCAAATCTTACTGAGATACAAAATTAACTGCTAACATGGTTTCCATTTCTCCTACTGCTCCTCTGGGCATGTAGGTAATGTAGTAGCTTCTTCTGTGCCATCAGAAAAAAAGTCACCAAAAAAGTCCTTGCTCAAGAATAATACGTTTCATAACTTAAATTGCTAATTTCAAAGTACAGAAGGATCTGTTGTACTTTCATGGTTAGAGCCTATGCTCAAACTATACAGCCAAGAAGTTGCTGATGTCCAGCACCAGTATTCACAGTATTTTCAGTATTTCATACAATTCTGCATCCTATTAGACACTATAAGTTCATGTAGCATCTTTTTTATGCAACAGGTCAGCTGTACAGGCTAGGAGTAAAGAAAGAAATACAAGAAACATATTGCACTGAACATTTGCAGTGCAGAGCTAGATAATACTTTGACTTATTTGTCCAGGACCATATTCACATGAAAATTAATATGTTTGGCTAGCTTTTTGGATAACACAGTGTCAAATAGGTTCAATAATAATAGATCAAGAGTATTCTTCCCCACTCTGATGATATACCTAAATAATTTGACTTTATATAGCTACAGGCAGCTGCTTCCTTACCACAGGGAAAAGAAAATAAACTCTTAAACACAGCAGGAAAGATGAGATTTAGTGGCACTCATATGCAAATTCAAACACATGTTTAAATCTTTGCAGAGCTGAGGCCTAGGGTGGTGTTTTCAGTTTATTTCAGAGATGAGCAGTCATCTTGTTGGAGAGATATGGGATAATGGAAATGCATCATGCCATCTGTTGGCAAACCGCAGTGCTGCAGCCGGAAGCTTTGCAAAACCACCTGAAGCTGTCACCACTGCCACCAAGCAAATTAGAAAAAATCATAGGGAGTCCTCAAAAACAAACATGCATATAAGAGACCAGTTGGCAGAAAATCTAAATTTGGTTTTCTCTTTATTTGCTCACATCTGCTAACTGTAAGCATTGCAATTTGATTACACAGCCAAATTACCATTTCCTTATACAGCCGCTGTTGCGAGATTAGTTTTGTCAAAGTGTGAGCTTTCCTGCATCTCTGCAGATACACTAGGATAGAATGAATGGGCATAAGCATGTATTTTTATGTAGCTTCTTATGATCTCGCAGTAAAGACGTTCTTAAAACTATATAAATTACTATTTTTATATTTAGACATTAAAAATAACTTACATGAATAGAAATGAATGTAACAATTCCTGTCATTATATCTGAGGAAAATGCTGATAAGTAATAAATTCATAAATGAAGCCTGTTTCTGAGGATGCTATAAGAAATTGTGCAAAAAAGCTTTTATATGTTTTTAGGAGCTGAAGACATGCATAGAAGACTGCCATGGATAATTCATTTCACATAATGTTTGTTCTTTTATTTTGTGGGACTGGAAACTCAAGTCATGCCATCTAGTTTGTGGATAGCTGAAATATTTACTCATAAAAAGAAGTGTATCACTTTCCAGGTGGCCACTTTACTTTTGATATCTTCCCCAGCATTTTGGCTCCCCTTCGGCCTGCAATCTTGAATTGCCTAGACAGCTCTGTCTAATGTCTGTGAGGGCTCTTAAAGTAAACTTTCCTCTGAGCTCACAAAGCATCTCAGTCTTACATGTGGTCTCTGAGACTGTCACAAAAAACCACTTGATGCTTTAAAGTGTGACTTGAAAATTCAGTCAGTAAAGTCACAGTCCTATTGCAAGTAGTAAAAGATCACCAGGCACTTTCTCAGCAAAAAAAACACAACAAAACCCCCAAAACCCTGCTTCTTTCCCACTTGAGCTTTTGTAAGAGTGTCCTGCATATGCCATCACAGATCATGATGGACAGTCTTCCTGAACCCCCCAGCTTAATACATAACACCTTCATCTGGCTGTCAGGTACATCACAATTTTCTCCTGCTTTTGGAAGGATGGCCTTGTGGGAGTTTTAGTGGGTGTAGATGGAAATGGATAAACAGTGTGCTTCACTACAGGATGGAGTTGGCTGAGTTTGCCATCTCATGTCGAGGAAATCTCAGGATAGGGAGTTGAAAGGCCACAGAAAGTCCCTGTCTTCCTGGAGTTGAGGGTTTGGCCTCACCAGCTGCTCTCATCCATCTTGAGCTGTCGGTAAACTGCACATAACACATGCAGCTGTGTCTGCACTTAGACATCACATATTTCTGCTCTCATTTCCTGAGTAAATATTTAAATTGTTAAGCTGTAATATGGGAGGAGCACAACATCCACTCCTTCCTCCTATGATTCTGAAGATAGAAATTATCTCTATTCACTGCAAAAATAATGAGACAATTACCCACTTTCACTAGGAAGTCTGAAGCTGTGGTTCCCAAATGGGTGGAGGTGGTTCTTCAAATCCCCTAGAGCCCTGCCCAAGTCCAGCTTGACATCTTGCTCCTGTCAACATCTTCATAGTGTCTAAGTTCATTTGCACCACTTTTGAGCCCTGTACCATTTTCATCCTATGCAGAGCAACTGACTTTTCTCATACCCATTACAGAGAGTCTCAGTGTGCAGAACACAGAGCATGATTCCACGGGTGGGACCAGCAACCTAAATTTTTTTCTAAATATTTTACTGGTCTCAAAGTCTCTAGGACTGCTTACATTTTCTTGCTACAGTTATGTTCAGGGAACTTCATGTTTCAGGACGCTTAAGTGGTGAGATTGAGCACATGTTCCTGACATAATCTGCCCTCTGGGCTTGTGCTTTCCTTCTGTGCAAATGAGAATGAGATGAGATGAGGAAGAGCTGCTGCTTTTGTAGACATTTATTGGTATAGATTTGGGGTGGAGCCAGCATTTATATCTGGAGCCTGGAAATTGAAAGTACTCTTGAGGTCTATAATATATTTGTAGTCAGAAATATCTTCTCTGAATGGGAAATAGGATCCCCTAAGAAGACTAATGAAAAGTATATAAAACATATAGTCTCTTAATCTCTTCCTGTGCCATAAGAAAGAGTAAACAAATCTTTTTACCTCAAAGGGAGCTAAAACAGTCTTTATAGACAAGAAAATGCAGCCAAGGTGTACATGGTGTTAGGTGTGCTCCTTCTTGAAAATTTACAACTGAACTATTCTTCTGTTTCTAGCAAGAATATTTTCTCTTTTTGCAATATGGTAGATTTCTTTTGGAGACATAAAAGAAGTCCCAGATACTTACAGCTAGTTTTCTTATAACATCTGCCTCTGCTTTGAAATACCTTGCCTTTATATTTCAGGAACAGGTCTGAAAATCCTTGGGTTGTATGAGAAGTAATAGCCATGACAGCACTAGTAACAATTCCATCTGCCACAAGCAAATTGATAAATAAACAATGCAGTTAATACAAATACTTCAGTAATATCTGTCCAGTGGATAGAATTTGGCTGTCTGCTGGATGTCCACAAAGCTTCTCTTTCATTTCATCTCCTTCACTACGTCTCCCCAGCAACATAAAGAGAGAAATAAGATGAAAATCTTGTGGGTCAAGGTAAAGACTAGGATATTACTTGGCAGTTATCACCATCTCAGCTTGGGGGAGATTAATTTAAATTATTGCCAATTAAAAGCAGAGTAGAATACCAAGCAACAAAGTCAAAATTAGAAGCTCACCTTCCCACAATCATCCCTTCTTCCCATACTCCATGTCACTTCTTCCTTCCTGACTTCTCTACCTCCTCCCATTTGAGCAGAGCAGGAAAATGGGCCAGTCCATAATTGTTTCCTCTTCCTCTTCTCACTTTGAGGTTGCTCCAACAAGGCATCCTTCCCAGGGACTGCAGTACTCCACATACTGCTTCAGTGTGGGTCCTTTCCACTGGGTACAGTCTGTCAGGGAGAGACTGAGCTATTGGAGGTCCTTCCACCGGGTTTATTTCTTCATGAACTGTTCGAAAATGGGTCTTTCTCCCTGATTGCAGTCCTTAGGAACTTTTCCAGTGTGGGCTCTCTCTGTGGGTTACAGTCCTTCAGGACCATACTGCTCTTGCATGGGTCTTTCACCAGCTGCAAGATCATCAGGAGAATTTCTCCTGTATGGGTTTCTCTCTGTGGGCTGCAGCTCCTGCCAGGAGCCTGCTCCAGTGTGGGGTCTCCAAAGCCTTCCTTCAGCATATATCCACTTGCTATGGCACAGGGTGCTCTATGGGCTGAGCTGTGGTTATATATTCCAATGGGAACCTCAGTGAGCTGCAAGGAGACAGCCTGTATATCCATGGTCTTCACCGTGGTCTGCAGGGGAATCTCTGCTCCTACACCTGTAACATCTCCTCCTTGCCCCCTCACTTGACATCTGCAGGGCTGTTTCTATTACATTTTTCTTGCTCCCCTCTCACAGTGCCTGCTCAGAATTTTGCCCTTTCTTAAAGCTTCCTCCCCAGAGGTTGCCACCATGTTATCTCAGGGGCTCAGCTGTGTTCTGTGGTGGCTCTGTTGGAGTGGCTGGAACCTGCTGTTTCTATCACAGGACAGTCCCAATCTTCTGCCCAGAAGCCCTCTCTCTAGCCCCCTGTACCCAACACCTGGACACCTCCACCCAATAGAATCCAAATGGTCACTGATACAGTCCAAAATCCTACCATACCAGCACCTCTGTTAATTTGCCTCAGCACCAGCAGTCCCACAAAGACCTGGCATCCTCCCTGTGTTTGCTCAGAAAATGAAGGAAGGATTATGAGCAGCTTATTCACACAAATTCTGTATTCCCAAAGTCAATTTGAAAACTAGCATGTCGAAATAGCAGGCTGAGATGACAATTTGGCATTTGCAAGTTATTGCTTGCACTTAACGGGACTGGGATCAGTTTGAGTTATTTATCACTCCTTTACCTCAGAATGTACAAGGCCACTGTAACACATACGGTAGAATTTGTTGCGATTCTAAAGGACTAATATTTTCTTCTCTTGATATATCTGTCTCAGTGTCAACTCTACTTATCAACTAAAATGGCAGCAGACAGTTAGGTAGGTGTTGCTTTGGGTTTGAAACACTGTGAGGCTGGATTTGTCGTAGGGATGTGCTATAATCTCTGCTTTCCTCAGCTAACTTCTTACCTAACTACAGACAGTCATATATTCAGTTAAGTAGGGCATTTTTTTCAGCCTGAGCTGTGTTATCTAATACATCAGCTGTCACTTTCCTGGATATTTAATCTTTCAAAAGGCTACATGTATAGGTGAAATATATGTATGTTCACAAGGCTTTATGTGTGACACGTCTTGTACACTACAAGCTATCATCACCATAAACTGTACAGCTGCAAGGTATGCAGCTAGCATCCTACAAAGACAAATATGATGTTATATATAGCATTTATGGTTTACATTATCTTAAGCAGAGTTTTCTTTTATTCCACTGAAAAGAAACAAGAGCAATGTGAAGCTCACAGTGATTAAATTACTGTCAGTCTGTAATAAATAGAAAGTTTAGAGATTAGACTAGTACCTGGCTGAAAGGTGAGTATGACATATGTTTCTACCTACTTTTGAATGAATAGTTTAGAACTGCACAAAGAGCAAACAAAATTAATGGCTTATTTTATAAAAATATTTTTAAAAAAGAAAGGAAGTCTTTACAATGACTGCCAACAGATTAGTGTTTCAACACTGTGTATTGTTAACATTTTAAATCTCTTTTCATCATGCTTTGGTTTGCACCTGGGTCAAGATCCTGCACATCCTTGAAATCTTCAGTCCCTCTTCTTTACTGATATATTTCTTTACAGCTGCAGTACTCTGTGAGAGATATCCCTTTTAAATTTAGTGTCATTTATGACAATATACACATTATCCAAAGAATTAATGATTATTATAGTAATAATTAGAAATTATATATATATAATATATATTTATATATATTTTATATATATATATATAAAATAAGGAATTATACCTTATTCACAGAGTTAATTGTAACAGTATAACTAAGCCTATGTGTTTTTCTGACTAGGTTTAATGAAGAAGACACGCACATACACCTCTCTTTGGAGTATTTAGCCTCTTCTGAACATAAGAGAGGTCATTGATCAGGGAGGGGGAAGTACTAAATCAACATGCTAGATGAAATGTCTTTGTATTCCTCCTTCATCACTTACTCCCTCGTATTACATAAGTACAGAAAGAAATGATAAACCCCCCTCAGGTTTCTCCCTGAGCCTTTCTGTCTTATCATTTGTATATTCTGGCATTATCATAAAGTGATAAATGACTGCTGCAGCATTGAATTTATATTGTCATTTTAGTTGCTTGAAAGTGAGCTTCCATATAATACCTTCATAAAGACTATCAATGTAAGAAATACAAACACTGCTGCTGCTCAGGGGGGAAGCTGAAGTCCCCTGGTCCTGGTTTAAATTATACCTAGCATTTTAAAAGAGATGAGCTCACACCTAAAACCAAGGGGGAAGAAGACCAATGAAGCCTTCAGAAACATGCCCTGTTGGCAAACCCCTGGCTTGCACTGTGGAGACAGCTGCTCTCCAGCCCTCCTGGCAGAATTGTCCTGGGAAGTGCTTCAGTACAGATGGGAAGGAGGGAGCAAAAAACCACAAAACCACTAAAAAATCAGCACTGACAACACACAAGAAGACTGCATTCATGTTAAAAGTGAGATGCATAAATGCAATAAGCTATGCATTAGGCAAGGGCCTGCATTTTTATTGAAGATAAATTACACAAATAGCAAAAAATATTCTCTAGTTCCATACTTTATCATGATAATTCTCAAATTAAACTTCACATATGTTTTCTTAGGACTAATATAACTCTCTTACCCCATATTCAACCTGGAAAAAAAAAAAAAAAAAGTAGTACAAAACTAAATGTGGAAGTATAAATGTTTGCCCTGCGTGTACAAAGCATAAATGTGTTTCATTAAAATGCATAATCTTATTGTTATTCTTTTGGGAGAGTTGGTTCAATATATATACACTACATATAGATGGAGATATACTTTCTATGCTCCTTTCTCGATAGAATCAGATGGTCTTTCCTACCTTCATTCTCATCTCTCAATCTCAGCTTCTCCATAAAATAAAGTTGTGACACGGTTTCCTCGTGTTTGGCAGCAGCAGCAGCTTGAGGGATCGTTGCACAATAAACCAGCTACCATGACTTACGTGGGCCTGCAATTAGACTTCAATAGAGAGGACATTGCTAGCTTGGGTAAGAATCAATCTTAACAGTGTAGAGCAAAAAAACCTACATTTCATGTTTAGTTTCACCAAGCTCTTCCCCTCTGTGGGTAGCCTTTCTTAACACCTACCTCGTGAAAGGCTGGATTAAACATCCTAGCACTGTATTGTATTACCTTGTTGCCACACTTTCAAAGGTTTTCCAGATCAAAATTTTATTTATCGTCTTGCCCCCACTGCAGTGTACCTAAAGAGCAAATGTAGAAAATAAGAAGCATGCATATTTCCCTTAGCTAATCCTCAGTGTTTCACTAAAGATTTTTCTTAAATTCTTTCAACTTATTTATCACAGTCAGTGCACTGGAGCAAGTCCTGCTGAAACTTGCTTCCCCAGCTAAGCTGATTTTTCTACAGGGATACCAGCTGATGCGTTTTTGAAGGTCCAGACACATTTCTCCCTTTAAGTTTTGGGCAGGGAGGAATGTCCTTTCCTGCCTGTGTGAATGCTTTGCCATGTATCCCCTAACACTTTCTGACAATGTGACATGGATGACACAGGGCAGATAAATCAGTCCGAGGTCCTTCCCAGAGGGGTCTGACATCAAGTGCAGGCAGGGCCTGTGGGGTGTGTAGGTTGCTGTGTTACAGCCACCCTAGGGTGGTCAGTCATGTGGAGGCATGGAGCACACAGCAAGGAGCATTTGGTACACTTTACTGTCCTCTGGCCCACGTTTCAGTGACCAGGACAAAAATAGTGCCGGTCCCTTTGTGTCAGTATGCATCCCTGTGAAACTTGCTAACATCTTGTCTGCCTGGCTTGACATACTTTCATCTTTATCAGCATCTTGGTTACTTGATAGCTGTGTATAATTTCACACAAGCATATTTCATATAAAGCTACATCTATACAAGCACACATTGAGTCACAGCTGGTTGGAGGGGCTTAGCTGAAGTTTTTCTGTACCCCTGTGAAAGAAGTACAAGGATGGCTAACAAGAGACCAGAAAAACAGAAAAAAAAAGAAAAGCAGGAGGCAGTCACCTGGTCATTTCACAGCCCAAAGGCTTCACCTTTCAGAGGAAATGATTGAAGAAAACTTTGCAAAGGAAAGCTCAGAGAATTTCATGTCCCCTTTGGCTCATTCCCTATGAATATCTATGCAGGAGATAACATTTGGCACTTAAAAACTAAGTAAATGGGAAGAGCTTAAGTGATTGCTTTTCTCTTTGAGCTAATGTCAGGCTGTTCTTATTAACAACGTAAAATGGGTTCCGTGATATGAATGTACAAACTGTAATCAAGTCCATTGATCTCTGCAGCTACCCAGAGGTAAAACAAGCGGAAAACAACTCTTTATTCCAAGTAGAATTTAGCAAATGATATGTCTCAGCAGCTCGTATTTGGATTTAGGATGCAGAGAGCGTCTGGTAACAGATATATTTTTCTTTATCCTATCCATAGTTGGAATTGTTCAAAGGAAGGATATGCTACCTCAGTAATTCCTGAATGTCAAAAAAGAGCATAAATCTAAAATTAAAAAGTATTTCGGCTCTTTTGAATTTCAAAAAAGGTGAACAGCATCCTGGAATAACTGCCATGTAAACATATGAATGAGAAATATTACTGTTTTCCAGTGAAAACTGTTTCTGGTAAGCAGACACAGCTGCTTGCCTTTCCTGTTCTGTTTTCCTGCCCTATAAAAAAATTACTAAATTCAAGGAAGTCTGACCAATTTGGTGTTTTTTCTTTGTTAAGAAAACATCTTGAAAATGGTTTCAAACTATAATATTTAGAGTTTTCAGGTAATTAAGAATATTTTATGTCTTACTATTGAAATATTTTGGCTAGAACTCATCTGTTTCAAATTTTTTTTTATTTTTTTTATTTTGGGGTTTTTGGGTGTTTTGTACCCTAACATACCTTTTTCCAAATGTTCTGGCTTATTCTGAAGGTTGATGCTTCCCGCTGAACTTAGACAGGTCAGTAATCTTTATTTTGGTACAGCAGCAGCAGTTGTTTAGAAAAATACTTTCCCAGTTTGTCACTCTGATAGGCATTCCTGTTTCTTCCTCTGTAGCTATTCCTTCTTTTTGCTATTTTATATTTTAGTAATTCTGTTATCACCCCTATGTCTGAAGCAGGACTGTGAGTCATCTCTCTAAGGCTAGATTAACAAAAATACTTTTAATAGAGGAACAAACCCCTCATAACCATCTACAATTTTATAGCTCTGCTTCTCACTGTCTGAGGAACATTCATGCTGTCAATGATTTCAGGGTTCATAACCCTGGCCTGCTGGTCTTGAACAGTCTATCCACACTAGGATTTATAACCATCTTTGTAATGGCCCTTAAAAAATGTCAGCTAAATGTAACTGTGACTCACTCCATTTCTGTATTTTGGAGACCTGCAAAATTCAGTTATATATACTAGTTTCCACAATGAAAGAAGGATGTGTACTTCCATTTCATTCCATCCAGTCTCTAATACACAGGTATTCTGCTACAAACCTTTCTGTTGATGAAACAGGATATCATGTAGGAATGCTAGAAAGATATCTCTTTTGAAAATACCTCTGTAACACACTTTTTAGAAACTATATCTTCTGGGGAACATACATATTACCTAGATGCTAAGAAAAAATTAATAAACAAACCAACAATAACAACAGGTACAACAACAACAACAAAACCAAACAAAAAACCCCCAAACTGAAACAAAGAAAAAAATAAAAAACCCCAACAAAACAAAACAACAACAAAAAAAATAATCCAGCTCAGAAGGGACTCAGAATATGAAGATGGTCACTGACACTCTGTCCAAAGGGAATCTGGTGAGCATTTACGAGGGCATTTTAAAATGCAACCCAGTATCTTTTAGCAACAGATCCCTTTATTGCAAATGTGATAGTCAGACTTAAAGCCTAAAAAGCAGAATGCTGTTTTGGAGAACCAAAATGCTGTGTTCAATTGTCTGTTTACTAAAAGTATGCTCTAATTTTTTTTCCCCTTTTTGCTTATGGCTCAGTTAATTTTTGGATGATAAAACTGTTTAGACTTGTGAGACTTAACATCACTATTTTTCCACAGCATCTGTGGAAATATGTGTTGCAAAGAACACTTACGTAGGTTTTCTTGGATGAATACATGCCTAATTACTTAAAAACAGACGGTAAAGGTATTGTAGCTCTCAATCTTCAATATCAGCACAGACGTGCATTATTAGATTTGGTAAGACAGTTTTGCAAAAATTACTACACCATTTTAGCAGTTTCTCTCCTGTCTGGCAATGGTTTTGAGCATGATTTTTAAAGGCTAGCTAAATTAAGATACATTTATATATATTAATTCAATATATAGAAAGTTAAAAGGCACTGGAGAGATGAAAAATTCAATTTTATCTCAACAGATTGTTATTAACTATGCACTGGAGGTTGGTTTTACTGATTATCAATCACAGTTCAACAACATATTTTATTATAAATAATAATTATAATATCTAGGAAGCTAATGCCTTCTTTTGAGTCACTATAATGGACCATAATAGAAATGCTGAAAACACAGGCACCCTTAGAACATGACTATATTAACATTGAGAACTTCACACTGAAATGTACCTTAGAAGACGGGGAGCAATATGGCAGCATCTGAATGTCCTGAAAAGCAGAGGCTTGTGTTTGTGATTTGAGCATTCTGAATAATATCTCTAAATATGTTTCTCATGAAATATGTTAACATTAAATATGTTGTCTGGTGGCTTTTTCAGACCAAGGCGTTTAAGTGGCAGGCTCCTCTTGTGCACTGTTCCGCTGCAGCTGCCTCCTGCTGGCTTCAGCCCTGCGCACCCGCAGCCCTTCCCCTCCACGGTCCGCTAGAACAAGAGTGCACTTGGCAAACCTGCTGGCTATTTGGCAGCTCCCTTTGGATGATGGCTCTGAGTGTGAGAACCCCTTTGCTCTAACTTGCAAAGGGCCCAGTTTTGTCCTTGTGCCTTAATTTTCATATAATTGAGGTAGGGCAGAAGAGGTGAAGCGTCATGCAAAAAGTTCTCCTAAAGCTAGGAAAAGAGGACTGCATTTTGGTTCTTAGTCCAGATGAGTTTTTACAGGGCTTTTTTACTCTCTATTAGGAAGACTCATGAGATTTGCTCTGAAATCATATGCAAAGGTTATATGAAGATATTGGGGATAAAAGAATGCTGAAAAGTAATTAATATTCAGTATTGTAGAATGCAGACAGGCAAACAAATACTCTCTGGTTCTTGAGGGAAACTACTGCCTCACACAGAAACAATTTAATACAAAATGTCATGCATACTAATAGAAATGGCATCACCGGTTTTTAACAAATAAGAGGAGTAATTTAATTTATATGTGCCTTATAACTATGGAGTCAAAGTGTAATTTTTCTTTTTGTCTCTAAGGTCTCAGGTAGGTAAGTTCACATGCATCATAAGTGCTCAGTATCATTGCACAGAAGAGATTATTTCCTCTAAGCCTGTGGATTCTGCCTTTTATAGAAGAGTAACAGGAATCTGGTATGTCTACTTGTTCTCCTTTTAGTCTTGAAAACCAAACCAGAACTTCATTAAGTGCTATGACCCTGAGACCAAAAGACATAAATTTGAAACCTTCCCAGAGACCTCATTTTACACAAATCTCACATTTGCCCATCCCTTGAACTTCTTCACTCTGCCTGGTTGCTTTCAACACAAACATTTTCAGGACCTGTCTCTTTGAACTTTGCAAGCCCAAACAGTCTCAGTTTGCATGTGGTCATGCTGCTGAAGTTGAATTAAAACTCCTCAACAGAACAGAGCAAAAATCTTTAAGAGATTCTGATATTAGAAGCATGCTCAGAGCATGCATAAAAGGAAGAAAAGATTGACTTTCTTACACATGTAACCAGATGAGGAGTTATAATGTAACTATTATAACCATGAAGTTATAACCACTTCTCAGAAACCTGGATACTGAGGTTTAATATTCTGATAAATTGGACAAGGTTCAAGAGCATACCATTTTTGACCTAGTAGACTGTATGGGAACAAGTCTGAATGTGAGCTTGTGGGGAAAGGCTGAGGGAAGAAGAATTAAAAACTGAAATGGATGAATCTTTACTTCTCCATCAGAAATAATGCAAAATTCAAATTGTGCAAGAGACTTAATAGAAGAAAGAGTCTGATGGGATAAGCTAAAAATCACGATGCTCAACTGACAGCAGGGGATTTAGGTTCTAACATCTGCTCCCAAGATTCATTCTATTCCCTTTAATCTGGTGTATCACTTGAAAAAGACTGTCAGTTCTAGGAGCAGGAGTTGGCACATAGGACTTCCCTGCTTTCTGGCAGTTCTTCGTTCTTCATGACATTTTACTGTTTTTGATGTGACATATTACAAAACTTGTTCCTGTACAGTCAGCTTCATTCCCAAAACTTGATATGAAATAAGGAAAACCCATGCTTTTTATCTTTCATTTTCGTCACTTTTGACCAGATATTTTCCTTGGTATTTTTCAAATGGTATTGCATTTTTCACTGATGATTTCTGTCAGTGAGTCCTTGAGATCTTGAGCATATGGAGTTCTGGGGAAAAGGAAGTGGTGTGCTCTTGACCTGCACGCTGTTATTTTCTTCAAAAAGCTTTGAGATCTCGTTGTCTGCAGGTGTTTTCCTTTGGGAAATAAGAAGCTAATTCCTCCCAGTAGGTGGTGTGTTTCTCTGAATAGAGAGCATCAGTTTTATGAAATTAATTTTCTGAAAAACTATGGAAAATAAATCAATATTAATCAATCAAACTGAATCAGCTTTTACAAAGATGTCATACAGGGAATTATAGCACTACATATGGCCTGTCTTCACTTCCTTCAAAATAAGACAAACTTCTGTATTTTTTTAATATACATTTGTATATTTAAATTTCTGTAAATGCAACAAATTAAGCTCTGGGGACTTGATATTTATTGCCAGTATTGCAACAACATATGTTGAGTCCTTGCTTCTTTGTGATTTGAAATTAACACCGATGTGTTAAGCTGGTTTAATGGTAGCATATACTAACGAGAAAACAGTTTGCAATCTGCTGTCTGTTTGGTTATGAGGGCCAGGTTTTCAGAAATGGCCACTAATGCTGTAATCATATTTGTATATACATTTATTTCATATATAAAATTCACAGCTGTGTTTCCAAACAACCATTTAGAAATGCACATTACTGTGGATGCTTTTACATACTAAAGTGTATTTTGAGAATGAGGAAGGGTATGGAGAGGGAAAAGAAGTTTTTCTTGATCCCTATTACTGTTAATACAGGAATCAATGGGCATTTATTGAGGCAAGAGGGAAGAAAGTTTCATCACACTTAAAAAACACCAACTAACCAACAACAAAACCAACAAATTAGTGGATCTTCAGGCAATGCATTAACAGGCTGCAGATGTCCTGGCTGTATACTGCTGTGGATGTTAAGAATTTACAAAGGCCCATAAAGAGTAATTAATGGGAAAACAGTCTCTAAAAAAGATTTGCATTGAGTGTCAGAATAGTACAAAGCCCTGGAGACAGGATACTGAATGGAAAGATCTTTGGTCTGACTGTTATGTTTTTTTCTGAGCACAGATGTCTAGATACTTGCAAATTATGCACAAATATTGTGACTAAAAGTTGTATGGAATGTCTGTAAAAGAAAAAAGTTAATCACTCAAGGGTTTGAGATCTAAGTCCTAAAACTACTCTGGAGCATACTTTCCTTCCCAGCCCTACTCTCTCTTATAAATGGGGCATGAAATCCTGTTATTTATAATCCTTTTTTTTTCCTTTTTCCATTGCAATTCCCTCTCTTCATTTGTCTTTACTTTCCCACTGTTTCTTTGCAGTAATTTCTCAGATTGCAGTGCAATCACCATGCTATGTGATGAAGAAGGCCCTCAGACAGGAAGATGTACAGAGTAGACTCATGTGTAGACTACAGTACAGTCAGTCCCATCAGAAAAAAATCAAAAAGAACTGATTAAGTTAAAGTGATATTCATTTTAACTATTTATTTTATTTATTATGGAGCTTTGTGCCACTCCCCAAGAGTACTTTTAAAAATAAGTATTTAATTCTACTTAAATTTTAAAATACACAACATTGGTGTGAAGTATTGGCAATCTTTTCCAAAGAAATCCACAGAAAATTGTCTTTCTTATCCCTATTACATTCTTACTTTCATGAAAAATGAACACAGTTTTTGCTTCTGCCTGGATTTATTTTCATTGCAAGCACTTTTAATTCACAATTACAATTAACCCTAATGTGATTAATGCCAAAGCAGAACTGCAGCAGTGCTAAAGGGGATGGGTGTAAAACCTGGATGGTTGGAGTGAAGCTATTCTCTCATCCTGTGCTTCAAAAATAATAAAAGAAGGAAAGTGATGTAAATGGATGGCTACTACTGCCTGATAAGTAGCCAAGTGGTGAGTAGTGTATGATGTGCAGTTTACATCACAGGTTTTCAGGGTGGTGTAGGATTTCAGCTCTCCTGGTAAGGAAGGATGGAAAGTATAAGAAGGAACAATCTCCACTTCTATAGCCCTCAAACATTCTCTGAGGATGGGGTAGGGAGGAAGAGGAGCAGGTTTATGTTAAGCCTGAGAGCTGAAGAAGAAAAAATCTGTGTGTTTATTACTCTGGAACCTTGTACAGTGTAGTAATCTGAACATCTCAACCAAAAGCATTTATTAATTGGTATGAGACAGAAATGCAATGTAGAAACCTTGAGGCTTAGGCAACAGCTGGACATTAGAAGCACAAAACCTCATTGTACAGTACTTTACAATCATGTTCTTCTATTTTCCACATGATGCTGCAGAGTTGTTTGGTCTGTTTCAACGTTGGCTCAGAATTTTCTCAAGAGGCTGCAGCGGGCTCAATAACTGTGGTCACTTGGTCTATGCATGGAGGCAACATGGGCAGAGGCAGGCAATACTTCTAAATAACTGGTCTAGAGGTAAAAGATCTTTTGTTTCAACTTTCAGCATGGGAATAATGAAAGAGATTTGAGTTTTTGTGTTTATCTTCTATAATAGTTTCTTTTCTGACAGAGCTACTGGAAATCAAAGGTAGATAGATGGTTGTCATCATTCCTGCTTCAGTTCCAACACACTGAGTCATATATCATAGCTTGAAAGCTATTATCAAGTACCTTGATAAAGTCAATTTGGTGACAAGTTCTCAAATGATGGGAGAAAGGTCTCACTTTGTGTCTGAGTGCATGTGTGTATGCTTCTCACTCAATATGTGAGAGGCAGAAGAGGTGATTGAGAGAAATATGCATTTTAGAGAGGTGGTGGGGCTCTGAATAATTTGTTCGTGAGGAAAATGCTTTTGACATATGCAGGTTCTGAAAGAAAGGTACATGGTGCACATGGGGAAAATATAACAGAGGTAGACAATTTTTGTTAATTTCCTGGATAACTCATTTGTCAAGCAGATTTGTTCAACTGAAATTATTTGTTAATTGCCAGTTAGATAAATAAATGTGCTGGTTTTGGCTGGGCTAGAGTTAATTTTCTTTACAATGGCTGGTATAGGGCTGTGCTGTGGATTTGTGTTGAACACAGGGTTGATATCACAGAGATGTTTTTGTTGCTGCTGAGCAGAGCTTACACAGATCCAAGGCCTTTTCTGCTTTCCATACTGCCACGCTGGTGAGGAAACTGAGGGTGTGTGGGAGGCTGGGAGGAGACACAGCCAGGACAGGCGACCCAAACTGACCAAAGGGATATTCCAGACCACATGGCATCATGTTCAGTATGGAAAGTGGGGGAAGAAGGGGGAAGGGGGAAAGCAAGATGTTTGGAGTGATGGAGTTTGTCTTCTTGAGTCCCTGTTACATGTGATGGGGCTCAGCTCTCCTGGAGATGGCTGAACACCTGCCTGCCCATGGGGAGCAGTGAATTAATGCCTTGTTTTGCTTTGCTTCTGTGCATGGCTTTTCCCTATTAAACTGTCTTTATCTCAATTAATGAGTTTTCCAGCTTTTACCCTTCCAATTCTATCCCTGATTCTGCTGGTAGGGGGTAAGCAAGGGCCTGAAGGATCTTGGCTGATGGCCGGGGTTAAACCATGGCAACAAATAAAAAGTTCTGCATGAGACAGAAATTAGAAAAAACCATTTCTCTTTCTTTTTTAAGGGCAATGTCTATAATTTTCATAAAACACCAAAACCAAAATATTAATGTTGACAGAAATATTTTCAACTTAAAGACAGTTCTTTCAAATATGCTTTGATTTTTAAATATTGTTTTTAAAGAAAAAAAACTCCTAAACAATAAAATTTGAATCTCATTTATAAAAATTTTAGAGGTTATGTGGCAGATACAGGATAACACATAATAAAGGTTTCTGATATAATCCTGGTATGAGACTAATAATAATTTTATTCCTATTTGAAAGTTTACAAAAAATTACATTGTGAATAAAAAGCATAGTAAAAGGATTTTTTTTAAGCAGATCATTATTTGTTAGAAGTTGCAAGTATATAATCATAATTTGGAAGTCTTTGGTTTACATAAACTGTAGGAGATCACATGTTCACAGTGTTACATAAATTATTGATCTCCATACAGAGAGACAGAGAAACAAAATAAAATGGAACAAGAGAATTTGAGATACCAATTTAGTTTATGCATTTTACCCTTCATGGTAAATTTTATTCAAAGTGAATACAATGCAAATAAGGAAATTTTGTATATTTCTATTTATCAGAACATCTCAGTTTTCAAAGCTCTTTATTCTGCTAACTGAAGTTGATAAACTTCATCAGTTCTATAAAGATTATTTAATTAAGTTTTCCTTGTGGTAATGATAAATAAAAAGTCCTAAACAAATAAACAATATGAAAGTTAAGCATCATAAATATCTTTTCCCTTTGGTATTCTTTTGCTCTCTTTACTTATTAGATAGATGACTGGATTTATTTTTCTCAATGGAAGATGTTTTTCAAAACAATTTTGAGTTAGAGAATACTTTCTGGAGATTACAGTATGATTTTTAAAAACAGACAGAAGAAGTCTTAACAAAATGTATCTGGGCATCAAAATGATCAGAGATGATGAAAGAAAATTACACTGTTGTCAAAACACTATTCAGTATTTGACAGCATTCATTTTAATGGTAGAATAGAACAGCTTGTTTGACCAAAATCTACAGAAACTTTTTAGCTATTTGACACATTATTTTTTTTGCTACAAACCAGCTTTGAGTGAGCTGCCAATCATTTGTACCTTGTAAGAAGAAAGAAAATATCCTAGAGAACAGTGAAAGTCAGTGCTTCAAGTCTTTCAAACCAAACTCTTCAGAACACATTCATATGGGAAACCTGGTAGAGAGTTTCTTTATGTGCATAATTTGAATAAAGGAATTCTTAGCTTGCACATTCTGCTGGTTTTGGCTGGGATAGTGTTAATTTTTTTCCATAGTAACTAGTATTGGGGCCATGTTTTTGATGTGTGCTGAAAACAGGTTTGATAGCACAGGGATGTTTTTGCTAGCAATGAGTAGAACTCACACAGAGTCAAGGCCTTCTTGTGTCTCACCCCAGCCCACCAGTGAGGAAGCAGAGGGTGCACAAGAAGTTAGGAAGGAATACAGCTGGAACAGCTGGCCTCAATTCACCCAAGGGACATTCCATACCATATGGAATCACGTTCAGCATGCAGAGCTGGGGGAGGAAGAGGGAAGGGGAGATACCTGGAATGATGATGTTTGCCTTGCAAGTCACCATTACATGGGATGGAGCCCAGCTTTCCTGGAGATAGCTGAAGACCTGCCTGATGATAGGAAACCATGAATGAATTTGTTGTTTTGCTTTGCCTGTGTGTGCAGCTTTTGCTTTCCCTATTAAACTGTCTTTATCTCCATGCAGGAGTATTCTCACTTTTACTATTCTGGTTCTCCCCTCCACCCTGACACGGGGTAGTGAGTGAACGGATGTGTGGAGCTTAGTTGCCAGTTGGGGTTAAACCATGCCAGATGTTCTGTAACCCAACCACTTAGCAGGAGATTGACTCTATGAGAAGGTCTACTTGGTTTGACCTGTTAGGCTTCCCATGTTCTGCTGTGGAAAAAACAGGATGATTATTCATTTATTTCATAAATTCAGCCAGAAAAATTTATCCTTAGCACAGATACCACATAAGAGTACTGCAAATTTCTATAGGAACCTAGAATTCTCTAGGAATTCTCTAGGAATTTTCTTGGGAGTTTCCTCCACATCTTGATTTAGCAAAGTTTACTGCTTCTGTACCTCAGCTAGGTCAGTCATATCAAAGTAAGGAAAATCCTAAAGAAATGCAGAAAGTACTCAACAAGTACTTTTTTTTTTTCTTCACACCTTTGTTATTCAGCACTAACTATTCTTAGTAAAGTAACGTGCATGTGTGTCTGTGCAAGTAAATTTCCTTTGTGACAAAAGGATGTCATGATAGTGCTTTCAGAGGACAAGGTGGCAGCAGATGAGAGGAGCATAAGGTAATAATTAGAAAATTACAAGCAGCAGTGGTGATAAACAGTGGGCACAGCTGTCAAGTTACTATCAAGCCTTTTGCGAGCAGCAAGACAAAGGTGTGTTTCAACAAATTACTTGGTTATGAACATTTTAAATAAATGGAAAGAAAGAAATGTCACTTGGAGGAAGTACCACTTTTGAAGGACAGAAGAAATAGCATATGTTTGTGGAAAGAAGTCAAAACAGTCATAAATTAACAATCCCACAAGTCTATGCACCTACCCATCCATAGGTGTGGCTTCTGAGGACAACAGGCTGCAGGCATTTTGTCAGGCTGTCCAGAGACAGTGTAGGGTCTTCACACAATGCCCGTGGCAGGGCCGGATGGGAGCGGATCCAGCTGAAACTCCTGTCCTGGGCATTCCTGGAACTACAGTGTATTGTCTGCTGGGAAAGAGGAATGACTTTTGTAAAAGTCCCAGAGTGTTGCATGGGAGAACAAAACTGGGCTAACACTTATCTAAACATATCTAAAATATTCCAAGTAGCAGTAATTTTGGTAAATAAATATGATTACAGAAATGAAGACAGAATTTCCATTTAATTGGATAGTTTAACTCTTAAAATTTGTCTTTTAGCTAAAATTGCAAGATGTCCACATCTTCCTTTGAACAGGAATTCCGAAATACTGAATCCATTGATTTTGTATAATTTTGTATCACTTTATAAAATGAATCATAAAAAATATATTACATTAATTATAATTATGACATACATACTATATCATAAAAATAATAAGCATTTTACTGGAAAAACAGGAAAAACACTTTTTAATTGAAGGTAAAATGAAATACCAGACAGTGTCAAATAAATTATTTTTTAGAAACAGTGTTGACACAAATAAATTTTAAACAATAGAATATTATTGCTTCATTTAAACTAGTTTTCCCATTAGGAAATTTTATTTACATTTCTTTAAAAAAAATATATATATTTATTATTTTTTGCATGCAAAAAATAAATTTCACCTATTGGAGAATTTTCAATCAATTATTTAATTGAAAAAAAATCTTAAAATTTTTTTAAAATTCATATATCCTGAAGTTCTCAATATTTATTGTATGTGTGCTATTAGTGGCTGAGGTAAATTGGTTTTGAGCAGTTATTCTATAATAGCAAGGTTTCTATTAGCTCAAATACTAAAAAAATTAGAATAAATGAGATTTAATACTTTTGCATTAAACAGTGCATCAACAGTACAACACAGATCACAGTATCAACTATTCTTTTGCACATATTGGTGTAACCCTTCTTTATAGAGCTTTGGCTTGAAAAGTAGATTACTTGAGTTTTGCTGCTTTAAGCAAAGCATTTTTATGAACATTAATTTAGTAACTTCATTTAATTCTTTTCTTCCTCTTAATTTTGAACTTGCATAGAGAATACAAAGCTGTCACAATTTTATGCCAGGGGTTAAAGTGGAAGATTTCTTTTGCAGGTATGCCCTTTATAAGTTTGCAGTCTGTTGTTTTATTTTTATTTTAATATGTTTCAGAGTTCTCACAGCACACTCAGCTTAGGAAGATTTAACATTCTTAGAAACTACAAATTTTGTAAAGTGCTTCATTTTATGGCTTTCTATGACTTTAATGCGACTCCATCTTTACAGTACTAGTTATAGCATCTGAAATAGTAAGTGGATGTTATGGTCTGGTAACCATGATGGAGATGGAGATGATGGGGATGTCTTTTTCAGCAATGTGTAAGGTAGGATACAGTTTAATACTTTTAACAGAACAGATCAGGAATCATAAAATTGTGTGCTGTCTTCAATTATGAAATTGTGAAATGGTGCTAGTAAATTAAAATTCTAACCATATTATTTGTACCCCTTTTCAATTGACAAAATGGAATTAGAACACTTATATGAACAGGGAGGAGACAGGGAAGTCTTACAGCAATTCAAGTTGCTTTTGTGTGATTTCCCTGGTTGTGTGTGCTACTGTTCATTTTTGCACATCACCAAAAATGATACAGAAGCTTAGAATGGCTGATACACATTATTATTAAATAGGGGATGTGGGAAATTTTAACTATTGTTACTGTGACTTTTTTGCAGTATCTTTATTTCCTCTTTCCTACTGTCCATGTCATTAATTTTCTCTGAGAATTGTAATATTTCATGAATTTGCAGGAGTCGGTCTCCACTGAAGCAACTGCAATGGACACACATTAGATCCCCTGGAATGATAATTGCACATTTCTGATTGAAGCATATTTGGGTTGATGGTATTCAGAGTTGTGTTTGATATATTGATGAGACGGTCATAATTTGTTTCAACAGTGAACCCAGAAATATTTGCAAGATATCATCAAGATATCCATCAAAACATGCAACAAAAGTAACAGATGAGGTCTGAGTGGGATATTGTAAACAGAGGTGCACTTGGACAAGAGACAATATTTTGAGAACAAATGCAATAAATTCTCTTTCTTTATTTCTAAACCATGGAATTTCTTCCCTCCTCAAGCAGACATTAGGGAAGGGAAAAACATACTATCTGAATTTTCTGAAAGCAACCGAGAGTTAATCCTTGACATGCGCTATACAAAAGATGAGAAAATACTTGATACAGACTACACAGGTGCCTGATTGTACAGATTAGGTTTACACTCACTGATAGCACCCACCAACCTGCTAAGAGTTCATGACTTGCCCTGAAAAAATGGTGAAAGGAACCTTACTTATAATGCAGGTGCTTTTAGCAGGGGTGATGGGGCAAGTGGGGAACTCCACAAATATATCTTGTCTAAGAAAGGAAAAGCAATAATATGCTGGCTTCATAGGGCTGAAGAATTCATAGAAGAAAGGACAAGGAAAACTGGAGTAATTCTTGTTTTCAGACATTAGAACAATTTTAAAAGGTACTGAATATCAGGATGAAGGACATCATCCCAAAATACTGAAACTCCAAGGGCTAGACTCTGGGACAAATTCAGAGACTAAGAAACTCTCAAATTAGCTTGAAGAGTTATATCTTCTAATATGACTTCTGTAAAAGTATCCTGCACATTTTTCCTTTTTCTGCAATTACAAATTGGTACCTTCCTCTTTATACTTACAAATCCACTCGCTTTTAAGCATATGGTTTGCCAAATAAGACTGGACTCAGTAAAAGCTCAAAGCTCAGTGCTAAAGTCTTTTTTCTATTGAAACAAGACCTAAGTTACCAGCTGGATATCATACAAGATTCAACATTACATTTTTAAAACCACTTCTCTTTTCCAGTCAAATTTGTATTTATCAATGTGTATACATAATGAATGTTTTTTTTTCTTTGTCAGTTTTTGAAGTGCCATTATTCCCTGCTGTCTACATCAGGCACACTCTGCCTTTGAGAGTGACAGCTCTTGACACTGTACATTAGTTTCATTATTGACATAATGCTGAAGTAGCTTCTGAATAGAAAACTGCCAGCACAGTTTTATTTTTAAGTCTTCTGTGTCCTATTTTTCATATATATATGTATGAGAAAAAGCTAAAAGAAACAGAAGATACAGCCACTTTAGCGAAGAAAATAAACACCTTTCATCACGTTAAGACACGTCAAAGCCACTGCAAGTGCGGGGACTAAAACTCCATGTGAGGATATAAGACCTAACGTGTACAAAGACAAAATACAATGTTCCCAAAATAAAGCATTGTCTTAAAGCAACAATGGCAACAATACCAATTAAGCAGCAACTGAGCTCCTTTTGATACGAGTTGAATGCTGTACTACACATTGTGTGCTTGATCCCTTGAAGTACTGAGCAGCCCCATCTCCTGTTGATTGGTGCTCAGTATCTTACACGATCTGGCACTTGGGGAAGGTTTTCAAAGGCATCAATACCAGCTTGGTGCCTAACCGCAGCCGACTTCCAAAGGAAGGGATTTGGGCTTCTGACTGACAATTTGTGCCTTTGAAAACCTCTCTTCTGAGGTTAGACAGCTCTAAACACTAATGTATTTACAAAGGAAATTAATTCCTTTTCACTTCCTGTTAATTCTTAAACTTCAGTCCTGCTCAGAATAGTCCCTGCTGTAATGTGGAAGGGTACATGCTTTTTGGCAGTCAGCTTATGAAAAATGCTTGTTTTTCTTCTTGTTATTTACCATGCCATCTGGCATTATGTTTAAGATGGAAGTGAAATTAAAACCGACCTATTATTAAAAATTATCCCATCTTTGACCTTGAAATGCTCCATAGCTCCATGACCCCATTACCTGGAGTTTGCCATTGGATGTCTGACACTTTGGAAACCTGACTGAAGAATATCCATTGCAACTGAGTTTATGCCACATTTATTTTCATTCTTAAAGAGTGTGTTCTTTAATTAAAATTTGAAATTAGAAAAAATAGGGTATTTTAAATTTAGGTTTCTTTATCAGCTCATAGTAAGTTTTTTTCTTTAGAAAACAGAAAACTTCTTTACCTGTAGAGATACATATGCTAGAATTAAATTGTAGTGTCCTTGTAGTGTAATCACTGCAGAAAATAAAATTCAGATCTAGATAGCAGAAAACGGGGAGTACCTGTGTGCACCTTTTTAGGCTAAGTAGGCATAACTGCTAGCTTTACATCCCATTTTTAAGAGAAAATTATTGCATCCATAATACTTGATGAAAACCATGTATCGTGAGAGCCTATACAAAGTGCTTTTTCTTGAAAACAGATGAATCAAAAAACATATGCTATCATCTCCTAGCTAGTATTTATTTTGCAAATGTTTTCTTTCTCTGAGCTTTTCCTCAAGGCTATGTTGTAGCTGTTATTTTCCCCTTCTTTTTTTTTTTTTTGTTATAAACACACCTATAGTTTCTTCAGAAACAAATTCTAGGAGAAAATAAGGATACTATTTGCTGGCATTTGCTTCTTTTCTTTAAAGTATCCCAGGTATAGAATCTGAGTCTATTGTCTATTTAGCTGTGGCAACCACACACAGAATTGTAAAGGCATATTTTTCCTGAGTAAAAGGTTGACATTGGGTCTCTCACTTCTTACAGATTTAAGTCAACCACATGAGGTGGATAAAGAAGGCCACTTGATTATCTGTATTAAAAACAATTTGTAAGCCAAGTGGAATACAGTTCTCTATGAAATTGTTGTGAAAGCCAAGCCTAATCCTTAGAAAGAGGTCTGTTCTAATCCATTCTTTGTGAAATCAAATCTAATACAGGGCTAGTGTAAATCCAACATCATGTAAAGGAGATGATGGTGGGGATTAATGCTGTGCAAATAACTGATTCTTCAATTTGGTGGAAAAGGAAAAAAGAAAAAAAAAACCAACCCAACCAAAACCCCCCTATTGGGTCTGTCCTGGGCAGAAATACCTACTTCATATGTTTCTCATGGCTTATTCAGCTACCTTATGTGATATAATCAAAACAATTAAGAATTCATCAGTATAATGACAGTATTTTTCTATGTTCTTTGAAGAAAGGAAAGTGTTCACTTCTCTCACTATCAATTTTTAATTTAGGCCAAAATAGAATTAAATCTCATTTGGAAATACAGAAATAGTCTTACCATAGTAAGAACTTTTCTTGAAAAGGACTTTTTAGCTTGAAAGCCACTACCATTAAATTTGCATTTTCAATTTTTATTCTGAAAATTCATATTATAAAAAAAATTAGAAACAGTTGTTGGGTTTTTTTCTGTTATTCAGAATCTAATATTTTCCAGTAAATTCCTGCAAAAGGAATACACAGAGAGACCTTTGGGCCCATACTGATTCACTAAAGATGAGTTCTTTGTCATGGAACAAATTACAGTAATTTGTAACTTAACAAAATACTTTGCAGTAATTAGCAAGAGGAAATCCCTGGAAAGTTATCAGAGGACAGAGTTTATTGGATGACTGCCTTTATGAAGTAATTCAGGGATCCTTGTATTGACAGGAGGACAACTTTTTATAATACATTATTGATAGATGTTAGAGCCGAGCTCTGTTGAATTTTATTTCTAACCATTTTCCCTAAAAGTTAGTTTTAGTGAAATACAATTTACAGTTTGTTCCCCACAGGACCATCTATTTTTAATTAGCATGTGATTATAATTCTCTGTGTATTATGATATTATTTATGGCATTTAAGCAGAAGGAGAAGAAAATGAATAGACCATGACTATTTACTGATGTTGTTCGTTTACAGTCTTTGTTGAACTTAAAAGGTAATGAAGCCTAAGATAATGCATTGTCTGGATGTAGTTGTAATTTTAGCAGTCTTAAGGAAGTATATAGTTGAAGAAAACACTTCAAACGTTTTGGAATATCTTCCTCTGTACTTCTGCAATTCCAAGTTTTGCCTTTCAGGTGTTTTTAAACAAATTCTTTTTTATAATTGGGTTAAGGATTAATGGCTGCTATAAACATGAGTTTTATCCTATAGACATGAGTTGCATTTATTATTGAGGGCTCCAAAAAATCTCAGATGGCTGTGATAGTGAGGGAGGTATTTATTTCTGCAAGGTTCAGTTACTGATATAGTAAAATACCTTTCTGTCCTATTAACCCTTTAATGATTGTGGAACATTTCTCAAAACAAAGCCTAACTAGCTTTAGGAGGGCAGATGTGTCTGTGTGTTCAAGTGAGATCTAGTGGCTGAGGAAGTGTAAAAAAAGTGTCTGTGCAAAACAGACACATTTTGATGGGAGATATTACTAATTAGAATTTAAAAAATACTTTAATAAAAAGGAAAAATAACTTTTGCTTTAATGTTATTACTTAGAGGAAGAACTGAGCTTTCTCACACTTACACATGTTCTTTAAAACAAATAAATAAGCTCAGACATGCATTTTAATTGATCTGACTTTTAATGTAATATCTTCTTTAAGGCAAAATGGAAAATGGTATGTTCAATTCATGATCTGATAGCTACCATTTCTTGTTTTCAGGAAAAAGCTCCCGATCTGAATAAGAGCCTTAAATATTACTGTTTTACTTTCCTACATAACTAAATTTCAATGATTATCAACTTTTCCATTTCAAGTAAAATTCAGACAGTATTTTAAAAATTAGATAAACCAGAGCACAAATATTTCAGGTTTATACATATTTTCATTCCTGAAGATTGTTTTCAGGTAAATCTTATTAACACTAATTAAAATAATTTAATGTTTTAAAAGACAACTGCAATTATTATAATTTTAACTGGAAACTCTTCACCTGCATAAAAAAATCTGTTATTTAGAGAGTGCTGTTCACACCACTCTAAAATAATTAAGGTACCACACATCAAAACAAAGTGCCTGTTAGCTTTTGGTTTTGGTTTCTTGGGTAGAATTGTAGGAACACAGAATATCCTGAATTGTCAGGGATCCATCAGAAGCATCAAGCCCAACTCTGGGCCCTGCACAGGACCATCCCCAAGAGTCACACTGTGTGCCTGAGGGCATTGTCAAAATGCTTCTTGAACTCTGTCAGGCTGGTGCTGTGACCACTTCCCTGGGGAGCCTGTTCCAGTGCCCAACCACTCTCTGGGGAATATCTTTTATCCTAAAATCCAGCTTTAAGCTCTTCCCATACAGCTCCCGACACTGGTCACCACAGAGAACAGTGCCTGCTCTTGTGAGAAAGTTGTAGCCTGTGATAAGGCCTCCCCTCAATTTCCTCTTCTCTCGAGATAAAGGAAATGGCTGTTTATCTTTTTTTTTTTTTTGTGACATGAGTTTTCATTCAAAGGAACCTGATATACTAATGTCATTAATTATAATGATTTAAGTAACATACAGTAACAACAATTGCTCAAGAGAAATGTTGGGAAGTTTTTGTTTTTGCATGAGCTGTTGAGGAAATATGATTAAGGAACACTGGTTTATTTTGACATGCCATTAATATAGTGCTTGAGCTATAATACCTTAGATTTGGAGCCATCAAATTTTTTTCAGGTAGCTCAATGATTTCATAGTTGCAGCTCATTATCATTGTCTCAGTTTGAAGTAATTTAATCCTCCTGGATAAACCTGATTTTTAAAAAAAAAATATTTTCAATTTGAGTTTATTTTTAACAAAGATAAGTACAAAAAAAAATGTGTTTCATTTGTTAATGAAGACCAGCATTTGCGAATACATAATTAAAACAGATTTAGGCTTTAGTGATATAAAATGACTTAAGCATAAGCATTCTTGATTAAAAATTTTGACCTCTTAAGAGTCTATTTTAATAACTTCAGTACATTTTTAACAGGGATAGGAAGAAGTTCACAAGCATCACAGCTAGGAAGATTTCAGTTCACATATTTGCTTTGGTAACTTTCTTGATGTTGGAAATACTATTAAAAGTTCATATGGGATGAAGCAATACCCTTGAGAAACCCACACCACTTGGAAGAATATAGGTTTCTATACTTAGAATCTCCTGCCTTAGGAATATTCAAAGCTGAATATTTCACTGTCTGTGCATCTTGAAACAGCCTGAGTTCAGTCCTTACATAGCATTTATCTGACTTTAAATGGTTTAAAAAAAGGTATATGTTCAAATATTGCCCTTAATGAAAATGTTTTCCAAATATTTTGTCTAGCTTAAATGGGATTGGTACAGAGTGATACACTCAGCACTGCTTCTAAATTAACATAATGGAGATTACAATGGAAATTATCCTCTTTGGTTCAGATATAGCTACCTCTGCATATAATATCTTTTCAATAAATAAGAATGCAACAAAATTATTGAAAGTTTTGATGAAATTTAAACTGCATTAGTTTTTCTTTTCCTTGGTACCCCAGAAAATTGTAATATCCTGATTTTTTTTCTTTCTGTAGCATTCGCAGACCAAAGTTCCAGTATAGGATAAATTTATCAGATTTATCATCACAAACAAACCTGAGGTGCTTAGAGGAGTGCTGGGGGGCAGCACTTCAGCAGAGATTCTTCAGCAGACTGTGCTTCTTCTGAGGAAGTTTCTAGACTGCTACCTAATCCCTCAGATTAAGTTTTCCATTATGACTGAATATAGTTTCAAAAAAACAAGACTTAAGGTTGTCATAAATACACTTTAATCTTTAAAATAATGTTGGTCCTATCTAGACTTTTGAGTCTTTATCCTTGGGCTAGGGAAGCTTTAACAGACCCACCTGCTCACTGATGCTTTTCAGGATAGAAGAGTATTTGGCCTTTGTGACACTTCATGGTGGATATTGTCAACAATTGTCAGATTAGAGGAGGGTGATCCAAACTGCTCTCTCATCTGGAGCTGGCCTATGTTGTTCTTCAGTTGTTGTGAAGACCTGTTAGGAAGTGTCATAGCATTTGACACGTTAAAACAATAATTTAATGAGAAAGTAGTAGATTGTATACAACTTCTGATGGCACCTCTCTAAAGCTATCTGAACTTATTTTATACTAATATTACTTAAAGAAGAAACTACTAGTGTTTAATTTGTTTAAATATAAGATAGTAGAATCACACCAAATACCTTACAGTATTTCAGCCTGTCATCTCAAAACAGCATGGGATGTCTCTGATGTCTTAGAGTATGTCTACAATGCATGGCCTGAACATGAGAAACGTAGGTGCAGCCTCATGTCTTGTGCCCAGCTGGACATTTGTGACACACTGAAATGCTGAAGGCTGACAACTCAAACAATCTGCCATTTGTACAAGCAGCAGGGATGAAGCAGGACCCTTGAGAAACTACATTTCTCTGTTGAGTATATTTATCTGTATTTTCTTTACTTTCTCTACTCTTTTCTCTGGATCTTGCCTCACATATCCTATTGGCTGTTAAGACTCCAGATAAATTTTAGGAAATTCCTAAAAAGCTTGCTTTCTCCCATTCATTGTTCAAGGCACTCTGAAGTAAGACTGTAATATATGCAGCACATAAATTTGTGGGTGTTACAGGAATTCAGAGGCATTGTTTTTATTTAAGAAATGAAATGCCAAAGAACTCAAAATCTGCTCTTTCAATAGTTTATCTTTAGTGTTCCACAACAAAGTCTTCATGAAAGTGTTCGGTAGGAGACTAAAAGGGCCTTTGGACACTAACAAGTCATGACAGCTAGCAGGATTCATAAGTAATTTATCAGTCACGGGTCATCTGGAGATGGTAAGTCAGGTCCTGAAGAGGACAGCTGCAAGTGTATCTTTTATGGAGTGTAAAAAATCCTTGATGTAGTGGAAGTAGAAAACAGTCCTGGAAGCTCTGTACAGAGTACTTCAGGAGAAGCAATGGACACACTTTAAAAATATACTCTAGTCTGAAAGGTAAGTACTAGTGATATCTTTCCAATAAACAGAACCTTTTAAATAGGAGCTTTTTCAGAGTAGCTGAAATGAGAATCTTGAAACAATCACAAGGTTCACAGAACACATCATACACATATTCTAAAACATAGCTAACCCCCATCCTATTAATCACAGTTAGAGGAAAAAGAAAATTCAAAAAGGGGGAATAGGAGAACCGGCAAGAATTATCAGGCTAAACAAAATGTCTTATTCATTAAGCTTTGTAGATACTTTTGTCACATCTTCCCTTTAATTTCTAAAAAAATATTAAAATAATGATGAGAGTACAGAGACTCAAAGAACAAAGAATGTTGACTCGGAATAAATATACAGAAGATTAGACACAATGATAAGGTAAACACAAAGAAAAGAACAAGTACAATGACAGTTAATTTTAGAAGTTGTAAAAACAAATTAGCTGCCTTAATATGGCAGCCTTACCTAATAAAACATAAAATATGGATATTATCAGTGATATGTGAAGAAGGAGAAGTCAGACTTCTTTTTTTCTTCTTTTTTTTTTTTTTTTTTTTTGTTTGGTTTGGTTTTTTGTTTTCTGTTTTAAAGAATTGAAAAGAGGAGTTGATGGGAAGTATTCTTCGTGTATTTTTCAGTCAGGGTTACTTTGTATTTTAAAAAACATATAAAAAAATACACTTTGGAATAGATTGAGACCCACCTGACATTGACTGTTGAGTAAATATGACCCTATTTCAAAAGATGCTGAACATTCCTAACTACCGTTGTTAGGGAACAGAATGGCGATGACATTAGAATTGTTCTCCTGGAAAAAACATAGATTTCCATCAGTTTTTATCCCTAAAATTATCTGGGAGGCATAATAAGGGAGTAAAGAAAGGGAGCATAGTAAGAAAACACTGATATGAAAAAGAAACCTCAGCAAATAATTTAATATACATTAATAATTAATAATTAATATATTAAAATATACATTTCTGGCAATTGTTTCTCCAGTAATCTGAATGTATTCTGTTCCTGATCTTTGGTTACTCAGGAAAAGCTTTGCAATATCATATTCAGTATTTTCTCCCCATCTGGCAAGGGCTTCGAATGTATCTGGCTAGTTTAGGCATTAATATTTATTTAGTAAACAAAAACTTTTCAAATATAGACATTGATATAGTTCAAAATCTTATTGAATATATTCCTCTGTATGAATGAAATATCCAGTAGAGCTGAGAAATACAACCTCCAGCTTCTGATAAATAGTATACAGAAGAGCCACATGCTTTCATGTGGAATAGGGATGGAATCATGAGGCCAGGTATGAAATCACTGATTCATGTAATAATTTAGGCAGGAGGAGACCTCTGGAAATCAGCTAGTCCAACACCCTGCTCGAAGCAGCTCCAGCTAGGTCAGGCTGCTCAGGGCCTTGTTCTGTCAAGCTGTGAGTAGCTTCTAAGACAGAACCCACAAACTTGGTGAGCAATGTGTCCTTGTGTCCAACCACTCTCAGGGGGATTATTTTTTTTCTTTTTCCTTTTTCCTTATCGTATTTCTCTGTTTATAGAGGTAGAAGTAGGATGTAATCTGACTTTTTCTAGTGCAGTGACCCTTACATGACAGGAATCCAATGTGAGATCCTGGAATTTTGGAAAAGAGCAGTGGCTAAGAAAGGAAGTAATCATCTGCATCTACGAAAACATGACAAAAGTGCTGCTTCTCAGCTGATGTCTTTAATTTGTCTTTATTTTGTTAATGAATCAGATTTTCATTACTTGAACTTTTTCTACAGTAATAATATGCAGTGAGTGCTTTATTAAAAAACAGGTTAAAAATGTTTGCACATATAAGGTCAGGGCATTTGTGATTGCTCAGAAAATTGGATTATTATTTTTCTTGTACTTTATTTTTTTTTCTATTTATTGTTATCTGAGAGAAGAGACCAGAGTAGACGTGCTAGTTATCCCATCTAATGTGGTTAGCCTTATATTTTGACTTTGACTAAAGACAAAGTTATACAGTTTCAGCCTAACATTAATTGTGTCTGAGATTAAAAACCAGAAAAGACTGATAGTTTCAAAAAACAGTCCCTTACAAACCCTTTTCCACATTTTTGAAGAGCTGTGCAGGTGAAAACACCATAATAGAATGGACATGGAAATGATACTGCAATAAGAGAAACATGTGTAGTGTAGGGTTTTTTTTTGTTTGTTTGTTTTTTTTAAACTAATGCTACTGATTATTTATGTTTACTGTGCTTTAAACTAAACTTGACTGACAAAGTTGGCCATGGAACATTTCTGATTATTAGCAGAAGTTCTTGACATTGTTGACAGGTGCTTGATACTGATGATCTGGAATTTACCTTCTCTCTGTTTTCTTTCCAGTGATTTCTATTACAGTTTTTTGTTTTTCAAAGAAAAATGTGGCTGTCCTAAGACTTGGATTTGCATGAATCTTCACTGTGAAGAAGGAGTACATGTTTTCAGGTCAATCTTCATACGTTTTGCCCACTCATAGGATTTAAATTCAAATCAGATGCTATAGTAACGATGGACCCAATTATTGGTACCATTTCCTCTACAGCAACACAGTAATGTCTGAACATCAAGAATAATGCTGGATATTGTGCTTACTGTAATCAGTTGACAATCAGTCATAAGACATCTGTATTCACTGTACATATACTCTGAGACCAATTTCATTACATCATGTTTCATGTGGAAAAAAAAGGGCAGCCAAGATACCAAGGCAGGGGGTCACTTTGTGACCCAGTCATGAATACAAAACATTTATACAACATCCTTCACAGAAAGTCATAGGATGATTTATGGCTCTAACTAAATTAAAAGCAACATCAATCAAAAGGATTTTAATTTTTAATTTTTAAACTGCAACACATTCAGTTTCTGATTATTAAGAGGAAGTCAGTCTCCTAAATTTGATGCATAAAGGCAAAGAGCTAAATTTCAAACAGTATGTAAAGCCCATCAGTCATCACAACTCCATGCAAAATACCTGCTACATATTACTTTTTGGAACCAAGTTGCAGAGGACTTATGTTTTAGAAAAAGATTCTTACCTTCTCCATGAAATCAGGTTCCCCTCCCTAATAACTGTTGCTTCTTCTTATAGATTTTCTTCTGATGCCTCTTTCTAGTAGAATTACTGCAAATAAGAGGTGTGTTTACTAGCTTAACTCTATTTCAGGAAATGACAGAAAAGTCTCTGCTTTCTTAGGTAAAACAAAACATGGAAGACTTTGTGGAGACTGGCTCCCTGTGTTATGAAGCCGGCACCAGCAAAAAGGGCAGGTATGTTTAAGCCCATTGAGTTACAAATGTGCATCACTCACATTTTCAACTTCAGAAAAATAATTATAGCTGAATTTAATTCCTCAGGGTTTTGGGGTTTTTTTTCTGTTTTTCTGTTTGTTTGGGGTTTTTTTGTATTTGTTTTTTGTGGCTTTTTTTATGGTTTTGGTGTTTTTACAGTAGATACTGGAGGAAAGGGAGGAATCTCTTTAACAGGTTGCACATGTCCAAGTGTTCAGTGGCAGTTCAGTGGCGCAGCAGGGCTGCCTCCATGAGAACAGACCAGGGGCTGCTCCCTGTCCAATCCAGCCAGTTCAAGTCAGCTCCAACACACTCACCTCAGTGCTCCGTGGAGCCCCCCAGTTCACATGATGCCTCTGGGCAAACATATTAAAGGCCAAAAAACACACTGCACATGAGCTGTGAGTTGCATGAAAGAGTGTGATTACGTGTGAGAGAAACAGCCCTGCAGACACCAAGGTCAGTGTAGAAGGAAGGGGAGGCAGTGCTCCAAGTTCCAGAGCAGGGATTGTCCTTCAGCCCATGGAGAACATTATGGTGACAAGGGTTGTCCCCTTGCAGCCCATGGAGACCACACTGGAACAGACATCCCACCGCAGCTCATGTGAAAAACCACAACAAAGCAAATGAACATCCCTTTATAGAAGCTGCAGCCCACACAGAGCCCACTGGGGAGCAGGCTCCTGGCAGGAGAAGTGATCACATGAGAGAAGATCTCACAGAAAAGGTTTTCTGATGGGTGTCCTGGGGGGAACTCACACTGGAGCAGTCTGTCTGTGAAAGCATGTACCTGGTGGAGAGGAACTATGCTGGAGCAAGTTGTGCAGAACTGCAACGTGTGGGATAGAGTCACACTGGAGCAGGGAAAAAAAGCATGATAAGGAAGAAGGAACTGCTGTGGACTGACCATAGCCCTCATTCTCCAGAAAACTGCTCTGCTTGGATGAGGGAAGAAGGTAAAAGAGTCATGACTGAAGGAGTAAAGTTGAACCTGCTATGAAGCAGGGTGTGGGGTTTTGTCTCTGTTTCTCACTCTTGTACTCCAGTTTTAATTGGCAGTAAATCAAATCAATCTTCCTGTCTGCTTCGCCCTTGAGTGTAATTGGCATGGAATTTCCCTGTCTTTATCTCAGCCCATGAACTTTTTGATCTCATTTTTTCCCCCCATCCCACTGTTGAGGGGGAATGTGAAAGCAGCTGGGTTACCACCTGACAGCCAGCCAAGGTCAATGCAGTCTTAGAACTGTTTTAGTGGTATGTTTTTGCTATTGAAAAATGTTGATACTTCTTTTGCAATTCATACATTAAGGTTTTTAAGTGACTTTCAGACAATAATGTAATTAAATATCTGAGATGAAATCCCAGCTGGTGTTTGTGTTTTCAGCTTCATCAAAATCCATGGAACTGCAGCCGTTCCCATCAGTACAAAATTTGACTCCTGTATTTAAAATTCCTTTTCCTTATAAGTGACTACTAACCAACTTGGAGCTCTTGCATCTCTCAGAATAAGGACTTCAAAAAGAAATCTGGAAACCTATAATGTAATCAGCTTCTATTGAAAACAAATTAATTCTTCACACAAGAAAAATCTTACAAGATTACTCATAATTTATATTGGTTTTTTTAATCATTAAATGGTATAATCACCTGGGTTTGAAGGGACCTTAAAGATCTTCTAGTTCCAATCCCCATGCCATGGACAGGGACATCTTCCACTAGAGCAGTTATATTTAATAATATTTTTATTTTTTTGAGCACAAATCATCAGTTTTGTTTTGGAGTAGAAATTACCTACATTTATACTGCATATGCATAAATCACAAACCCATGGTCTTTTCTAGCCTTTATCACAAATTGATCTGGCACTGGATGATATGACAGACACACACAATAGCAACAGTGGTACAGATTGATTTTTATTTAGCTGAAAATGGCAATTTTAAATTAGCATAAATACATTCCTGATTAAAATTCTCCATGCACATATGACATTGTGCATTGAATTTCAGAGCATGGAGAAAGTTTTTTGTAAAAAAACCCCAATAATAGCTGATACACAGATTTGGAATACATTTTCTATGTAATAGAAGTTTAAGTTCAAGAGCAGGTCAAATTCTAGTTTAAATTTTTTAGTGCCATTTATTATTTCCAAGTCTCTTGTGTTGTATAGTCATACATACAAGATGATACTATTTATAAAAGACTTCAATAGTTATAATGTATATATTTATAAATTATACATCAGGGAAGAGGAACAGAAGGAAAAGAATCTAGACAACTGGCAATTCTCCACATGCTCTTTGATCAGTCTAGAAATGGCACAATCATGTTACATACCTGCAACTACAAACCACACAGTAACTGAAAGCCACGTGTTTGATTAAGTAGCTTCTTGACTGGTGTCCTCTTCCCTAGATAACATGCTCTTCCCAAATCAATAAAATTTTAATATCATCTAACTGGCATTTAAAAGACTGCTGTAAAGGTTCTGGCCAAGACAGAGTCAGGTTTTGCATTTACCAGGAAGGAGTAGGCATGGCTAGGACCCAGAGCTTATTCTATAACATAGTTTATTCTACGAGGAAAGGGGTCCCTTCCAGGTCTATTGTAGCAGTGGTAGGGTGTTGGGCTCTGAAGGGTGTAGTGGTGAGCATTTGCATGTGAATTTTTCCCCTCTCTTGTAATCTTCTGTTATTAATAACATCGTTATTAGTGTTTATTTTCTTATCTCATTGCTGCTTCAGTAAATTTTTCTTATCTCAACCTGTGATCTTTATCTTTTTGTGCCTCCAATTCTCATCTCCAGTACAACCTAGGGGAGAGTGAGGAGGAGGGGAGTGAACAAGAGGGGCATGGTTTGCAGTGGTTTTAGGGAGAACACTAAGTTGGAGAATACCATTCCTAAACCACGATACTTGCAGTGAGCAGGAGCACAATAATTTTTTCAGTGGCCCTCATGCTTGCAGACACATGCATGGGCATCAAAAGGAAACCAGCTTCAGAATGACGCTGTGTAATCTCCAGCACATATTAAGAAGAAATTATATACTGAATGTCTGCTTTACTATTAAAAGATTCCTGAACTGGATTATTTGGTTCAAATATGGTCTAAAGTCTTAGAAATAGAATTCAGTCAAACAACACTCTGATGAAGTAGCAGGCAGGTGCTCTGGGTACCCTTGCCCAGAAAAATTGAGGGGAAAATAGGAAGAACTTCACAGAAGTTGCTTTCCAAATTACACTGGAGGCTTTATTTTCTGTTGTTCCTTTACTGAGAATTTATTACTTTGTAAACAACTCTATCTGGGTAAAATACTGAAATGTGATTGAAGCACATTTTACCTGTTCAGCTAATTAAAATATATTGTGGTGATGAACAATATTTCAATATACTAATTGAATGTATTTTTCTGACTTATTATGATAAGGAACATTTACTATCTTCTTAAATGTCTGAATGTTCCCTTTAGGCCATGTAGGTTTTAATTATTCTACTGAAATTGATTTGTCTCAGCCAATCACAGAACACAGATAAAGCATGGAGACTTAGGAATACCATATAATATTTTTTTGCTCATTTATGCAAATCCCTGTCTGCTGATTAGCTAATGGGAGCTAATTTACATTCTCTATATAGATTTATTTCTCAAGAATTACAGTGGTTTTCAGATTTCTGTTTCATCTGCTGTTGTCCATTTGATCCTACAGGGTCTTCCTCATATATTTTCAGTAACTGAACCACATACAGTTACAGGAGAATGTATAATAATATCAATAAAATATGAAATCCCTGTCTAATAAAAATAAACATCTAAATAGAAAGAAACATTCAATAATTTGAGAAAGTGCTACAAGGCTGTTCTTGATAAAATTAGTATTAGGTTCTTTCTGAATTTGTTTTCCTTTCTTTCCCTTTCCATGTAATTTAGACAACAAACTCCCTATCTTGACTATTCTTTATTAGCAAAAGATCAATATTTTGAAAAGAAACGTTAATAAACAAAGAAAAAATCGTATTGAATTAGATATTTTTGCAAACAATTTTTTTCTTTTATGTATATTTCTTTTCCATTAAAATTATCTTTCACTCATTTATAATTGACAAGCAAGATTTTTTTCATTTTTATAATGCCAAATTAAGATGGTTTTGCATTCCAAAAGTGTTGAAACTTGATAATTCTTATGATATAAAAAATAAGTGTTTTAAATAGAGTTCTTGAAATGTAATGCTCTCTAATGAAAATAAAGCTATTTGAATCTAATATTTTTGACTCTTTAGGCACCTGTCCTGTATTTTATTATCAGTGAAAGTCCCATGTATATGTAAATATACATTTAACTCCTAATTCCTCAGATGACTGAGCAGCTAAGATATGGATGTACAAGGACCATCTCTGAAATAATACATTGTTCTATCTCCTTGCGTGTACCTTGAGCAGAATAAATAAATAAAATAAATGCAACTTTTCTATTTAAGAATTTTGTGACAGTCCTTGATGTCATCCATGGTCATATCGGCTTGGATTATCACTTATAGGAAGGCTAAACCTTCATCTGAGATGGAGGGCCATGACCCCTCAGAGCAGAGACAATAAATGAAATGGATGCTTTCAGAAAGAAAATATTATGTACCAGGGACCAGCATGATGTGCAATGATCTCAGCACAAAAACAAAACCTGCTATTTGTTTTATCTTATTTGTTTCATTATTTTATTTTATTCCTCTGGCTATGTCACAGAGGAGAAATTTGAAAAATTCAGAAGACAACAAAGTTGGCCTTGCTGGGGCTCACAGTGAGATTCACGAGTTTGAGTGGCTGCCTGAGGAAATATACAGAAGGATTCGTTACTGTGCACCTTGAGAAGGCAATAAAGGCTGTCAGCACTGATAGAAATAGAAGTCAAATCTTTAGCAGCAAATGACGGGTATTGAAAGAGAAGAGAAGGATCTTCACAAGTAGTCAGGGAGTGCTCTGTAAATTTAGCCTTATGGGTGACTGAAAACCGGGCCCCAAAACATTCCCTGGGTTCTGCTCTTGTAGAGGAACAGACAAAGCCTAAGCCATCTTTTGGGTCATTTTCATGGAGATGGCAGAGTTTCTACATGCAGATGTGACTGGCTGGGAAATGCAGGGCAACCAGGACAGGTCAGAGAGTAACAGTTCTGAGCTGCCGTTAGAAATAAAGTAATGGAAAAAAAACTATGCACACTCAAGTTAAAAGATTCAAAAGAAGAGGATGAAACAGTATATCTAACATATTATTATCTAAAACCAGCAAAACACAACATGCAGCTATTGCAGTTGGCAAGTTTAAGTTTCTTTGACAGTTATTAAAGATGTTAATAAAATTGTGTTTCCTTTTTATTTTTATTCATTTATAGGGTTATAGTCCTAAATGTGTGAATGCCAGGATCCTCTGCAAGAAGGTTGTACTTCAAAATATACAGCCCAAGACTAAGTCCATGCAGGGCAGTAGCTGCACTAAATTTCAGTGGATTTGGGTGGAATTTTTAGCCTGAATATTTTGAAGCTGTGTGCTCACTTTCCAGTGTTCTCCAATGTCACCTTTAGCAAATATGCCCAAAGGAAGCAGATCATTCAGTGAGCCTAAATTAAGGCTGGGGGTGGGGGGAACCCACTTAAGAGCTGTCATTATTTCTTTTCTAAATTGAATGGCCTCCCCATGGAAATGACGGAAGCCATGTTGTATGGAGCTTTTAAAACAAAATTGAACAAAAGACTAAAAACATTACAATGAGCAGTTCTGAATCAGTGGATTAGATAACTGTTAGTTTATTTCTTCCATTTTTTTTCAAATTGCTATGTTTTGCAGAGAGGCTAATGTTCTTGACAAAGAACCACTCGTTATTTATTTCTCAGCTAAATATCAGCTTGTGTGACTGCAATGAAATATAACTGAAATGACAGCACCTCAATTTTTACATGAAATTACTGACCCAGCCTTGGGAAGGTGCAGGCTCTAAAGCAGTTTACACAGTAATTTTGGTCAAGTCAGAATTCTAAGCATACTATAAAAGAAAGTTATGATGCTATACAATCAAAATAATATCTTTTCTGGATGTATCAGTATGGTTTGGTACCCACTTGTTTTGTTCTTTGGTTACCAAACAGAGTGAAGATAACTTGGACCAGAGTGAATAGCTTTCTCTTTCCCTGGCTTTATATTCTGGATTATTTTTAAAATAAAAGTAGGAGTTCCACTGGGCTTCATGTTTTTAAGTTACTTGCACTAGGAAACACAATTAATATTAGGAAAAGATTGATACTTAAACCCAGCTCCTGTTATTGGTGGTATGTTGGAGAACATACCTTTAAAATTTTCCCATTTGGCCTGGAGAGAAAATGCTGCTCCTGCAGCAAAAAACCTGCAGCTGATACTGAAAAATGTTGTCTCACATTTAAAGAAAATGTTAGGGTCACAAAGTTATATAAAATATTAATTAATTTTAAAGGTTTATAAATAAGTAAAAATCACATAATTTTCATTTTTTCTGTTCATAAAGAAACAAATCCTTGCATATGAAATACTTTTGTAATATTTACAGATTTCTCTCCAAGCCAGTAAACCAGAATTGAATGCCCTAAGGAAAAATTAGGTTAACCTGTGAGAGGAGAACAAGTTTCCTGTGAAAGGAAAATCAAGGCCAAAGGCAGTACTACAAATAATGCAGAAAATTAAGTCTAGGTGAGAATAAAAAAACCCTAAACATATGGAAGATTAAAAAGTCTATATGGATTCTTTTCAACAATGTATGTGCAAAATCTTATGGGGAAAAGAAAATCAGATCAAAAACTTAGGATTTAAAAATGCAGTGAATGAGTTTTATATTTTTTCCTTAAACCCCAGAAGGAACAAAGTCAACATTAACTGTGTGAATCACTATAAAAGACTCACTACTATATGTTCAAACCTATTTTCTCTGTTTATAAACATCCACCTAATTTCTTCATCTGATTCCTTTTATGTCACTGCTGTTGGTAGACTCGTGTGCAGTTCTGAGTCTCTTATGTGCATTTTCCTCTGAACCACTTTTTGCTTTCTAGAATATACAGTAATTAGCTGCTTATGCTTATATCTTTTTTTTATAGTACAATGTTTCTCCTTTCAAGTAATTCTTCTCTCCCATTTATTTAAGAAGTTGACATGACTTCTAGCTTTGATCTCTGTAGACGGCAATTGGACACAAAATATTTTGTATTGCCATCCCTTTTTTTTTTTTTGTGATTTATAAAAATATAGCCTGAAGAAAGTCTTGAAAAAGAAGTTTTTATATAGCCTAACAGCTACATTTTAGCTCTTAAAAGATCCACCAGAACAAATACTTAAATCCAATTTTCATAAAATACTCAGTTTTGTTTTTATGACTTTTCTCTTATTTTCTAGACATAGTAGCCCAAGTTTAAAAACTAATTCACAAATAGTGATCATGATGCTCTCATTTCTGTGAAAAAGATAACATTGCCCTTTATGACAATGACTTTCGTGTTGTAGTTCTCAAAATAAGACTCCAGTTTTTACTACAGGCGAAAAAAATCCTGGTGTTTTGGAAGAGTGTTTCATTCAGAGGTGGTAGAGCTGGCGATGTAATGGAGTGCTGTCTTCTGGTCCAGAAAGTACCAGTCTGAGATTTTTCATAAACATACAGTAAAGAACCTGACTCTTCTTTATTCAGGGTTAAAAGCTTACTTACTTTCCTGTTCTGAAGCTGGAGTCAGGAGCAGACAGGCTTTACTCTTTCTTGTTTGCTTTTCCTAAGGAAGACATTGAATCGGGAAACATCTGAGATGGGAGCCTGCAATCCCTGCTGTCTTCGGGTGTCATCCTGGTTCTCATGTTTTCATTGACGGTTGCTGACTTTCAGTGATGAATCACTTAACAATTTCAAGGAGCTTGTCTGAACTTCTGGTTCTATTGCCCTAATGTGCAGAAACATTTCAGGCAAAAAGTAAGAAAAATATACTACCTAGAAACTTTAGAAAAAGGGAAAAAATAAATTTTTTACAAATTTCAATGACCTCAGCTGCCATTGCCTTTTCAAATATTTTTAAAGGAAAAAGAAGAAGAAAAAGACAAAAACCCGACATAAAGGCTTAAATAAATTCATACTATATTATTCACTAGGGAAATTTAAATTACTTTCCAAATAATTATTTAAGCCAAAATCTTCATTTTCAAAAGAAGAATAACAGCTACTTAGTGTTCACCTTATATGCAATGCCTTATAAAACTTTATTAATCTGACACTTAAGATAAAAAATCAAAGTAGAAAGTAAAATAAGTTTAAATTCTCTACTGGCTGTCCTCTAAACCTCTCAAACCCTTATACTCTATGCATTAACTGAAGATTTGTTCTGCCAAAAGCAGTGCTAACATAACAGCTGCAGGCTGACAGTTCACATTAACTGTTGCAACTTGGAAGAGCGTGACCCCTGTCTTAGACGTCGCTTGTTCTATCTTATCAGACATAATGCAGACGAAAAATTGTGCTACCAAGAAAATCCCAAGGACCAAAAAAGTCAGCAACCGCGAAAGTGCTAACCTACATTTTCAGTCAGCTTTGCAGGAGGAGCTGAAACATAATATTCAACAACCATACAAATCCCAGCTACCTCTGTGAACTTCTTACCCAGCTGGAGAATTGCTGAAGTGGCTGTCTTGCTACAAGAAACTTGCCACAGTTCTGCTTTCTGCTGGTCAGTTCTCTCTCAAGTGATACTTGATCGAGAGCTCACAGTGTAGCTCAGTTAGGACTGTTTGACGTGGCTGCAGGCTTTGCACTGCCCCAGCAGCATGGTGTCTCAGGGCTCTTCTGGGCTTGCTGGCCATGGCTGGGCTCAGACTGGTTGATCAGCTGTTGACAGGAGCAGTGCCCATGGACTTCCCTGCTTTTGCTTTTCTCAGTGAGTCCCAGATCAGCAACTGTCAGACAATGGGTGGGAAGCTGAGGGTGAAAAACAACAGCCCTTCATAGCAATGACAACAAAAATAACCAGACAGCAAAAGGAAACTGATAGGAAGACTGTGTTGTATTGAAAGAAGGCTTAAAAGTGACACAAGACCAAGAAAGCTGTAAGTATCTTAGGATGGCAATAATTTGCCAGAAACACCAACAGTTCTTACATGAAAGCCATCCAGTACCTGCTCCCTCTTCCTGAGAAGGACTGAAACCATCAGTCTTGGTACCCACAGGAAAAATTGAAGGGTGAGCATCACACAAGAGAGACACTCATAGAAGTTCTTTTATAATCTATTTAAGGGTATTTCTAATACAGATTTTCTCCATTAATTTGTACTTTAAGTAATAGTTCTGTCATAGCTGGACTAACAATAACTTTCGTGTTTTCATTTTATTATAAACATTTTTAAACTCACAGTATGTTCTTACTTCTGTGTAATTGTTTCCTCTTTCCTATAACAGGATTTGCATCAAATATGTCACATAAGAGAAGACAGTAGTTAATATGCCCTTGGATTTAGAGATAACGTTTGTTATGCTTGGTTTATTACACTTGAAGAGGAAGTCAGGCAACAAAGGCAGCTGTGAAATATACTTAAGGCACGATGTTAATGATTGTCCTATGGAATTATGGCTAAAAATCCAAAGAATTGTTATCTTTATTAAAAATTTTGAAAACTATCACTAAATATGTGAGAATCAGATGTTTGAATTCACAATAAACTTGACTCCAAGAACTGGCATGTATTTTTCACTTAAAAAATAAGAGTGACATGGATCACTATAAAAAAATCTCTCCAATGGAAATCATTCTTCTCTTTGATTTGACTCAGGGATTGCTTTTGATAAAAATAAGGCATTGAAAGACAGGAGGAATTAACTCTCTTTTGACATCTATATTCACAAAAAAATCTAAGGTGGCATCTAAGCATCACATAGACACACAGACACAACAGAAGCATCCTCTTGGTAAAGTGGCTAAACTGTGTCATCCTTTTGTCTGACAGATACCCTTCCTCACCTTACCTTGCCTTGCCTTGCCTTGCCTTGCCTTGCCTTGCCTTGCTTTGCCTTGCCTTGCCTTGCCTTGTCTTGCCAGGCCCTATCCTGGGGATCAGGAGGTTTGGAAGGGAAGGAATGGATTGGCAGAACAGTGACTCTGCATGAAGACACTTTTTACTATAGAGTAAAAGATAGAGTGTTGTTCACCACCTGGTAGCAACATCATTATTGCTGCTCATTTTTCCATATGAATACTTTTTTTTTTCTCCACCCACTCATGCCAAAGACATTGTTATCCTCTTTTTTTGACCTCAAATTTTCTCCTTGATCCACCTTACCCATTTCATTGTGACCTATTCAAACCACAGCACCAGACATCCTTCTTCCTACTTACATTTTGTTCACCAGGGAGGCAGAGTTCATCTGCAAAATACAGAATAATGTCTCAATCAGAAACACTTCTGTTTTCTTGGTAAAATCATGGTTTTTATTGTTGTCATGATGTAGTTTTCTGGATGTTAGGGGTTGTTTTATTTTTGTTCATGGGGTTTTTTTTCCCCCAGATTTGATGTCACTTGGCACAATAGGTGGATGAAGACATAAATGGGGATGGAAAGTGTGTTGGTTGAAAAATGGATTTTTTAAGGAGCTGAAACAGCTTGAAAAATTGATTGGATGCAACAGTACTCTGAAATAAACAGGAAACAAGCTAAGCTCACAGACCTAAAACATGGCGTTACTTGCCACTTTCCTCCCTTGGCAACATAGCACAAATATTTGAAGACAGGTAATTCACTTTTAAGAGTGTTCCATGCTACTCTGAGAAAGCTTGTTTTCAATCTTTTCTGTTCCTATTTCTAAAAAGAATTCTGAAATTACTTACTGGATTGAGAGGAAGGATATAAATATCCTACACACTAGGTAAATGCTTAAACTTTTAGTCCCTTGCTATATTCATTTGTCCAATATGAACAGACTGAAAAAGATTTATCAGAGAAGACAAAGTAACCCACAGCAATATACTTAAAGCCTTGAAGTTAGCTTTACTGGGAAATAGAAAATGGAGGTTCAGGTGCCTGAAAATAGCAAGGAACAAAATGTCTATCTTCCTTATCCTGCATGAGTATTGTATTCATGCAATTATTGGCTAAATTAAATGACTGGATACTCTGAATTGATCCTAACTGGGAAGCTTAATCCAGGTCTCATCTTGCTATTTTGTTGTTTTCTCTCAAGGTGTTTGAAAATGAAAGAAATGTTCCTTTACTGTCAAGTAAAAATTGGGGTCATCCAAAGCATTTATTCTCTTCCATTACACTGATGAAAAATGAGTACAAAATTTTTCACAGTGAAGGAAGGAAACAAGCCATAAATATGGGAGAGAACCTACAAAGTGCTACCAACACAGGAAGCATTTTACAATTTCTTTGCTCTTATTTTTATGTGGGAGTAGCTACATGAAATGCAAACTACTAGAAAAGCAAGTTTTATGTGTCAGAAGCTGTCTCAAGCAGTTATAACCTACAAAGGACATACAGCAATCATGTCGACAGGAGGGGTACCTGAGAGCTAACCAGGATGCTGTATTAAATAGCCTGTCACCTCAGCCAATTTCTGCCTGACAATGTCTCCAACTGCATCAAGGCCGTCTTCATCATCAGTGTGAATTTTCACCCAGGCTGAAAGTATTAGTGTGCAAGAGAAAGATTGAATGGCCAAGCTGTGCTACCTTCTTAACCTGGGAGAATATTAATAGTGGATGACAGAAATGTCTTTAAAGATGCTATATTTCAAGCATTTATTCTGTAATGCATCATAAGAATTTCTGTGATGGTCAATCTGAAATGTTTGTAGAAGTCCTAAATATATTGTCTTCTGCTGCATTTAGCAGGATTTTCTTGTTGTTTTGTTGTCACTTTAAACACAGAGATCTGATACCTTAAATCATCTAAGGCAGTTTGAGAAAGTATACTTTGTGTTGGTACTGTTGTTGAAAAGTTTCTGTAAGAAGTTGTCTGTTTCCTGCTCTGGCTGCATTTTATGTCATCAAAACAAAATCAGATAGTTCACTCTGAGAGCAACTTGATCTAGATGAAGATGTCTCTGCTCACTGCAGAGGTGTTGGACTATAGGGCCTTAAAAGGTCCTTCCAACCCAAAGTATTCTATGATTCTATTTTGGATAATGACAGTAGACTGCACCAGCTAAAAGCATTTTTAACCTTAAATTACTAGCTATGGAAAAAAAAAATAAATTGAGAGATTAGCAGAATAACATAGGAATAATTTTATTAGGCTAAGAGGACCAAGTAAGTATATCTATTTATTAGTATGTTTTTTTGCACAAATGCTAACAAAGCCTTTCAGTGAGAAAAGGAGAAATCTTTATCACTTCAAATTGTTCTGGGGCAACTTGTGTGAACTCAAACACATTAAAAATGTCAACAAAGAAAGTGATTTGAAAGAACATGAAAAGCAAAGGGTTTAGCTGTTCTCTCTATTCAAGTATGTGCTGCTATTCAAGTGATTCCTCCTGGTTATCCATTAATACTTTAACAAATACACTGTCTGGTACTAGTGCCCTCGCAGCAATTTCCTTCTATCATATACTTCATACCTCTTCTTTAAATCTTCATGTTCATTTACAATTTTTTCTTTTTGACAATGCCACAAGTGTTCATGCAATTCCTTGACTATCCTCCTCATAATCTGTCACTTTAAGACACCTAAGAAAAGAAGAAATTAATAAAAACATTACTTCACTTGCTGGAAAATTGGAGTAAGAAACTAAAAAAAGAAATATTTCAATTTGTTCAAAATCTTGTAGCAATTTTCATTTCCATTATTTACAAAGGAAGGATGCTTCAGAGATTCAAAAATTAAAACAGTGAAACATTAAGGAGTATGAAGTTGGAAGTAAATGTACTTGTAAGTAGTTATTTTATTTTGACAACAATTGGTATTTGCCTGGGAGAAATATGTCTGATCCAGGAAAATAATTTCTAGACTAAACCAGAGAAAATAAGCACTCTTCTAAGAACATATTCAGAAATGAGATGCACTGATGCAAATGGAAACTTTTATCATATTAAACCTAGAACAAAACATATGGATGCAGTCAGAACAAAAGAAAAGTTACAATATAGGAACCAAATTCCATACAACTACTTCTTCTCAACCAAACTATAAGTGCATTTTTTAAAGCTGGTTATAACGTGGTTATTTGGTTATATAAAAAAGGTTATGTTAGGATCCAGACTGAAACTGCCAGCACTGAAGGAATTACTGTTTAAACACACATTAGGAAACAATCTCTGCCACCAGAGCGTTTTAAATATCAGTGTTTATAAAGGTAATATACCACTGTTTCTCTTCAACATGCTCATTGTGCCTCATCTTTTTTTTGCATCACATGTCTGCCTTGTCTTCCTCTCCAAAGATTCCTAATTTGCTTCTTCTCAGATAGTTTAGTGCTGAGTAAAGATCTTGGGTCCCTGAGAATGCTCTAAATATTGTATTGCCGTGTAGAAGGCTCATTCTCCACAAAGCCTCTTTACAGATCTGTGGCTAGTGAAAGTTAAGCACCTACAAAAGAGAAGTCAGGATTATGGAAAATAGCTATGGAACATGCTGAGAAGTGATCTTACCTGTTTCCCCTGCAGGATGGCCTGTGAGAATTTTCCTGTCTAATCTCAATGTATAGTGATTAATGGAGAATTTTCATTTTTCTCAGGTTGATTATTCCAGTTATTTTCTAAAAGTTATTCTCTAATATCAAATCCAAATTTTACCCCTGGAGTTTTTCCCCTTCTGGTTTGTTTTATTTTGTTCATTTCACATCTGCTAAACTAGAAATGTATGTTAAGATCACACCAAACTGAGACAAATCTATCTGTGCACTAAGCTGCTTTTCATGACTCAAAGGTAAACCTCTGAAAGAGTTTCTCATGGCTTCTCTCCCATGAACTACCACTTTTGTGAACTTCAATCCTTTTTGGTCCGGGGACTGATTTACTTGATATTTTTAGCACACAATATTGCATAAGTAGATATTAATCTTCCCATAGGAGCATCTTAGTTATATCTCTCTAATGCATGTGTGTATAGGAAGGAGGGTAAAATTTAAAACCACTCCCATCCTAGGCAGCTCTTATCAGGAGGTAAAAGAATATTGACAACCCTACCTCTTTTGTGTCTTCTGAGGTTGTAGAGGATAATTATGTCTTTCTCAAAATCATACATGTGTAATTTTCCATTCTCCTATAATGGAAATACTATATGCCCGAATAGTTAATCTGCTATATTTTCTCCAATTCAACAAACACCAAAATCTGACTAATTCAGAATGCATCAGATTAATTTATCTTTTCTGCAGGGCAGTTTTAATTTGAGACTACTTTTATTCTTTATGGCTTGATGGGTTTCGTCCTCAGGGTTTTGATTAACATTAGTGATCCTTCAGAAAGATTATTTTTTTGAAATTAATTTGTTTGCCATATTTTTTTTATTTTATGAGAAAGCAGTCTAGAATCTAATAGAAAGTGATAATTTTTCTATTTTTTTTTACTGTCTTTGAAACATGTTAGGAATGTAACTGTGTGCAGAATATAACAGAAGTTACTAAGTTTAGGTTTAAGAACTAGAGAAAGAAAATTATTGTCTAGTCAATTCCATACATTCTTTGAGGAGTAATTCTGTAGAAACATATTAAAACTATCCTTCTTTTAGCCCTTCTTAAATTCTATGGAGTGGGAGGATAGCAGAATACTCTAGGTGGTTTATAACAGGTTTCAGCATTTTCAAGGGTGCAAGTCTACTTGTAAAAGCATATGAAGATTGAAACTGTTAGAAGTCCTTCAAATACCTAAATATCCTCAGTTTTTAAGATGTCCCAAAATCTTTATTAGGAAGAAGTATATACTATGCAATTACAAACTAATCCAATGAGTAAGACTGTTAACAGAAATGGTGACTGCAGTAGCTGCACTCCTATTCATATGAGGGTTAAACCTGCATGACACTAGAGATGAACAGTATTGGGTTCTCCAGATTTAAAAAAAAAAAAATCCATCTACAGCTTTCATCTGCTACAGTTAAAAACAAAAAGAAAACCAAACCAAAACGAAACACAACCAAAACAGCAGCAGCAAATTTGCCACAGGTGCAGTATGATTCCTTCTTGTGTTAAATGGGTTCATCAGGAAATGGCTGCTCAAATGCCTCCAATAATTCCAGCAACTAAAAGTAAAAGGGTCTTCTGGAAAGGAGGTATCTGAGAGAGTGTCTGTGATGATTCTGTCTCAATCCTGTTGCTCTTACTGGGCAATTTGTTGTGATTACCTGAACTCTCTCTCAAAAGACAGGTGTCCTTCTGTTCCTCCAGTCCTAAACATGTTCAATGTGTTTCCCTTTAGGATACCAATAGAATACATAGAAAGGAAGTGTTGCTATGGAAGGAAGTTTTACAGAGTTGGAGTATTTTTCTGTTATAGGTATAACTATATAATGTTAATATGTTATTGATATTACTAGATAATGGCAAATAACTAGATAATGCACTGAGGCTCAGGCTCACTTTGGCTTTGACCATACTGAAAAATAATTGGAAAATAAATTTAGAAGGATGTTTAAAATTCTTCAAACCAAACAAATGAACTAGCACTAAAGAATTTACTGGAAAATAGCATTTGTTATTTCTTAAGATGAGTAAATAATATTAAAATAGAAATAAAAGAAAATAAAATCCAAGCCATCATATTTTAATTTGGTTTTTTCCATAATCTTGAAGACAGTAACTGCTGGTTTTCAATATGGTCTGGCATTGGGCCTTAGTTAATTAACTACCTAACATAGAGAAATAGAAAAAAAGTAATATTAAAAGTAAAGCTATAATGCCAGTTTTCTCAGTAGGCTCTACATGTATTCAGCAGGGTAATATATACCACCAACATAGATTTTTTTTGCTCTCTTAAATATTACAAGAAAAGGACTAGTTTGTGTATTCTCAGCACAGCCATACAGAAAATTGTAGAGTTAGACATAAACACTGACTGAAAATCATGCAAACATTGCAAGAAGAAATCTAAAATAAAAAGGCTTTTTCCTTCTGTTTCTGATATAGGCCACCTGTGCTTATATTTAGGGCAGGCCAGGAACAACTGTCATTTTTACCTATGAAATGTGGGTTAATTCATCATGCGATGTACTTATGACCTTCAAACTACTGCTCTGAGTAGCTCACAGAGAGCTTCAGTGCAGAATATTCAATGTGCCCTTAGGTTTGTGTTTCTATCAGAACAACACCTGCCACTAAAGACAGTCAGATCATATGCTTATAGCACTTTTTAATGCTTATTTTTTAAAGGTAATGACAGAAATTAATTCAGAAGTAATTTAAAATTAAGTGTAGCATCTTTTATACCTTCCAAAATATCTCTCTATAAATTACCATTTGTAATGGAGTTTGAATGTCAAAATATCATTTTTTTTTTTGCAAATATTGGAAACCTTTATTTAGTCTTAGTAAGGCTTCTGCGTTTTTGGTGGTTTTTTGTACTGAAGTAAAGAGAAATATATGCTGTCAGGAAATATCAGAATACTAAATTAATGTACAGATTTACTTGAGATGGAAATGCAATTCCCTGCTTTATCTGAGTAACTCAGGGTTTAAATCCATTATCAGTACTAAATGTTACTGTGATTCATTCAATAACCTACTCATTAGACTATCTCTCTCAAAGCAAATCCCAGATAATCTCTTCACATCATATTGCCAAAGGGCCAATCTTAATCAAATCACTTAAATATAGAATGATCTTTGCTTTCTAAGGCGAGATCAGAAAGAAAATACTGATGCCTGTTTGATTCCGAACTTACTGCGTGTGAGACCGGTGATGCCTTTTCTCTTTCATGGTCAGTACATACAAATAGGAAAATCCTCAAGCAAGATGCTACAAGATCCGAATGCATGGATTCATTGATCAAAAGATGAAGATCAATTTATACCTCAAAACCCATGAGCTTGTTTTTTTCCATTTAGATTTTTTTCTTTTTGAATGAAATGAGTTTGACAGACGCATTAGGAACTTGTCTATAGTTTTGTCCATAATTGGCCTTACAAAATAATGAAGTTCTCAAATGAAATTCATGTTGTTTTCTGCTTATGAATACTTACCTTTATGTCTGTCCAGTCTTCTAGATGCTTAAAAATAGTATTTATTATTTAATATATTTCACATTACTTAGAAATTATTTACAATTGCATCAAGGTTACAATCTTGACTGTGAACCACTGATAAACATTGATAAAAACACAAAATATCAATATTATGGTCCTGCCAGTTTGTCTGTATCATGTATATATAAAAAAAAAGGCAAAAAAAACCCCAAATAAAGGCCCCCACCCATCCCCAATACTCCCACCCCCTTAATAAAAACATGATGGTTATTGGATGGTTATTTGCTATCAAAAATTGTTAGCTGCTATCTGGTCTCATGGCTTTTCTAGTGATATTTCTAAAACATATGAATACAAAAAATTACTTTGATTTTTTTTATCCTTGCAGTTTGTTGGCATGCTCAGGGAGTATGCTACTTCATGCAGCTCTGCCTATGCTGTAATTCTCTCTTGGAAAAAACCCTGCACTGGAATTCTCCCTACAGAATTAGATTTACCGAGGGACGGAGGGAAGGACCCAGGGGATGAGTGAATAAGAGTGTAGTTCTTCCAGTCACTCTCCCCAGAACGACACTCACTCCTTGTAATGCAGTCCAGGGCAGGGTGTAACTTCGTGACACCTCTCTCTTTCATCCCTGAGTGGTTACATGAAGCCTTCCCAGCAGATGCACAAACAAATCTGCAATTGAAACATTCCAGATGAGTATGGATTACCCAGCAGCTCAGGTGTCAGAAGCAGCTGCTGATGGTACTTCTGTCATATTTTGAAAGATGGAGAACAGAAATCTTATACCAGTAAAGGACAATTGATTCTCTGTATTCTATTTCCCAGGAATCTTTCTGCAAGAGAGAGAGGATTATTGATTTAGACTTTTTTGGTATATTTATCAAAAGCTTTTTCTTTGCAGCATCAGTAATATTTTTCACAGTGAAATTGAAGGGAACTAATACCAAGGATGAACCAAATCCAGTTTCCAACACTTTGTTACCTGTGAGCAAAGCACTTAGTGCTTCGTGACTTAAGATCATCTGTTTGATGATTTCTCTTGCTACATCTTGAGTCACTGACTGAGGGCAACTCTGAAAAGGTCATTCGTGGAAGTTTTATCTTAAGCAGTTGTGTCCAAAGGAGACACCAAAGTGTCTGACATTGATGTTTCTTGCACTGCAACGTTACTCCCAGGTGTAAACTATCAAAGAGCCTATTGATAGAAACATGCCACAAATCTGTGGCTACACAGAATAGAAGGACAGGCAATTTAATTTTTTAATCTTACCTGTCCTTAACACACAAGGAAACTGGACAAAACCTTAAAGTGACTACCTGAGATTTCATAGAGAAGTTTCAATATTCTTTGAGATTGAATATTCATAGAGAATATTCAATATTCTTTGTGGACCAATACTTCATCAATTGAATGAAATACATAAGGTTAGGAATTAGTAGCAATTAGATGCACTTTCTGTACTTTAGACATCCTGTATGGAAACTCCTTGGAGGAGGCTGGGAGAAGAAGAGGAGGGAAAATCAGAATACTGCTCCTATGGCTATTATAAAATATTGAAATATGAAAACAAGTCATATTCTTTCTAACAGATATTTGAACAAATCAAACTCTTCAGAGATTTGTACTGTTCCAGTATTTGAACCATGACAGTTGTACCTTGAAGAGAAAAAACCACTTCCACCTGATCTAGACTCACCCTCCCAAGCTTTATGATTATCCTTCTGCTGCATTTTAACTTGCTGAAGGAGAGACAGTTTGCCAAGTAAGCAACTATATCACTTATGAAAGTCTCAATGTGATGTAAGTTACGCTAGTGCATATACACAGACACACACAACAGTGAATTTACACTTTCTGACACCTTAAAGGCTTTTCAGAAGTCATGGCAGCTTCAAAAGTGTCTGCTTTCTAGCAGTATGTATACTTGTATAACTTTTTGTCATTTTTTTCCCTTTGTAGTTTTGCTGACTGCTACAGCTTTTATTCCTGAGACATATCAAAGAATATAGATAACAGAAGTCAAAAGAAGGTAAATTCATAATCACATTCAAATGTAGTGTATAACACACATTTTAAATTATTTTTTATAGATGATTCATATTTTCTCTTGCAGTACCTTATATTTCCTTAACTTGATAGTCTACTGTAGATGAGAGTCAAGAAGGAAAAAATCAGTCTCAGTGGAAAAAAAATGAAACTTTCCTGCTGGTTCTGCAGAAGGAATTTGAGTATAGAGATTAATCCATTTTGTCTCACAATATATAATATATTATATAGGAAATCCAAGCAGAATGAATGGATTAATCCATTCTTTTTCTCTCAGCATCTTACATATTTTAAATTTATTTATGGGTATTACAGGAGGAGAGGGGAATATTGCCACTAGATGACAACAGGATAGGTTCCTAGCATGGATTACTAATAAAGATTTTCCATTATTGAAAGCCAATCTGCAAAACGAGCATATATGAGAAAATTCCTGTTATTAGTGCTAAATGCTAAATCCTTCCTCATTTGTTTCCTTTAGTACTTTACCACATTTCATGTGACTTCCAGAATGATCTGGAAGCCAGGTTTATACCTGGGTTTCCTTGTGAATGATGCACTGCAGAAAAGGGAGACATTTCTGAACACAATTTCTGTATTTTGCCATTTTTAATACATCAATCAGTCCTAGCAAACAGTCAATGTCCCCTGCTAGCAGTCCTGGTGAGTAAGGCAGGGATTTTTAGCGTCAGGTCAAAAACCCTCTCCGGCTCACACGTATTAATGTTGCTCTCAGCAGGAGCAGCACACACACCTCAGGCTAAGGTTCCCTTCTGCCAGCACCCGGCCTGAGCTCAGGGTCATTAATTCAGCCCATGGTGTTCATCCCAAATCAGCTTGACAACCTGGTTACAGGGACAAGTCCTTCATGGAGGTCAGGGCTATCCACTGGGGAGACAGGATGAGGCTTATAAATTAATCTCTCTTCACCACTTGGTCAGAAAGGAAAATGCACAGAGTGATACAGGGAATAGTGTGATCAAGATATCGACAGTTCTGCTAAGTCACAGTTATTATGGGCAGTCCTACCTGGGAACCTCATGGACTGTGATCTGATAAAATTGGAACTGCTCTGCATTACCATGTTAATAATTTTTGAGCTATCAGTTTAAATTTTTCTGAGGAAGGATCTTCATCCTTACCACTTTCTACATACAAAGGGAGAAATTACATCCCTCCCTTGCTTGAATTGTTTTAGTAGCACTTGCCAGAGTTGACTTAGTTCCAGTAAAAAAAGTAAGCAAGACAATTGTCACTTACCAACTTCTCTGGATTAACTTTGAATTGTTTCTAAAGGTAATATATAAAAATATTTTAAAAGAAAATAAACTTTCATGTAGAAAGGAAGAATTTCAATTATAAAGAATTAGATCTTCTTTTCTTTTTTCTTTTTCCCTTTTTTTTTAAATGTAAAGAGATGTAGGTCCCCAAGCATCTGTAAAACAAAAGATAGAAGAAACATCAAGGGATTTATTGTTTGCTACCTACAAGTTTGAGATCTCTTCCTTTGAACATATTTCATTCCATTCCCTGTAGGATTTATTTGATATTTCCTAGGCCTTTAGGGACAGTAGGGTTGAAAAGAAGTTGGACTACAGTATGAAGCCAGCAGGGCAGGAGACATGAGCTGTTTTGCTGATTACAAAATAGGATCTGAGGTTTTCAGAAAAAAATCCAAATTTTTTTATTACCAAAGACAGATTTAAAAGGTTATTTAGAAATGGAGGAGGAAAAAGTGCATTAGCACATTCTGCCATTAAAAATTTGCATTAAGGGCAATTGCTGTGGCAGATATATTCCAAGTAGATTTATAGTTATGTTGCAGTGTTTTCCAGTATGAACAAAACACCACAGAACTATAGATGTTTTTCAAATTTATTAAATATATTTATCTGAATGGATCATCATGGTTTTATGATACGGTATTATGATTTCTCTAAAATTGAAGAAAATCATCTTCATTATGGAGAAGAATTTCAGATTCCATTATCTCTTAGATGAAAAATGATACTGTTAATAAATATATACAGTGGGCCCATCTTTTAAAACTCTAGTTGTAGTTCAGTAAATTTCAGCTATCCCACCTTGTTCTACTTGCTCAGCTACTCAAGGATGTCATATAAACAATAGGATTTGATTTCATCTGCTACAGTTTTTCTGTTTTGGGACAGAAAGGAGGAAAAATCTTAGAAATTCTGTCCTCAGTGATTAAATTCTAATAATAACAACTCACCACCTAAGAGTTACAATGAAAACAGTGAAAGAAAAGAGAAAAATTGACTCAGTATCTTCAAAACTCTGAAATAAACAGTTGCCAGGAAGTTCTTATTGCATTCTTGTGAAGCAACTGTTTACTAAGATTTTGATTGCACTGATGACAAATCCACAGATTCTGGAAGAGTGACGCGGAGCCGGATTTTTCCCCAGCCAGCTCCCGGCACCGAGCCAAGAGTGGGCTGCTCCTGGAAAGCAGGGCAGCTTAGGGCTTATGCTCTATGGCACTGGCTGTCCAGCGTCGAGGGCAGGAGCAAGGACGAGGGAGAGGTCTTCCATGTGGTTTCCAAGAGGGATTTATTCTCTTGAAGGTTCCAGGGAAGAAAGACAAAAGTTACAGGGGTACAGCAACTTATGTGTGGGGGAGGAGCAAGGGGAGTGTACAAATAATAAACCAATAGAAAACAGTTAGGGGAAGAGCACAAGGCGGGGTTACATAATACATAAACCAATGGAGAACACAAGGGGAGGAGAGTGGGGCACACGGGCTAATGGGGCTCCGAGGAATAGGGGAATTCCAAAGGGGGCGGTCCAGGCAGGGGTTGACACAGGGGAGGATTGACAACTTCATGGGAGGGGGAACAGGGAACATTCAGGAACAAGGGGCAGGTATCAGGGTGGATTGGCAGCTGGGGTAGGAGGGCACGATTGGGACCAAAGTATTAACATGTTGGGGGGGGTACAACTTAACAATAAAGAATGTAATTGAATCAAATATAATAAACAACAATGCACTGCAACAGAAGAGGATATGAATCCAATAAATTTCAAAAGAGAGTCAGTAACAGATCTGGAATTATCTTCAGTCAGTAAATAATAGTTTTTATACCCACTTGAGTCTTAACTTCTTAATGTTTTTATTTAAAAAAAACAACAGTTTGAATAAGTACATCCTTGGTGTGTAAAACTCTGCACAGAGCTGATACATAATTTGCTTAGGAATTTGTCAGTGCAACACATCCATGTTCCCCTCTTTTTTCTTTTTCTTTCTTTTTTGTTTTTTGGGTTTTTTTTCCAAACTTAATGTGTATCCATCTGTCAGTGTCCTGTATGCTCTGAAGTCTGCACAGCATATTGTCTGCTTTTATTCAAGCTATAATCCCACGGTATTGTAAAAAGAAAATATAAGTATCATTTCAAGACACAGCTCATTGAATCCATTTTAATTAAAACTTTTTGAAATAGATTTTATAAACTTCCTAATCTTAGCTGCAGATTAGCTGCCTGTTTATCGGATGAATGCACTAGGCACATTTTGGTTTGCATACTTAGAGATTACAGCCCTATTTTGTCCTGAAGGTATTTTATTTGATGAGGTCCATTTTAAGCAGCCTAATTCATGAATTAGCTGCCAGTGTAGGGCATAAACCCAATCTAATTTGAGGGACCCACATAATTTACTCTGCATGATGAATTCTCCCAAGGAAGCAGCAGAGCAGAAATACCTTTCACCAGTAAAGAGAAAGCCATGAATTTAGAATGGCAAAAAAACCCCAACAGCAAACAAACAAACAAGCAAAAATGCCCTCAACAATTTATTAGTACACAATTCTTAGCACAAAATATTTAATCAAAAAAAAGCATATGTATATAATGATTAAATTGTTTTTCCAAGGATACCTTAGAAGTGAATAATATTCAGACAGTGTTGCATTAGTGTAAATCATTAACACAATTTCTAAAACTTTTCTGTAATATATAGGCAAGGAGGAATTTTGGAAACAGTATTAATCCAAGGTATTCCAATCTGGATATACAGGTAATTCTTCACTCTTTCTGCCAAGCAGAGCTAACAAAATTTCATGTACCATCTGACTGTTACAGCCTCTTCAGCTAGACTTGTTCCCTGCTGACTTCAAATCCAATAAATGCAGATGCATAATTGTACATCTATTTTGTGATTTACTTGTTTTGCAATTCATCTATGGCCTTCAGTAGCTTTCAAAAGCCCTTGAGTCAAAATGGTCTAAATCTGAGCATTAAAGCTTACAGAGTTCCAGGCAATCTTCCCTCACTTCTTGAAACTTTTCTGAATTTAAATTAGAATACAGCCTGCTGCTTACTGGGACCTTCTTTAAGTTGAGAAAGATCAAAATTAAAGTATTGGAAGAAGCAAATCACTCTACTCCGTTATGTGCACCTGAATATTTAGCAGCGCTATGCTTTCAAATCTTGACCTAACAGATCACTGCAACATTTTTCATTTGTATATAAATAAATGTTAAGCTCTTATAGATTGGGTAATGCTTGATATAGTGGATGATATCTTCTTTACTTTCACAAGGACACAGCAATTCTCCCTTGAACTGTATTTAAATATTTTGCCAATTAGAAGTTCATGAATCGGCTGTTCCATGCAGACTACAATTTTAAACAGCTGTGGTTGAATAAGTTTCTTCAGGAAGCCTTTCAGAAAAAATGTGGAAATCACTGCCACAGAATGAGCAAGAAAATTGTGTGGGTTTTTTAATCTTAGTTTACTCTAAAAAGACTTGTGTGATAGATTGGCATTTAAGAAAACACCTAAGGGAGTTAAAACTTCTGGAGGCTGATGGGAGTTTTTCTCCTAGCCAACAGCAGGCCATTTCTAAGAATTGACAGCAGTTTTAACCATTGGAAAGTGAGATCAACCTGTGAACACCACCTTAAGACCTAAGCCTGGGAATTTCTTTGTCTCTTTGTTTCCTGGCTGTGAAAGGTAACAGAGCTGCGGCTGGCCTCCCGTTCCCTGCCCAGGCCATGCGGCCCGGGCAGGGGCTGGGCTGGGCCCAGCGGCTCCCAGCCGGGAGATGGGGCCTGTGGGGCTTGCCCCGGGCTCTGGCCGGGCCAGGCTGGTCCCTGGCTCGGCTGCAGTTTTTGCTGTGACTGAATTCACCAAAGACTGTCGAGTAAAGAAAGGAAAAAAGCTCTTGACCTGTGGCAGGCTGAGACAGTGACCACACTCTCCAGAGCAGCCATGAAGAATCTTCCATTGCAGACAGCTCCAGCTGCTGCTCCAGCAGAGATCACAGAACCATCTACAAAGCCTGGGCAAGATTTTAACCTTTTTCATTACCCAGATGAGACTTGCAGATTAATCCTTTTTTTCCAGAGAAAGAAAAAGAGAGTAATCAACATGCAAAGAGACTTTATAAACTATTAGAGACAGTAAAGAAAAGAATTAAACTTCAGAAGAGGTAGAGAATAAGGGGATGCTTTAATTAAGCTGGAATATTTTTCTGTTAAAGTTATGGAGATGGTCAAAAGTGTCCTGAAAGAACTCCTTTAATTCATGCCAGAGTATATTGGGAGGAATAGAGTGTTCAAAGTGTAGATTTTGAGCAAAAGGTGGAGTAATTGTGATACAGTGAGGTGCTGGAACAGAGGGAGGAGAAGCAATAGTTGAAGATTTAAGGCCTTGAGAGGCAATGAGAAAACTTCTGTTTCCAGAGAAGGTCGCAGAAACAGATGAAGAGAACTTTTGCCTTTGAATAACTCATCCTTAAAAATGACATCCCTAGACTCATTGACCCATACACACCTCAGAGTGATGTGAAATGGGAGGAGAAAATATGATGACAGATTTCTGGGCAGCTGGCATCAGAGAAATAGAAAACTGTAACAGAAATCATTTTCTTGTGAGAAACTCCATAGATTAGCAGAAGAAGACCTCTGTTTCTCTACAGAGACTGATGAAAAGATTCTAGCAGAAATTGGGGACTGTTTAAACACCAAAGTTCCAAAGTTTGTTGTCTCTATGTTGTCATATAAACAAAAAAATGGTTGATTAGTGGGGGAAATAAAGTTTTTCTGGAAGTTTTACTTTAGTTTTCTTATTCTTGTGGTTTTGTTAATAAATTTTCTTTATTCCTTTTAAGTTTTAAGCCTGTTTTTCTCATGTGTTCTAATCCACATCTCCAATCTCACAGCAAGAAATAAGTAAGTTTTCTAGTTTTTTTTGTTTTGTTTTGGTTTTTTTTATGTTACTGCTTTAAAACCACGACATTTATTTGGTGCATTGGCTGGGAAATGGAATTGACAAATCTAAACCACTACAACTTGTCATTTCAGTAAGTATTGTCTACGTCTTGAACTTTCAAAATACAGAAAAAACATTATCTAATACGCTTTCTCTTTTCCAAATATCTTGCTTTTAACATAACATGTTTTGTTGCTTCACAGACCATTATGTATCCTTTTTTTTATATTTACTACTTCTATTTTATCCTTTATTTTGAGGGGCCAGAGCTGACTCTATGACCAAGATAAGTGTATTTTATGCACAAAGATTTCAAGACATTTTTCCTGAGAGGTGATAACTAATTTGGAACTCATCATTGGGTTTCCATGTTGAGCTGAAATGTTTTCTCCTGTGAGAATTACTTTGTATTAACTGTCTTCAGGTTCCATCTGCCCTTTTATTGCCTAACCTCCCAGTAACATGGCAGATTTTTGCACCTCCTTGAGGTTAATATTCAATGGCAAGCCCAAATACATTCATTTCAATGAATTCTGTTCTCTCACTTGTAATGTGTTCTCTGCAATAATTAGCTATATCCTGCATGTCAGAGAACCTGTAAAGATCATTAGGGCAACTTGCTTGGAACGGCCCTTTGTGAAAATTGCTACCTTTTATTTAGCATGCTATTGATTTATGACAGTGTTAACTCCACAAAGCTGGGTTACACTGCAATTTCATGGAAAAGAGTTGTACTTCTCAGTATTAAATCCTCCTCTAATTATTGCAATTAATATAACCGTTGATGTGGTAAAAAAAAGACATAGGACTGTAGAAGGCAACCTATACATAAAATAGGAACTTTGAGAGACAATATCTCCTTTTGGAAACAAATTATCCCTTGCAAGGACTTAAAGGGCATAGTTGCCTGTTTCAGATACTGTCAAGACCACCAAAGAAAGTTGCCATAGGAGACACCACAACAGCAGGTATTTGAAAAAAAGCTCAGAAGGGAGGAGTTATGACAGGAATTTGCTAATTCCAGGCCTGTCAGAGGTGCGATCTGATTGGCATATCCTGATTAATGTATCTGGACAAAAACTCCCACTGTGGCAAACTGTGTGGGAGGAAGCAACAGCTCATATGCATATCATCCCCAGTTATGGGGCAGATGGCACCTGCAACCACCAACCTCCACTGACGCACCCCCAGACTCATTTCTGAGGCCTTCCACCAGAGGACTGGATGTGATCCACAGTGTTAAAACTGCCCCTCAGGGCAAGTAGCAGGGAATTTCCACCTGAAAGTGAACATATAATGCCATCTTTAACTCCTAATTTTGCAAGCTTCCCCCACGCTCAATGGGTGAAGACTTGCGAACATCACTTCAACCAACAGATATCTAAATTGCAACAATCAAATATCATTATCAGATCCACAGGTGCTGAGAACTTTCTACCCTCCCTCCCTCCCTCCCTCCCTCCCTCCCTCCCTCCCTCCCTCCCTCCCTCCCTCCCTCCCTCCCTCCCTCCCTCCCTCCCTCCCTCCCTCCCTCCCTTCCTTCCTGCATTCCTTCCTTCCTGTCTGCCTGCCTGCCTGCATTCCTTCCTTCCTGCCTTCCTTCCTGCCTGCCTTCCTGCCTTCCTGCCTGCCTTCTTGCCTTCCTTCCTTTTTCCCTCCCTTCCTCCCTTCCTCCCTTCCTCCCTTCCTCCCTTCCTCCCTTCCTCCCTTCCTCCCTTCCTCCCTTCCTCCCTTCCTCCCTTCCTCCCTTCCTCCCTTCCTCCCTTCCCCTTCCTCCCTTCCTCCCTTCCTCCCTTCCTCCCTTCCTCCCTTCCCCTTCCCCTTCCCCTTCCCCTTCCCCTTCCCCTTCCCCTTCCCCTTCCCCTTCCCCTTCCTCTTTCTCTCTCTCTTTCTCTCTCTCTTTCTCTCTCTCTTTCTCTCTCTCTTTCTCTCTCTCTTTCTCTCTCTCTTTCTCTCTCTCTTTCTCTCTCTCTTTCTCTCTTCCTCTTCCTCTTCCTCTTCCTCTTCCTCTTCCTTTCTTTCTCTTATTTCCTTAAATGCTATTTTCATACTTTTATACTGTCATATTACTATAGATAGCCACCCAAATGGTTATACCTACTTTCCACTGCAACCAAATTTTTAAAAAATATTTCTATTATTTCTATTTCTATTTCTATTATTTTTATGGGATTTTTTTAATATATTTTTTTTTTATAAACACTGTACTTTCTGTGTCATTTCACTCTAATTCACTCCAAGGGAACTACCAAGAAGAAGAACCCAGTTAGCCTCGCCTTCAGGCCTGGTTGCAACACCATGTTAGAAAAGTCAACTACCAGAACCTTCTACCAGACCACATCAAGATCAGTCAGCAGCTGAGGGATGATTGTCCTGAAATTTATACTGAAATTTTAAGTGGCATATGGATCCAGGACAAAGAGTTAACTGTTATTACATCATGCTGGGCTTTGAGAAGCTGGAGGAGGAGCAGGGGAACAAGTATTACCTAAGGAGTCAGACAAATCCCACAATATAGCCAGTCACAATTTGATTTGCTACTGTGAGCGAGAGACAATCACAGAACTGGGGGTTTATTTTAAAATATTACGGAATTAATCATATTATGACTTCCAAGGGAGTTCCTTTTTTTAATAAGATGAGGTTCAGAACATTTCAGAGCAACTGCTAATCAATAATTGCTAAGTACCCAACTTTTTATAGCACAAAAGACTGTCTCAGACTTTATCTATTCTTACTGCATAGATGAAAAAATAGTTAGGATTCTGAAAAATAATGAATTTCTGGTTATGCAAAAATATTAACACATTCAAAATTAATGGATAGTGAAAGCACAATTTATATATGTGAAATATAAATTTAAGGTTTAAAACCTTAAGAAATTAAGAACGCATGTCTAAATTAAGAAAAAAAAAATTACTTCCTCCTACCCTCCCAGTGCACTAAGTGAAATAAGTTGGAATACTCCCACATATTTTTTGCAGAAATTGATTCTTATGTCTAGTGTCAAAATATAAGGCAAAAGCTGAAATTTTTGCTCACACTGAACAAGGAAAAAAACCCTTCATTTTATGAGAACTGAAATATAATATTTTTAGTAACTTAGAGCATAAGGAAAAGATTGAGAAACTTATAGATTTTGCATATTTCTTGTTGATTGAAGTGTTGCTAGAGACAAATAATTCCAGTTATTTTGTTTTCTTCTTGATTGAAAACCTAGGCATAAAAAATATGTATGTCTGCTAACAGGTCTCTGTATTAAAAACAAACCCATAAAACCCAAACAGTATACAAAAAAAAAAAAAGCCACCAAAGAACCTACAAATCCTACATGTAAAAGGACCAACTGGAGCATCTAAAATCTATCCACATTTCATTATACTGAATTTTGCATATTCCTCGGCAGTAGACAGTGTGGATTTAAACCTCCTTGGACAAAGACAAGGAAATTAATAATGTAATGCAACCATTGGTTTGTGCTCTGAGATTTTAACTTCTAGGGGACCACAGGACCACTGCTACAATCTCCATCTTAATGAAAAACATGAAGTTCACATCCTCATTTTCATAATTTTCCCTTTGCTGCTGACAGATGAACTGTCAAATAAAAATGTTGTGCATTGGGCCAGACTGAGATCTTGTTCGAAAGAAGTGTGAGCAAAAGTATTAAAAGAGTTCTGTTGCTGTCCAACAATTAAAACATTATTTGTTCATCACTAAATGTAGCATAAAACAGGACCACAGTTAATTGTCTCCCAGCTAGGGGATTAACACTAAAACAGAGAAAGATTTTCAAGGGGAATTCATAAAAATCTTGAAGTTGAACAGAAAGGAAAATGCAGTAAAATACGAATGTGATTTCATATATTTCTCAATTCACAGATTCACAGATGCTGTTTGTGTCAGGTGAGCTTTCTGTTGTAAGGGTTCATTTTGCAGTTTCACAGCTCAGCAAAACGAGGGACTAAGGCAGATTAAGTGTCACTGGTAAATTGAATTTTTAGTAAAGGATAAACTCAGAAACTGTGTTTCTGTTCCTGACTTGAAGGTTGAAAAGCAAATATTACAAGGAAAAACCTGGTCCTTGCCCACAGACATTTAGCAGAAGGCTGGGTTAGGGTCTATGCATCTGGCAAAATCCCCTCCTTGCCATCACCAGGCCAAGTGGCTCAGAGCAGGGTGACACGTTGTGACAGATGCAGTTGGCAGTGATCCTTTAAGCAACTAAAACCACTCATTGGTGACACACATGCACTGCCAGGGGCTGCAGCTTCTGCTGCAGGCAATGCCACACCACTTGTCCATCCCTGCATGGCCAGGGCTTGATGCTGCTCCACTGCTGCACTCTGGCCGGGCTATTTCTGACCACCAAGCTACTGGGGCCACCGCAATCCTGACCTGCAGTGCGGGTGAAAGGGTTGGTGCCCTTCAGAACAGAATGGGCATTGTTTATGGCTTAATGTAAAAAAAAAAACAATAAAACAATGGAAAATATGGTCTGAATGACGTTTGCTTAGAACCTTAATTGGCTGAGGGAAACAAAAAATCCTTCTCAGCTGCTGCCACTGGGGATTTTTTTTATTCATAATCGCATTTCACAATTTGCTGTTCAAAATATATCATAATCCTCTAAAGTACATTTTCTTGAAATAAGGAGACACATTGTAAGTATCTGATACAATTTCTGGGAAAGAAAAGAAATGCAATAATAGAGTAATTACTAGTTATTAATTCTGCAACAGATCAGTATATCAGAAAAGAAATGTAGCATCTTGGTTTGTTACAGTAATATACAGTTCATAATAGGATGAAATCACAGAAGAATTTGTAATATTAAGTAAAAAAATGAGCTCAGGATGACACATGCTGACTTCTCCAATCTGATGTGTGAACTAAAGGCAAAAAAGAAGAGTTCTCTAATAAGACAGGCTAAGAAAGCCTAAGAAATATTAAGTTATTTAAAAGGGAGTAGGAACACGTTTGTGATTTTTTGCTTAATTTTTTAGTTTAGAGATATTTCCTTTGAAAGCAGATGAGTGTTTCTGTGGCATATACTTAATTTAAATTTTAAGTTTTCTGAACTTCATGTGCATCTCCCTGTACTGAAAAGAATTGAATATTGCAGGCACTTAATTCACATGGTGTTAAGCCAAGCCAAAGCCATTAAAATGCCATGGTGCCGTTTAGTAAAAATTTATCTTTCACTGAGAATAGTTGAATTTCAACTGAAATGAGATCGGAAATAATCTTTTCTTTTATAAACCTTGCACATGGAAGACAATACATCTGTTTAATATCTTGTAACTTCTATCATTCTATGTTGTACCTGAAACTGTTCTAGCAGTAGTCACATGGGGCTTCTCCTCTATGTCTTTTGTTATGCTAGCCCAGTTATTATGAATGTCACCTATTTTATTCCTATGACTATTTTTCCAACACAGAGATGTATGTATTATGCTTACTCTACCCCATGATTGAATATATGTAAGAGCAAGAGGAATTAAACTCTAGTTAATTTGAGACTAAGAACAAGATGCTACTTTTCTTTAGCAAATTGTTCCCTCCACATTCTCAACTTGTGATGTCTATGATTATTTTAGTAATAAAGCAGGAGCTAATTTGAGGCAATTAGAAAAATTCCATGAAAAGAAATCTATGAGAAAGTTTGGTTGGGGGATTTTTCCTGAAATTTGCAAACAATAAATATACTCTTGTTTTATATTTCAGTGCATAATTATCTGTTAATCAGTATTGCATATAAATTATTACTGCGCTCATATTTTACTGGTATTGTAAATAAATATAAAATCTTTAGATGACTAATTATTTTCTCATTTCCATTGGGCAATCAACAACTCTACGTCAACATACAAATTAGTGAATATGAATGACTGCATCTGTTGCACCTCAAGGGGGGAACACTCCACTGTTCTTAAGTGAGCATTTATTTTGTTCCAATTTTCACTGTCTTCTTTGTTTGATCCTCCTTCTCCAAGATATCTTTAGTGAAAGAAACATATCCAGGTTCCTAAGGGTTTATCAAAAGACCAGATGCAGTTTATTTTCAGAGACTACAGTGCTCCCTGTACAGAACCTAAAGTATGGGCCAGTGTCAACAACAATTTCTTAACTGTTGGGTACTAGAAATGCATGCAAAGCAAAACAGCTGAATTGAGAATTGGAGCAATTTCATCATCTCCCCATGTGGAGTACAATTCTATTTTTATTAAAAAACACCCTAGAACCAGAAAAATAAATGATGCCAGCTCTGATTACAAATTATTAAGTCAGTAAATTTTAAAAAGAAGCACCAAGAAAAAATGTCATTTTTAAAGAAGGAAAGTGTGTAGACATATAAGGAATCTATTTTTTTATCACATATAAAATTTAGTATCAATAGTGTACAATTCCCCCCCCTGCCCCGTTAGTCAAACATATTTTCCTTGTAATAAATGAAAGTAATGAGTTTTAGAACTTAGCTTTATTTCAAATGCATTTTTAAGACTAAGCACCTTTCTGATTAATTTATTCTGCTTATTATCATAAGGTGGGTCACTGCAGGCACTTGGCTGGATTCACTGGCATAACCCCAGGGTGCCCCATCAACCTCTAGCTCTGCAACTCCTTACTGTACTCTAGGATCCTGTGTTCAGGTCCATATAGGAAAACCACACTTAAGAGCAGTAGAGTGGATATTAGGAAGGCATGATGGTCTCATTTAAAATTGAATTTTAACTACTGACAATATCTTTCCTTTTCAAAATGCAAAACATACTTTTTTCCCAGGTCTAGCATGCTGTTACAGAACATACACAGTATGTGCACACACAAGGAGTGTACACACACTTTCATATTTATATACACCCCAGCTAATTATGATTGATTGTTGCATGAAAACTTGAAAGAATTGCCAAGGTATTAACCCCTTTAACTGCAAGAAAAGGGCCACATTTTAATTTAGATAATTAATTATTTCTTCTTCTTCTTCTTCTTCTTCTTCTTCTTCTTCTTCTTCTTCTTCTTCTTCTTCTTCTTCTTCTTCTTCTTCTTCTTCTTCTTCTTCTTCTTCTTCTTCTTCTTCTTCTTCTTCTTCTTCTTCTTCTTTGTCCTCTTCCTCTTCCTCTTCTTCTTCCTCTTCCTCCTCTTCATCTTCATCATCTTCATTGTCTTCGTCATCGTCTTCGTCTTCTTCGTTTTCTTCATCTTCTTCGTCTTCATCTTCTTTTGGGGGGAGGCGGTTGATTGGTTTCTTTTAATTTCACCTGATTTTTTTAATTTCAGATGCAAAGGCCATTTATTTGAGCTCACATGATATGAGGTTAAACACATATTTCAAGAATGGTTATTGTTGTTCCATGTGTGTATTGATACCCAGGAGAAAAGCTACAAACAATAATTTTCATGCATATTACTCAGGTCTCCAAAAAGTCTCCCAGGTTTTAAACTGGTTTTTTAAACATAGTTTTTACTACAGCTTTCATCTTCAGTAAAGGAGAAAGAACTCCATTTTCTGTTGTGGCTGTCCCACCCCTAGAAATGTTCAAGGCCAGGGTGGATGAAAAACCTATTTTGGTGGAAGATATCTCTGCCCATTGAAGTGGGGCTGGAAGTAGAGGATTTTTAAGCTCTCTTCCAACCCAAAACATATTATGATTCTATGAACTCCAGTGCCTCGGGAAGGAGAGCAGCCTCTGCAGAACTCTGCCAGGCCAGAATTACACAATATAAAAACCTGCACGATAAAATAGAGAAATACTAAACCACCCACAGTAATTTAAGAACACATGCTGCTGTAGCAAACAGATCCCTGCTTCGACTCTTTTTATAGAAAGGCTACCAAGAAAACCTAGGTCTCGATTCCATGTGTCTTTCTTCAGGGAAGAGCATACTCCAAGCAGTAAACGTGCAGCCACAAAGCTGGTGTGAAGAACATGTACTAGCTCTCACTGGAAGTGAAACAAGCGTTGCAAATTCCACTGGAAACATTAAGTCCATGTTTTCCTCTTAACTATGTCTGATTTTGCATTGTGGGATTGTGCATTGCTCTTGATTTACTTATGCAGAAAATGAGAAATGTGTCTGAACTACTTTGCACATTATTAATTTATTCCATTGGTGTATATTGGAATAAATATTTCCTCCTTCTCATGGAGGAGCAAAAAGCATGATTCTAGATTTCCCAAGGTATGGTGACAATCCAAACAAATTAATACTTATAACTGCTGAGTTATGCCATGCAACCCAAATACTTTCCTGAGGTTAATGCTGAAAGCTGTAAAATTTCTTTCCAAGATGGACCAGAGTAATTTTCAATTTACCTAATTAGGTGAAGTAGTTGGCCTATTTTAGCAATTACATTTCAGCTCTGACTATTTTGGAGCAAAACCCCACTGAATTTTGTGATTAATGCAGTTCACTTCCCTCTCGTTCTGTTATCAGGATGAAATTTCTAATCCTTATTTTGTTTATTTAGTCTTCTCTTTGATGACACTATTGCTGCTACAACCAGGTAGTCAAGTATAGGTTATTTTTGTCCTTTCAATGATGTTCTCAGACATTCTATTCAACATATCTATGTAAATCAGCTCTTGCCAAGTTGTTTTGACAGGAGTAGCTGGCTACTTTGGGAACAGCATGTACAAATTAGATCTACTAATTGTATTCGCATTAAAAAAAGCCATTGACACAATCTTTGTCAAACAACATTTTTTAGGAAATACAAAATATTTCTTGGTGTTAATACCAGCAGATAAGGCAATAGATAAACAAAGAAACATCAGTGGATCCAGGAAGTAAGTCTTAGAATGTGGTTCAGAAAAAGCACAATTTACCATTGTCCAGAATGTGAGATAAACTTGTTTTTTTTTTTTTTTCTATTTTTTAAATCAGAATGCAACGAGCCACAACAATTTTAAAACCCAGTCACATAATGTACAGAATACTTGAAAATCCTGGGGGCAAATTTTAAAGCTTTCTAAAATGGGTTGAAATCATCTTATTTAGTATTGTTGATGGATGTTTTATAAAAACAAAACAATTGTTAGTAAAACACTTTAAACAACCTGAAAAATTATACAACATTAGTGAAATGTATACAGTGTCATCTTGCTAAAGCCTTCAGGTTCTCATATGACATAAAACTAGTTCAATTACTTCCAGAGCTGGTCATTTTGCTTGAGGATCAGTAACCAGGCTAGATAGCATTTCTCAGGCCTCTCTTATCATAATGGATCTACAACTAGAGAAAAGTCAAAGAAAAAAGCATCAACACTGACATAGTAAGGTAGTAAGGTGCCCAGTTGAAATGACTCTCTAGGAAAATATTAGATATTTAACTGCAGTCCTTATTTAAGACATTGTATTCAGTAGAATTTTCCTGTCATGTTTGCCTTCTTACCTTTTTCTTTTTTAAGAAATCTTGGGAAGATTTGATAAAACTTTCAAAAACCCATATGACTTACTACAGTAATTTTTTCTCCAGAATGTGTCTAATCTGTTTTTGGATCTAATAATTTATAAATGATCCTATCTTTTCGTAATTAAGTAGTGCACACTTTGAAACAGCTTTAAAACAGACAAGCATTATTATGTTTCTTGTGTTTGATTCTATCTTTCAATTTTTCAAATTTGTTTCCAAGAATCGTTCACACACTCTGGAAACATGTTTAGCTTTGCCCTTTGATATCCCCCATAATATTTGTCTGTGATTTCCTCTTTTCTGTTACATTTTTATTTACAACGCTCTTCATCATCATTTACTATTTCCCAGAGAGTGTTACTTACTTCACCTATTTTGCTTTTTTCATTGAGCATTGTCTTTCCTCAGGAAACAACATATATTTGATTATGGATAAGTACTCCAATATGTAAACTGAGAAACGTACTCCACACCCACCTACTGCCGTGATATTTCAGTTACTTTATGAGTATATCTCTAGTGAAAACTGGCCATATTTCACAGTGAATATTTCTGACACAAACAACATATTTGTTTTCATTGAGCCACATGGCTTTTAATTCTGAAGTTGAGGATGTTTGGAGCACAGGGTCATGTAGCCTGGTTTTTACACCTGTCTGAATCTGGTTGTATTCAATGGCAGATGAAGAATTCAACAGAGGTCAAGTAAAATTTCCAGAACCAACACTAGCAGCTGAAAGCTCAAAGTTACAAATCATCATCTAATCAACATCATACAGCTAAAATCTTCCCTAGCTTCTAAGGAACATGATACAACTAAAATCTTCTAGCTATTCTTTCCAAATACATAAGGATTTTCTTCACAGCCTCTTCCCTTTCCTCTGAAATGTAGATGTGGTTTTTTAGGAGTACTGTTGTATTAGACAAATGGGACTGAGAACTAATATTGTAAATAAAGGATCATCAAGGAAAATTTAGTTTATACAAATTGAAGAGAGGCTAAAAATATTAGGATCAGACTGGCAGTTTCTTTCACAGTGACCAGAATCAAACATTTCTTGATTTATTCTTTGGTAAATTAAATGCATAGCAATAGTAAAGCAGCATAAGACTCATGTTCTGAAGCATCATTTTCATTATCAAGAGTAATTATCGAGAAACATGTTTTTAACACATTTTGGTTCATCCTAATTATAGGAAGGTTTATAACACTTGTGATAGATTTAATTCATCATAAGTGGCAAATATTAATCATTATCATAATAAGGAATTATAAATCAAACAGCAGATTTTCTCTCTACTGTGTTTTATGATTTTTAGTCATATTTTTATAACTTCTAATTTTCTTAGGAAAAATGTAGATATATCTATTGTGAGGTACAATCAGAAGTAATTATGGAAATATCAGTAGAATAAAGGAGCTGATCTAAAACATGATGACAAAGATAGTGTTATTTTATTTAGAAAATATTCCTAGTTTTAACTAATATTAAACATTCTCATATTCTCCTGAATATGAGAATGTTTAATATATATATTAATATATATATATATTATATGAGGTTTCTAGGATTCTATTCACTCATAAGCATATATGCTTGCTTTTTATTTCACTTTAAAACTATCTAAAGTCATCATTTCAATGAGTCTAGTTAATTAGGACACACATCTAAGCTTTTCCTTCAATGCAATCTAATTCCACAGTCTCATTTCAGGTACATTTTAGACTATAGTCAACTAAGCAAAAAACATCTGCTTCACAACATTAATAATTAAAATAATTTATTTCAAAATTGGACTATTGTAGGCAAGACTGGACTATACCTACTCTCTATAAGACTATAAATTTGGAAAAATCTGAGATATGATTCTGAACTTTATCCCTACAATGTCTTGAACTCAGAAATCTGACTCCTGAGCCTGAACAACTTGAGCTGATTCCTCAGAAATACAGTCTAATAATTTTACTCTTAAAAGTATACTAAATATCCTATTATGGCGAGCAATATTACTAGAGGGAAATTGCAGATGATCAGAATGCTACAATGGAAAGGACAAGTGAAACCACTGAGCTACTTGTTCCTAACAACCTTGTTTTGGAAATTTGACAAAAATTTGACAACATATGCAAATTCGTTCTTAATTACATTCATAGATATGTGGACTATTATGCATATGAAAAACTGCAGGCAAAGGAAGTGTTCTCAAACATAAGAAAATACAAATTATATTAAAATATGTTTCTTTTAAATTGCTTAAGGAGTAATGTTCTGAGGTGTTATAAAATTTTACTAAACACAAGTTTTCTGGAAATAAATGGGAATTTCACATCAACAGTTGGTCTACTGTTAATGATAAATGCTCTGTTTTTTTAATAGAAGCAGTATTATTTGAATTATTTCATATGTATATGGAATCTCAGACCCTTTCTTACAGTATTGAAGTGACCTGGTCTTCACGGAGCGCTGCACAGTATAGGATGGAGTCTCTTAATCACTGTTGTTCCCAGTCTTACAAAGGCGTAGATTTTCAGGGTCAGCCTGTTGTTCAGCTTCAGGCAGCTTTTAGTGACACCTGTTTTTATCATGGTTCAACTCATCTTCTCTAAGTAACTGTGTCCCTCTAATGCTTTGATGCTGCTATGCACACACCTATAAATGTGCAATGATATGAGCACAGATTTGCAGATAACAGCAAAAATTATGGACATGCCAACATATGGATGAGAAGTAATGTGATCCACAAAGGTCTGATTGTTCTTATATTAAAACAACAGGCTTATTGTTCGTCCTTCCCATTCCTGGAGGATTAGGCTGCAAATGCCTCAGTGCCACGTGCACAGCCTTCTGCATGCAAATAGTTTTAGCAGCAGCACCTGTCCCTGTCAAGCTGTGCTGGGAAGTGTGCATTGGGGTGTTTAAAAATGACACCATGACAGTTGAGATCATCTAATGTGCTCAAGGTAACAGGCTCCTAGCTTAATCACAAGGGGCTTGGAGCCAGGGCATAATCAGTGATGGGTCCTTAACTGCAGGATTTGTTCCCCGCCTTGGTTCATCGGAGCCTGAATCTTGCTGATTTCTCAGGCATTCTGCAAGAGCCATTTGAGGCTTTTCCAGAGGGAAGAAATAAAATGAGGAGTTTTCAGGTGAGTTGACAAGTGATCTGGAAAGTCTTTGTCAGGTTTTCTTTTAAAGCAGTACATGAAGGCAGGAGCACAGTTTTCAGCATGAAGAAACAGTTCACTGCAGATTGAATTAAACTCCATGCAAAACATTTTATAAGGTTCTAGGGACACAAAACTTTTCCAAAGCTTTAGAGACACTCTTCTGGCCATGCTTATTTCATCTACTTATCTCTTATATCTGATTAACTAATACTGCAGTATATGGACACCTGATGAGTAAGGTATTCTGAAAAGTAGTACTCACATGATTAAGCCTTGTTGAATAGCTTACTTTATCTAAGACTGAGAATTGAACATTTAACTTACCTGCACCAGTAATTGTCTATTTTTTGAAGAATGTGGTGTTTTTTCTTGTTCACTACTTTTAAACATATCTAAGTAAATATTTGCTTACATTTGGAATATAAAAACTTTGAAATCCCCTTTTGTGCCCAAAAGCACCCACAACCAGGTATGCTTTGTAGAAATGAAGGAGCAATCAATACTTATTCTATACAACAAAAATACTTTAAAAAAAACTCAGAGGAGAATTTTGAGGACAGTGGGCCTTACAGCCTGTGTATTACAGAAATATATCTATTCACTTTTTAATTTCCAGCCAGGTCTAATTGAAAGCTTGACCAGTAAGTCTTGCAATAAAAGGTAGTGATTTTTTATTAAAATTCCAATGAGACTGCTGAGTATAAACACAATATAGATGCTACAACATTATTAAGGTCTTTAGGATTCAGGTTTTCTAAATGGATCTGTCAGAGGAAGAATATCTTTGCCTCAGAGCTGTCCTGCTTATGACAAGGACTCTAAAAAACTTTATCCCCCAAACAAAATACCCTCCACACTTAAGAGCTGAATTTGGCTGCAGAGTATTTTGTTTACTTAGCCTGATTATAACTAGTAAAAAATTTATCACACTTTCCAATAATATGGGTACTGAATTGCTTGCAGAGTACATGATAAAAATCAGAGGTGTTTATTTTATGAGTTATTCTCCACTAGCTGCTGTTATTCTCAAGTGAGGCTGTATTTAAAAATGTTAGTGAAGACAAAAAGCCCAACTTCGTCATTTTTCAGAAGTTTGCTAGTTTTATGTCTGAGTATATTAAGAACCAGGGCATACAGAGCTGTACTGCATGCCACTGATTTCATTTTTCTTTTTGCATTGCTCTGACAGCAAGGTCATTTATCTTTTAGATAAGGAATAAGAAGCAAAAAATGGAAAAAAGCAAGCTATTTCATTTGAAAATTGCATTGTGTATTCTTGAGAACATTTTGCCACTGTCTACTACTAATTTTTATTCTACCACAAGTCAGCACACTCCTCATCAAAAAGTCGATTTGGTGATAGCTTTGGCAGTGAAGCCAAAGCATTAGAGGGCATGAGATCTAGTAGGTTAGGATTACTTGCATTTCAACTGCTTATTTTTGGTTCATATAGTACTAAAAAGCAAGAAAAAATAAAAAGTTTACTTTTATTTGTACATTTTTGAATAGTTCCAAGGCAGCATTTGAGAGGGAGAAGAGAAGCCTCAGGGGACACCTTATCACTCTCTAAAACTGCTTGAAAGGGGGGTTGTATCAGAATGCTCTACTTGGAAAGTGGTCAAGCAACATGAGCAATGCCTTATTTCCAAGACCATCAGTGATGGGCTGAGAGAGGAATCATGGGCTGGTTTTTGGTGTTGAATTTAACTAAAGCCCATTGGCACATTGACCTCAAATCAACATCTACAAGATGAGGCAAAGGTTTTGCAACTAAGGTGCTAAACTAACCTGCAGTTAACCCATTGATACTGTGGAAGTCCACCTTCCACAGCGTAGATTTTTCTGACATATTTCTCCTTGGGGTGTATGGAGATTCCTCCCTTGGGTTCTGGGTGTTCAGCAAGAGCAGCTCTCAAAAAATAAGAGAAAGAGACTTTTCCATGATCATTAGTATTAGTGAGTTATGCCCATCTCTAATAACTGTTTCTTTTTTGCTAGCTTTAATATAATTGCTTAAATATTGCTTTGATATAGTTCTCTATCTTATGTTACTATATAGTAATAATAGCTTTATAATAGTAGCTTTAGCTTTTATGTTGTGTAATAAATAATTCTGATAAAATTCTTTGTCTAATCATTTATCATAATAAATAAATAATTTTTTGAAATATATCTGACTTGCCATCATTAGAACCTGTGTGACAAAGTAGTAAAACCTAAACTGCTGACAAAATCTGAGGCTAGGACTGGATCCAGCCTCAGGACCTCCAGGTCTCTCTGAGGATAAGTTTAGAAAGCAAGGGGGGTTTTTTTCTGTACCTCGTGACTCAACAGGAGGGCTTCTCTACTAAACTGTGTCTGGAACTCCCACTCTACCCACAACAGAGGTTGTAGCCAGCTGGGTGCCAGAAAACAAGTGGCAGAATGAGAGGACATAGAGAGGTTCACCAGGAGAGGTTCATGTTGGACATTAGAATTTCTTCATGGAAAGAGTGGTTTAGCGTTGGAACACACGCCCAAGGAGGTGGTGGAATCACAGTCTCTGGAAGTGTTCAAGAAACAACATGGCACTTAGTGCAATGGTTAATTGGTGAGGTGCTTTGCATCAAAGGTTGGACTTGATGCTCTTGGAGTATTTTCCAGTCTTAACAATTCTATGGTTCTGTGTAAAGCTCTCCCCTTTCTTTAAGAAATGTATCTTCTTGTAGGTTTGCTATGATTTGACATATCAGAAGTATTAGAAGTTAGTGCATTGGAATGAGTTGAATGCATTACAGTGTTCAGATAAAAAAGGAAAGAAAAGGAAAAAGTTTGACTTCAAATTAAATAATAGAACAAGAAGTGAAATATTTCATTTCAAGTCTTGCTTCCAAATATCTTAGAGAGTTTTTCAAATAAGGTAAAATTATTGTACCAGGTTCCTGCTGCATTCTTTCAGAGAAGGTCCTTGAGCTGTGAGACTCTACAACAGGGGTATGAAAGTATTCACTTCTATCCATTCCCAATATGTTTCCTCCACACCAGCTCTCCAACAATTTCCATTTTGAAAGCAGAAATTAACATGAAAACAATCCTCTTTTAAGGTAAGAAAGATGGAAAAGTATTTCATGAAAGATTTTAAAGTTTCAAATTTAATCCCCTTCATCTTCCCTCTTAAACTGAAAGGCAATAAACTTTTCAAAGGCTTTCACAAAAAAAATGAAAAGAGCCTGGAATAGACTATCTGAGTAGTTAGTGCTCTTGCCTTGAGTGGCAAGGGTCTAGATGAAATGTAAAGATCTATCCTAACAGTTTGTAGACACTTGTATTTTCTAACTAGAAACATTTTGTCTGAATAGTCTACGTAATTTTTTTTTTTTCTGCACTGAAAAGCAATTAACATGAGCATCAGAAAATCCCTCATTATTTATTGAATTCATAGGCATTTGCAAACAAAATGAATCTCTAAAACTTAAAGAATTTGTGAAGTTACATCCATAAGTACAGAAAAGTTTATGAAATGTCCTGAAATCCTTTAGAATAGTCAAAATAAGTATTTTGAGTAAGATATATACCTGAATTCCTTTTCTTTAAGTCAGAAACCCGGTACTTCTGCTTGAAAGACTATTGAGAAAATATTCATAGGTCAGAGCTAATTTGAAATATTTATAATGGGAAGACAATCAGAGCTTTTCACATGACAAGTGATAGTGAATATAACACTATCAGTTAAAAAGTTACTGGTCTACTCAACCTCTTTTTTTTTTTTTTTTTTTACTTTTGTAAATTGCTGAGGACTGTGAGCTTTTACATTCACTTTTTTTTTTTTTGTTAATGCTTTAACAAACACTTCTAAAAATTCAAACAAATAAAGCATATTTTCTATTTTATTTTAAAATAGCTCTTATGCACATAGATGAATAACAGGCAAATTGTAACTCTTTTTCAGACAGTGATTTCCTTAGCATCCAGCATTCAGTTTCCATCTTGAGTTGCTTCCCCCTTCTCTGTATGTTGTTTTCTCATTCTATTTCATGTCACACAGCTTGGACTTGATTATTGATATCTGTCTCAGATATCGTTGCCTCTATCACTGATTTCTGGACTAGAAACTTTGACCCTTTCATTTATCTCCATCAGTGCATTTTCCTTCCCACAGCAGTTCTTCTCAGCTGAGGTGCAGTGCTGTGCATTGACTACCAAGTCGTAGAGGAAATTAAGCATTGGCAAACATACACATTCATCTCTGTTTTCTGCTTCAGCGTAGAAACATATACATACAACCACTGAAGGCTAAAAATAGACTAAAAACTACAAACTAAACTTAGGCACTTCTGAAAATATTTCCCATCACATATTATGGCCCTCAAAAATTTTAAGTGTTTGAATTACTAAAGCTGAATTCGGAAGGATTACCTGTAATCCTAAAGCATTTAAATCAAAGAACTGATGACTTGCACTCCACCTAGCAATGTAAAAGTCAAGTAGGGCTAGATGATGACTGACATAACTGTTTGCTCATCATCCTTTCAACCTTGTACTTGTGCTATTCCACAAGTGACATTCTGCCTTTGAAACCGTCTTGCCAGCAGCTTTTAAACTCGTCATGAAGAAAAAATTATTTTCTAACAGAACTTTTGAAATTACTTTTTGCATTCTGAATCTGTGGGACTTAATGCAATGATTTAAGAGTGGGACTGATTTAAGAACCTGTTCAATCAGCGGTTCCTCTGATGAATATTCATCTTATGCTCATCTTAAAATTGGATTTCATAGCTATCTGTTGCCTCCAACCTAGAATGACTCAAGCACTTGGCATAGACTTGTTTGAGGTTTGTAATTTTTTGGGGGTAGATTTAGCCTCTATGGCTACAGAGTGCTTTTGTCTGCTTTGAGAGAAAGATGCAGATTCCGTTCATGAGATAGTGAGCACCGAAGAAGGACTTTCTTAAGGTGTATCTGTCATATGTGAGAACTGGATGCAGCATAACTGTAGGCTGTAAGAATCTGCCAGGTGCCTTCCAAACACAATGGAAAGAGAGATGTGAAAGTTCACAGGTAGAACAGTCTCACTACAATAGCTTTGTAACAGTTAGAGAAAAGCTTTGCACAATCTTATGCCTATGTACCCACTATCTAGTGTGTGAAAGTCTAAAATAATTTGATATTTGTGGTTGGGATGTTCCTCTGAAAGAGTATGAGAAGAGTTTTTCCTTAGAAAGTGGGGGGGGGAGAGAGAGAGAGAGAGAGAGAGAGAGAGGGAGAGAAAGAGAATAAGAGTGATAGAGTGATCCAGTGGTGTATACTGAATTTTAAAGCCATGTTAAAGGAGCACAAATGGCATAGGCATTAACACAATATTGTTTGTTACAGTTTTCATAGTCCTGAGCAAAGGCAGATAGAGCATGCCATAGAGCTAGGTGATGTTAATAACCTTTTCCTAGCCAAATACAACAGTTAGATTGAATTTTGTGTTGCTGTTTCATGGTTGTTAAAATGGTGACTCTATGAAAAATTATATTGTCTTAGAGGATAGGCTTCTTTTTTTCATAAATTACCAAAACCAGCTATAACTGAAGTCCACTCAAATCCATTAATTAAAACTACTGGAAGACCTATTCTAGCTTCAGTTCCTTCTTCATAATTATGTCCCCTGTAGAGCTGTTAAAACAGGTAGAAAAAGCTTGAAGGATATTTTTGCATAGCTAAAATAACTATTTGTCTTGTGTCAGGATATTTATTAGTGTTAATTACCCAATCTGACATTCAGATTCTAAATTGATTTTGTGAAGTCAGATTTTAAAAATTCTGATTAAGAGATTTTCAGTTAAGGACAAACAAATTAAAATTACTTTTTGGTTTTAAACCTGAAATATCCTCATGACAGTTTTATTCAGGAAAATTCTTGAGTACTTATGTAGGACACCCATCCATCCAAAACCTCTACTAAACCAGATTAGCCAGAATATTATGAGACTAAGTGGGTCCTTATTTCCCTTTCAAGAGGACAGTACTTTGCGCTCGTGTATATTACATGTCTCAGTCCTGTACGAGATTCAGAACTTACATCAGAGCTGCCGATATCACAGAAAGACTAAGAGTGGATGAGGGAAAAAAAAATAGTTGAGTTGGCATAAAAACTAGATGACTGTGCTATTCACATTTAAGGTTTGTCTCATAGATGGCTGACCAGCAGGATTTTGAAACAGGGCTCATCACATTTCTCTTCTGGACTTTATGACCATTTTTATGTATTTTACCATTTTTCCAGATGTATGCTGCCATCAAGATTCTCTTAATATGTGAAAGTTGAAAAAAGTTTTACACCCTGGTATCTAAGAGACCTTCAGATCATGAAACATTTTATTTGTTGGCTTACTGGGAAGCAGTACAGAGTACATTCTGCAAACAGAAGCAACTGTAGTGGCGTGGCCATGAAACTAGTTGCCTGGCTGAAGCAGATTTAGGTCCCTTCTCTCTATAAAAGTTAGGTTTCTTCTGGGTATATACAAAGGTGCAATCTCATCAACCCTTAAGTCTATACATGAATTCAAGATAATTTAAGGCTATTTTTAGAGGCAGAGAGAAATTAGAAGTCCCAGGGCCTGAAGAATTTCAGTGTCAAAACACCTGCTTTTATCACAGCTAGTGGTGAGGATTGTCTGATTGATTTATTTTAAAATAGAAGGCTTTCAATTGCAATATATTTCAATTTATTATTTATTTCACTTCATTTAAAAAGAACAACACACTCCCCCTGCTCCCAAAATATTTACTGGAACACGTCTATGTAATTGACATGTATTGGGTTTGCATGGCCAGATTTTTGTAGCTGGGGTGCTGCAGGACATAGCTTCTGTGAGAAGCTGCCAGAAGCTTCCCCCATGTCTGGCAAAGCCAATGCCAGCTGGCTCCAAGATGGGTGTGCTGCTGCCCAGGGCTGGGCCCATTAGAAATGATGGTAACACCTCTGTGATAACATATTTAAGAAGAAGAAGAAGAAAAAAGTTATTATACAGATGTAATTGGGGCCAGAGAAGAACTGGGGGTGAGAGTACGGGAGAGGAGCAACCCTGCAGACACCAAGGTCACTGGAGAAGGGCAAGGAGCTGCTCCAGGCACTGGAGCAGAGATTCCCCCGCAGTCCATGGAGGATCACTGGAGTGCAGAGATCCACCTGCAGCCTGTGGAGGAGACCCATGACAGACTAGGTGGATGCCTGAGAAGAGGCTGTGAAATTGTGGGAGGGCCATGCTGGAGCAAGCTCCTGGCAGTGACCTGCAGACCCATGGAGTGGGGTCCCATGCTGGAGCTGGTTTCCTGGTAGGATTTGTGACCCTGTGGGGGTGCCACACGGGAGCAGACTGTGCCTGAAGAGCTGCACCCCATGGAAGGTTTACCTATATTCCAGCAGTTCATGGAGAACAGTTACCTGTGAAATGAACTCACACACACATGAGAAATTTACGGAGAATTGTCTCCCATGAGAGGGGACCCCATCCTGGAGCTGGGAAAATAGTCCTCTCCCTGAGCAGTAGTGGAGACAGCATGTGATGAACTGACCACAATCCCCATTTTCCATTATCTTGTGCTGCTGGCGGGGAGGAGGCAGAGCTTGGAAATGAGGGAGGGGTTTGGGGGAAGGTGTTTTTAATATTTATTTTATTTCTGATTATCCTGCTCTGATTTTGTTAGTAATAAATGCAGTTAATATCCCTAAGCTGAGACTGTTTTGCCCGTGATGGTATTTGATGAGGGATCTCTCTCTCTCCCAACCTCAACCCATGAACCTTTTGTTATATTTTCTCTACACTGTCTGCTTGCAGAAGGGAGTGATAGATCAGCTTTGGTGGGTCCCTGGTATCCCATCAGGGTCAACCTACTACAGTAATTCAGGTTTTTAGAAGACAGGCAGGGGCCCTTTAACCTGAAATGTGTTTTTTTCTACTAGGTATAGGATGAATGCTTGTAAGACAATACTAACTCCAAAACCCACTTGGATGGGGCTCGGAGCAACCTGAGCTAATAGAAGGTGTCCCTACCCAAAGTATGGGGGGGTGGAACTAGATAATCTTTAAGGTACCTTCCTATCCAAGCCATTCCATTTTTCGATGACTTTGATGGCATTAAAATCACATTAAACTTTTCTCATTTTAAGCATAAGAAATATCAAAAACCAGTAACAGTCCTAAAAAGAACCTAATCATAATGGCTGTTATTGATGCTCACAGTATGAATCAACAGAAAAAAAACCCAAAGCTTACTCTTAGAGTGATCAGCATGAAAAACAGTTCCAGTCAGCTTTGATGATCCATCTTCACAACTTTCTGACATGGAAACACTTTACATGTTCAAAACCGGTCAATGACTCACTCCACAGTCATTAAACAAACATCAGTATTGAGATCCCTGCTGCTGTAAGAAAGCTAATTTTCAATTGCATCAAAATGTAACAGAGATAAAAGAGCAAATTTATATCACATAAAAATAAGCTACATGTCCTGATATTCAGTAACATGCTATTATTCTAGACTATTGACAACTTTAATGGATCACTTTTTGATGCTGTCTATCTTTACAATGCATTGCTTTTGCAATATGTACACTTCAATAAAGCATTTGAAACCATTCAATGGTGACACACACTACCATTATCTGGCTACTCTTTGATTAAATACATCTATGATGCAAGAATGTTATTTTAAGTAAGCATAATTTCTGCCTTTTGCTATCATAGAAATTCTTTCATTGTTTCTGTGGCCATGATCAGTGATCAAGAGTGACTACAGTCAACAAAGATGGACATATCACTGTTCAATATAGAGCTGAACGCGTGATATAAGTAATTTATAGAAGCATGTCCACTTTTTTAACATGTATAAACATGAGGTTTTTAACAGATCCCCACCTCTGACATAAAAGACAGTACCACTTGAATTCTTTTCAGCTTATTGTGTAAAAATGCTTGACAAATACCTGTACCTGAGAAATGCAAGCAAAAATGGTGTAAATTGTCATATCCATACTGAAAAATATGACCTTTCTTAAAGATGATTATACTTTCACATAGCCCTGAAGAGAGGGGAAAGTAGGTAATATAAAAAAGTGGTCGTATTTCCTCAAGCTGTATTTCAACCTATTCCACTCACATATGACCTGAAAATGAATTGCCCAAGCACAGCATCTAGATTTTTATAAGATGATAATTTCTGTTCTTACAGATAAAGTTGGATTAGTAAATGCCACATTAAAGTACAAAATCTCCACTTCTGGGTCTCAGACTTCACATAAATTTGCTGTAAACTGTACAAATATTATATAAATTTTGTGTCATCTCTATGCCTGTTTTGTTGCTTGGTAGAAGGACATAGACCTGTCCAATGAAATTTCTCTGCAGTGGTACAGAATCCATATTTTATCAGGACAGAAAACTTAAATTTTGGCAAAAACATTAAGCCTCATTCTTAAGGACAATCTGATACAAGATATTGGAAAGATTATATTTCCAAAAATATAGTAGCTAATGTTATTTACTTTGTCTGCAAATGTGACTGAGGACAGGAATAGATTTTCTAGAGAGGCTGTGGAGTCTCCCTCAGTGGAGATACTCAAGAATCACCTTGGATGCAAGCCTTTGCCATGTGCTCTGGGGTGACCCTGCTTGAGCAGGGAGGTTGGATCAGATGACCCACTGTGGTCCCTTGCAGCCTGGTCCATTCTGTGTGAAAATGATTTTATTGATCAAGTGAAAAACTGTCCTTGAAATTAGCAAATTTTTGTTTCTGTGCCTCAACATGTTAGTTACAGAAAAGAGTGGAAAAATAGCTTTTTAACTTCTAGCAAAAATGTATAAATCTGTATATTCAATTTTGTCTGAACATTTATTTGTCCTTAGATTGTAATATAAATAATAATACCAATTAAGAAAGTATTTTTATTTCATTTCTTAAAAATAGCATTTTCAGTAGGAAGTTTCTCTTGGACACACTTTATATTAAGAATATATTTTTAAGTAGGTTATCAGTTTTCAAGAATTGTTATTGCCACTGGTTAATTGCACATTACAGCATCTGACTGGAGAAAGTTTGGTTATAAAACAGATTGATAAGCAGTTGCAACACATTTTGCAGCTGAGTTTATATGTAATTAAAACACATGAGCTGCACTCCACAGTATGCTTATTACAATCTATGTTAATTATTTATTAAACTTTTTCAAATTGAAGTGTTATAATGAAGTACAAATTAAACCATTAGTCACAGATAGTGCAAAGACTATAAGTGCAAATTTAGCTGCAATGTTTAGTTTTTTATGACTTTAAGTCATAAAAAAGACTTTTATGACTTTAAGTCAGTTATAAGAAAGTTATTCATAAGAAAATGTTTAACCTTAGTGATTTTACAGTAGCATAGAATATCTGCTTCCAACACTAAAGTAATGGGACTGTGCACTTCAAATTTAAAGGATTTATATTAAGGCCATCCAGGACTGTAAATGAAAATCAAAGAGGGGACAACACATTTCATGGCCAGTACATAGATTATTATTGCAAGCAGTGGGATTATGGCATTGAAATATTTGGACCAGAAGCACTTTCATTCCATGAGCTTCTGCAATTCATATAAATATGTTTACTTTTCAAGATATTCTAGTACATAAATTTTCATTTTGAAGGGTACCAATACTGCTCATCTATTTTTCTGTTCAATCAAATCATCTCAGTGGAATATACTTTTGTCAAAAACCTCTGAGAAAGCTCATTTTATACCTGTGAAGAAAGAAAATGGAGCTGCAATGTTATTCCTTGCTCTGAGGAGAAAATTCATCTTTTCAGTCTTTTTTTTTTTTTTTTTTTTTGTCAGTTCTAGTCACTTCCTTGACAAATACACTTACTAGAGCTTATACTGTAGAAGCCTATCAAAAAATCCACTCAGCCTGTGTTACAGCCTCCTCAGCAGCACAAATGCAGGGTGCTGAAGTTCAGGGGAAAAACTGGTACCTTTCAGTGAATCTTTGTGCATAATCTTTCAAATTCCTTCCCAACCAGGGAAGGAATGATCATGGTCCAAAATTACACTCACGTTTTTTGTAGCACCTGAAGTCTATACTGCCATAAGGTCTGAGGTAAGTCCCATCCAATTTTTTCATAACTCATTTGATGGTTTAAATAACTTCACAAGGATAAAAGACAGCTGTGAAATTCTTTAAGAGTAGATGTTAATTCTGAAAATGTCTGAGTTTGTTCAGATGTGGATTATTGTTGTAGGTTCATCTCTAATCATACTTTAATTAACTTTTAAAAAAACCCCAGACGTTCACAAGAAAACTTCACCTCTTCACATCTTAATCCAGATCCCAAAGTCCCGCATATAGTTTACATAAAAAATATGTTTCCCTCATTCAGAGCATAATGAAAGTCAAAGTGACCCCAGCTGACTTAGATCAAACAGTTCTAACACTAGATTTCTTGGACCAGAAAAAGTACAATCAAAACACTTTCATTTTTCCCCTCACTCTCCTTCCAGAAAACAGTTATTTTGATAGTAAGAATGATTCTCAAAAAAAAACTTTACACATAACCTTAACATCACAGTAGTCATGGTAACCTGATCTTAACAGTAGGACATCTTGATAAAAAAAGATAGACATAACAGGAGGCAAGCTACAAAGACAGTCTTTTGAGCAGCTCTGAAATAACTTCTCTGAGGTAAATGGAGATGAAATCTTTGTTCCTGTGGCATGGTTTGAGCTGTTTCCCTCTCTGTGGGAAAGCGTGTGTTTGCTCTAAACCCATTTCAAGGTGTTTATTTTAGCTACATAATTTTTTTTTACTTTCTTTTTGTTGCAGGGTAAATATTTAATAACTCCACAGTGTATAACTCACTGGAAGAAACTTGATTTTCCACCTTCCTGCTTACTCCATTGCATCTGTGGGTTTCCCTATAAAGAAGGAAAAAAACCCCAATATATGATAAGTAGTCATTTCTAGAAGTATTTCCATTTCTTTTTAAGGATGGCCAGTAAGATGTGAAAATCCAAATTTCCCAACCCACCTAATTTTCAACAAAATGAATGGAATTTGATATTCAGCTATCTTTGAGTCTCTGGGTTGACTTACTTATTTCAGAAAGTGTAATTCCTAACAGGATTTGGCTTAATGGAGGCTGAGACAAGAGCCTTGTCACCTCAGTGGTCTGTAGGCTACCTAAGCAGGACCCAGAAGCTTTCAGTTCAATGAGGTTAAAAGGTAACCTCCTCTTGATTCCTTAAAGTTGAATTGATTTCACCCACTAGCTTTTGAATTAATTATAAGTGATTTTTTCACTAGACAGATCACCCTGAGGTTTGTGAGAGTCATGAAGAAACATTCAGACAACATTGAAATAGTTAATGCAGTATTAAGCAAATGCTCTTATTTTACTTTAATACTCATACATTGTCAGAAAACCCATTGAAACATATAAATCTAAAAGTTTATCACAGTCATTGATTTTTTTTCTTCTTTGGATTTACAAAAATCTTTCATTTTCAGGTTCAACTGTCAGAAAAGGCTGAGAATTATTTACATTATAATCTAGATCCTACATCTAGTTAATACGTAAAATATATTCCCTCACACTCAAAGAGGAATGGGCGATTGTACATCAAACTCAACATTGCCAAATTTATTGGACTGTGAGGACATGCATGAAATTTTGTGAAATATTTCATGTGCTTAATTTTCTTCAGCTCTTACATAGATAACAGGAAAGACAGAGACCAGTTCTCATCTGGTATAAATTGCAGTAGACTGGGTAGTCTATGGCAGTGTGACAATCAACACCTGCTGGGCTCTGTCCCTGGAAAGTCATCACATCAGAAATTACTATCCCTGTGCTGTTGTTTTAAAGAAATTATTTTCTACTTCCTACTGTTAAAAAGACCCCAACAACCTCTTTAGTCAAAAGAATGTGCTTAACTTCTTTTATTCACCTCATCTAAGATAAGAAATATTATATGAAAATGAGCTCTTAACTCTAATATGGGTCAAGATTGTTTTGCTTGGCATTGTTTTTTCAAATTTTAAAGGATTTTCTAAACAACTTTTTTTTTAATATTGTGTTGTTATTTTTGTTTTGATTTGTTTGTAGGGTTTTTTTGTGTTTGGCTTCGTTTTTTTGCATTTTTGTTTGCTAGCTCAAACTAAGGATTTTTGGGGCCATGATTTTCACGAGTGGTTCACATATTTTTACTACTTGCCTAACATTTTCTGAGAAGATTTCTGGCATAACAATGTTATGAGAAGGGGCAGTGTTTTCAAACTGAAAGAGGATGGATTTGGATTAGGTGTGAGAAAGAATTTTTTTACAATTACAGCGGTGAAGTAGAGGAACATGTTTCCCAAAGAGGTGGTAAATGCCCCTGTATGGGCAACCCCTGGAAACATTCAAAGTCAGCAATCTAATTGATTCTGATCTAGTTGAATTTGTCCCTGCCCATTGTAGGGGCATTGTAGGCTGGACTACATTATATTTAAAGGTCCCTAACTCAAACTATAACATTCATAGAAACAGATTCTCTGCTAAAGTTTTGGATTATAAGCAGTAAAAACAGCTGAAAAACTGTCACTTAAATTAAAAAACAAACAAATAAAACCCATGTGTTTTATAAGTATTAAGGAAATAAAGATAATTAGAAATCCCTAAAATATACTTGTATAAACCAATCTGTTAACTACTTTTTTCAGATTCAGAATGACCAATAGCAATATATATACTCCATCAAGAATTCAAATGACAAAGAGAATATTGAATTTTCATTGAATAATGAAAAAGAAGAATATTACTTCCTTTGCACTATAAGATTTCAGTTTAAAGCCTGAGTTTGCATTCCTAGCAACCCTGGTATTGCAGACTTCTTATAATCTGAATATATGTTGAAAAGTACTGAATTTATGCAGAGTACTGTGGTCACAGCACTAAACTAATGCAGAACGTGCAGTTGTGACAACTTTCATAATTGGCCCTTTGCTCCAACACATTTTCTGTCCTTGCTAGTTGTGAAATTATATCTTTATCTCTTCTGGAATGATTTTGCACATTCTTTCCAAAGTGTAACTAAGATATTAACAATTCTCTCTCTTTTCATGCTCTTTGGGCTATTTCTCCTGGTAACACAGAAGAACTTGCCAAGTAAATAAACAACACCTCTATAGCTGACCTGTTTTTCAGAACTTAATTAATTTATGGTGTGTGAGGCAGAAGAGGGTCCTTTATAAATTATAAAAAGTGCCTTGAGAATTATACTAATTCTCACCCTGGTTTACAGCCATTGAAATTCCATTAAAAGCAAGGCTACTTCTCCCCCCCATTGCTAAACAGTTCTTTAAGCTTCATTCTTGACATTACCCATTGAAAGCAGAAATTTGAAACACCAGCAAAGTGCCAAAATCTATGACTCTTTGTATGAGTTTGATGAAGTTATCAGGAGACAGAGTAAGTAACTTCAGCCTCAAAACAGTCTGGAATTCCAGTTTGTTTCCTCTGTCTGAAAACAGATCATTGCAGAAGAACATCAACTTAGCACAAGGAAGGAAAGGCATCACTGGCTCTGCAATGTGTACTGACTGGATTATTTGACTGAAGTCAGGCTTCATTGCCAACAGGTAAATAAACAAACCCTAGTTTTAATGATCACTTACTTGTCTCTCACAAATGTCTGACAAGCATGTAAGCCAAAAATAATTTAGGTTGTTTTATACTCTATCAGAATGTCATTTTTCTGTTATCTAAATGTTTAATTGTCTGTGTTTTGGAGGTGCACATGTGTTCCTTGTAATCCAAAGACTATTTCTCACAATTATTCCTTTCTTTCCCCTTTGTTAATTGAGCTGTCATTGCTCATGTTACCAAAAATTCTTTGTCCTATTTTAAATGGATTTGTGCACAATGTTATTTATTTTTAATTTGATTTAAACCACATTGAAATTGCATGTAGAATTTACATTAGTCTCCAGAATAGCATGACAGACAACTAAAACAAATTTACTTTATTTAATTGTAACAGGAATTTGTATTTTTCAAGTAGCTTGTGCTTGAAAATATCCTCATGTATCAACTTGAAGAACTTAAAAAAGCTGAATAATAATTTACTTTGGGATAACAAAGAACAAAGTGAAACAACATGTTTCCAAGCTTAAATTGCAGAGTACACACATTTGAGCTAATGATAATGTTCTGGTGTTTTGCCACGATAGCCTATTTACCACTTCCTTTGCAATGGAAAATATTAAGTCAACGTGAGCTGACAAACAATTTATTTATATGGGAGTGCATACATGTGTGTCTATACAGACGTAAAAACAAACATGATTTCTTCTACCAAAAGTAGAAATTACCACAATTTAAAAAAAAACCAAAACAAACCCACAAACATTTTCAAAGAGATTGTACCTACCCAATGTTCTACCAGTTGAGGGGTAAGAAAAAAGAAGATAAAAAATTTCATGCTGTCAATATAATGCCGGAGTGCAAACAAGCAAACATGAAATTCTAAGAGCATCATCATCTAGAAATTACTCTCTTAACAACCATTGCTTTGTTTCTATACTTGTGGCTCTGATTTACACCCAGAGCCCCAAAAGTTTCAATGAAAGCAGAATGTGAGGCCAAAGGGCTGCAGAATGCCTTACTTAAATATTGGTCCACCACTAGCATCTTCTAATAAAGCAGCAGGAAGAATGCAAAGGAGTCCTTAGCATCAGCATAGTATCTTTTAGTCCTTGGATACATTTGCTTGTATGGCTACCATCCCATTTTGGTTAATGATGCTGGGGACACCGAAAAGGACCTCCATCCTATCAGGTTCAAGCACCTTTATGCATGATAAATATATAGTTACAACCAGTGGTTACTCTCTGGTATACTGCAGCTCATATAAATTTTTACCAGAGGAGTACAGAAATAAAAACTCCAGATGCAATATTTTGTCCCTGCTCACCTTTTGCTGGTCTTGATCCTACAAATGATTTGCAATAATAACTTTATAGGTGTGCTTAGTAACTGCCTCTGTGATGCTGCTTCTGTGAATGAAGATACTCTTTGAAGTCAAGTATTTGCAGAATCTCCAGCTTAGATAATAAAACCTTCAGAGTCTTTCTCCGTTTGATGTGATTAGCAAGAAAAGAACAATGAATTGAATTCTGTATTTACTTTTCTTACAATCTAATGTTCTTGTTCAGAAAACGGCTCTGTGCAGGCAGACCTCTTGTACCTTTACCTGAACCCTTTTGGCTCCTGCTGAATGTATATGTAGGCTTTAAAAAGCTGTTTCAAAACCGGAAGAAAAATAGGAAAAAAAGCTGACTTCTTGCAGCATTGACCATTCAATGTTAACACCAACTGTCATTAGAGGAGCATGGCAATTTTCCTGTTTTAAAACAATTAAGTGTCAAATCCTAATATTAGACAAAACTGTTTATGGATATAATTTCTATTTCCTCTTCAAAGGAAAGAAAACTTTTAACAATTTAACTTTAGACAATTTTATCTTTCTCTTACTATTTTTCAGAAAGCTCATTTAAGACTGTAAGACTGTAGTAAGAAGAGCAGGAACTGATTTTTCCATGAGGAGAAATTTGTAGAATAAATTATTTTCAGTTACAGTAGTGGTTTACTTTAGGTACTGGATCTAAATACTATGTAGCTTTCCTCTTCATCTTTCATCTGGCCTGACTCACATGAAAAAAATTTGTCTTGCTTTATGGCTATTTAAATAAAGTGGTATCTAAAAGTTCAACTGAAAGCCAAAATGCTTGACATGGAAACATTTTGCAGCTAAATTTTCCCAGGATATGGTACAATACATTTAATTTGAAATAAAATATCACAGAGAGAGCAAACTTAGAATAAACAAATAAATAAATGTATGTAAAAAAGAGTCTCTTGAGAGATTTTTTTCCCTCAGACTTTGACGAAAATAACACAGTTTCATGTTTTTTGCCATGTTGTTTTTTATTACTGAACGGTTTCTCAAGGCAGAAGACAAAAAAGGTGCTTTAACTTTTAGCTTTGCAATTCTTTAGGGGGAAAAACTTTGCTTATGTATGTTTGTGTAATGTATGTCTTCTCATACAGATGAGCAATTGTGGTGCAGTGTGACAGTGCAGAGGAACTGGGCAATGTGGTGTCAGGAAATGTATTAGCATTTGGAAGCAAGATCAAGAATGGAGAGTACTGCTTCACTGATCTTCTAGGTAAACATACCAATTGAATTCTCATATAAGAAAGGTAAAAGTTTTCATAGGGTGAAAGATGCACCGTTCATTGATACGGTTGTGTTACATCTCATGTACTTATTAGACAATTCTGCAAAGAAAAAATGTTTTTCTCACAAGAAAAAAGATAATCAATCGATGATTTCAGCACACGAAAGCACATAATTTTCATGGTCTTTATTGAAAATTAACTTGTTTTGTCCAAATACCTTGAAATATCTTCCCTTTTAGACAAAGACACAATTTAGAGTATGTAACTAAAGGTTGTATGGGGTGATGAGGTGGACAATATACAAGGCTAGAGTTCCTTTTACACTTTGCACTACAAAAATATTGGAATATGATATCTTTTCATTTTTAATGCCTCAGACCCATATTTAAACTTTTTTTTGGGGGGGTGGGGGGCAGAGGTAGGGGGGCTGAAATTTGTCTTCAACAGCTGATTACTGCATTTTACAAATGCTAGACATATGTACTGAGCTTTCTTCCTAAAATATTTGTATATGAGAAACTGAAGTCATGCTCAGGTTGTCTGAGTTCCATAAATATATTGAAGCAAAATGCACCATAGATCAGATGGGGGTAATCATGAAATAATTAAACAGTTGTTCTAATTTTCTCTAAGTCTGATTGAAGCCTTATAACATCTAGAGAAGATCTGCAGTAAGATGTCATCTCATTTTAAAGGAGAGGGAAGCAACAAAGGTAAAAATATAATTGTTTATCTTACCTAGGAATGTCTGGTAACATGGGGAACTAGTCTGAACATTGTCCAAGACTTTGTCTTAAACCTAAGTGTTCCTAAACCACAGGATGTCTCTGTATTTCTACAACTCATTCATCATCACAAGCAAGAGCTATTTCTAAGGAGTTGCAAACATGCTGAGAGTCTGAAATTAGTTTTCTTGGTGACGATATATGATGTAAGAACATGACAACTTGATTGCCACAATAATGGAACTGCCAAGCTTTGCCAGGGAGGGAGGCAGAAAAAGGGGGAAACATGAAATGTATTGCAATTTATTTCTGATGTTGGTCCAAAATTGCTTTAATTTTACTCATCTAGTCTGAGAACAAGAAAAAAAATAAAAAAAAATGCCTTTTGATGCTAAATGGCTCTTGGGGGATGTGAAATTTTTATCTCACTCACAAATGTATTTGTACCCTATATCCATGTTGTACTATGTGAGTTTTATTTGTTGTGGTCTCATTATTTTTATCTTGAGAAAATATTCTTATTTTGGTCTAATTGGTTCCCCCAGTATAAATAACAGAATATAAAAATATGACACTTTCTTGTAACTAGACAAATATTTAAAGAATTTTGATGGGGAAATATAAAGCTAGGTAGATTGGAATTGCTTTTCTTGGGTAACTCTCATATAGATGTTTGCTGTAAAAGTAAAGATTAAGGGGAGATTATATGTAACACATTTCAACAGAAAAGGATCCTCATGTGTCCTGTATTCATATATATAATATATAGGACTATTGATTGCATACATTTATTACATATAAACAACAGAATTTTTTATACCAATCAAATGTACTTGGTAGTATAAGAAAGATGGAGAGTAATTCCTGTAGAAGTCAAATTTCAGGTAAAATCCTAAGTAAGCAGAACACAATTTTAGTGCTGGAATTCTACAGAAACATCAAGGTCAATATTCCCTTGTGAAATGTTACACTATCTCATTACTAAACTACCTGAAACCTCCACTTCATGGAGTGTTATTAAGGTTCAAGAAACATGTAGCAGAGCTGATTTAGCTAAAATGAATTCATACCCCTCACAGAGTTTCAGAGTGATGACGGTCAGTCGCTTTTTCCGGTTATCTTCTGCTGGTGCTGCTGAGGTCTGATCCTGCTTCCTTATCTAGATGAGATCCCAGGCAAGTGTTAATGGTGGTACCCGAGTGCCTTATCTCCCAGACAGAATGCCAATACACACACTAACCTTCTTTAAGAAGTCAGCACATAATGGATACTTGAATTTGGATATCATGACAAAATAATGTATGCGATTTTCTTTAAGGCGTCTCCATAAGGATTCATGAGGATTGTGAATGCCCTGTATTACTGCTTCTGTTGCTTCAGCAAACATTAATATGTCTATACAGTGTTGCAGCCTGCATAAATGCCAGGGAATGTTAACGCATCACTTTCTTTAAGTAGCAAACAGCAGGTTAATACCATCACCAGCAATTGCAAGCAATGTGGTCTTGGTCTCCCCATTGTAATGGAGGCTTTCAAAATAAAAGCTTGATTAATTTAGTGACTACTAATTAATGTATGGTAGTCGAGCTTGTCGATATTCACTGACAAGGTTATCATCAAGATGTCAATGAGAGGCAGAGTGAATATCTTAAAGAGTTCAATGGATTCCAGCCAGGAAACAATAGAGGGGAGAGTGGCAGGGACAGATAGTAAACTATTGTAGCACTGAGGAAAACCAGAAGAGAACGGAGAAAAAATGTCTGAGCCTCATGTTTGCTCTGAAGAAAGTTTATTTGTCTCAGCAAGAAACTGATAATTAAATAGGAAGCAGCTTGTGTTCCCAGTGTTCATTCTACTGAAGTCTAAAGAAAGTTGTGTCATTAACTCCATAAGCAGTAGAGCTGGCTACATAGTAGCTAGTATGGCTCTCAAACAAACAAATAAACAAATATATCTTCATAGTTTGTATGTAGGTTAATTTTTTAAGAGAGGACTGTAACAACCTTTAACCAGTCTGATTAATAAAAATCTGTTAACAATATATGTCCTATAGTTCTTTGCAATCTCTCAATACTTGTGATAAAGAACTGCTACTACTTCTCATTTAGAAAAAGTACAATGTGTCATGGAGAAGAAAAACATACTTTTAAAGACATAAAAGTGCTTAAAGATGAAAATATGATATTTATCAAAAACAGGTGAAAGCTAGACATGTAACTGTTAAAGATATTTTAATCATTATAAAGCAATGGACATTAGATGTATAGGCGCTTTAAAAAAATGACATTAGCTGTCACTAGTCATAGTGACATTAGTCACAGGCATAAGTTTCAAAAACCTGTTGCTGGGTGACTTGCTAGTGTCACAGAGAAATTCTGGATTATAAACAGCACCTGAGACTTCTCTCTGAAATCCTTGCCTCTGAAAAGGCATTTTAAAACTTTCTTGGAGCCTATGACAATATAACTAATTAAAGTCAGAACCAGTGTAATAATATTGCATCACTAATTCATGTAAAGATATTTAGCTGAGAGCCTTATGGTCATAAAAAATCTTTGCCAGAAATATGTTCCACTTCCCCGTGTGCTTTAACCAACTCTTGTGGGTTTGTGCTACATAAGGATTTGGCAGATTTAGCATTAAGAATTTAGCATTAAAAGATGTCTCATAAATGAACAGAAAGTCTCATGGAATATTTTGTTCTAAATGTTTTGTAAGTAAAGAAATCCTGAATTCAGAGAACTATCATTTTTTCTTCATAGCATATTTTTACTCTTAATCATTCATTCACATGTTGTCGAGCTACTCCTCACAAATCTCTTGGCACCTGAACTCCTCTGCTTCATAATAGTCTTTCATCCTATAATCTATTTCTCTCTTCTATACTTTTACTACTTCTTCTTTCCTATTCCCTCTGCCATTTCATTTTCTGCATGTTTCATGATTTGCTTTTGGCCTCACAGTGGTTCTTCTTCCCTGTTCCTTATATTAATAATGTTTGCTACAAGCTGTGAATGACAAGGATGTCTGAACAAATCCAGCATGCCTCTTTTATTCTCCACAAAAATCATGTGAACAAAAAAGTGACTGTCTGCATTTCACAAGGACAGGGAACACAATGTCCTGTACTCAGAGGAATAGGTTATGGTTTATTCTACTTTGAGTAAAGAACTTCATTGAGAGTGGCAGGAACTAAAGCACCTTAGAGATTACTGTTTGTTCCAGCTGAATTGTCATTGTCACTCTGCAATCCGTGACCTGTCTGCACTTCTTTACTGAAGTTGTCTCATAATTAACAAAGCTACTGAGTTCTGAACCTTGTGAATACTGTCATAAAGGGCATTACTTGGATTGTCCAGCTGGCAAATAGAGTTTGGCCCTTACAGGAGCCTTGGGCATCCTGTTCTGCAGGTGACATTGATTAGATGTGCTGCAAGGAAGAGATGACATTTTAAAGGTTTGAATATGCAAATGATTTTTTTCCCCACAGAAGGGATAGCATTATGAAATGTTACAGAAATGACTTTTACTGCTTATTAAAAAAAACACTGAAAGAAGGAAAAGGTTCATACCTCCTCACATACTCTGAGAGAAGGAGAAAACAGGAGCTAAAAGTGGAATGGCCTGAGATAAATTTGTGTGTTGTAATCTATCTTGACCGCTTACATTATCCATGTTCTTAAATGTATGGACACTGAATGGTTTTCATGCCTTAAGTGTGTGACTGGAACAGTTTGCTGTACAGGTCAGCAGGCTCTCTGCCCTTCCTCTGTCTTTTCATAGACTAAGCAACTCCAGTCCTGCTTCCCACAAGGCCAGGAAGTTCCTGAGACTTATGATCTCTCTCACCCCCTCTTCCTCTCACATCCTCTTGCCAGCAGCAGGGGTGATAAGCAAACCTTCCCTCTGCACTGCAGTTCATCTCACTATTCCCTTACCTCCTAGCTGGGCATAGCTTCAGACTTATCAAGTCTTGTTTGGTAGCAGACTTGCAAAAGTACTTCAGGAGTTTCCCTGCTGTCAGTTTTTCTTCAAGTTTTTATATAGTGAAACCACAGACCTTTCTCCTGGTAGGAGAAGCCCAAGGGCTTCCTCTGGAGAGGCAACCTGCTGGATCTGTTACTGCACTTACCCGCGCTTGGTGTTAGCAAAGTGGAACAAAGCAACTGCTCTGTACTTCAAGCAGGGGTGCATATTATAGACAGATCCTGCAAACAAAAGGTTTTCCTCCTACAGGCACACTCCCTAGTGGCAGCGTAGTGCAAGGACTCCCATGCCTGGGCTTAAACCTGATAAATGGCTCTATGCTCCTGCATGGTCAGAATAAAATTAATATGTGAGGAGCCAGTAGAAAAAAACCCAAGCAAAATCCAAAGATACAAGCTAAATATGTTTTCATCTCTTTTAGTAACAACTGAAATAACAACTTTAAAACCTGTTTAATCAAATGTTTTGTGCAGGGATAGGTATGGGCATTAAGTGATCTACTCCCTTTTCAAACAGATTAATCATTATTTTCCACTGCAGAAGTAGTTAGCACAAGTAATATAAGAATAGAGATGTGCAAGCAGAGAGAGAAAACTGAAACCTCATGAAACACAGCTTCAAGAAATAAACAGTCAAGCAACCCATATAACCATGAACCAACAGGCACGACATATTCTTCAACATCAAGACTCTTTCCCAGTTGTCCAATTAATATAATTTCACTTTTAATAGTAGCCATCCTGAAGATATTTTTTGCATTTTGCTGAGCAACAGCCTTGTAACTTTATTTTGTTCTTTCTTAGCTAGCTGTTCAGTCATTTAACTTCAGCACTGTGATTCCAAGAAAGCATCAAAGCATTGTAGAAGTGATGAGCTACAAACAGTGCCCAAACTAGGCATTGCCAATCTTCTATTTCAAAATAATTGCATGAGGGATACTGACATTAAAAAGCAAGCTTTGAACTGTTATTAAATAAACAACTTATCTCTTATATAATTCTGAAAAGAGTTAAGAAAAACAAAATAGGAGTGGATCAAAAACTTATCTGCCTGTGAAGGTTAATGGGACCCTGTCACTGAAACTTTACAGGAACAGTCCTCACCAGCTGTTAGGATATTGTCTTAGTAATGTTAGATCATTATTAACATATTTCATTTAGTGATGTCAAACATAAAATGTGATAAGATACGAAAATGTGAACACTGAACACTGAGAGATGGTCTTTGAAGTAGGCATTGATTTTGCAATGCTGGATGGCCCATTTTGGTGTCTTAAGTGGGTATTTGGACTGGTAAACTCTAAATCTGAGACCACACAGACACAGTCTGGCTCAAAGCAAAAAAATGGGTGCTGAGGGCCAAACAGTTTTTCAAATCAGGATTTCATCTTGGCTGTGAGAATTAATGAGCACCCCCAAAAATGCAGGCTTAAATCATCAAAAGAACAAATGTGACCAACACACAAAATTTCCATGGGCCGTTTTGGAGGTCTTTCCCATATTATATCTTGTGACGCCAAATGGAGAATAAAGATTTACCCTTTCTTGTGATACAGTTACCAAAGACATCAGGGTGTTTACATCATCATGCTTATTCTTTTTCATCTTCATCACACTATCCAGCTGAAACAGGTATTAAAGATGATTTGTGCATGCATCTATATAGATAGGCTACATATATCGTTACATTTCAACAGCAATATATTTTAAAATATGAATTCAGTGTACATTTAAGTGTTCATTTCAGCAATGTAAAGGTGCTTCCAATGTGCAAAGTTGAAATGTAAGATCTTAAATGAAACAGAAAGGGGAAATTTATGCACACTCATTCTCCAGAAGGAAATAGAATATAGTAATCTTTGTACAGATTTTAAGATTTTACTTTTAACTAAAGTTCATGGTATGGTAATGAGCTGTTGATTTTGTCTTCAGAAAATGTTTACATCCAGTAGAGAGGTTTTAGACATCTGGCATATGTAAGCATGGTAAAGGGTTATTGCCTAAGGGATAATAAATGAGGGGAAAGGCATCCCTCCAAATGCACACAAAATAAAAGATGAGATTGGTATCCTTGCAGTTGGAAATTTTCTGTCATCTCTTAAGGTTATCTCAAGTCAACCCAATTATAAAGCACATTATAAATAATTTGTCTTAAAACAAATAATATAATTAAGCAAATATTTTACTCAATTTTGTAAGAAAAATATACTGAGACTTAAATTCCCCATGTGTATCAATTCTATACACACTTCAGTTAAAATCAACAAGAGTTAACCCAGCTTGAAAAAAATGCACTGACTGAACCTGGAAAATCAACATGCTTTAAATCTCAGTAAATAATCACAAAATGCCTCAGAAAGAATGCTACAGCACCATAAAATATATATAATTATTTTTTAGAGCTGGGTAATGAAATATTACTTCCTGTTTTCAGGACAGTGGATCATTGTATTTGTCTTTCCAAAACAGAAGTGGTTTCTTATAACAAGATGTCATGCCCTGAGAGAAAGGGGAAAGTAAGAATGGAGGTCTCTAGAACATACCCCAGTGAAAATCACTGTGAACATAAGCACGGTCTCATAGCAGCCAAAGCATTCCGAATCACAGCCCATCAGTCCAAGCTGCAGGGGCCAACACAAGTTTGACATTAGTGACTTTTAGCATTTACACTTTAAAAACCAGTGATAATAACAAGTACATATTTTATGGGGAGAATAAATATTCAAGCTTGATTGTTGGATTTCGCTTGTGTTTGTGGATTTGTGTGTAGGGATTTTACCTGGTAGAGCAGAGAGCAGCAGGGAGAGAAGATACAGGAAATGAGTTTGAACAGAGTGCAAACTTCTCACTGGTTCATGGCCTATTATTTTAAACCAATTTCGTTCCTGAAGGATCATACTGAAATATATTAAAAGAGCACAGAGGGAAAAAACCTCTCCTGTTTGGGAGAAGAATTTTTTTACTGATTTAGTCATTATGAGAAAAAGTGATTAAATGTCATGAGTGCTGTCATCTTTAGTTAGCTTTAACTCAGTTAGCATCATGTCTCACTCCGGCTCTATTTTATAAACTTAAGAAAGTAGGTAAAGACAAAAATCCATCAGGGCCGTTAGAGGAGTGGTTACAGAAATGCTTTCTAGAATTAATTTCCCCTTGCTTTTTATAAAGATCTCCTTTTATATACACTTTTAAAATGGATTCTACATTACAGATACATTTTCTTCGAAAGTACTTAAAAGGAGAGCCTTTTCAGAGACCCTGTTACCTTTGTGTAAGTTTGATATGCATTGCTAAATCTGAGCTCTGCAGTAACATTTGTTGTTTTTCTGTGGTCTTACAACACTAGTATCACTACAGGAAAATAAGATGAATGAAGATATTAGAAACATGCCTTTGAAGTTGTTCTAAATATCAGGACTTGAAAATCATCCAGGATAAAAGATTGTGCTATTAATGATGAACAATAGGAAATATTCAGTAGTAACAGGCACTGAAAAAAATAATTAAGAGATTATGAAACACACTAGTACTGGGTGATGTGTAAAGAAAAATCAGACAGTAGTGGCAACATCAGCTGTTCTTGTACTGGGGTACAGGGATAGGCTTCTATACTGATATTAATCATTAACCTAGCTAAGCCATTTCTAGCTTGAGGAAAGTAAGCTTCTTTTAATGTCTGCTTTGTTCTGAGACTTTGTTCTGATGGCACAAGAGAGCATCTTGTGCCATTCAGAATGCTTGCCTTTCTGCAGCAGGCTTATGAAAAGAATATTTTTGCTCTTGTTGTTAATAAGGTAAAGGTAAAATTTCCAAAGAAAATACATACATTTAAAAACTGCCAGTTCTCAAGAAATAACAGAGTGATCCCTATTTGGTTTCTCTAACTCCTGTGTGAGTTCCTGGGCTTCAAAACTGTTCTACAGATGATCAGCGTCATTTGAACACTAGGATTTCCAAATAAAGAACTGGGGGAAATCACTGCTGTTCAAGAGATATGAAAATATTCAAGTAAAAATTCTGAGGTTTGAAAAAAAATAAGATTTTATTGCAGATGTACCACCGACCTAAAACAGTAAGAGAAATCAATTATAATTTTCTTTTTCAACTCATAACTTTTCTATCATCCAGACAACTCAAATATATTTTTTCAGAGGGTGATGATTCCTAAAGAGATGACTCTTTGTGTCAAACTCAGCTGTTTCTTGATAAATTTCAACTGCTTGCACTTTCTTCCCAATTATGCAAGAACAAACATTTTTTTGGTAATAAACTAGTCACAGGTGTATAATGCATAAACCCATAGGAAATGGGTTTAATAATTCTAATAGAATAGAATATAGAATAGAATATTAAGAATAGAATAGAATAGAATAGAATAGAATAGAATAGAATAGAATAGAATAGAATAGAATAGAATAGAATAGAATAGAATAGAATAGAATAGAATAGAATAGAATAGAATAGAATAGAATAGAATAGAATAGAATAGAATAGAATAGAATAGAATAGAATAGAATTCTAATAGAATATTAGAAAAGCAAGGGTTAACTCCCAGTAACAATACAGAAGTCCAAAACTGATGACTGCTTACTGCCCAGAGTGGCTATGGACTTTAAGGGGTTGATAATGACTGGAGGCGGTGAGCAGTTAGTAAGACTGGCCTGTGGAAACGCATGACCTTTTTTCTCCACCTCACTATGTAACAACTGGGAGGAAAACTGCAGATTTTCACTGCTCAAGAGGCTCTTCCTACCTTTGAGAACTTTCAACACAAAGAATTAAGGAAAGAACTAGGTGGAAGATATATTGTGGTATGTATGAAGATGAAAGATGAAAGAATGAAAGTTGAAAAGCTGTGAGTAGGGTCTAGGCAATAGAAAAAGGAAGTAAGGGGGCAAGAGGGGCAAGATGTTAATACAGTGAGGGGGAAACATTTGAAACAAAGCTCCACAAGGAGGAGATGCTTTAAAGGGATGCTTTCATATCTGATCTATTCAGGGTCTGTAGGGATTCCCAAGTTCAGGTTGAACTCTGAGCTTTTCTCATGGAAGTTCAGGCATTGTGTGCGTGTGTGAATCTGTTCCACCAAACATCTGGTTTGATGCCTGGCCCATAGAATTCCATTGGCAACTTCTATAGATTTTTTTTTTCATATTTCCATCCACTGAAAGACTGTTTTTACTGAGTCAACTTATCACAGAATGTGTTTAATTAACAGCTTATTAAAGATGATCTGTAGTAGTAAGCAATAATAAAACAACATAATTCAGATTCCATCGTATATAATGTTACAATAATTACTAACATCTGTATATAGGTGCTAGGGGACATAACATTATCTCTGTTGTCTGAATAGCACTGTATTCAGCTTTCTAACCCTCTTCACCAAAGAAACTTTCATAAATAGTTATCGGAGATTTTTCTAGGAAATTCAATTTTTAAACATGTTTTTCTCTGCAGGTAAGAATTGTCATTTTCATGCAATTTAAAATATGTTTTTATTAAACAGTTCCCTTAAATTGTATTAAAGCATAGTTTATTATTAATTGATGGCATTCTGTCCTTTGGCAAAAGAACAGCTTCTAGATATGTTCTAACTGAAATATTATAAATAAAATTAGTGATCTCATGCAGCATCCATTTCTCTGAAGTGCAGGATGCATCAGCTCTAATATCTATACAAAAATAAATTTAAATGCAGTTTTCTTTGACATAAATAGTGTAATGAAAACTATTTCAGTCAGTGGTTCTGCAATGGTAATGGAAGGTAGCTTGAGGAAAATCCTGACTGAAATATAGTATTAATACTCTTTCTAACTGCCAATGCATTAGTTTACACCAGCAAGCTGAAGATCAAATGCAACCTCCTAGGGTTCTGCAGAAAATCCACAAAATACATCTGGAAAATATAAATTCTCACTCTCACACTATGGTGATTAATATCTCTGAAAACTTGTGACTGCCCCATAAACAGTTGTTTCACTGCCACTTAGGGCCATTTCTTCATCAGAAATGAAGGACAAGTCCACAAAAGTCTTGCTGAGGACAGATTTCAGTTAGTAAACTCAGCATAACAATGTTTTCCTGGTGCAAGATATCACACAGCCGCAAAAAAAGCTAAGATGTAGTACAGCTTGTGGCTGTGGCTCCCACATTAGGTCATGAATCACCCCATCATCACAATTTTTTTAGAAAGAAAACATAGAAGAAATTGAAGTAAGCAATTTTTAATTTTTTTTTTAATCCATGGCTTAATTATCTTATTTCTCCTCTAATTGCTGAACAGTGGACATAGATACTTACAGTCATATTCCGTGGCCCTGAAGTCTGTATCTATTCCCTGAGTAGCTTGATAATAACTAGAAAGTGGTGCCCAGCTACTAAAGGTGTGTTAGTAAAAGGCACTGATCTGTACCACATATAAAGAAATGTCAAGGTCCTCTAGGAGAATATCTGCATCTGGAAACTTTTAGATGCCAGCTAGGGAGGAAGAAGGATAAATGAAGACTAAATTTGTCTTATTCTTTGGTATTTGCAATAGAAGTAGCTGAGTCAGGATTGCAGTGTAGAAATTCAGAAGGGAGAAACAGTTTCTTCCACAGCAGATGAAGGTAGAGTGATGATAGGAATCAATGTGCTCCTGGGATTTCTTATGTGAGGCTTTAGATTAAATTAAATTGAAAATGTAAAATCTAGGAATACTGAAAATTCAGTAACATTCAAATATCCAAACAGACATGATATTTTGGAAACCAAATGGGGTTTCCCTGAAAACTGCAAGGAAAAATATTTTAGATTAGACCTAAAACCCTGCTATTTGTAGTTATACTATAATAGGAAACAGGTAATTTTTCACTTCTTTCTCAGCGTGCCTTGATGGATGCCACTCAAAAAAATATCACTGTTTGGAGTGGATTCAGTCTGCATTTCATGTTTGCATTTGAATTTAGGTCTGTCACAACTGATAAATAGTGATAAATGTGACATTACTGCGTCTAAAGATCATTAAATGTCAGCTCATGCACTGGCAGCAAAATGGCTGGCAGAAAGTCAATGATGCAGGAACTGTATGGAGTGTGAAGAGAGGAGATGGATCTAGGGCAGCAGGGAGTTGTGCAAGCTGTGAGCAATCAATCAATCATTTTATGCTGAGGGAGAACAAAATGAGATGTAAAGGGAGTTCACTGTGTACAGGTAGAGAGAAAAACTTCTTGTTTATAAGTGTTTTGATTCATGTCTGTTTGCATTTAGTAACCACGAGGAAAAATAATAGGTCAGCAAAAAGCATTCATTGTACTCCAGCCAATTGCTTTCAATAATTCATCTAAAAACTTATATTCTTCTGTGGGTTTCAAAAATTATTTATTTATCTATTTATCCTATTTATCTGTTGCTAGAGCCTGGACAGTTTAAGTTTATTACTTCCTAATTTTGTGTGGTATCATAACCTGCAAAAACTTGTGTGAATAACATAATCAGCTTCTGATTTAGACATAAAGCAGTAAAAACCTCCAGAAAAACAAAAACAGTACACACATGGGAATCCTTTTACATAAGAGCATCTATAAGTAAATATGTCAACTGACTTGATTTTTCTTCCATAAACATAAACAATATAAAAAAAATTATGACAAAATTTCAATTTTTCTTTTTGAAGAATCAGTCAAGAGCAGATCCATTTGGATTTCTGGAATATGCCAACAATAAAGTGCACAAACTTGATGTAATGACTTTTGTCCATAAAAATTACCTAGTTTGATTCTAAAAGTATCTCTTTGAGAAACACAATGATAATATTCTTCTAAAATAAAGCTATTTCTCTCTTCAAGCCACTTTCTACAATCCAATCATGACTGACACTCTTTTGAAAATTCTAAGAAAATAGCTTTTCAATTTGTGAGATATGAAAATGTTTTTAATAAAAAGCAAACAAAAGGCAGTCTTTTCAAATGATCATAAACTCTCTGTAGCATTTAGCATCACCTGCAGAATTTCTTTGTTGACCTATTAACATACACTATTAACCTATATAGTTACAGTCACAAATGCAGAAGTTGAATTCCATCTATTTGCCTCATGGAAAAATGAGAAAAAAAATCTTAGCTATGTTTTCAGCACAAACAGGAGGTGATCTGAGTTCAAGCCCAGTGTTCAAGCAGTATTAGAATAGTGCTAAATGAAAAAGACTGTCTTTGTGTGCATAGTAAATATGATTGGTTAAGTACTTCTCTTCTTACAAGTCATTCAGACCTTACATTTTAATAAAAATCTTTTACTAACACTCCAAGAATATTTAGATCTAAGACGATATTAAGAGTATATATTATAGATTTATTTTAACACTGTTAACAGGGAGATGCCCAGGGCATTTCCCCTTGCATGGGTGGGGAGCTGCTCAGTGGCAGTGCAGTCTGCTTCTTCGCCAAAGTGGAGACTCGACGTACTGCTTGTTCCGTACTCGCTTTACACAGACTGTAACATTTGAAATGTCACATTTTTCAGAGTCATTACATCCTGTTACACACAGGTCTTTCCAGAATTCACACCTCTTTGTCATCCCTGTAGTAAAATTAGAAATACTTGAGTACACTGAAAAAGTGACTACGGATATGGACATAGACAGTAATTACTGAAAATGCAGCTGGCCCTAGCTCTTCTCTCTAACACTTAAGACAGGTATCAACTACACGTTTAAGCTCCCACCTTTCTTACCTAGTGAACTAGAAGGAAACAATGAAAAGAACAAAGAGTAAGTATATAAAGACTGATTTATCTTTTTAATTTAATAGTTTGATAAATGAAGCAGAACCTCTTACATGTGCAAAGGTAAATTAAGCAATAACCAAATGTGAGAAATCTGTATTTGTGATCATTTTGCCTGGAGTAGAGATAATTTTCTTCATTGTAGATTGTATGGGGCTGTGTTTTTGATTTTTGATGAAAACAATGTTGATAACACAGGGAAGTTTTTGTTTCCACAGAGCAGTTCTTGCACAGAGTCAAGGTCTTTCTGTGTCTGACCCCACATCACCAGTGAGGAGTGGGGCAAAAGGAGTGGGGAGGGGAGGGATCATAGCCAGGACAGATGACCCCAAGTGACAAAGGGACATTCCATATACCATGTGGTGTCATCAGTATCTAGATGTGGGGGAAGAGGAAGGAAGGGGGAAACATTCATAATGATGGCATTTGTCTACCCAAGTCATCACCATGCATGATGGAGCCCTGCTCTCCTGAGGATGGCTGAACACCTGCCTGCCCATGGGAATTGGTGGATAGATTCCTTGTGTTGCTCTCCTTGCGTGCACATCCCTTACTTTAACTCTTAAACTGTCTTCACCTCAGCCAATGAGTTTTCTCAAGTTTACCCATCAGTTTCTCTCCCTCTTCCACTCTTCCAGGGGAGAGTATGCAAGTGGCTGTGTGTAGCTTAGTTCCTGGCAGGGAAACTAGTATTGCTAACCTCAGCAATATTGCATTTCATGTATAACTGTACATCACAATATGAAGATAAGGAATAACCAATAATAAACTCCTGAAGTCTTTATTAACATGACATCCTTTAATGAAATATACACAGCAGGGAACCAAGGCTATGTTACCATACAAAACAACAGAAGGATGATGTAGTTATGTAGAAATACAAATGAGAAAAGCTAATGCAAAAAATAAAACATTGTAACATATGGACATAACAGATACTGAGTCTTAAGCTGGTCCAGTATACCAGGATACTGGTATGTAGGCAGGATCCCATATTTGAAAAAGATGCTGACTTTCTTCAGCTTTTCCACAGGAAAGTCAGGAGCGTTTGAAAAGCAAAGGAAATGCAAAAGTTTTCTATGAAGAAAAGTTAATGAATTGAGTTGATTTAATCCTGAAAGGTCTGAAGGGAAAATATGTTAAGAGATTTAAAATGTATGAAAATTGCTTTAAAGAGGATAGAAATACTTTCAAAGAAGATTTTGTGAAGAGATTTGGGTCAGAATTCATAAAAATAACTTAACGTTGTTAAATCTGGAAAAAGATTGCCTAGGAGACTCCAGAAACTCCAGTCATGTGAGCTTTGTGAAACAGTTGTAAGGAAATTGAAAGAATGAGTCAGATATAGTCAATATTGTTCATGGCAAGGGAATGGACTTAATTACCTCTTGGAAAAATATGTAAGCTGTTGCTAAATGCAGTTAAAATTTGCATCACATATACAGGAGACAGACTAAAGGGTTATTTTTTTTCCCCTACTATCTAAAATGGATGAGCGATATTATTACCTTCTTTACATGCTAAAGAAAAATCTTTGCTTATCGACCATTTTCACTGTTTGAACTCAATGGAAAAGCCAAAAGGCAATTTTAAATTCTCAACTGTGATGCCAATAGGCTTGTACATATTAGTAGTGACTAATAGAATATTAAATGTTTTACACAAAGGAAGGAAAATCTCCAGCACTCAGAGCTGTAATGCATTGGATTAATAACAGAAGCAGGACACTTATCTATTACAAAACTATAGGGTTAAACCAGAAACTTACAAAAAAATCCCATCTATCTTTTATGAAGAAATCAAGATTCAATCCTTACTTACAACTGAAGTCCTGTAGAAAAATACAGAATAAAGATGTAATATTGGTTATCTAACTTTATGCATTTGTTAATATGTATTAAGGAAGATGGAAAGGGAGGGTAAAGTGAAAGAAAAATGTAACTTAACCGTTAACTAGTTTTGACTGGTCAAATATGTTTGTAGTGATATTTTCACTATTGTGGAGCAACAGAACTGTTGACCTCCACAACTGTGAAAAGGTAATTTTTAAAGTTTTCTTAAATTTCAGCTAGTTTTCTCCCTCAGTTGCCACAACATCCATGTGTAACACAGTGTATTTTACGCAGTAATTTTCTTTTAAGTTTTCCTTCTCAGAAATGAGCATCTGTTCAAGATAACTTATTGGGGAATAGGAATGCCTGTTTCTGTGTTCTCATTACAACAGAATTTGCTTAATTCATTGAGATAATTTAATGCTTTTCTAAAAATTTCTAAAAATGTCCAGCTCGCCTCCATTTATTTTTTTTTTGTTGCAAAATTATTTATTTTTGTTGATGATAGGAGTTTATTTCTGCCTTGTGCTATCAAGCCTGGTTATACACAGAAGGCATTAATCATGAGCCTTGTTGCTAAAACAATTCTCTATCCATGAACCTCAGTTCATTTGCACAAGCTGACACTTTTGAGTGTCAAATCCTCCTCCCAAACCAATCAGTACTCTCATTTGCAAAACTTGTACCGTACAATTTCTTCATTTTCATTGATTTTGCAGTTATTCAGTTGTCAGTGTACATTGTTGATCACAGAACTGCCAAGAGGGAAGGCTGTTGGCTGAAGGAAGGAAAAAGAATGGCATTTTTATACATGCTACCTAAGTTATGAGCGAGGATTTTCCTCTCTCAGGTACTTGAAAGGAGATCCACTGCAGTCTGTATAAGACTTGTTCTCTGTGTTTTACAGCTACCCAGATGAATATTAATATGAGACATTTGGGGGAAAGTTAAGAAAGTTTCTTGTAAGCCTTGGATAGTAATTTTTTTCAGAACATAAACAATAAAAAAAAGGATCACTGGCTTTCATTTTAAAGAGAACGTATCACTTCTGCTCAGTGTAGCAAGGAGAAAGTTTCAAAGAAAACATGCACTTCTCGACAAGCACAAACTGTGAAATGTATTAGAAAATAAAGGTTTTAATGTCAATTATCATTAAAAACCTTATTTTCAAAAACACTTCACAGTTTAGTCATGCTGAGAAGTGCTTCTCATCTTTGAAATTTTCAGCCTGCTACACTGAGCAAAATGGGTGCAATTTTCTTTTAATTGTTTTGAACACCATGTGTGAGAGAACATGACAGAATGCAAATTGCTTCTACAAGATGTAAGTTGCAAATAAGTTGTCGAATTTTGTGGCATCTCTCTGTGAGCTAAAAGCAGGAGATGCACTACTTTTTTACCAATAGATCAGGAAGGAATATCTCTCCCTCATTTGCTCTTTATGTGGATTTAGCTTGCAATTCAAGACAAGAAACCGAGAGGTTTCATGTTCATAGTGCAGTAACAGTTCTGTCCTCAGCAGCAATAGTGGAGACCCTGGGTCAGAACTAAACCAGACTCACAGCATTTGGGGTCGTTCAAAGTCACCTGTCTGCCTCCCAACAATGCATACCCTAAACGCAAACTGCAAAAAAATTTTTTTATTTTTTTTTATCTTTCTAGATGTCCAGGCTGAATTTGGGCAATAAATTATTATGGATTAAGTTCCACCGCGCAGTAGTCATAATGTGGTACCACATTCTTTTATACAACAGGCCAGCATCTCATACTGATCCTTGTCCTGTGAACATTATATACTGAGAACTAAAAAATAATAATGAAATATACTGACTGCCCAGGGCTTTTTTTCCCCCCAGAATCTCTGCAGAGCTAGGTATTTCTATTTTACTCAGCTATTAAGAACCTCCACATTCACACATACAGCAATATCAAAATAGAGGGCAAAACTCAGACTGTCTATGAAATGAGGCAATTAGCAACAATGAAACAAACACTTTCAGTCTATCTCATATGACCAATTAGGCTTTATTGATGAGGCTAGCAGAAGATGTTTCCCTCTGCAGTACTTCTCTGGCTTTGCCTAGCTAGTTTGCTTTCTGCAGCATTGTGTTATAAGGCACAGTGGTCAGATTTCTCTTTGAAAGCCTCTAATGATCTGACAAAAGTTTTCAGTCGAGTTGCAATAGAAATTCCCCCAGGATAATTTGACATTGCATTATTATTGCAATAGTTTCTACAGATATTCCAAAGTCAAATTAATATAATTTTTTAGGGGTAAGTGCCTTCTGCAATGTGGTTTCTTTGTGCAACATGACAGAACTGTCACACTATTTTTATCATGCTTCTTGTGGTTTCAGAAATTTTTTTCTTCTGTTCTGTCTTCATCTAGGAAACACAGATACTCCTGGATATCATCTCAAACTTCAGCTGCCCAGGAGAACTTTAATTTTATGATTTTCAATTCAATTTCTGAGTCTTACTATGGAGGTTACATGTGAATTTCCATACCTGATCTCACTCTTAAAAAGCTGACTAAATGAAATAAACAACACAATAAACTTGTGAGAAAAAATTCACTGGGCCATAACATAGAGCAGATCTACACGTAGCTGGAAATCTGTGTAAGGACTGCTGGAGGCATTCTGAGTCCACCATTCATGTCACAGGGGAGGGTTTTCTTTGTAAAGCACAATAGCAGGAGGCTGTTTTGAGACAAATTAAGGGATAGGTCTGCACAGGACTGATTAACAAACCTGTTTGTAGAAATCACAAGTACAAGAATGTTGGAGGAATTCTGGAGTGCTCCTTTCCCCTTCTTCTCTCCTTCCTCTCAAAGATAAAGGAATGAAATCTATTCTTTTGCTTAGTCTGTGTACATGAAATGAGTTTTATCCTACTATGAATTCGGTCTTCTTGTTTTACTTAAACATGACCATTATTCTTTTAATTCATTTAATCTCAAAGCACGTCTAGACTACAGACATTTGAAATTAGGATAGAAGTCTTGCACATTAAACATGAAAAGCAGCTCTGTTCAGCTTAAGCATAAATGACAGAGCTGAAGTTTTTCCCTGAACACTCAAAACCAAAACTATTGAAGAACTTTTTCTACTGTGATTGTGTGTGTGAGCAAGCTGCGCTTAAGAAAGAGCATAGGTAAATCCACATGGCATAGACATTTTCTAATATTCTGTATGGCAAGAGTGAGTGAAACATTGTTTCATTGTATGAGCATACATTGTATGAGCATACATATGTAATTCATAAGAATTACAGCTTAAAAAAATAAAAGAAAGAAAAAGTAACCAGATACCTGATATCAAACATACACATTGATGGCTACTTTCTTCCCTCAGCAGTTAAAAATGGAAAGATGTTTTTGTATACCTTGGGTTATTCTCCATTTTAAGTCGTAGTATTTGTAGAAATTCTGACTTTTCACCATATCAAACATAACTTAAAAATAATTTAAACACTTGTAATAAAGGTCAAGTTTTTTATTTGTGTCATATTAAAGGTGTTCCTCTTCAGATCACAAAACATTTCTTTCTTCCTTCAGTCTCACTCATTTTCATTTCAGTCCAAATAACTGGACATTTTTGTCTGTGACCGGTCTTTTAAGTCTTCTAAGGGGAAGTAGGGGAATATTTAGTTTTAAATAAAGTCTTGTGTTCAAGCTAATCAGAAAGGAACACAAGTCCTGGAGCCACATCAAGACAAAAAAATACAGGAAACTGTACTGTGAATAAGACATTGCTGAGAAGAAAAAAAAAAACATTGCAGAACTTTTTAAGCTCTCTATAACCTTGTATAAGAGGGCTGTTATGTGCCTTAGGTGTTCTTGACATGGCATTTTAATTACCTTTCCATAGTGTACCCTTGCTGACTCCAAGTACAGAAAGAAAGCAGAAAGTTATGTTTTCTGTATATTTTATATTGGACTCTTCACTTTGGAGTTTGAAGCCTTATTGAGACTGTTGCTTTTAATAAGAAGAGAGAAAATGTATAAGAAGACCTCAAAGAAATAGGCAAAATTTATTCCAAACAAAGTCAGATATCAATATATCACACAATTGTAATTTTTTCATAGAAACATTAACAGATTTTAGCACTTTTGCTTTAAAAATAATTAGGCATAAATAGTGTGTTATTAATCATAACTCCATATAATTTGAAGGTCTTTTTATTATGGGTTGGTTTGCATGACAATAGTCCTGCTGGTGACAGGTGGAGCATACCTGTCTCAAAGGAGAAATATTAGCACAGCTCATTGAAGGAGATTTAAACTAATTTGAAGGGGAAAAAGGATATAAGCAGTCTCACCAGAGAGTATTGATCCAGGGAAGAGTGTCTTTAAATCTGCCTGGCAGGGAAGAACCTGAGGATATTGGCCAACAGATGTTGATCAACAAACGTGGTCCAGCTTCTGCCCAGCTGGCCAAGAAGGCCAATGGCATCCTGATTTGTATCAGCAACAGTGTGGCCAGAAGGACCAGGGCAGTGATTTTCCCCCAGTACTCGGCACTGGTGATGCTGCACCTCAAATTCCATGTCCAATTTTTGGCCCCTCACCACTAGAAAGACATTGAGGTGCTGAAATATGTCCAGAGAAGGGCAATGAAGCTGGTGAAGGGTCTGGAGCAAAAGTCTTATGAGAAGCAGACGAGGGAGCTGGGGTTATTGAGCCTGGAGGAAAGGAGGCTCAAGGGAGACCTTGTTGCTCTCTACAACAGCTTGAGATGATGTTGCAGTGAGTTGAGGGTTGGTGTCTTCTCCCAGGTAGGAACAGGATGCTCAGGGATGTGTTTGAGCCATCATTCTTGAAATTATTTAAAATATGAGTAGATGTGGTGTTTAGGGACATAGTTCAGTGGCAAACAGAGCAGTTCTGGGTTAGTGGTTGGACCCAATGATCTTAGAGATCTTTTCCAACATAAATGATTTTATGGTTCTATGACCTACATATAGTTAGTCTTAATCACTCACACGAACATCTGTTGTATTACATATACAGCCAGAAAACAACTAAAATTTTGACCCATCCTGATACACAAAAATGGAAAAATTTTACAATACATTGTATATTTGTAAATACCAGTCTCAAATACACAGCAAATAGATATTCTATATGTTCTAAGCATGGCAACTAAATGTGAGACTTGGGTTTCTGGAACACAGAGAAATGAGGACCCAGTGCAAAAGATGTACAAAGCCCAAGGCAGGACTAAAATGAATGTCTTCTATGATGCAAACCCTCTGTGACAGAACCTTGCATGTATATCATTCTCTACAAAACCAGCATTCTCATCAATTGCCAATACATATGCGGGTATGAAACCTTACAGTGTCCCGAATGCCTTTTATATGAACTAATCACCACTGTTTCATCTTTTGTAAAGTATGAATTTATAGTAAAATTATACATGTGATCCCTCTAAAGCATATTTGAGAATGTTTGCTTTAAGAAGAGTGATGAGTCAGTGAAATTTCAAGATAAAAAAATGTCCTTGGTGGTAAGAAGCTGAGCAGAGCTCAATGTTTCAATTGCTTTGCACATCTTAGAATGTCCTTCAGTTCAAACACCTCCTTAGATCAGCAAAGGTCTATGCTGTAAGTGACAGCACTGAGCTTCCTATACATGCATGAATTATTCATTTCCTAAATAGATACATTAGAAAGAGAGCTATTTAGAATTTAATGAATATTAATAAGACCATTCACCAACATACCACATACATCTATGCTAAAGAAATCAATATGGAGGTATATTTATTACCAGCGTGCCTGGAAACATACAATACTTACCACTAATATCAGAAAAAAAATTCACTTTCAAGACTGGAGTTACTTAATCTTCAGCATTCTGAAAGCACACAGGGATTTTACTGAATTGAAAGCAGAATATTACCGAGAAAGGGACGATTAATAAAGGCCTTATTTGCTTAAACCTTGTGCAAAAATTGGTCTCTGTAGGAAGTTAATTTCCTACTAAGTCACATTCACGAAAAGATAAACATTCTAAACTACAGACTGAAAATACAAATATCTACACCACATAGTCAGATCTAGAGTTTTAGTTTATTTTAACGCAGTCCTGTATCTCTTACTCTGAAAATGTCTGTCAATCAGATCACAAAAATAACGAATTATTTAGCGGTAGAGTGATATGCTGAAACCCACAGAGACCGAATTTTAATAGTAATCCCAAACAAAACCTTCAATTTCCTAATCTCCTCTTTTAAAACACTTAGCGGAGTTGAAATTTACTTTTGAATCTGTACAAGCATTTGTGACAACATGTCTTATAGTAGTCATTCAACACTTTAGAATTCTTAAAAAATAATGTGCAGAAATCCACATTGTAGCACTTACTGTTTTCTGCAGTCAGGCACCATATTTTGAAGCACTTCTGCATCCAAGCCAAATTATTACACTAATTAACATTGGCACAACTTCTCTATCACAGGTATTTGACCATAAGATAACATCAATACAGTTGAACAGTCTTGCTGGAAATTCTGCAGCTGCTCCTTCACAGGCAACTGATTTGCCTATCAAGAAAATGTTTTGCTTAGGAAGTCTTCTTCCTTGAACCCTCCCTCCATACCATCCTTATTTTTTTCTTCCCACTCCATTTAAGGCTGGTGACAATATTTTGTCTTTGGAATGGATGCACTCTACACTTCTACCTCTGATCCACCTTTGGGTTTTCAGGCATCATAAGAACTCACTGGGTCATGGTGCTAAAGAATCCTTCAGGTTGTCTGGATTTCTTTATCATTGTCAGCAAAAATTGTAATGAACTTTTTTCTTGATAGTGACCATTAGACAAGCCAAAACTAGTTGTGTGGTATTAAGGTTACATCAGACACAATGTGCTAAATAGAGTAATTCAATTGATACACACACATTAGGAAATCAGTTTGGTTGTGGTATCTGTGATCTGAATGAAGCTGAGTCACCCAGTACAGAGTCGAAATAGATGGCTGCAGTAAAGGTAACTGGGTTTCATGTAAGTGGTTTTCATAAAGTGACTCACCTGTCAATCAAGGCTCAGAACTCAGCAAGAAAATATCTGAATTAAACAAAATTTTTTCCACCAGATTTCAAAATCTGTCACAAAGAGGAGAAAAGTTATCAAACACAAAAACTAGTGTTGCATCAAGGTCAGAGGTATAAGTCTTTCTTAACAAAATATTCTGTCAAAGACCCTGCTGAAATTGCACATGATAAATGTGAGAAGGCTTTTGACAGGATCAAGAGCATTCCAAACATTATCTAGAAGAGTGTATTTATGTCTTTATTGAAGAAAATGTGAGCCTTTTTTAAAAAAACAAGTTCTTAGTTTTAGTAATGTCAAGAATAACATGGAGTAGGCGTCCTGCAATTAGAACTCAGTCATTTCCTAAGTCTACCCACTTATAAACCTTTTTATCTTTGTGAAAATCTCTTTACACTACGTTATAATCCTGAAATTGGCCCCCTGTCAAAAAAGTGCTGCTTAAGCATCTGCAGTTTAAAATCCCTCTCCTCTTTGCCTTGTTCCTGATGAGAAGAAAAAAAAAAATCTAGTTACCTGTTTAGGGGATTTTATTTCCTTGCTCTACCATCTCAGTTGTAGCTGAATGCAAGGACTGATGTGGTTTCAAAATCATCTATATTCAGATCTGGCAAGAGTGGTGACAGTCCTTTAAACCTTCTATTCTCACAGGTTTGGCAACATGAACTAAAATGGATTCTTCCTTGGCCAGTTATGTCAGTCTTTGGCTCCTCCAAGTCTAGCATTAGCTCTATGTAGAAGACATGCAACAACACAGCTCTGGCCATCTGAAGTCCTAAAGGTGCTCTATGGTTATAAATATAAAATGTTAATTACATTTATTTTATAATAATAAAGCATTCAAGTTTGGAGTTTAAAAAATCCCCCATGGAAAACATTGCTGTTTCATTTAATCCAGAGTGCCTAGAGGAGATTCCATTTGCTGCTCTCAGTTACATTAAACACTTATTCTAGAAATCCATGGAGAATTTCTTTTACAGAGAATGTTGAAGTATGCAGAGTTTTTCCAAATATATCAGATGAAATGAAGTATGAAAATATATGAATGATTTATACTAATATATACAGGGACTGTTCATTTAATAGGCAGACATATGTTTTTCTGTCACTAAAGGATTTAAAAGCTTTCAGTTTAAGTATATCTAATGTAAAGCTAAAAAAATATTTATTAAAGTTAGTGCTTTTTCTTTGGCAGAAGTTCTGTTTTCCCTGTCTGAAGTGGTTGAAGTAGTATGAATACATATTCTTGTCTTGCAATGTCAACTTAAGAAACATCCTATATTGGCTCTTATGCAGGAGCCATTAGCAAGCTAATTTTCCTTGTTTCCATCATTTCTATCATTATCATTTCCATCTATTCAAAAAATGATTCTAGCTATAACCAAGAAACCTGGTTCCTTGTTAGTGTATTCCCACCAACTATTATCTTCCATCCCAAGAAAATCAACAGTGACTCTGGCTGCAGTTGGATTCTTACCACACTAGTCCGATAATTTGTGTCCTTTTGGAACATCTGCTTATAACTTCCATGTTGTTTTACATCTTACTTTCAAGATGTTTTATATATTCATTAGAAAAAAAAATATTCTATGAATAGTTCCCTCGATCTGATGGTGGTTGTGGTGCTTCTACCTCAACTATATTTTCACATAGAGGGATCAAGGCAAGAAGATCAGAAAATCATATATTGCATTCTAGGTAGGATATTGCAAAAGCTTCTAATCAGGTGTATATATAAAATACAAAAGATTTTGTGCCTAGCTCCTTTATGTGGAATCCAAACTCATCTGTTCGATGCTCATGTTCTTGCATTACTGGATCCCTAAATAAAAGAAAATAATTTCCCTCCATTATAAATATATTTGGATACTTAAAAATTTGAAAATTTATAGACTCTATACAAGGAACAGAAGTATTTTTAGGGAAATAGTTATATCATGACTCTGATTCTTAAAAAGCATGGCGGGGTCTTCAAGAAATCAGTTGAAAAGCATTGAAGTTGATGTGTGGGGTCTTGCCCCAGTATGATCATGGTATCATCTTGTTATTTGTCACGTTGATCAAGATCCTTGCCAAGGCATGCTGTTTCTCTGAGGTGACTCTTGTGATAAAGTTTCCTTTCCAAGCATACCAGTATGGAGGAAATAGTAGGTCAGACCTCTGAATACAACTAGGATACATACATACATACAACCAGGACCCATAGTCATGAAACCTCAGAAGTGTTGCTAGGCCTTATAACTTTGTATTTCCTCTGTTTTTTCCTCTGCTTCTAAATAACTTAAGCAGAACCTAAATCACTATGGACTCCATAAAATATTTTCTTTAAAGTTTCCAGAAATGGTTATTCCACTGCCTCTCCAAATAGCCCAGGGAATTCTACTGTGGTGTCAAAAATAACTAAAATCCTGTGATATGTCTATTTCTTATGCATCTGAAGAAATATGGAAGTGAATGTTACTTAAGCCACAGTTGCAATTCAATAGGAATAGCGTTCCCTGTAGAGTGAATAGGGCTGCTCAGAAACATGGAGAGCATTGCCTCCAGTCTTGTAAATATATGTAAAGAACATGCTCTCCCAGTTAGGTCTTGGGAACCATTCAAACAGGTATATTTGCAACCTTTAAGTAAACTGGTGTGAAAGGAAAACTTTGTTGATAGAAATGGTATTTGGTGGAAGGACAGAAACAGACTTCCAGAGACCATTTCCATTATAAATCAGGACATGAAGAACAGAAAAATACAATAGATACTTTTCATTTGATAACCCTCAGTAAGAACCTTAATACAGTAAAGCTCCTCTTTTAGCTAACACCAAAGACTGAAAAGCAACCATATAAAACCCAAGTACTCCCACTTTCATTGGTTGAAAAAAAATTATCTTTGTTTGATGAATATGATAATAAAGAGCACAAAGAAAAAAGTGCTTTGTAATGAACTCAAAGCTCCTTTACTCTGCAAGGAGCCTCCTTGTGTGAGACCATTTCTATGGTGGTGTCACCCATGCTTCAGTCCTTTCAGCCAGGTCAGGCAGTGGTGACTGAAAGCCTCAGATATATCACACTGTCATAAAAGGAGCAGTGATCAGTGTGGAGCACACTTTGTACGTGTGCTGGGACTGCGTTTGTTTGGTGAACAGATCCATATGTGTCCTGCTCAAGTGTGAGGTGTGGAAATGTGGAAGTGCTTGCCATGCAGCACCAAAGTTCAGCAAACTCCTCATGCATGATGAAGATCTAGACCATCACTTATGTGACTCACAAAGTGGATTTCATTCATATTGATTCAACTTTGTACTTTTTGCTGGACGAAGATGTGACATTTTAATATCTTTTGCAGAAATAAAATATCTATACCTGACAATTATTAAAATATACATTTTACAAAATAAACAGTAACCTCCTTGTTAATGTGGTTCAAAGCTTTCAAATCTTACTGAAAAAGCCTCTTAAACAAATCAAATATTAATGCTTAATAAGAGGTAAGAAAATACTGAAAATTGCAAAGTTTAATTTTTAAAAAATATGAAGTGTTAAAACCTAATTGCTATAAAATATTCATGGTTAAATTATTAAAATCATTATTAAACCCCAGATGCCTAAGTCATCAATTTACAGGCTCTGTGTAACAGAATTTCATGAACCATATTTTTTTTCCTGAAGGTACACTGATTACATACCCTTGCTGACTCAGTTCATGCACCTGCTACAGGACACAGGTCAGGCTAGTCTCAAGTTATCTATTGCTTAATTCATGTAAAATTACATCCAGACTCACATCCTGTCTGTCGAGAACAGCACAGATATGACCTTAATGTGCCAGAGAATCCATATTTCTTTCCTGAATAGTTTCAGAAGAAGCAGTGTGTGGAGCATAAATGAATTCCATTTATCTGGTCAGGCCTTCTGACAGCTGCTTCCACTTTCTAGCAATCTATATTACTTTTGAAATATCTGCAATAAGCTATTATCCCACAGATTGACAACACTTTGTTTTCTGAAAGTGATATAAAAGAACAGCAGGAAGGTTACCTTCTGAATCCAGCTCTCTGAATGAATAATAGCAAAAGTTTATAAAGCAAATTCCAAAAATACATGCAGAACTCCCAACACAGCTTTCTATTGATTTTCAAGTGTTGTCCAGTTCAATTTAATGCAAACACAAGGGACCTGCAGATGTTTTTATATTTTGGCAGCATGACTCTTTTCCAGTGACAATGGAATGTGTAGCATTACTGGCTACATGAAGCACCAGCTACATTAGTACCCAGCAGACAGATACACCATTCAGTGATGTAAGAACTGGAGGTTATTAGCAGGATAAGGGGAGTTAATAGAGGACTGAATATCTTTCCCTTCCTTATCATAATGAAAGCTTGTACTGAAAAAGCAGTGGGGGAACAGAGTGGGATTTCTTTATCCAGCCCCCAGATTTTTAGAGGGGAAAAAAAAATAAAAATGGGAAGAAACATTACCTTTCAACATCATTATCTTTGAGATGTCTGTCACATGACAAACTTTACAGTGACACATTAGAAAGAGCTATATTTGCAGTCTTCCTGCATAGTGCTCATTAAACTTTAATGAAACACTATTTCCAAAATTCACTGCCAAATGCACTTATCCTACAAATGTCACTATCAGCAATTTTACATGCCCTTCTGGTGGAAGAAGAAAATTGTAGGTCCCCTACTTTTTCTTTTTAGTACCTGAGAAAGGTCAGTTACAATATGGCATTTCTCTGAGTACTCCAGGTCACTTGGACATGATTCTACATCTTCTGCCTTTGTTTCTGTCAAAATACTTCTATCATGTAAGATGGTTTTATCAAATTGAAAATGAGCTGGAGTAACTTCCATGTCAGTTCTTACTGTAGGGTCCAGTAAATACTTCAGCACCTTTAGTTATGGAAGGGATGGCTTTATTAGCAAAATAACAAACAACTTGATGCATAGCAAAATAATAACTTTTTTTTTTAATATTTTGAAGTAATTCTGTGTATATTCCTTCAATGTGCAACAGAAATTTGAGGATGGAAATTTAGCACACAATATTAGAACAAATATAGACAAAAAACCAGGGTTTTTTATGAAGAAAGGGTAAGGAAATTATGCTTTAATTAATGTTAGTTTATCCTATGTGATAACCTAAAGCACCCAAGATTCATAAATGCTCATTCATTGAAAGAAACTACAAAAGTCAGAGGGTTTGCAGATAATCAAAAAATGTTATTAGTAAATTTCAAATTACATGGAAATTGGTATAGCAGTTCACGACCAACTATATAATCATATGTCAGTGGGTTTTAGATAAAGGGGTAGAGTGAAAGAGAAGAAAGAAATAAGAGGTAGAAATAAATTAAAGAACAACAACAACAACAAAAAGGAATAAAAAAGAAAGAGGAAAAGAGAAAAAGAGAAGAAAATGAGAAAGTGATCACCAGTCCTGCTTCCAGTGTAAATCCAGCTGAGGGGATATAGGTCCTGGTTTCACCTTCAATCCAGCTGCTAAGCATTGGTCCATCTGCATCAGTCCAACTGATGAGGTGCCAAGAGTCCAGGGGGTACCATCCAGGCTTGGGAAGGTGTATCTTTATGTGGGCAGGTTTCTGTTTAGATAAGGTATCATTTGCAGTTCTTTCAGACCTTTCTGGGAATGGGTTGAAGGGTTTCTGGGATCTTTGGTGGTCTCAATCTCCCCACTTCCTGTGGGGATTACTCATTCCTGTACTTGTCCTATGCTGTAACTCATTTCAGAATTATCTTTATATCGAGATGGGATCTACAGTGAACTCTACCAGATCAATAGTGCAATGATACTAATTATTTGTATTTGTTCAGATTTACTTGCAGATATAAAATGTGTGGATATCACACTGTGTTAGGAATTGTAGGTATGGAACCAAAAATCAGTTGTGTTCAGTGGCATTTTTGGCACTTGTATTTGGTTCTGTTCCTTTAGTATGTTTCATCTGAGGAAGTTAAATGGTTACAAATTTTGCTCAGATCATAAAGACTGGTGTAGATGATAGTCCCCTTGAACGCTCAACAGATGCAGGGTATGACCATTCAAATGGTCACATTTTGTTACTTAGAAATAATGATATCTGGATTTTTTCTTGTCTTTTACTGTGTCAGTTTGAAGAGCAGAACTGTGTGCTGTTAGTTCAAGTTATACACTAATTAATTATTTCTTTATATTCCTTCCTGCTTCCAATGGGTTGAAAGCAGAATTTTCTCACTGGAACCTAACATCCTTCTTCATTCAGTTCTTTTGTTTTGCTCCGTGTCATTTCTTTGACAGTTTTTGGTTTTGGCCTCATTACCTTGTGAGTTTTGAATACTGAAGTGCACTGAAGGCACTAAATGTGCTGGCTTTCCTAATTTTCCTTCATTTTCTTCATTTAAATATCATCTGCATTAGAAAAGATGCTTATGATTCTTCAGCACTTTTCTACCTTCAGTACTTTTCATTACCTTGATCAGCATAAATTAACAGCAGAAGAAGCATCATTTTGATGAAATCCCTGATGCCACGCATGCTGCAGTAACAATTGTTTTGCTGACTCCTTGGACAAATAAATAGAACAATCTCTTAATATATTCTGATATTCCTTCATAGAGTAGAATGTCTCCTATTATTGCTACTAGATCTGCTATTCTAGTCCACTCAATCACTATGAATTTCATAATTTGAATTTAGTCCTTGGTGTACATTTCCATATATTAGAAATATAGATTGATATAAGAAACATTTCTAATATATGATCTTTATTTTCCAGAAGCAAGATGTGAGAAGAGCTAACTGCTTCTTACCATCTTGCAGTGTTCAAAAATGATGCCAATGAAACCATAGCAGATTACATTCTGACTCAAAAATTAAATATGTAATTGCTCACTGTACTGTGTAGGACACAAAGACAATAAAATTAAAAGATAAAATTTCAAACATTATTTTAATGATTACTAACCATATTTTAAGAAAAACTTACTGCTTTTCATTTGTATCTTGTAGAACATCCCACTGCCACATTTCTTCTGTCACAAAAAATTGAACACCTCTATCACTTAACATGTATTCTTCAAATTGAACATTTATTTAAAAGAATAAACAACAAAATGAAGTAAAAATTTATGCTTATATTTTGGCAAGAAAGGCTAGCAAGTAAATGTGAGTACAAGTATCATCATTTACATTTATCCTTAGCTCCATGATTGTGTACAACTTAGGTTTACCTCTACTTTAATATAATTCATATACTCCCTTAAACTCCCCAGACAAAATTGAAAGATGCCCTCTAAGGAATCAATGAGTACAAAACTGAAATGAGATTGAAGTAGATAGACATTACTAAATTATCTTGAAAATAGACTCTCATCCTTAGGTACAAGCACAGGCTTACTCTTTGATTGGTATAGGCCAAACAGCAAAAAAAGAGATTACATTATAAGAAACAACTCACTCCTGTTTTCACTGTCGTGTGTTACATTCACAAAGAACTCTTACTGAGCTTTTTCTTATAATTAGCATCACTTTACTTTCTACAGGTGCAGTGCATTCTTAATTTCTATCCCAAGCAAGAAAACACAACTGGGAAAAGCTATATCTGCTTTTGTATTCTCAAAAGTAGAATGGTGAAGCCAAACTATTTAAGCATCACTTTTTTTCCTCAGTGATATTTTTATAGCTCATTCACCAGACTTCTTCTGGTGAATTTCCAGTATTATAGCACTTCAGAGCTTCATGAGTTTGTGTTCTGCTTATTTTACTTCTATATTGAATTGGCTAGTAGTTCTTCAGTCTGTCTTCTACTAGCCTAGTGTAGTATTAAGCACTTTTATGTATCAGTTAGGAATTTGGCAACACAGATACAAATTCTGGCCAGCATTTTGTTCTAAAATTCCTAGAAGCATTTCCTAAGTGACAGACTACTCCACCTGATGTATTAATATGGTGGACTATAGTTCCTTTAGTACTGCTAAACTTTGTAAGATCAGAAAATATACCTCTACATTGTTATTACTGCTTTTCCCAGGTAGAAGACAAACCTCCTTTTTTTTTTTTTAACCATTTGTGTTCTTTTTGAAGTACTATATATTTAACAACTACATAGGAAAACAGGGGAATTATCTCATTAATCTTCAAACCAGAATGGATAAAGAGAAACAGTCAAGTTGTTTGCAATGCCTATGTATTTTTCTGAAGTGCTTATACTTCCCAAGTTTTGTTTTTTCTGTTGCTTCAGAAATAAGAGTTGTTACTCAGGCTGGAGCCTTAAGTCACAGGTTTCCGTAAAAAAGTTAATATGCAACCATCTGCATCTGTCTACAGCTACAGACAGTTTTTAAGGCTTGTCATATTAAAAGCTGCATTAATTATTAATTTATTTTGTCATATATCCTTAATAAAAAGAAAACCCAGGTTACTCCGTTTAATTTTCTCTTCATGTTGTAGATAATTTTTAAATGGTCTGAAAGGAAGGGAAAAATAACCACACGAAGGGAAAGTTATGGGGGATTTTTTCATATACTAATAATACTAATTAGGGACAGAATTCACTTTGTGTGAACAATTAATAAAATGGGCCTGGAATTCAGCAGATATAAACTGACACAGCTGAATTGAAATCCATGGAATAGGAGTGATTTATACTAAGAAGGCAGGGTTTTTTTTTTTTGTGTGTGTGGTTTGTTTTTGGTTTTGGTTTTGTTTGTTTTTGTATGGTTTGGTTTGTTTTTTGGATTTTTTTGGGCAAATACAAGCAGATGGGAAAATAAGATACTGAAATACACTTCCCACCTTAACAGTGGAAGCAGAGATATATCACAAACCTTTCATTACTATTATTCTAGATTTGCTCATACTTTTATCTAAGGGAAAACCTGAAGTAAGGCCAACAAAATTGAGGGATTAACAGGAAACAAAGCATATATAAAGCTTACGATTTGCATTTGTTCTTCAGATGCATGACAGTAGCAATTATATTACAGTGATATGCTTTATGAAGTTTCATAAAACAAATGTTGAAAATGCAGTTCCATTTTGGGCAAGAAACATACAAATGTTGAATTATCCTTTCTCTTCTGCCAACAGGTAACTCACAATTTGGGTGGCTCATGCTGTGTACAAAACGTATTACGAGGTATAAGGCAAATGTACTTATGGATACCATTTTAAAGTGGCATTCTTTGGCATGCCTTTCATCTCAGAGGCTTTTAATTTGCCTGTTTTACCTTTGACAAAATACTCTGTGGATAAAACTACCAACCATGACTACACAGAGGGGTAAATTTGTCAGCTACTTGATTCATAAGCATGCAGATCAACCATCATTAGTCGCACAGTAGATGTTTAGAATCTCATGTTTATAGGTTTATTCTGCAAGGAGAAGGAGAGAAAAGATTACAAAATAGCATTTTCTCATCAACACAGTCTCATTTTTTGATAGCTGAGTAAAAGGGATGTAGGTCATTCAGAATTCAGAGCAAGTGAAGCAGAGCAAAATCCTTTGCAATCATTTCCTGTGACATGAAATATTATATATAATGGGTGTTGCTGATACTGGCAGCAACATTCAGGATGTATCTCTTCCTAAACTGTGAAGGGAAACTAAAAGGAATAATAAGATACCTGGGTTGAAACATTTTCTTTATCACTGGTGCAGCAAGCCAGTCTGATGAGTTGACATGCAAAGAAGTACTGCTTTAGGAGAAGTGCAGATAGGGAGAAGAAATTATTTTTACACAAAGGTGCTCTCCTCTGAACACAGCCTTGAATCCAAGGGACAAAAAAAATGTAGAACCAGAAGACCTATGAGACACAGTCCATAATCTTGTTTTTCAGAAAAATTTTGATACCAGGACTTCTCATGCACTAAATTATCCAAAACATCCTAATTCAAGCCTCCTAGAGAGCTATTACAATGACTATGCAGTAATCTCTTCCTTCGAGTGAAATTTCTAGACTAAATTGGTTGCAAAAAAACCATAAATAGCAATTTATTTCAAATTATGTTTTGTTATTTGTTACATTAGTGCATAAACCCAAACTACAGACAGACTGTGATTTCCCAAATGGAGTAAACCCAAATATTTTCTCTGAAAGTTTTAGGAATTTGCAATATAAACTCAATACTATTGTGAACTACTAAATAATGTCTCTCAAAGTCATTAATGCTAGGACTACCTTCTTTGTTCTGACAATGCAGAATAGCAAAGAAATTCCTGCAAGTACTTCTTAATCTTCTCTGAAGCAATTTAAAATAAATCTATTTATTCCATTCCTTAGCTCTGATAAGACCTTGAATTGAAAAATAATTCTAACTATCATTTAAAACTGCTTAAACCTTCAAATACCATTTCTATTTTCTTATTAAAAAAAAGGAAAATATCTGTCTTTAAGACATATAAATTTCAGTCTGAGGTGATGGCTCATCAACATAGTCAGAGCAGGCAAAAGAAAGGTGAGTTTTTAATGTGTTCTCAAATTTATCAGCTTGTCTTTTCAGCATTGATCAACAAGATTTATATGGGCTAGAGATGGAAAAGCCAATTTTAACAAAGCTCCTCATCTCAAATTCTCCCAGCTTCTTTTCAACATTTCCAGTTCTAATTTGAGAACTTCATATCCCATAATGTTTTTGTCAGCTAAGAAATCCTATCTTCCAAATTACAATTCTGAATCTCAGCAAAAATGTGTAATAATATTCTAAGATCATGATTGTTAAATTCTTTAAATTCTATTGTTTAGGGGCTGATACAGCTCATTATTAGGAAAGAAGTATGCAAATAAATTAGTGTTTTATTCTTTTTATTGAATTCAGACCAATTTTCAACTCAGAGGAAATACCTTTGAACAATTTATAAACTCAGGGAGGTATAAAATTTATAAAAAAGATGTGCAACTAGTGATATGATTTATGGTGGATAAATTAATTTGTTGCTGTAGGCATCACAGGTTCTTCTACTGAAGGTTCCTACTCCTAATGCAGTCTTAGGCCTAATCTTATTCATACCTTAACATTATCCAGTTTCATGTAAAATGAGAAAAAATTTGGGTTTTGACAGAGTCTTTGCAAATTATGAAAATATTCAAGCTTTCAAATATTTGATCTTCTCAGTGGATGACTATTCCAATTCCAACATTTGCATGAGCTGGCACTATTTAACTACTTAACAACTACTTAATGACTTCAATTGCTTCCTATGGCCTGAGGAGAATACCTTATATTCTCAGATATGAAGAAAAGGTTATACTTTAAATGTCTCAAATGTCTGAAATGTGGAGGATTCAGGAATACATCTCAGTAAGCATCTTGCAGATGTGCTCTCCTGCAGAGCTGAGGGCTGAGGAGGTGTTACAGACAAGGTTTTAACCCAGTGGTTGTTATGACCATGGGGAAAAGACAGGGGACAGTGTGGTGAACACACTGTAAGACACTCTTGCTTAGTAGATCCTGTGGCATGGTTAGCACACTGAACAACATTTCATTAGGCAGTTGTGTGAAGAGTTTTTGAATCAACCTAATATTTGAAAGGTTTGTATCTTGCCATAAACCCTTACCCTGAAATGCTACTTGGTGTAAAAGGGAAAAAGTTTGAGAGCCTCATGGGAGTGTGATCCCACTTGCACATGTACTCCCCTTTAACTGTAGTCCTGAGATTAAAACCAAGTGGTTAAATTATACAACATTATATTTAACTTTCAGAGTTCCCATGACTGAAAAATTGCAGAAAAACTGGGCAGACATAGTGGTGTCATTTTCAACCTTGTCTCCACCCACAGTGAAGAGTTCTCTTCATGTTGTACCATCTGATGCCTCCAGGAGTATATGACTGTCTGGCTCTCCTCAATTCTTTCTACCTTTAAATACCTCCCCCAGGAAAAAATGTCCTGTATGCTGATCTAAACTCTATTTGAAGTCTTAAAGTAATTATAGGAATAAATACAATTTTTATAAACTTTCCTTTACTGGAATATTTAAGTATTATGGAAAATATTTTAAGGTGACTCAAGAAATAACGTATCCTTTGGTAAATCCCAAATGTAATGTTTTCTGTGTCATTAAGACTTTTATTTCTTTTAATTATATCTATATCTATCTATATCTATATCTATATCTAATCTATATCTATATATCATCTATATCATCTATATCTATATCTATCTATATCTATATATTTCAATTTAAAATGTCATAGGACTGTTAATTTAATTCACTATATATTTTGCCTATCTACTCAATAAAGTGGGAATTCCTACCCAAGAACCTTTAATTCAGAAATGCAGACATGTAACAAGCAGATCTATAAGGCTTTGTGTGGCTAAGTAAGAATTACATAGAGTAGAACACAGAGCCTTAATCTCTTTGGAATATTTTGGTCCTCCTAATAATAATATATAGTTTGATCCTCAATTTCATTGTCTTCTGTTATTTTCCATTATTGTTTATGATTTCAACAAGTAAAATCCCAAATGAGTGTGAAGCTTCTATTTTTCTGTCATCTTGAATGTCAAGTTGGGAAGATACAGATGAATACTCTCGTATACCTTAAAATCACTGAATGCAAATTATGTTTAATTTGTTTTGCCTATCTCCCAGAAAATCTTCAGAATGTTGTAGAGAGACTAAAAACCTCATCCACAATGTTAATTATATATACATGACAGATTTGCTTTTTCAGAAAAGTGTTCTGGTTTGTTTTTTTCTCTTTTTTATCCCCTGATGTACACCCATGCTCGAGTATCGTGATCTATAACCATGTTGTATTTTGGTGGGAATTTTCATCCTTGTTTTTAGTGTAGATTTACAAGATATTTAAACAGCTATCTCTCTGCTACCGTTTAGGCACTTAAGTTGAAGTTACACTTTCCTCAAATTCCATTCCAGCATTGATTTGAAAGAGTTGACATCCATTGATCCAGTATAAGATTGACAACAATAAATGGAGAATAAGCCCCACTTTTTTAATCTCAAAAATTTCTCTCTTCATGAGTAATTTATATTTCTAAATACATATATAAAGGACTAGTGGTATCAAATTTTCCCTATTGCATTTCACAGTGTAGGATTTTATAATATATTCTGCAGAATAAAGTCCACAGCTTGTCAATCATTATAGAAAGAATAAAGTATTTCTAATCTTCAATTGCATAAATTAGTTGCTTGAAGAAAGAGCCCTAAGGCACTACAGAGTTAGACATTGTTATAATTTGTGAGGTGGCAAAACTGTCTTGTCTTTCTCTGTTACAGAAAAAAACACCAGAATTTCTATATTAAAAATACTATAGATTTTTAACAATAGATTTTATATTTTAATAATTAAGATATATTAAAACCATAAAGACTAAAAATGGTTAATGATTTTGTTTGTTTTTTAAAACTATTTTATGTTGGAATATATAATTATTTGGCATGCATTTTACAAGGCTGCTTTTCAGAGCATCTTAACACCTATTTATAATGGTGGAGCTGAGACTTTGTGCATGTTACCATTTTAAAATAAAACCAACATAATTTTTAACATTCTGCTAATCTAATCACATTGCCAGAATCAGTATATGAGAGATGTCCAGAATATTTTTTTGAGAATAATATTAGGGAAATAGCAATATAATTTACATGTGTAAACATAAATCCTTCTGTTACAAATTCCAGCTGCCATTAACTCTTGTTTTTTCATAAACAGTGCCAAGAGCTAAAATATGACAACACACATTTAATGGATGCACTGTTACGGAAAATCATAGCATCAGAAAATACCCGTTTGGAAAGGACCCCAAGGATCATCTGATCCAACTTTTCTTGTCAAATGGACAGTCCAGACAAGCTGGCCCAGTACACTCTAGGAACCAGGTTTTTTAATAGTTCACATGTTTATTGTACTCATAAAATATTTTTGAGAGCAATTTCTTATTAAATTGTAAAAAATATTCTTAAACTTCTGCAAATGGTAGTTCAATAAATAAAATTAATTTCAAGCTTTAAAAAAAGTAAGCTTCTATTAAAAACAATTTTATTTCTGTTTTATCTAGAAATTGATATATCTAATAACTAAATGCAGAATAAAAATAATTAATGAAATTTTACTATGATATGTTTGCTTTGTTTGTTGGAAGCTGGAGAAATGTACACAAAAAGCTCAAAATAAAACAATCTAAGTACTTCATATCTCTTTATTGTGGACAGGGATATCTAACTGAGATTTTTCTACAGTGTACAATATCCTTTTATTATTATATGAAAAAGTGGTTCCTTTAGAACTGGATTTTCCTTGTTTCTTTAAATTGTGTGTGTTATTCTATGTTTAAAAGTATTTTTAAGTGCACCCATTTGGATTCTTGGATGTGCTGGTAGAAACCCTGAAGCAATACATTTACCCTGGAAAATACTGCAGCAGAGGTGCAAGTCCACCTGCAAAAAAAACAAAAAACCAAACCCAATCCAAAACAAAACGAACTAAAAAAATTATGTCAAACCCTGTATGTCAAACCCTGTGGCTGATACAGAATTTTCTTTCGTTTGGGAAAATATCCTTTTATCCACTACAGCTCTACCCCTAAAGAACACTTTTGTTGATATAATCTCTGCCTTTATAAAAACGATTTTCTGGAATGATGGCACTATGCTGACAAATCTCTTCAGGACAGCTTTCTGACTAATCCTGCTGATACCAGCAGTAATGCTCACAGACTAAGTTGTTTTCAAGCAGGTATGCAGGGAAAAATCACCCTAGAAGAGCTAAGAATCAGGAGAAGAGGTGATATAAACATTGCTTTTTGGAACAAAACAAATGCCATAGCCAAGTGACCAACTTAGAAGGAAGAGAAACTGTCAGTGAAACAGTCTGGAGAGTCTGCCAAAAAGCCAGATGCTGCTACTGAAAAACTACCTCCCACAAACTGGCATTGGTGTCTTACAGAGCTGGCACTCAGTGGTGGTACCTGCTTTGCTAAGCTGCAGTCTGTCTTGAATATATTATTTTACTTGCCTTCCCTGTTATTAATAAATATTATTAATTATTCTGTTTTCACTTATTAAATTCTCCTTAGAAACTATTGTGCTTTTGACAAATGTGAACAAAAAATAGTAAATGTGAATACCATGTTTTCAAAGGGAAAAAGAATGGTGATTTCTTTTTAAAATGCTGCACAGGGCATATGATCTTCAAACCTTGCTGTTTGCTTACTGGTGTAATTTATTTTTCCAATATTTTGACATTATCTAGGGACGACTGTTGGCACTACAGTTGTCACTACTCGAAGAAATGAGCAATTTAATGAATTTCTGTTCACTGAGACACTGAAAATTAAGGTTATGGAGCCTGCTGGATGTGGAAAAACAGTTTATGAACATTTCCGGTACCTATAAAAGGAATAAACTCTTATCTCTTTACTGTGCTTTCTGCAGAATGCCCATACAAAAAATATGGAAAGAAATAAAAATAAAATTCCTAGATTTTAAAGAACTCTTATATTTTATTGAGAAGGGATATTCTTCTCAGGAATTAGCCCTTGCTTATGTGACGCTAATTTCTATAGCAATTGTGAAGCTCTGATGCGTGAAACAGAGCTCTAGTCTAGTGTGAGATGGAGTGCTGGCATAAAGCAACATCAAGGTACTGCTTATTTTGCACTGAATTGTAACCACAGAGGAATTTAATTGTCACATGTTTCCAACAGTAACATCCCTTCTGCAAATCGAGACATAAGTGCTTAAGAGTGTCACAGAATGAATGGAGAAATTGTTTCTCATTAATTGATGGAAATAGAATCTGTGTAACTAGACAGAGATTTTTGTCTTTTTTCCTCTCAGAAGAAGATTCTCAGTGGCTCATAGTCAAAAAAGAGAGGATGCAAATGGAGGCCAACATGAATTCCATCAGAATTTCTAAGAAAATAGCTTCTAAGTTGCTTCAAAAAATGTGAATTGAAGTGGCTTCTGCAAAAACACAATATTATCAGTAGACCTTCATATAGATCAATTAATTGTGACATCAAATTAGGCACCGCTGCTTTGTGAGAATTATTCTTAAATAATATGTAATAGCTCTGTTATTTCAGATAACGTATTGCTCCTTATTTCTGCTGAAAAAAAGTACTATTGAGTTACAGAATGCTTTGAAAAGAATGTCTTGTTCCTTGTTATCACTGATGTCTCAATCCATAGAAATGTTAACATACTTTTGGTAATAGTTCATTGTTGCATAATGGAAGGGGAATATCTGTCTGGTGCCTGCTTCATTATTTTCAATACAGCACTGAGATTGTATTAGGATTAACTGAAACCTAAGAAATACATAGTAATCAAAAGGCTCAGACTGCACCAGTGTGTTTTTAGCTAACAGAAGGCACTTCATAGATCAGGCATGCTCTGCAATTTTCTGTGTTTCAGTGGATGGTCACAGATGGACCATCATACATGATCACATGCATCTGATGACAGTGGCACTGAATGTTTGTGCTAAAATCCTGCTGGGCTACATGTGTCAGGGAGCAGGGAGGGAAGTGGCCTCTTGAGGGAGGCGAGCCAGAAGCTTTGGGTCGTGGCACATCTGGCAGGACCAACATCACAGAGATGGGACATGGTCCTGCAGCTGCCAAGGAAGGACCAGTGCTGGGAACCAGGGCCTGACATAGCCCTGGGGAAGCCAGACAGGCATGGAGATGTCAAGTCAGGTGGCTCCCAGAGCTTTTCACATGTCACCCCCACACTGCAGCAGAGCTGGCTCCCACCACCCCATAGCTCATCTCAAGAGGGAAAAATGTACAAAACTTGTCATTTGGTCTTAGAGTTCATATTACATTTCTCCACACCTGCTAAAAAGAGTTTGAAAACTGAATTCAAACCAGAGTTGAAAATTGAAGACTACAGAAGATTAGCATATAGAATAATTAGATCTGCTAATTAAAGATTAGAATCTTTACAAAACCAAATGAATCAAAATCTTGGGTTCCCGAAGATATGTAGTGAATACTATTTTGCCTCTTTTGAAGAAGTTTTAAAAAGTTTTTTCTGCTTCAGTGTTGAAATTTAGAAGGTAATTCTTATATCTATTAATGTTTATTGCATTAATTCACTGATAGAGGTACTTTCATGAAAGATTTGGTGGTTAATTAGTTGATCATAAATTATATCTTTTCTAGAAACAGATATTGGCAAATCATACAGATTTTCAATTTGGCATCATATGCTATGTTTGAGGTGCCTTCTTCATATCTTGAATTCTATGAATAAAACAATCAGATTTTCTCTAAATAAATTAGACAACACACACTTTTAAAAAAATTGTAAGATTTACTGAAAGATTAAAAATTATATTGCTATGTGTTATGGATTTGTTGATACTGCAAGAACAAATATCTTTTAGGAGTCTTGTAATAGGAAATAGTTTTAAATTCTGTCTTCAAATCTTCCATTTCTGAGGTTTGTAAAAACTGAGAGTGCTACATACACTCTTATGCCTAAAACATTGTGGAAAAAATATTTCTTTATGTAATTGAATTCAGATAGAAATCTATTTTGATGTGAATTTACTGAATTCAAATAATGTTATTGAAAGCATAAGCAGTATTATAAATTTAATTTGAGCACAAACATATTCAAACAAGTACAAAAGTACAAAATGCACTGTAGCTGAAAATATGTATCATTTAAAATAATGAACTCAAAACTAAGATAAATTCATTTTATATTTGATGACCTAAGAAATATACAGAATAGAGAAATAGTTGTTTTGTTAAAGTAAATGGCATTTTTTAATATGTTCCCTGAGGAAATAGTTGTTTACTATTTTTAATGTCGATTTCCTTTATTTCTATGCAATGTGGAAAATCACTGAATTGAGGCTTAGAAGACAAAAGGAATTATGACACAAAAAGTTTATTATGAACCTCAGCAAAAATAATTGCAATCACATGCAAAATGAATGATTACAGTTCTCTACTTCAACACATTTATTGGAAGAATCATTCTGTAAAGAGTAGAAAAGTGTTTACACACTATAGCGGCATGAGAGAAAAATAAAAAAAAACAACAAACTGCTACATGCAGCATTCAATTCCTTTACAAGTGTGATATTAAAGTGAGGTTTTTATCACAGTTCCTCTGGAACTTTTTGCTGAATTCATTTTCTTGTCAAAACCATAATTTTCATATTACTATTATTTTTCAGAAGAGATTTTAATTGCTATTATTCCTCTTCATTTCCCAGTGTGAATAAGAGATGAATAAGAAATATTCATATTTTGATAACATCGACTTGCACAATTTTTTAAAATCCTCAATATTTATTTGATTCAATTTCACAAACATAAAACTGCATTTCCTCATGGTTCATTGTTTTATAAAAATTGTTTTTCTCATTTTCCTTCCTTTATGTAGGCAGATCTATGTCCTGATGTCTCCTGATTTTCTAAGTAAGGTTACTTTTGAGGTCTTTCCCCACATTTTACTGAACCTAGTGCTAAATCCTAGTGTATTGTGGCATCCTACGAGCTCTGTCATTTTCCATTGGTTCCTAGATGCTATGTCCACGTAATTCCTCATGCATGTTCTACACTGATAAGCACTTTCTCACCATGTGATGGGGGCTAGCTGAGCAACCTACAGAAGTTAAGGAAGAGAACCATGTGCTTGGACGACTGAAAGAAGGAAAATAAAACATACCTTTATATTTATCTTCTATGAACCTTACTTTCCCAGTGGCAAGTAAGTAATCAATGAGGATATATAGCACATAAAATAGGTATTTAGTTTTGTGTTAATCCTCCCCCAGTCATAGACCCTCTCCAAAACAGATAGGTGTGAATTACCCATCATGAAAATTATGGGAACATTAATTAACAAAATAAAATTCTAGGAAAAATAGTTTATTTGGACCAGAGATTCACCTAAATTATAAATTAGAGAGAGTTACCAGAAAAATACTTGTGTAGTTGCTGAAGAGGAGGAGGTTTTAATCTAGAAAAAGATTACTGTGCAGTTTAAAAAGTACCCTCAATATGTTTGCAGATTGTGTTGATAACATTAATAGAATGAAACCCAGCACAAGAAAACTATTAAGTTTGGGGGAATTGTACAGTAGGTGTGTCTCATTTTAACTGTGAAGAATACTTATATTTTTCCAGACGTCTTTACAATATAAAAATACAATGCCAATTAATAGGTAAAGTATAAAAATTAGTAAGCACAATAGCACCTTTGTTATTTAACAGATTAATACATTAAATATTTCTGAAGCTCTTTTATCCATTCAGACATTTGCATGAATAATAAAACAGGTGGTCAGTTTCTTCTTACATATACACTGGACTGAATTTGTGAATGCAATGTCAACTCATAATTGAGTTGGAATTCCTCAACTTGTTAATTCCTAATAACATAGGAATTCCTAATAATTAACAAATTCCTCAATTTGTTAAAGAAATCTGTCTTTTCCAATTATTATTTCCTGATTCAAAGTACAAGAAAAGATGAAATGGATCCTTGAAATTAAAAAGAAGATACATTGCTATTACTAAGATGGAAATTATCTATGATGGACAGAATGCAATTTAGAACACACTTTGACATGCAGTTAACCAAGATATTGTCTCTTGATGCTTGGTTTGAATTCTTTTTCTCCAGGATATCTTGGCATATTTTGGGGAAGACATACTTCTGATTCTCATGGGCAATCTGCTTTTCTTTCTATGCAAACTGGAGAAGTCAAGTCATCTGGACTGAGTTCTGTGGGCAAGACAAAGAGACAAGTCAACTCCTGCATTTCTCATTGCATGCGCATCGACAGAATCAAACCATTATTTTTCATTTGTTGTGTGCTCCTCATTCCTTTGTTGTCCATCAAGGACAAGTGGTGTATTTCACAGGAGGGTATAGGTTAATTACTGGCATAAGCATGGCTTCTCCTGCACATGATGCAGTGTCACAGCATCTGCTGTGCACTTGCATAAAACTGCAGCGGGCAATGTGGGGAAAATGTAGTGTCATTGGGAAGTAATGGCCTGAAACAGTAGGAGCACCTGCTCCCTCCCAGGTATCTCCTGGATATATCACTATATACATCAGCTGCATCTTGCTGTAGCTGGTAGCTGTCCACTTAATATCCACAAAGCCAGCATGGGTCTGGTGACCACTGGTTTGGCTCAAATTAGAGGCCACAGGCTCGACATCGCTTTCAAAATTAAATCAGTTCCTTATATAGGACACCATTTATGTCCTATGGGTTACCATCTGTCATACATATATCATCAGGTGCAAATTTAGTTAGCAAATTGCTTAGTCCATAAAATAGGTACTCAAACTTCAGTCATTATCAGAGCAGTGTGTGGAGTTTAAATACTATATCTGGACAGCTCTTGGCTTGGATTTCCTCATTGTACCACTAAAGTCTTACATGTAGCTCTCTTGGGTTTTTTATTAGACTGTATATGTCCAGCTGATTATTCTTTTCCCTAGCTTTTGCAAACATCTACACAAGTATTGTCCTCCTGCTATAGTTTTCACAGGGGTAATAGTTTACCTACCAGCTTTCTCTAGCTGCTAACAAAGTGCTTATCTTACACACACTGTGACTTTTCAGAGAAAAGGCATTTTGATTTTAAAAGCATTGTATTTGAGACTTGGTCTAACTTCCAGAATTGTTGCTGCTAATGGAGTAACATTTCATCTCAGCTACTGATGAGATCAATGAAAAAACTCAGAGGATGGAAAATGGGACATTCATCAGCAATGGGTTGTACAACAGTAACACTCTACAAATAGGATGAATCAAAACCAGGGTCAGTTCTTCATGTCTACCTTTGACTCAGTGGGTATGTTTATTTTAAGGTGTAGTTATCACAAAACTATGCAATGTAGGTGTAAACAGGACAAGTCAGGAAATATGCCTTGAGTCAACTTGTTTTCTCACCTTTATATCTATCTGCCCATCCAATATCCTGTTATCTTCACCAAATACCACAAAGTAGAAATGTTAACAATACAACATCTTTTACATGCGCTATACTTTGTACATAATTCAAATCTACCAGTTCTAATTGTGTAGCAAGTATTGTTATTGGTAATAAAACCTCAAACTTGACTTAAATAACCAAATAGAGTCAAAGCTAAGAAAAACTATGGCTGAAAAAAAAAAAAAGAAAAAGAAAAAAGAATGAGAGTATAAAACAGATTTTAGACACTTTTTTTTTTTTTTTTTTTTTTTTAATATTCTGTCCAGAAATTAGAGATTTCAGGCTCTAGAAGTGGTTACAAAAACAGGACTATTTGTGCATAGGAGTGGTGTTGATGAATAAAATAAAGAAACCAAACCAAACAAAGAGAGCAGAAAATAAAGGATAAAGTCTATTGTAACCGAGTTAGACTGTGAAAAGAAATTGAAAGGAAGCCTAATGCCCAAGACACATTATTGTAAACCATTGATCAGTTATGTACTTTCTCAGTTTCATAGGTTTAGAAATTATCTTGTCATGTATTCCTGCCATATCAACATGTAAATGAAATCAAATGCAACACTAATATCCCTGTTTGATTTATCAGGGCTATTCTGTTAACATTTTGAGAGGTTTTACTTTCCTAGTAGGAGTTAAGACTCCTTTATTTTTCTTCAGGAGTTAAGACCAGGGAAGGGTAAATATGGTTGGGGTTTTTTTCCATCTCTGTAAATAAGAGTTGACATTTGATTTAATTTTAATATTTACAACATCCTTCTGAAGTTTTGTTTATTTTTTTTTTCCAGTCCACTTTGTGGTGCTGATGATAGTGTTTGCAAGAATACTGAAGACAATTATCTACCAGCTGGTCAGGTTTTTTTAAATTAAATACTGCATGTTTTAAAGAAGTGCTGTGGTCCCACAGACAAGAAAAGAAACTAAAGCTATACCTGATGGAGCATCAGGCCAGTTACTGTGTGCTGATCAGCTTGTGTCATCTTGTGATGGAGCCTGTATGTCCCTCATTTCCTTCCACGTCTTCTTTTTATGGCATGGAAGAAAGATAGATCAAACCCATCATGGTTACTATGGACAATTATTGCCACAACTGTTATTGTGGACAACATAAAGAGAGCAAACAAATTCTGTGATCTTGAACAAGCTCTTTCTCTCTTTATCTGTACTGTGTGTTAGGATGCTCAATAACTATTACCACAAAAGAAAAAAAAAAAAAAAAAAAAAGTTTGTAAGTTTGTAAAGGAAAGTCAAAAGGAAAATGTTCTATTAGATTTATATTTTGATATTAATTTCCTGTGTTCTCTATGATTTTGAGAGACCAAATAGTCATACCAGTTCTGTCTCACATAAGCCTTTTTCTAGGCAAAATACTACTGACTTTTACATTCTTGATGATCACTTTTCTGAGAGCGAGAAAGTTATTTTTATGTTGGTGTTAGTAAATGTTTATGACAATTTTGCATGACTGCTTCATATGACGTACTGTCTGCTTTTTCCGTCATTAGAGGGTTTCAGAGAAATTCGGTCAGCAACAATTTCTTTGACAGTAATAGCAGGAAAACAGGATAACACTAACAGATCATATTACAGGAAACTTGTCAAAATAAGATTTCAGGTCAGGAAAAAAAAGGCCACTGGCAGCTCCTGGAACAGACTGGCATAAACTTCATATCAAAATGGATTATTTAACATCTGCGTAGAATCTTGCACTGAAAGATGGAACACACCCTGCTATATACATTCAATATCCAGCTTATACTAGAGAAGTGAATGAGAATAGCTTCAAGAAAAGTTCCCAGGGTCTTTGTGACAGAAAGTAAGTCCAAAAATGTGAGATTCTTCAATACATAGCTTCAAATTAAGCTATTTAATTCAGGTTAATTTCCAGTTATATCTCTCCTTCAAAAACCAGCAAAATCAGGTTTTTCAGCTGAAGATGCCCACAGGAGTGAATTTGTATTTTTTAGAAATTGTAAAACCTAAGCAATAAATTTAAAATATAAAAACCTAACTATAAATTAGAGTTTATTTTCTGATAGGAAGACGTTAGATCCAGAACACAGAAGGCATGAATGTAATATTGGAATAAAGAGATCTTTCAGCCCTTAGTCTCACTAAGATATTGTCTTCTTGCAGTTACGTTGATTTCTTCCAGGGTTATCAATTCAGTTATCTCAGGAAATTGTTTGTCTTATTTTATTATACTCCTATGTTTGGATCATATGCTGTAATACACTCCTTAAAAGTTGTCTTTAAAAGATTGTAGTGAGTTGACCTTGGCCAGCAGCCAAACTCCCACCTTGCCTATCACTCCCCTCTCCTATGACACCCGGAAAAAATAGAAATAAGAAGACTGGCCCCATATTTCATTCAGTATTGTTTGGGGCCAGCTGGATGGTGCTTACACTGGAAGTTAAAACACATTTTATTCCATTTGAACATTATCTGTTTGATGTCTGTTCTGAACCTTGTATATAATGATGGTCTACTTCTATTTTTCATCTCTTCATTTGTTTCAAATATGAACAAAGTGGACAAGTTCCATGTTTATGTTAGGTTGCTTACACTGACCCCAGGAACTGTTACAATGTGCCTTGATTGATACAACACATAATGAGTATTAATAACAGTTTTTAATAGGTTATGTATCTTCGTTGGGTGAAAATTTACACTCCCACTGAAAACAGACATTAGATGAGATCTAAGAAGATAGTCCCATAAACCAAAAATCTTTTCTCTTAGTAAGCTTTGGATAGAGGATATTTTATCTTTCATTTTTTTTTTTAAATTACTGTCTGTTCAAGTGTCCTGTGAAAGAATAGATTTTAGAGAGCCAAAGAGAGAATCTTACTGACTTCCAAAAGAAACCAGTTCACAAAAGAAAATCACATTGAATGAAATGCATAAATTCAAGATAAAAGAAATATAAAAAAATGGTTGTGCTTTTAATATTAGTGGTAGACTCTGTATGTCAATGAAATAGAAGTTATTTTCTATAAAAGAAAATAGCAAGAAGAGAAGAAAAAAAGAAGAGAAGTGTTTCAATGAAAACCAGAAACTATATTTCTTAATATTAATTTCCCTTTGGTGAGAATGATAATAATTAAAGTTTCTGCACAACACAATAATTGAGATGCAATATACCAAGCCTGACTGTATATTTTAACATCAAAATTCATCTTTTAACAGTATAGAGGGAGTAAATTATTAAATTACAAAGTAGTTAATAGAATATAAATGTAATATAATAATAATCATCGTCGTCATCATCATCATCATCATCATCATCATCATCATCATCATCACTATTCAAGGAATCTTAAATTGGAAAACACATGACCCAGAAGAAATTATGACATTATATCAAAGCTTATATAGAGAATACTTACTCTTAAGAATTTAATTTCTTCTCATATCACAAGAGCTTTTGGACAATGATCAAAATTACTGGTTAGCAAGTGAAGAGCAGCTGAAGGAGCATTTTCATATATTTCTCCATTGAATTTTGGAACCATTCCATAATTATTCAAGGGTGGAAAATATTATCTGTTGAACAAAGTGTAAAGAAGGTTAAAGATTATTTTTTTCAGAGATGTCATGTACAATGGCTCACATACAAACTTGTGCCCTGAGATGCTAAGTGAGTATGCAAGTAGAGTTATTTTAAATGCTTAAGCAACAGTATGGCAGTGCTGAGAACTATAAATCAGGCAAAAATTTCAGCGAGACCCTTTGTCCCTCATCATATATTTTTACACACTTCAATATTATTCCAGAAATAGCTATGGAAGTAAAATCTGCATAAATTTGTTGTTCACTACTAATGAGAATTTGCAAATTTCTTATCTTTCTTACAGCTGCCTACCTGCCTAATAGAGAAAATCTGCAGAATATATAGAAGAGGCTGAATTTCTGCATGAAACACAGAGTACAGCTCTGTCAGGCTATGTGGATTTTTGTAAGAACAACAGTTCCATGTCAGTTAATCCCACGATCAATCTTAAAGAAAGACGACACATTTTAGAGAAGGCAGAAGAGCCAACAGTGCAAATAACAGAGTGCAAAAAAGAGAGGGCAAATCAAGGAAAAAGCATCAGAGAATCTTAGTTTTTCTTGTTTGGTCCTATCTTTTATCTCTGTGATTTTTATAGACTTGCACATACTTGAACTTGAAAGCTAATGGGCCACATTCAAGTAAAAATGTTAGGGATTTAAAATAAAAAATAGTTAAGTCTTTTTATTGCAATTTTAATCTTCAAGATTCAACCTTATCCCAGATTTGATTACTTCTATTACAAGAATATTGTGTTCACATGCACACTTATTTTGGGCATTATAATAATTGACAATCTATCAACGTCTCATGCATTAAAAAAATGAGAGAGAAAGTATTTTAGTTATGACTGGTTCTTTCCCACAGATTTTTAGTGTATGTCAATATAAGATGTGATCAGTTCACAAAGATGCAATGCACATTGATAAAAGTCTCTGGGCTGTGCCTCTGAGAGAGAAGCACACACCAAGAAAACAGGCTTAAAGGGTTGTGTAACACTTAAAGGAGGAAGGGAGGAAGGGAGGAAGGGAGGAAGGGAGGAAGGGAGGAAGGGAGGAAGGGAGGAAGGGAGGAAGGGAGGAAGGGAGGAAGGGAGGAAGGGAGGAAGGGAGGAAGGGAGGAAGGAAGGAAGGAAGGAAGGAAGGAAGGAAGGAAGGAAGGAAGGAAGGAAGGAAGGAAGGAAGGAAGGAAGGAAGGAAGGAAGGAAGGAAGGAAGGGATTCTCTTTAGAAATGATCCAGTGCTTAACAGAGAAGTGCTCCAAATGAGGTGAGAATATTGAACCAAAATAGAGCTACATAGAAGACAATGGTTTATTTAAGACTGGAAGATTCATATTGACACTTTTGACTGCTGTTTTCTCCATTAACCAAACAGCTGTGGCAGTGTGGTCCCCACCTGCCCCCCATTAAGCCATAACCACCAGTTTTGTGATGGCTTCATCCAGATTTTGTGGGATAGATTGCAACATGGTAGCCAGGGGCTGTCTGAAACAGTGACCCAGAGGTGTTTCTGGTGTACAAATATGACTGTGAGTCAATTATTTTACTCCATACATAGTGGGCAATACTGGGCCCATTGAGCTCTCCTGCCTGAATGAAGTATTTCCCTTCTCATAGTAACAAAGTTATTACTTGATGATGGGAGATTCCTTGGCACAAGAGGTTCTTGGTAAGTGATTAATGCATGTTAATGCATGTTAAACTTTGAAATCTTAGCTAAGTCATATAAAGGGTTGGTTGAGCACATATAACCCTTTAGCCATAAAACATTATTCAAGTCTGGGAGCAGGATTGGTTGCAGCTGCACTTAAGAGTCCTCTCTGAGAAGGGGGACCTTTCTGAACCTGTGATTCAGTGGTAAAGTCTCCCTGAGAAGCTTTGTCTGACCTTGTCCCCTATGCAGATAGTAATCAACTCTACCATTGAATCTTGATAAACCAGTTGGATTTAGCATTGAATTTTCTTTGTTCACTGATTTATATCAATAAAATATACTGTTGCTTCTCTTTTGAAGGTGAAGTCCATCACTCCATTTGTTACAACTCACTCCTGAATTTGGCCATTCAGGGAATGTAAATAACATGGAAGTGTTTCAACTCACATAAAATTTCACTGGTGACTCCACATGCAGGACTCAATAATTGGTATAATAGCAAAGTGACCCTCTCACATCACTTACTGAAATATGCAGCTGAGATCCTTGATCTCCCTGGGGACTATTTGCTCTTCAAATTTCCTTAGCCAGTTGTTATAAATGACAGGAAGGCTAGTTATGCAAGCAGTATGGTTTGGTAGATTAAAATGGATTACAGCCCGGATTTAAAAGTCACAAAATCTTGAGTCCTAGCTGATTTTTATCGAGAAAATTCCCAGCAGAATTTGAAAGACTGCAGTTGCACAAGATTTTCTAAAATGTATGGGTATGAGAATTTATAATCTTTTTGTTGAACTTTGGAAAAAGTATACAAAATTCATTACAGTGATGTTGTAAAGTTTAGAAGGTGATTATTTCATGTTAAATTATACAGGAACTTAACCTAGCAGAGTTAAAGACCCATGCTGTCAGACTACTTGGTTACAAAATCCATTGAAGCCAAAAAGAGCATTGTGATTGCATTTCAAGATAGTGCTACTATGTGTCTCTCCGATAGGGAGATTTATCATACTTGAATTCTGTTAGAATGCTTACTAACACTCATAATGCGTATGCAACTTTTAAACATTAAATTTAGGGTGTTTTCTCTGTATGCTGAACTATTCATTATCTTTGTTCTATCAGATGATCACCTTTCACTATTTTGTATGTACTCACATTTCAAATTACTAATGCTCTCCTAAAAATCATAGATAACAGCACTTGGATTCCTCACTTTTTAGAATTTTCCTGATAGAGGGGGTCATCTTGGTTGCCTACACTGGAAATCAAAATGCTCCAATCAGCAAAGTAGTATGTGGGGTGCCCTGAGTAAAAGCTGTTTCTTTCCAGCATTTCAACCTAGTATTAATAAAGGATCAGAAATTACTATAATTCCTGAAATTATTTCAAAAGTGTATTTCTTGAAGCTAGAATAGGAAATTTGCCAAGGCACAGAGAGCTGAACACATAGATGTTAACCACACCTGGTTTGCATGGGAAAGCAAACTATTGCCTTTTTCCTGGTAATGATGTCATGTAACCAAGTTTAATCTCTAGAAATTAGGTCTTCTAATGGCTGAAGGCCACTGGGATTTAACAATTATTTGCATCCCTTCTGCAGTAATTACATTCAGTTTGAACATTCTGAGTTTATGTTACACTTCATGGCTTCTTTTCTCAGGATTTTTCTATCCTGAGCATCAGCAAAAGGTACTTCATTCATAAAGTGATCAGTCACTGGAACAGACTCCCCAGGGAAGTGGTCATGGTGCCAAGACTATCAGAAATCAAGGAGTGTCTGGACAATGTTCTTAGTCAAATGGTTTAGTTTTGCATAGTCCTGTAAGGAGCAGAAAGTTTGATTTGATCCACATGAGTCTTTTCCAACTTAAGACAATCTATGCTTCTGCAAAAGACATGAAATTTTCAACATTTTGTTTAATGCTCATCTTGATATACATTCTTAATGTAAATCCATACAGGCTAATCAGAAACAGAAAAAGAGAACCAAAAAATCCCCCAAAAAGAAGACTAAAGGCTCTTGTTACACACTTCCTCAAAACAGTTTTGTAATCTATAAAACATGCAATTTTCTTGCTATTGCCTGCAAGTTTCTGTCTCCCATCTTGTAGACTTTCTTACCCTATGGTGACTAAGACTGATAGGAGAATTAAGCAGAGGGGACATTAGAACACATGTAGGGTAGCCTAGGGCTGGAAAAAGTAAACTTCTAATTCTTTAATTTGGATGGAAATGACACCTCAGCTAAGCCAGGAGCAAAACTCACTTGATAAATGGGAACTGAACAAGCAGTTAGGTTTCTGTACTTGTAATACACAATGGATGTTTACAAAAGGTGTCAGAGATTTTTCTTTAGTATGTTTTTCTTCATGCCATAGCTTCTATTAAAGGCTTTGCACGTCTTCATCATTATTCATTTTAAATACATTTTTAAAAAGGCCAGATTGAAGAGGTCATACTTTTGCATTCTGAATGTGCTTTATTTTCTGTTTGACAGTGAGAATGCATACTATGGCAATGATAGATACGTCTTGCATTTCTACAAGAGACTAAATCCTTTTGTTTAAATCAACAAGGCAAATACATTCTTCCATACGACATATTTGCACTGGGGATGAATTTCACTTTGGTGTTTTGCACATAAAGCATAGCTGAAAATTAGGAATTGCTGCTTACTGTTCAATGTCTAAAAAGCATAATATTTTAATGTGATTTTGACTCATGTTTTTTTTTTGTTTTTTTTTTTTTTTTGTTTTTGTTTTTTTTCAGCTTGTATGATCCAGAGCTTTAAAAAAGGTAGTAATAAAAAAAATGCAATGTAGGATTGTATTATTCCATTATAATAGTATGGTAAACATTTGGTTGCATAAAAAATTGAGAAGGGATCAATAAAAATGAAAACAGCTGTATGGCAGTAATTTAATTTATTTACTCTATAAATATGAAGGGAATCTAGTAGCTACTCTTCACCTCAAGAATATAAGTACCAAAAAAAAGACAACATGATATGACTTTACAGGTATGATTTTTGGTGGAAAAACTGGATGTTTTGCTGGGTGATTGAACTATACAACTATGTAATTTTGCTTTGTATAGCTTCTTATATTAATTGCATGTTTGGCACATTTTGAGAACACAATTTTGTTTCCCATTTTTTTCCACTGAATATGTTATTGATTCACATGTAGATTTTTCTACTTTTATTCACACTATTTAGTAGAACCTTGCTTTGTTCTCTTTTTGGAAATAACCAGTCAGTTGCCAAAATAAAATTGCTCTCAGTAATGTTGGCAGGGCTAAGAAGACTGAGACATACTTTTCTACACACATGCATTGCCTTTCTTTTAACACTCAGTTTTATCACAATTTAAGTAGCTGAGTGTTGATTAAATAACATCTCGTAAGACAGATAAAATAATTTTAAATTATAATTATAATTTAAATGTATCATAAATTATAATTTAAATTTATACTTTTTAATAAAAATGAGATCTCAGGGTTTCAAAAGGTCATATTTTGTCATTGGAAGAACTGGCTGAAATAGCTGTTTTTTATTGCAGTTGGTTTGATGGGTTCAAAATGTCTATCTTAGGTTGTAGTGTGAATAAAATGTGTGCAGGTGCTTTACAATGAAAACAGGCAAAGCAAAGTTAGAGGAAGGAGTAGCTCAATCTTTCATTATTTCTTGCAGGTTTTTGTGTTTCCAATCGATGTATGTAAGCCTGTAATTCTCTCATATACTCTTTAATCATACACAGCTACTCCTGTGAGGTAAAGACATAGAACAACTCATTTACTCAAACCTACAAAGAGATTAGTGGCCTTACTCTTTTTATGTATTTAAATCCTTTATGTGGTACTTCACCTGAAAGACTTGCTTAAAGTCATAGAGAAAATCAAAGCTGGAAACTGATTCTGCATTTACCAAGTTAGTTCCACGACCTTTGAAAAGGACTTCCCTTTTCCTCTGATCTGTAGACTAATCTCCAGCTGTGAGAACCACCTATATTTGCATCACACGAGGCTAAAGATCAAAGCATTAAACACTTGCTTCTCATTCAGAGCTGTGTTAACAGAATTCAAGTGCCTAGTTAAAGCAATTCAAATGGGTTGCTAAAATTGTTGGATATAATTTTGTCTCTTAACTTGAACAAATAGCCATGGACACCTTGATAAAGCAGTGACCAGTAGTAAGTGGTCGTTTATACCATATACTAGTATGTGGATTGCCATTTTTTCTTAAAATCTGTCACCGCCTCCAGAGCTTTTACACGCAAGTTTGGTCACAGCCAGTGAGGTGGCACTACACACTGCCTTCGTGCTGCCTAGGCAGAAGCACAAAATTAGAACTGATGAAGGTGTGTCTTTCTTGTGATCATAAATACCATGCATGGGCACCCTGTGACGGCACAATAGCATAAACATCCCCAGTCTTATTTAAAGTATGCTTCTTTCAAACCACACCTCAGAAGCAACTGTGAGCATATAAGACTGAAAATATGAAAAGATGAATTTCCATGTCACCTGAATAAAACAAAAAAGTCCTTATGTATCCTGCAGTTCTTTTTCTCTATTCAATGAAATGTTAGATGATCACTGGACCCCTGCTACACAGGAAATACAACCCTAAAGAAGGTTTGGGGTACTACTTCTAGTATGATTTTTAATGCAGATGGTGAGAGTGTCACATATATTTCTTTTTTATTCATTAGATTTAAAACAAAAATGGTCACTTAAGCCACAGATAATCAGACAAACATATTATACACCATAATTTCTCATTAAGCAAGTCCATATGGCTCCAATTTTATTTTGCTTTTCTTCCAAAAAATAATTGTGACTAGGAATTTGTTCTTCTATTAGTGCCGTTTGTTAATTCATATGGCTGCGCACGGTGAACTGGACAAGTGTCAGATTTCTGTTTTTCAAAAACTGTTTTCCAGATTTCTTTAATAAAACACCTCAAAAATCTCCTGTTTCTCCTTGCTAGTAGAAGTCTCTATGCTAATTGAAAACAGATCTTTCATAGGCATGTAAGGGTATATCACAATAGATTTTAAGGTCTGCACAATTTATAAGGTAACAGTTCATAGACTAGGTTGGGCTTTTTTTCTATTTTCAATATAATCTTTCACACAGTGACCATCTGTATAACCTCTGATGAAGGCTGTTTAGCAGCTGGGGTGAAATCCTGTCTCTTCTGAAATCAAAGGCAAAATTCCCACTAAGGTAAGAAAAACCAGGACCTCCTTCTCAGTTTTCATCTCTTTTGCCTTTAAATGTGTAGAAGTTTTTCTGCTTGCTAAATAAACTCTGCACAGAGTATAACAAATAGAGCACTAAGTTATGTAAGATTTATTAATGTGTAACAATGGCCACTCTTTCATGCTGAATATGTATGCAAACTATTGCCTCAATTTTTCTTAAAATGTTGTGTGTGAGAAGATGGCTGCAGAGGTATCGTGCACATCTTATCCAGTTTTTCTCAGCTAGACACAGTCCCAGTCGTTATTTTGTTTTTCTCTTTCTGTGTTATTTCCATTTCAAATCTTTATCATCTGAAAATGTCCTACCCATGGAAGCAACACAGACAATGAAAGAAAGCAATGGAGAAGGCCAGTGGTAAGCATTGCATACTTCCATTTTGATTTATGCAAAGAACACCTTTCATTGATCTTTGTACTGGGTGAAAGGATGCTTTTAATTTTCCCCTTGAAGCATTGATCAAGTATTTTTATCAATGTGCTGCTGTCAAACATTTCAGAGATGCAGAGTTTGTATCAACTCTAATGACACAATTTTTTTGTTTCATATAGTCTTTTGCATTGCTCAGGTGAAAGTTATACATGTGTTTTATAAGACTGCATTTAATTTCTGTTTCTGTTCACATAAAGCTGACAGTTCTACAGCACTTCATAAAATATTGAATATTAAAATATGGAATTGAATTTAACACCTAGTGATCTGCCTCAGATTAGTATTGCAAAAAAGTTTATCCATATGTCTTTAAATGTTATCCTTGTCTCAAACTCAGTTTGTCAACATGTAAATTGTATTGCTCTTTACCTTCTCTTTCTCCAGAAATAAACAAACTTAACTTGAATTTCTGCAATATTTTTAGAAAATGTGCTTTCAGTAAGATAAATGTAGTAAAAATAAAAATGCTGTTTGTGATGCTTTACTGTTATTTCTTTTTGTACAAAACTTATTTTATTATAATAAGTAAACTATTTTCTTTTTTACTGTAAATGCTGCTGCTATTGTTATTGTTATTGCTATCATTATTGAGGCGGGATGAATAAAAGAGAGGATGCTCCAAGTCTTTTTCCTGTGTGCAATTTTTGGAGCCTGGATTTTTGTGATGGATTTCAAACAATCAGTACACCTTTTGTGTGATAACTCATCACAGTTAAGTTTGACCTCAAGACAGAGACTGGAGGAATGAAGTCACTGCCATCATAAAAGAAGAACATGTTTAATAAGGCCTGAGGAACCCAGGGAGGTGAAACTCCGAGTCCTGAGGAAGTCGGCTGATGTATTTTCTGAATCACTTTCCCTCATATTTGAAAAGACCTGGCAGTCAGGTGAAATCACCAGTGACTGGATAAAAGGGAATATCATATCCATCCTTAATAAGAAGGACCCTGGGAATTACCAACCAGTCAACCTCACCTAAGTGCCTGGCAAAATGACAGAAGGGATTGTCCTGGAAGATGTGTCAAGAAGTATGAAAGGCAGGGAGGTGAATAAACACAGCCAAAATGGCTTCACCTAGGGCAAATCATACCTGACCATCCCAGCCTTGCATGGAAGGATGGGGTGACTTAATCAGCAGACGAGGGAAGAGCTATGGTTGTCATCTACCTGGACATCTGTAAGGCCATTGGTACAGCTCCTTACACTGTCCTGGACACTAAATTGGAGAGAGAGAGAGGTTTTATGGGCAGACTGTTAGATGGATAAGAGATTGCTTAAATCCTTTGGCCATGGCTAAAGTGTCTTTTTGTCAATACTTTGATGTCCAAGGGCAAACAAGTAGGAAAAGGACTTGGGGATACTGGTGGATGAGCTGACAATGTGTGTCTGCAGGACAGAAAGCCAACCACATCCTGTGTTGCATAAAGGGACATCATTCTGCCCCTCTACTCTGCTCTCATGAGATCCCACCTTGAGTTCTGTGTCCAGCACAGGACCTGTTGGAGTAGGTCCAGAGGAGCAGCATAAAAGTCTCATGTTCCATTTCTACTCATTTCTACTGTTCATTTCCTACTTCTATTGCAACAGAATGCAATCTGAATTCAGATACAAAAGAAATATGTGGCATTGAGAAAGGTCTGTACCTTAATAAAGATTTTCTGAGAGGCCCATTTGCATAATTGTTCTGTAAAATGTGTTTTACTTATTAAATCTGTTAAGAAACAGGGAACTGGGTTTACTTCTTAGCTGCAAAGATGTTTTTCAGAAATAAAATATTTTCCTAAAATAAGAATAAAGGAAAAAAAAATCACAAAAAACATTATCTTTCCAGTCACTGTCAATATGAGATAGATTGTGTTTGAGAAATTAAAGTGAAATACAATGAAGATACACTCTCTATATTCTTGGCTATGAAGTGTGCTTTTGTGCACTGCAGTCACATCCCTCTGGCATATTGGAATGGAGCCCCCAGTGGAGACAGAGCCAGAAGACATGTAAATCACAAGAAACAGACAAGTTTGTAATTACCTTCTGAAAATGATTATCTCAGATATTCAGAATCACTTGCTACTCCTGCTTCATAATGAGAGCTGAATGGTGATATTTGAATTAATGAAAAAAGCCTCTCTGGAAAAACTGAAAAACATGTGACAGCTCCCAGCAAGCTCTCAGCAAACTTCTGTGGATGACAACAAAGAAGCCTACCTGGATTTTCAAAAGGGTTTTAACAAGGTCTCTCATCAAAGGGACTGATACTGTAGAATTTACCAAGGCACAGTCTCCACATGAAATGAATAAAACTTCAGCTAATTAAATCATGCATCTTTCTTTTCTTACTATATGTCTGAGGCAATTTATACCTGGATATTATTTCACATTGTAGGCACAGTATGGTGAAGTATATTTAATTTCATCTGAGAGGTGAAAAAGAATACTTCAGGACATATTTTAGGAAACAGAGGTACATCTACTTCTCTTTCAGAATGAGTTTTCATTCACTTCAATAGTAAAAACTATAAATCAAAAAGTTTGCTAGGGTGATGATTGCACTACAGGTTCAGAGTTTTTTATCTCTGTGAAATGCTAAATATGTAGTCAAAAATAGAAAAGTGAGAAAAGCACAGAAGGTGTGTTGTAGTGAAACTTTGCTCATAGTGTGGGTGGTTCTGCAGAACTAACAGATATAGTTGGGGGATCATTGTAAGAGTGCTCCATGGTAGTGTGACTGAGAACCAGAAGAATAATTCATGACAGAAAAAAAACCCCAACCAGATATACCCTAAAGACTGATGGGAATATTTCTATTGCATCTTGTGTAGACAATTAGATAGAAAGAGCCATGGACAGGAATCCTCTATTGGAAGATTATTTGCATATTCTTCAGAAAAGAATTATCAGCAATGCCTAGGAGGTGACTTTAGCCTTCAGTTGTTCACCAGCATAACTCTGCAGTGTTTACTTTCTTCCCTTTGTAGCAGACTTTTGTTCAAATAAGAAATGATGGATAAGTTCCTTTAGGATATTTATAAATATTGAAAACATAGATAAAAATAATGTTTTATTTTTTTTTAATTATTTAAAACCATTTTCATAAAACAAGAATATAAATTTCTATTAGAATCATACCAGGAACTTTATTCTCTCATAAATGAGTTATAAATTAAAAACCTCTGACATTCACAAGAAGAAGAAGCATTTTAAACAGATAGCAATCCAGCTAATAAGATAGGACACTATTTTATATCAGCTTATGGTTTAGTCAAAAATTCAATCACAATCTTAGAAATCTCTGCAATGATAAGAATTAGACCCAGATGAGAATTTGAATCAAAGTAGGATAATAACATTACATAACTTTTTGCAAAAGAGGGAAAAGACCTTGTGCAAAGATTTGTTGTATAAAATCTGCAAATATTTGTTTCATCCAAACAAAATTAGTGGGACTTTTGCATTAGATATTTCAATTGGAAAAAACCCAGAGGGATAGATGAAGATTTGTGAGATAGACAGTGAGTTTTTGCATGGCATGCATAAGGGTTCAGACGTGTGGTGGTACTTTGCCTTAGCTTTGACTCTGACATGAGCATTATCTGCAGTCCTAAGACAGGCACATATTGCACTGTTGATCTTTTTTTTCATTAGATGATATTCATATTTTTTATTGTGCTTGACAGGTAGAATATGTCATTTTTAGAACAAAGCTAAATATGTAGTGACTTGCATAGGTTTTCGATACCTGACAAGCCTAGTTCTTAACTTCAAAGAATGAAACATCCAGAGACTCACTTTATTAAAAATACAATAAATAAAAAGGAAGACCCCCTGATATAACTCAAATGTCCATTGAAATTAAAGTGCAACACCTGATGTTCTATGAGTGAGAAAACAAAAAATCTCAAGTCTAAATGATCCAAAGTCTTACTGCTAAACTCAGAACTAATGTCTTTTAATGCCCTGCTTTATTCCCTGCAGTAAGATGTTTGACTTAATGACGGGTGAAAGAAATCATATTTTTTATTACAGTTCTACAAAGTCTTACTCCTCTTGGTATGACTACATCCTTATGAAGTAACAGAACAAGATGTGACACTCAAACTTTGTCTTGTTGCTCTTTTTTGGGATGGTTTGGTTGAAGTTTTTGCAATTTAATGCAAAATTTTAAAACTTGCAAGAATTTTGGGAACATTGACAAATAATACAATGGTACAAACTTGCTGGAGCTGTGTGTTTAGAAATCATAGTCTTGCTAATGAGCTCATGTGTTATATAAAGTACATACCTACCAATTTATTTTTAATTATTTAAAAGTGTATTTTTAAAATAAATCAGTATTATGAACATAAAATCAGTACTGGTAACAACATTTGTGAGATAGTCAAGAAAGAAATTTCTATTTGAGAGAAAAAAAATTCCAATTGCAAAATAGTAACAGTGTTTGAAATCAGCATTGTCTGCATGTAATGACCTTGGAAGAAGTGTTTGTTGTTAAATGTGTTGAAATATCAGAGTGACAAAGCAAAACTTCTTTGCAGCAAAGATATGATAAAACCCCATTCATCTCTGTCTCAGATTACAATTGGCTGCCCTATACAATGGAGAGGTAAAAATATTTTGACACATAAAACTGTCACTCTTCCAGATAATTTAGGATTTAAGGTCTCCTTAAATCCTCAGTCCTTTGAGTTCAACTAGAATAGATGCATGCCATTCAGAAATTTCTACAGTCCTTTCCTGGCTTCCAGTTTCCCAGTCTTATGTGGGATGAAGCCCATGTCTGGCCAATTGTGTTCTAGGTGTCCCACACAGACTTCCCTAGGATCCCTGGGGTCATGGAACCCTGGTGCCTTGAAAATCTTCACCCACTACTGCAACAAGAGGACAACAGCTCTTCCAATAACACACAGAAAACCTGCTGGCAGACTAGAAAGAAAGTTTTTGTCCAGCAATCAAGTAGAGAAAATGAAATATGACCAGGACATCAGTTTTCCCAAAGCACAGCTAAAGAATCATTAATGATTGTGAGTGGTAGAATTCTCAGTTATGCTCATCTTGTGGGAATAATAAAGTCCACTTAACAGCATGTTTCCTCTAAATGCCATGCTCTGGAATTTTACTAGTACAAACAAAAGGAAAAACCTCACTGAGTCTCAAACACCATCAGTGCCTGATGTTCTCATAGCGGCTTTCAATTTACCTGAAGAATAGAGGGGATTTAAACTGGTTCATCTTGAGAAATATGAGAAGATCTAATGACCATAATAGATCAAAATATGGAAATAGTCTGAGTTCACTGGTTAAATTACTTTACAGAATAAAAAAGAGGATTTTCAATTCAAAACAAATAACAGTATCTCACACTCAAATGGCAGAATTTAGTGGTTTTAGGATTTGCTTTAAAGCTAATGTTACTTAAAAATATGTATGTCTTTTGAAACCTGATATTAGGAAATGGTAGAAGTTATGCTAATGTAGTAGCACCACTTTTATTTAGACAAGTTGGAAGAGAAAAAAATTGTGCAGAGTATGAAAATTATTAATTTTATGCATGCAAGTTTCTTCCAGGAGGATTAAGCACTACTTTTATTGTTTTTCTGAACTTGGCTAGAGGCAACTTCTTACAGAGAATATTATTTAGTTATGTCAGAAATATTTGATAAATTTTATATGCCATGTTTCTGTAAACATTTTGACTAATATCTTTACTTCTGTTTACATGGCTCAAAGGTTTAATTAATACAAGAAAGTTAATCTGGATTTGCACAAAAAGCATGAATGTCAAGCACCAAGAAAATACTCATGTATTTACTTGCTTGCTAGTTTGCTTTTCTTCTCCTTTTCTGTCTCTTGTTCATTTGATCATGTTAAATTACTTTTGGGCCAGGATTTCTTGTTTGGATCTTTTTATTTTTTTTTGGCTTTTGTTTGTTTGTTTTGTTTTTTCAAATTTTTTCTTTTATTTTTAAAATATATTATCACTACATTTGATACATTATCACTATGAATATTTATTTTTCTGTTTAATGAGACTGGAATTAAAGGACTATGTAACCACAGTTTTTTCCTTAACCATCATTATAAAGATCAATAAACATCCTTCATGCTCTTTAAAAAAGATTGATGAGCAAATAAAAGCCAAGAGATGGGGCAAGGTTAAGACTTTATCAAGAGTTTCAGTAATTTGTATAAAATTACTGTGGTCTGGTGCCCCCCTAAAATCCAAGGTTCTCTGTGAGAATGTGACAAAAAATCCACCATAAGTCTATAGCATATCTATAAGCTGTCTGGTAATTTGCATTGAAAAAAAAGTTATGATAAATACGTTGCAATTGAAGAAACCTCTCTGGAAAGCCACAAACCACTCACCTGAGTAAGTCCTTATCTGAAAGGACTCACACATGTACCATATTACCTGCAATGATGTGATGAAATGTAGCTCACTTGCACTTTTCTAATCTTCTGGAAAGAAAAAAAAAATATAAAACTATACTAGCTTTACAACTATATGCAAAAAACCACAAACTAAGATTACTTTGTAAAATTATGTGGGCTTCTTTGACCTGGGAAATAAAGAAGCAAGGTTAAGAATGAATGTTTTAACTCCCAGACTGGTAAGTGTGTTAGCAAATAAGCCATTTTAGATACGTGTGTATAAATGAAGCCACAGGAGTGGCACAGGGAGTTCACCTTTTCTCTCATATTTAGATGCCACCTTTTGACTCATACCAGGTAGGACATTCATAGTGCAGTGTTGGGTCTAACTTCTGCCTTCTCAGCATCACTGCTAAAGCACATCGTCATGACTAATGAACAGTGACCTACTGACCTGTAGAAACCATGCTATTGATTACTCTAGGAAATGAATAGATATTATTTGTGGGAATGTATTGATAAGAAAAATTAGTCCAATATTAGCCTTCTAAGCTATTAGTGATTTTTTTTTTTCTGAAGGCTGTGATTTGCTGCTTTGGAATCAGAGAACAGCTCTGATGTAGGGAAGAGGAAAACAGACATTTTACAAATGTACTCTTAAATCCGTGAATGCTGATAGTCATGACACAAATTGTATTTGCATCCCCAGCAACAGAGGGTTTTTTACCAACTTAAAAAACCCCACCAGTGTCTTGGTTCTAGAAGACAGGTGTCTGCTAGGGAGAGCAGGAGCCTCCCTTGGGATGAAAGAATGTAGACCCCCTCCCTCCGAATTATTATAATTTTGAAATCAAGGGGGCTTTCAGGCAGAGATCTGGGGATAGGAATAACAGTTCTTTACTAGTATAACCAGGTAAACAAACAAACAATAACTACAGCAATAACAAGAAAACAGAACCAGGGATCCCGGGACAGCTTTCTCGGCTGAGATGGGATGGAGGAGAGGCTTTGTTTTCACAAACCCCTCGGGCAGTCAGTCCCGGTGCTCCTGCAGGGCTCCGAGGAAACAGCTGGAACAGCAGGGACGAGCTGAGATCCTGGGCTGGTGGATGAGGTGTATCAGAAGCTCCACGGCGATGCCTGGCAGGACAGCGGGTGCGAGGCCACCAACCAAGAGGGGAGAAGGAGAAAAAGCAGCTCCGCGACCCAGCGCACGAACGTCCTTCTTCCCCGAAGCCGAGGAAAAAAGCCAGCTAAAAACTGTCCCCACCCTCCTTTTTCTGCCCCCTTCCCCGCCACCCTGGGCCCGGCTACTCTTTGTCCTTTGTGAGCACCCTTAAGTACCGGTAGTTAGGTTTCCCAGCACATAATGGGTAAAAATTCCCACCTAACCCTCAACACTATCCACCCCGAATTTTTTCCCATACCAAAATGTTACATCAAATATTAAACCTTTAAATTATACACTAACATGTACTACTTTAACTATATACATATGTACATGCAGATACAGATACAAGCACAGTGTCATGGGTAGTTCACCCTAAAACCAGGTCCCCTTGAGGTATGCACCGGGTCTCTCCATCTTTTTGCATCACCCACCAAGTGCAACCTGGTCCTTGAGCAAAGACAACCCCACGGATTGGATTGTCTTTGCTGGAGGCAGAATTAACCCAAACAGTTTTTCCCAGCATACCTCTCATATGTACCACTGGAACCTTATCTCCATCTGTCGTTCTAAAGGGCTCAGATTGGGCTGGGCCTGCTCGGTTAGTGGAACCTCGGGTGTTCACTAACCATGTGGCTTTTGCTAAATTAATCTCCCAGTTCTTGAAAGTTCCCCCACCCAGTGCCTTCAAGCTGGTTTTAAGCAGGCCATTGCACCGTTCAACTTTTCCAGCAGCGGGTGCATGGTAGGGGATATGATACACCCACTCAATGCCATGTTCCCTAGCCCAGCTGTTTATAAGGCTGTTCTTGAAATGAGTCCCATTGTCTGACTCAATCCTCTCAGGGGTGCCATGCCTCCAAAGGACCTGCTTTTCAAGTCCCAGGATGGTGTTCCTGGCAGTGGCATGAGGCACAGGGTAGGTTTCCAACCATCCAGTGGTGGCTTCTACCATCGTGAGCACGTAGCGCTTGCCTTGGCGGGTTTGGGGCAGTGTGATGTAGTCAATCTGCCAGGCCTCCCCATACTTGTATCTGGACTACCGCCCACCGTACCAGAGGGGCTTCAACCGCTTGGCCTGCTTGATCGCAGCACGTCTCACAGTCATGGATAACCTGAGAAATACTGTCCATGGTTAGATCCACCCCTCGGTCTCGTGCCCACTTATAGGTGGCATCTCTACCCTGATGACCTGAGGCGTCATGGGCCCATCGAGCTAGGAACAACTCTCCCTTGTGTTGCCAATCTAAGTCTGTCTTTGACACCTCTATCTTTGCAGCCTGATCTACCTGCTCATTGTTTCGGTGCTCTTCATTAGCCCTACTCTTGGGGACATGGGCATCTACATGACGGACCCTCACAGACAGTTTCTCTACCCTGGTGGCGATGTCTTTCCACTCATCAGCAGCCCAGATTGGCTTTCCTCTGCGTTGCCAGTTGGCCTTTTTCCACCTTTCCAACCATCCCCACAGAGCATTGGCTACCATCCATGAATCTGTGTAGAGGTAGAGCTTTGGCCACCTCTCTCTTTCAGCAATGTCCAGGGCCAGTTGAACAGCTTTGAGTTCAGCAAGTTGGCTTGATCCACCTTCTCCTTCAGTGGCCTCTGCGACTTGTCGTGTGGGGCTCCATACGGCTGCTTTCCACTTCCGGTTCATCCCTACGATGCGACAGGAACCATCAGTGAACAGAGCGTAGCGTGTTTCTTCTGCTGGCAGCTGGTTATACGGTGGAGCTTCTTCAGCCCGTGTCACTTGTTCCTGCTCCTCTTCATCAGTGAGACCAAAGTTTTCACCTTCAGGCCAGTTTGTAATTATCTCCAAAATCCCAGGGCGATTTGGGTTTCCAATACGGGTGCGCTGCGTGATGAGGGCGATCCACTTGCTCCATGTAGCGTCGGTGGCATGGTGAGTAGCAGGAACTTTCCCTTTGAACATCCACCCCAGCACTGGCAGTCGGGGTGCCAGGAGGAGTTGTGCTTCTGTGCCAATCACTTCTGAGGCGGCTTGGACTCCTTCATAGGCAGCTAAGATTTCCTTCTCTGTGGGAGTGTAGTTGGCTTCGGACCCTCTGTAGCTTCGGCTCCAGAATCCCAGTGGTTGGCCTCAAGTCTCCCCAGGCACTTTCTGCCAAAGGCTCCAGGACAAACCATTGTTCCCAGCTGCAGAGTAGAGCACGTTCTTCACGTCTGGTCCTGTCCTGACTGGGCCAAGGGCTACTGCATGAGCAATCTCCTGTTTGATCTGAGCAAAGGCTTGCTGCTGTTCAGGGCCCCAGTGGAAATCATTCTTTTTTTGGGTAACCAGGTAGAGAGGGCTCACGATCTGGCTGTACTCAGGAATGTGCATCCTCCAAAAACCTATGGCACCTAGGAAAGCTTGTGTTTCCTTCTTGTTGGCTGGTGGAGACATTGCAGTGATCTTATTGACGACCTCAGTGGGAATCTGACGCCGTCCATCTTGCCACTTTACTCCCAGGAACTGGATCTCTCGAGCAGGTCCTTTGACTTTGTTCTTCTTGATGGCAAAGCTGGCTTCTAGCAGAATCTGGATGATCTTTTCTCCTTTCTCAAATACTTCCACTGCTGTGTTCCCCCACACAATGATGTCATCAATGTACTGCAGATGTTCTGGAGCCTCACCCTTTTCCAGTGCAGCCTGGATCAGTCCATGGCAGATGGTGGGGCTGTGCTTCCACCCCTGGGGCAGTCGGTTCCAGGTGTACTGCACTCCCCTCCACGTGAAGGCAAACTGAGGCCTGCATTCTGCTGCCAAGGGAATGGAGAAAAATGCATTGGCAATGTCGATAGTGGCGTACCACTTCGCTGCTTTGGACTCCAGCTCATACTGGAGCTCCAGCATGTCCGGCACGGCAGCGCTCAGCGGTGGAGTCACTTCATTCAATGCACGATAGTCCACAGTCAATCTCCATTCTCTGTCAGACTTGCGCACAGGCCAGATGGGGCTGTTGAAGGGTGAGTGGGGTTTGCTGACCACCCCTTCCAAAAAGGACCTCTAATATCGCCACTTCTCTCAGATGTTGGATCCCTTCCTCAATGGTTTTCCATTCCCTTCTATGATAGTGCTCCTCCATTCTCTCTCTATGGACAAACCTTTCTCTTACACTCATCAAAAGCCGCTCCCAGAGGGAAAGGGGCCCTTGCTCCCTGACGAATATCTGATTCACACCTGAGTCCTGCGTCAAGGGTCTCACATTCCTTGCCTCACCACCATCCAGCTGCACGCCTGTACCCATAAGGTCCCAGACCCGAAGTAACCAGGTGGTATAAGGCTCACGCCCCCGCCTCACAATGTCTTTTTGTAACTTACGGAGACTGTCATATGTCAGAGACTTAGTGATGATTTCAACTTCTGGCTCCCCTGTGGGTTGTGAGGACCCTTCTTTCTTATCCTTATCAGCAGGGTGCTGTGATTTCATCTTAGACTTCCTCGTTTCCACAGGGGCAACAGCTGCTGGCTGTGACTGCCCTTGTGGTTCAGCTGGAACCTGGACGGTTGTAACATCTGTGGGTTCCACTGCTGCACCATCAGACTCTCCCTCTTTGGGGCAGGGGAAGGGTTTCCCAGCAGCTGAGTAAATGCACTCCTTTAGCATCTGGCCCATCTCATGCATCTCCTTCACCAGCACCCCCACCCACCCTGGGTGGTTCATTTCTGAGGTGGGCTGTGGGGCAGGGGCAGGCTCTGGAGCAGCACTCCCTGGGGCAGGGGCAGGCTCTGGAGCAGCACTCCCTGTTTCTGGGGCAGGGGCAGGCTCTGGAGCAGCACTCCCTGTCTCTGGGGCAGGGGCAGGCTCTGGAGCACCACTCCCTGTCTCTGGGGCAGGGGCAGGCTCTGGGGCAGCACTCCCTGTCTCTGGGGCAGGGGCAGGCTCTGGAGCAGCACTCCCTGTCTCTGGGGCAGGGGCAGGCTCTGGAGCACCACTCCCTGTCTCTGGGGCAGGGGCAGGCTCTGGAGCAGCACTCCCTGTCTCTGGGGCAGGGGCAGGCTCTGGAGCACCACTCCCTGTCTCTGGGGCAGGGGCAGGCTCTGGAGCACCACTCCCTGTCTCTGGGGCAGGGGCAGGCTCTGGAGCAGCACCCCCTCGCTCTGGGGCTGTGCCAGGCTCTGGAGCAGCACCTCCGGTCTCTTTCCCTTTGTCTCTGAAGGCTAGGTAGAACAGGCCTATCAGCAACACCAGCCACTGTATGATGTCATTAGCATCCAGAGAAGATTTTAACCCTTTGAAAACTGGCGGGGTAGGCCCAAGGAACTGGGTGAAAGGTTGGGAGAAAATTTCCCCAGCTGTCTTTTTCTCCCAGTAGGTACCATTATTAAAGTAACCTGAAAACCATCCAGTTAGTGTGTGACAGCTCTGAATCCATGAGCCCGCCGTCCAGAGGACGTTAAACATCCATGAATTCCTCACCTTATCAACCCACAAAACAAGCTGGATAATAGCCACAGTAGCCTTAGTTATAGGACCCATATTTAGGTAAGGTGCAGCAAATGGGAGAAATATAGCTGTGACCACATGGCCCACGAACCTGGGTAAGCTAAACAACATGGTTCTACCTAACAAGGTTTCTAAATCCAGCACACAAAAGTTAGGTTATTTAAGAACTGTTATTCCTTTTTTGCCCTTTTTCTCTCAGTGCCCCACGATGGGCGGCCAAAATCTGTCTTGGTTCTAGAAGACAGGTGTCTGCTAGGGAGAGCAGGAGCCTCCCTTGGGATGAAAGAATGTAGACCCCCCTCCCTCCGAATTATTATAATTTTGAAATCAAGGGGGCTTTCAGGCAGAGATCTGGGGATAGGAATAACAGTTCTTTACTAGTATAACCAGGTAAACAAACAAACAATAACTACAGCAATAACAAGAAAACAGAACCAGGGACCCCGGGACAGCTTTCTCGGCTGAGATGGGATGGAGGAGAGGCTTTGTTTTCACAAACCCCTCGGGCAGTCAGTCCCGGTGCTCCTGCAGGGCTCCGAGGAAACAGTCAGCTGGAACAGCAGGGACGAGCTGCGATCCTGGGCTGGTGGATGAGGTGGATCAGCAGCTCCACGGCGATGCCTGGCAGGACAGCGGGTGCGAGGCCACCAACCAAGAGGGGAGAAGGAGAAGAAGCAGCTCCGCGACCCAGCGCACGAACGTCCTTCTTCCCCGAAGCCGAGGAAAAAAGCCAGCTAAAAACTGTCCCCACCCTCCTTTTTCTGCCCCCTTCCCCGCCACCCTGGGCCCGGCTACTCTTTGTCCTTTGTGAGCACCCTTAAGTACCGGTAGTTAGGTTTCCCAGCACATAATGGGTAAAAATTCCCACCTAACCCTCAACAACCAGATAATTGTCACTCTATTGGAAACAGTGAGAAGAATGACACAGACTCTCTTGTGAGCTGAACAAGAGAGTTCCTCAAGGTTTATTACCTCAGATCTTCTTTTATAGATCGATACATGAAAGTACAGAAAAGAAACTCTTATTGGTTAGTAAACTAACACATCACCATCATTGGTCAGTGGGGTACACCATCCCTTGACCTTCTCTTGCAAGAAAACAAGGAACAGACAAACAGCACCTGCAAGGCTGTTTTCTATCTCTGAGGATTGTTTTAATTCCTCCTTATGATTTCCCAGGCCACTTTCCCAGGTGAGACTGAGAAAGATATGCGGCCTGCTATTCCACAGGCACTGTGCTCTCTGCCTTTGCTCATAGTTAGCACCCATAGATAATTTCTTTGTTTCACATTTTTAATATCACTGACCCTTGTCATGTTCTGGTTTGAAGGTTTTGTTTTGTGTTCTTTGCAGAGCCAGTACTGTGATCCAGGAAAAAGCTGGTACTAATGTCAGTGGTGGAAAGACAGTAGGACTTTTCAGTAATAAAGAACAATACCTTAAATCTACATGCCTTGGTAGATCCCTGTTTCTCTTCTCTGTACATCCTTGTCTGCAAGCATCAAAACAACCCAGTCAAATATCACAAGTTATTGCGCATTTATGATATCCTTCATCTTGAAGTTAGTTTTATTGCTTTTCTAAATACTTGTTTTCCATGAACGACACAAAGATTTGCTTGTGACAATCCTGACATCCTCAGCACTTACTGTGTGCAAGTGATGGGTGATGTGGTGAATGAATCTGAATTGCAATGCTCGTCTTGACTGTTTTGTTCAGTTAAAGTAGAGAGCACAGAACACATTTGCATTAAGCATAGTCTCTCTCAGAAGAAGAAATGAGCACTTGGAATTTGAAGACTGTCAAAAGCATATTTTGTTGAAAAGGAAGCCTTTTGATTTTGGCATGTTTCACTAATGGCTTTTCATGACAGAATTTCTTTCTGAGCATCCATTTTCTACTTTTTAATATCTTGTCTCTTGGACTTTAAATCTTGTATATTGTCCTTTACCCTGAAGAGAGGGATTACAGCTCCTGTTTGCTTTGCTGTTAAATTTTACACCTCAGTGATAATAAAATATCAAAGAAGCCATTTCATGGCCTTTTAGCAATGTAGATGAACAGATTCAGATTAGAGAAAGGAATTTGGCCATAGAACTCATCTAACATATGCCCTTATTTAATTGATGATAGATCTATTAAGTGAAAAATACAGGACTAGAAATTGGTGTTAAACTTTAATTCCAGTTATGTGGTTTCTTTGGTTTGTTTGTTTGTTTGTTTCTTGATATTTGCAGGTCACTGAAACATTTAAAAGATGATGAGGTTTAAACCGCTGGTGCCCATAGTTAACAGGAAAGACTTGAAAAGCAGAGGTGTGATGAACCACCAGTGCAAAGCATGAATAACTTGCTGATCCCCTTGAGACAGGTTATTACTCTAAACGTACCCAGTCTTGATTTATTGCAATATGTATGGCTTTTTTCTTTTCTATTCCTTTTTGTGCGTTTGTGTCTAGGATAAGTTTTATATTCAGTGTTGTGGGCTATAGAGGGGAACAAGAAAAGATTTTGAAATAAATATATTTGTCACAATGAAGCTGTTGCCTTTGTGACACTCTTCCTTCAGTGCTTTGTTACCAGGCTTTATGAATCAATTCAACAGCATAACCCAAAAGAAGGCAATAACTGCTCTGATCATTTGACTGAAGTGAAAGAAATAAGGTTAACACTGGTAACATTAGATCTAGGGTCCAAGCGCCTTAAAGCAGGTTTCCTTCAGAAATTGTGTTTCCAACTACATAAATACAGTAAACATCATCACTTGAAATAATTAAAATTCACACTTCAGCTTTCAAATGTATCCAGCAGAATTTTAAAGAGGCAATTAAGAAATCATTTATTTTATGTCTTACCTTTGAAGTATTAGGACATTAGCACAGATAAATGTTCTACTCTTATGGAAGCATTTTGACTTCAATATTAAGTGAGGTAGTAAATAATAGCATAAATAAAACAACTTGAAATTGCCTTATCTCTGACATCTTCATAAAGACATGCTTGCCAATCCTACTTGTATTTCCCTCCTAACACCTTCTAACAAAATATTATGTATTGATTTCTTTTGGAACAATGCCTAGTAATTTCACCTTTGACAAACTGACAACTTCCAAATGAAAATGTATTTCACTGCAGAAGAACACAGATCTTCACAGCAGGTAAAATGTAATTTAAGGCACACTATTTGTAAAGCAGCATTCTTCATATGAGTGAATGAAAATGCCACAGGCACAGTGCTTAGTTCTTTTTGTGGTTCAGCTAGTGAAGTAAAGCTGACCTCTTCATTATGTGTTACAGAACAATGTTTTGTGGACTTGTAAAATTCCTTGGTAAAGCAGAAAAGAATAGTTAAAAGTGTAACATTAATAAAGACCAGTACTCTTTGGGCTTCACAAAAAACAATTGCTGGCACTTTGGCTTTTAGCAATTTCTTATCAAATAAAGTTATATTTTTAGGTGTTAAGCCGGTTCCCTCACATGATGTTTACTGTATTTGAAACCTGGGAGGCCCATGGTAGATGTGTGAACAAGTGCTAGATGTGTGAGAAAGAGGGATGACAGAAAAGAAAAGGAATTTTCATAGTGTTTTTTGTTGCCTTACAGTTTAGCAATTTGTAAATAGATTTGCGTCTATGGCTTCTTTCTTTTTAAAATTATTTACTTTTGTGTCTCTGACCACAGTCAAAGTTATTAAGCAATCTTCTATTCTTTTGGGCTCATAAGATCCCAACATGAGGTAAAAAGGAAGTAAATCAAAATATCTTTGATTAATATTTTGCACTATGTTGCTCCCACCAAGAAAATCAGAAGCTTTCTCTCCTGTGCTACAAACAGAGCATATAACCTGGTTTATTTACCAGAGAGAACTTAGCAGACAAAACACACAAAGCTTAAAATTCAATAGTATGTAAAAAGGTAGGACATTGCAAAGAAAATTTGCTGTTCACTAAAAGCTCCAGTAAGCACTCTAATTTCCTAGGTGGTTTAGTCAAATTTTGAGTGAATTGAAAAAGATCAGTTTCCATAGTTTGAGAGCTCATCTATTCAAAAGAGAACAAAATGGACCCCAAATATAGCTCTTAGAATTATAGGTAGCTTCTCAGTACTTTGGCCTTTATGTCTTGATTCGTGACAGGTAACTTTTATGTCTGAATCCTGTGCCATTTTGATTATGAAAGACTGTGATTAATTTTAATATACTTTCTTGATGTCCAGTCACATCTCAATGTCAATGTCTGTTACTCAAATTTTGCTGGGGGCATACCATATATATGGAACCAATAATTCATCACTCGTCTGAATTGTTTAATGACCACAGGAAAGTCACAATATTAGCACAGTTAAAATGATTATACAAAAATTTCCCGGTCTGTCCTTATCTCTGGTGTATGGCCACATTCCACATGTTTTGATTGGCATTTTGTCTCTTTCATGAATGAAAGGAGGCATTCTGCCAAGTTATAAGCATCGGCAGTATCTCCTTCTGAAATAAATGTATATAAAGTTCATCATGAGGTATTCTTCCTCCCTCTCTTGGGTCTGCTTTGGGCTATTTTTATACGTGTGGGAGTTTTTCATTGGGTTTTTGGGTTTGGGTTGGTGTTTTTTTAATCTTTTTTCTCACAGTCCAAGCTCCACTCTCAGAGATTTTGAGCTAAAGCCAAAGACTTACACAGGTGCCTCCCACCCCCAGCTCCTTTCAAGAGTTGCCATTTGTCACCTCCTGAGTCCCCAGCCCAGGCAGGCCTTAATCACAGAGGGGATCATGGCACCTAAACTAGAAGAAGAGAGACCACTGTTACTCTTTGGCAGCTGTTAGCTCTTTCTGTTTGGCTACATGTGGCCATAACTACAGATTAATCAGCTCTATCAAGACTTTGTTTTGCCCTCCTGTAGAACAAAGTTTGCATGTGAGATGTAAAATTCTCCATACCATGAAATTCCACAAGAGATTTCATGTTTTCTGAATCGTATTTTAGCAAACTGCAAAGCAAAGCAAATTAATATTTTGACAGATGTGCTCTTTTAATTAGCTGTTTCTTGACTTATTTTATATATTTTAACTCCTAAAATTGCAATATACTTCACATGCATGTAAAACTGTCTAAGTAATAAGGAAATAACTCTGAATCAGTTTTTCTGCCTACCACTTAAAAGTGTTGTCTAGACCCATATTTCAAACTTTTAGATGGTTCATTCAATCATTTTATGCTTTAAATTTCTGTATTTCCCATTCTTGACAAGTCTTTTGAAAAACGGATAGAAAAAGAATCACCTTCTCAGCTAAATAAGGCAATCAAACACTCGGTTAGAGGATTTCAGAAGTCAAAAGAATAAATACGGAAGTCAGTCAGTAGTTTCAGAAACAGTAGTCTGGAAGAAATCTTTGCTCTGCAGTCGGTACAAAATGAATTTTAAAAAGCATGGTAAGCACATTACTTTTTGTGTCAGTCCAAACCTATGTCTGTGCCAAAGTCTCTCTGCTTCTGTTTTACAGAAAGCAGAATCCTGTGGATCCCAATTACCAGCCTTTTTCTGTAGGCTAGCATCACAGAAGCTGAAAATTTGGAGTTACCTACTTTATCTCTGAGTCTTGTCTTTGAACTACAGTAATAAAGGCCAATTTCTGTCATTATTTCTTAACAAGTATCTGCAGAATGTAGGAAATTTTTGAAGACAAGTCAGTTTCCTGTAGAGTTAAATAGAATTATTCAGCTGCAGAGCCTATATTGCGAATAGAGATATATACACTTTTTCATTGGTGGAGCATGGTGAGGAATGACTGAAACCCAAAGCCTACTAACCTCATACTGGTTTGACAAGTACTGTGGGTTTCCTACTGTTGCTTAAATTAATGAAAAGAAATTCAGCAAAAATGTGTTGAAGACAGCAAAATATTGAACCTTGGTGGATCTTCATTGTCCTAACCACATGGGTCCTTGCCAACATCTCAAAGACTAATAATCTTTCTCACAAATGCACTTAAGCCACAGTAATTTAGTACTGCTATGCATCTGTAACTTTTAATTATCTGTTTAATCAGGCTGTGAATAAAGTAAAGTAGGTTAATTTGAAAAATCCTATTTGCACAAAGTGTTGTGACTGGCTCTGAAACATAGCCAGCACCAAGTGAGATTATAGTAATGAGGAAAGATGAATTTTTTTTCTGGAATATCTGCTATTAATTTGGATATCCCACAACATCACATATTTCAGCAGACTGAAATCTATTATTTTCAATCAGTGTGTCACAAGGTCGCATAAAAGAAATGACTGGTGAAAGTCTAGATGTGAGGGAGAAATATTTATGGTTCTGAATTATATCTTTCCAGTCAGGTTTTTTGAAACTTTTCCCTTCAAGATACCTGTTAGGTAAAACTGTGCTCTCTATGTGACGTGAACAAGTGCTGTACTTGCCTTGTCCTGTTTATAGCCTGAAGAAATCTGTTATTACACAGCATCTTTTGACTACTTGAAGACTGTTCGTTTGCATGTTAGTAAGGTGTAATAATAGACTTATGTCTGTAATGTCTATTGTTAATCTTGATGTTCATTATCTCCACTGCTCGCCTCCAGGGACTATTATTTACACTGCTATGGTAATGCTAATTAATTTCTGTATTCAATGTGTCAGCAACTAACTTCTCATTTCAAAAAAAGTATTGTACTACTTATATTGTCTTGGAAGAAAACTGGGGGAAGGGAGGAATACTTTTTTGAACTTCAGGGTGGAGAGAAAATTGAAGTTTAAATCACTCTGATATCTGTACTATACTAAGCATTCACTACATCACAAAATGCAGTGCAACTCTACCTTCAGACTGAAGACCATTGTGTTTTCTAGTCACAATTCAAGCTGCAGGAAATGAATGTGTTTCCCTGAATATATCTGCGTGTGACTGTAAATTTATGGATATAAGAAAAAGGCTGAGAATGTATATCAGCTAAATGTCTTCTTCCGGTTTCAGACACTGTTAATGTATTTTGTCAGATACCACTGGAAATATCAAATAATGATAAAAATCCACCTCAGATTTGAGATAAATAATGCACTGAAATTATTGGTATGTGCAAGCATTTGGGGAATACAGTTTTCCTGTTTTCTGGTATATATATGAGTATCCTCATTGAGCCATTATATGAAAAAAAAAATTCTTAACCTTAAAAAAGATGAGAATTTGTAATTTCTAACATCCCTACAGTTATACCTCATAGCTACTTCAGAAGAAAGGTGAGAGTAAGAAACCCAGGGAGCATACAGATATTTAAAACTCTAGGCTAAAAGGAGAAAAATTCTTTGAAAGGAAGGACCAATCTTCCTTGATATTATACTATCACATTTTAGGAGAGGATGATCAAAAATCTTAAAAACCTTCACATGTGTTTCAATAATTTAACGGCCAAGTTGCTGGGGTTTTTTACTTGTACTGTACATGTAGAAGTACACAGTATATACAAAAAATAATAAAAAATATTTTAAAAAATAACTACACTAACCTACTATATTTACAGAATATTTTTCTAATTAAAAAATATTTTACCACCTTACATCTTTTACTCAGTGTAGTGAAGTATACAAATTTCTGTGTTTTTTTAAATGAAACATGTAAGTAATAGTGAATACTTCTTTAAAATCTTTAATCCAACCCAAAACTTATGAGCTATGTTTCAAGCTAGTATAAAACAAGGCAAATATAATTGTTTTGATTTGCTTTACCAGAACTGACGTGGGTTTCTTGCTGGCCAGGGGACACTTTGTTTCTTCTGAAAACTAAATGAATTTAGGAGATGGGATTCCAGACAAGGTAAATACAATTATAATTTACTTTCTTCTATAATGTTCCAGTCTCATTTATGTGTAAGTACTTGTGAAAAAAAAAGAACCTGATAACTGATTTTTCCTCACTCACAAAAGTGCTCAGTATTAGAAATGGCTTGATGGGAGGTAAATACTAGACATTTCTGGAGTTGCAAATCTGTATCATGAAACAGACAGGGGAGGTTATTTAGAGCATAAAACAAGAAACAAATTTTAAGAATAAACTTTGATGCTACTTCACAAGCCTTTTAAAATTTGGCTGAAAAATATTAGCATAAGAAGGACCATAATCATATATACATGATTTTCAAAAGCACATAAACTGAAGTGGGCGCTCTTTGATATGGTTTTTCACTCAAAATCCCTGTGGACAACACAACAAAATACAAAAAATTATGCAATCCAGCACTAAGAGACAGTTTCTCTCCAAATACTGTTAGTCTTGAGATACTATCATAGTATAGAACAACATGCTTTACTATGACCTTATCTGTGCAGGGAAAAAAATGTATGTGTGATGTTGTGAAAAACCATAAAAAGCTACAGCATGTTATACAACAGATATGGACCAGATTTGAGTTCTTTACACACAGAAGGTGCCTAATAAAGCTTAAAAGCTCACAAAGCAGAAACTACCAAAGGATTCAACAAACCATCAAAATCCAACAGAGAATCAACCTATAATTATGTAGTTTAAATCTTATTAGCATGTACTTTAAATGCAGTTTGGCTACTAAGTGGCTTCTCTCTGTAGTATATGGAATACTGCAACTGTTTTCCTGAGAACTCCTGAACTGTACATTTTAACTTAGTCCCATTTTCTTATGTATTGGCCCATAACAAAAGGATTTTACAATTGAATTGATGAACCCAACAGAGACCTTTGTGAAGAGGTTTTGTGGAACAAAAGTGTGACTAAAAACAATCTGTATCTTGATCTACTGTTTGCCTGAAGTGGTGCAATAACAGTGATTTCTGGAGAGAAAGATTTTCTACAGATAAGGTTAGAGGTAGATTGTGATCATTAGTTTTGCTAAATTGGTTTGTTGTACATTTGAGTGCTTTCTTTATCTTTGCATGGTGGTGGTGTTATGACAAACCAATAGGACAAGAACATCAGGAAAATTAAATTTCAAATAGTCATGTAATCCTCCAGGGCTCATGAGCCTTCAGAAGCTAAGGTTGGCTGAAAATCATCTTAAGCTGTGGCTTTCAAGAAGATGTGTACACATGGAGTTTAAAGATACAGTTTTTGTAAGATTAACTGTCTGGATAATTTGATTTAAAGCTTCTGCTTTGCATAAATTCTTTTCTCTGACAATTTGCAGTAACTTCTCTGACATTAAACTGCCATAGTATTTAAGTATTTCTTATTGAGTCATGCAGCTGCGTTTGCTTTAAATTTTCAGACCTTTTCTTTGAAAAGAATTGAGCATTCTGGGCAAAACTTAAAAGATAGAGTTTATAGCCTCAAGGGAATCTGTGGCAGTTGTTTTCATCTTGTCTTTACACTTTCCAGGTTAGAATGTAAGACGAAGATATGAGTACTCACTTCACTAGAGTTGTATGCATCCAGATCACATTCAGCAGCTGTGGTCCCACATGCAGAGCTCAATTGACAAAAATGTTTATGATGAGATACACACGGGAATGACTCACTTGGCAGGGCCCTGGAGGAAGGAGCTCACAAACTGGCCTGAGGATGGCTGAGTCATAGCTTCCCAAGCCAGAGGATGAAATGAAGAAGATGTTTGGAATTCAGAGGGGAGTTTGATGTGACACCTGCAACAAATAAAGGTTAGAAAGACAGTCCTGCCTACAAATATAATATCTAAGATTATAAGGCATAACCACAGCTCTGTCTAGTCTGAATTCTGCCTTGGACACTTGCAATAGAAAATGCTATTTAGGGAGGACATGCAAGCCTAGGCTTTTTTAGGCACTCGTCCAAATATTTCTCTAGTCCCTTCTTGAATCTGAAGATATGGTGTGCCTCTGCAGCCTCTTGTGGCATAAAGCTCCAGAAATACCTTACTTACTCTGTAGAGAAATACTTTCTTTTATTAATCATAAACTAATCTCCAAATAGCCTTTAAAGTGATTCTTAGCTCTTGTACTTTAGGATATGAAAAACAATCCTCCTTTTAGATTATTGGGGTTTAACCCAGCCATAAACCAAGCCTCACACAGCCCCTTGCTCACTCCCCCACCAGAAGGACTGGGGAGAAAATTGGAAGGGTGAAAGCTGGAAATCTCATGGATTGAGATATAGACAGTTTAATACGGAAAGCAAAAACCAAGAATACAAGCAAAGCAAAACAAGGAATTAATTCCCTACTTCCCATGGGCAGGCAGGTGTTCATCCATTCCCAGGAGAGCAAGGCCCCATCACAGGTAATAGTGACTCAGGAAAACAAACTCTGTCACTCCAAACTTGTCTCCCCTCCTGCTTCTTCCTCACACTTTATATTTTAAGAATGATTCCATATGGTCTGGAACATCTCTTCAGTCAGTTTGGGTTTCCTGTCATGGCTGTGCTTCACATGCACCACCCCTAGGTTCCTCACCAGTGAGGCACCACAAAAAACAGGAAAGACCTTATCTGTCCGTAAGCCACTCTCAGCAAAACCAAAAATATCTCTATATTATCAGCCCTGAGTTCAGCACAAATCCAAAACACAGACCCATACCAGCTCCTATGAAGAATATTAACTCTATCCTAGCTACAACAACCACCAGATTATATCTTTATCCTTGATTTTATAAATCTGAGTAAATCCTGCCCCATCAGTCTCCTCATTCTCCACTCTGCAGAGTCCTGGTTTTGTTAGTCTCCCTTCACAGGACTGCTGCTCCATTATTAGGGCTGCTCTTGCTGCCCTTCTCTGTTCCTTCCTTGCCTTCAAAGCAGGATGAGTTCACTCTGAAGGAGGTCATCCTTCCTGAGAAGTGCTCTTGAAAGAACTAACTGTTTGCACGAATTGCTTTTAGTTGATTGGCTTTCCTAAGTCAGATATTTATAAAATACATCCATAGGGCTCTTATCATAGATGATGTTATTTTAATCTTTAATACCTGAGGTAAGGCAGCACCAATATCCCCATTTAGGAGATAGCACACTTAGACACAGAGAAATTGGTAGCATCTGGCATTGCTATTAATTTAATATAAGTCTCTTAAGCTTAAGCCATCAACAGAGAGAACATGCTGCTCTAGCCAGGCAAATATGATTGTGCTCTTACTAACAGAAGGCTATGGGTCTATTAACCTGGCCTTCCAAGGTCTCAAGGATTTTCTGTACTTATTTTGCCTGAGCTGGATCTCATGTGTTTTTACCATTGTTAAGTTATCAGGTTATTTTCTAACCTGTTTTTATTGAACCTCTCTAAATACTTTTAGTAAGCATTTGGTTTATGATAAAATAGAACTGGAAGACAGGCAAAATTATAAATCTGTGTCTGGTAACCCATGACAAGGATGCAGACTGCCGAGAAAAAATAAAAAATAGCCTAAGCAGATCCAATGCTGAAAAAGAAGATGATACATCATGCTACTACCCAAAAAGACACTTATTTGAATACTTCCTTCTTTTCCAAGAAAGACTGAACCTATTGGCTGTGCACTGGTGATAAGGGAATGGTAGGAAGAACACCATAGAAAAGGCAGAGGCACTAGAAACTTTTTGCATAGCAATTTTAATATGTTTTTATTAGAATTTTTCATATTAATTAGGTAAGTTGGGCCCATAAATAAGACATTAATGTGAGTGGTAAGAAATATTAAGCTCTGTACATGTGGTTCAACCATAAGAAGCTTTGGTACGTAAGATTGCCTTCTCCATGGGGATTCCAACATCCAAGAGCTTTTAGCTTTAATTGTCCCTAAGTGCTAAGTCCATCTAGACCCATGTATCTGAAGAGTATGCTTATTTTGATGAAAAAATCTAAATAAGTGTGATTGTAGTTAACATGTGAAATTTAAGTGGCATGTGACCCATATGGCCACCTCTAGCCTTTGATATAAATTTCACATACATTATTTATTATATTTTTAGATTATGTTTTCCGATACAATCTTTGGAAATGGAGTGTTCCCTAAAACTCACTTGAATAAGGTATAAATTCTGTTAATATGATAATCCTATTTAATAGAGGGATCAAATTTGTAACTAATTAAAGTCATATGGCTTAAATTTTCACATTTTGAACAGCTCTTCCCAAGATGAAATTTTATAAAGCTATCAATTTTTCAGCTACATTGCAATGCAGCTCTGTGATGAGTTAAATTAACAAATTGACAGTTATATTAATAAATTGTCTCCTCAAATAGCAGAGCTGATGTATCTCAAGCTTTCTAATTACAGATGCTTCCTGTGCTTATCTGTTACTCTGACAAGAGCAATATATATGTCCGCAAGTCAGTGGTCAAAAATCAAGAAAAGAGAAGAAAAGAGAAAAAAAAAAAATTAATTTCCATTTCTCTTATTTCTGGTGGGACAACCTTGATATAACAGTGTTCCTTTTCTGAATTTAGATTACTGGTATAAGGTTCATAGCAAACAGCATAAAAAAAAAAAGCCTTTTGAAATCTTTTACTTCATCAAATACCTTTTCATAATAGCTTTTCAACTTGTTTTAAAGCTTGTTTTAAAACTTGTTTAACACTTAAGTGTCAATCACATACACTGTCCAAATGGACATTGAATGCTGTGACCCATTTTGAGATGATAGATGTTTTCTGTTAATTGTAAATAAATCCTAGAATTATGTAGATCTATTTTCTAGTAATCTAGCAGAAATAATAGAAGTTTTCAGCAGAAGTATAGGTTACCTGTGTGGTCAGGGAGAAACTGTGCATTCTGTTACTTAGCAGAGCTCTGTAGCTTGAGTTGGGAAGGTACAAACAAAAGAGCATCTCAAAAAACACTCAAGAAAATTATCTTGGTAATAACAGGGAGCAGGACCTGCAGTATCGCTCCTATCTTGTAAATTTGTTGTCAATGGGAGTCCTCACTGGTCACTTTTCTGAGATCCTCTGCACTTAAAAACAGTTTCTGATTAGATTTTGGCACAATTTTTTGACCTAAAGAAGTACTTGAACTACTTTGACCAAGTTGCAAGGAACCCTACAGGGCAAACTCAGCATCCAGTTGACAATGAAAGACCATGGGTTTTATGATCAAAATATTTACGCATTCATTCATTATTTATTATTTTATAGCATTCATATGCTATAATTATTACTGGACTCTGAACCGTATAATGGATTATTCATCTTAAACGAACAGAAATTCTGTCCTAGTTCATACAAAGTCCATTAGGCATACAAGATATGGCAGAACCATGTTTTCACATTATATGGATTTATATCTCATTTACTACTCTTTTGAACATGCCATGCTTTTAGCACGTGTTGTGTACATAACAGATGGATTTATCTACGTTGATTTCAGAGAAGTCAAGTTTTATCTTTAACAAGCTTTTTGTTTGGTTGTTTTAACTAACAATTCACAAAATATAGTACTGTAGTACTGGCTAAAAAGCCAGTTTATGTCTGAAACACTGTTTAGGTTAATATAACACTTTTTCTCTGTTAAGATTTACAAGCTGATTTGTGTGTTTTTATTTCAGTATTGGTACATTGATCAAGTTGTTAAACTCACTGCTTTTGCAAGCTTAGAGTTTTTGTTTGCAACAAACATGATTTGTGATGGTACATAAAACTTCCTGGTTTGGAGTACTCAGATTTATATGTAAGTACATAGGCTAAATCTTGCACAGCCTACATTGTTTCATCTCTCTATTCCTAAATTGGATATAGGAGTATATAGAGAGGTTAATTTTACCTGAGTTAACCTTTCATGAAGCTCAAGCATTGAACTGATCTTCTTCTCTGAATTAAATAGATATATTCCAGGATCATAACAGCTGTTACAACAATCAACATGGAAATAGTATCCATTTCTTGAAATCTTATTTTTCAGTATTAAAAGTTTTTACATTTATTAGTGTTTAATAGGAAGATTATGTAAATGCAAATTGAAAAAACAAAATGGCTATTATTATTTACAACAGTTTTATATGAAATAAAACTTTATTTAATATTTCCTAAAAAACAATCTATGGTGAGTGCACTGAAATAATAAAATACAAGACAGTTTTCAGGTTTCATGATTTGTGTTGCATAGACATTCACAGACTGAATATGACAAAAGCATATCTGCTCATGTGAGCAACTAAATTTCTCAAACAGGATAAAGATTCATCATGTATGTGATAACAGGGGTCCCCATTTCAAGTGTCTTTGACATGACATCTTTGCCTGGATCAGGTGTGATTTCTAGAACTCATTTTCTGGTGATTTTCTATAGCTGAGCAGTCTCTTTGTCCTATGTGGCAACCCCAGCATATGTATGAGCCTTTGCTGCATATTATTTTAAACTATGTTCAAAGCCTCTCCTACATAGAAAAGACTGAGCTGTAAGAAGGTTCCTAGGTTATACTGGTTACCCACCCCAGATGTTAACCAGCAATGCATTCAAGCTTGCAAATAGCATCATTTAGTTGGCCTTTGCACAGTAGGAACCTGCTGGGTGAAGTTTCTAGGTCTATCCTACTCACATAGGTACAGCCTGGAAAGAAATATGTTTTACCACAATTTTAAATACAGATTAGTCTACAGTTTCTCCTTTGTACAGTAAAAATGACTTAAATTTCCTAGATCTTGCAACCCCGAGAAATTACAAGTGGCAAATTTTCAGAATAAAAGAATTGTACTATATTCAAGTGAAGTACTTACCTTAAAACTCGGGAGTTTTTTTTGTTTTTTTGTTTGTTTTTTTTTTTCTTTTTTTTCCTAAAAGCAAATCAAGACTATCAAGTACTTTTTAAATGTGATTAAAATGAGACATGGTCCTGGAAGGTTAAGATATGTAAGTGATACAGCTTTACAGACTGATCTTGTTGCATTCCTCTGTAATAAGAGATCCACTTCCCTTGTACCTCTCATGACACAGAATATTAGCTAGCCTGAATATTTTCCCACTAACAGAATCTCCTTCTCTCAGTCCTGACCAAATCCAGAATATTAGGCTACTAGCTTTGTAATTCAACAAACATATTAGAAAATAAGAACATTTCTGTTCTCTTTATTTCTTACTTGAGGAAACAATTCCTGGACTGTTTTACTCAACCACAGTTTGTTTCTTACTTGTAAAATAATGATGATAATAATCATAATCATAATTGTGGGAAGTTGACTGGTGGTAAAAACATAACGGTATGGAAATTATAGGGGAAAATATGATTACTAATACCTGAATGGAATGCAATCAGCATGTCTAACCTCCCAGAGAGATTACAATCTAAGGGGGACTAAAAGGTGGGTGGAGGAGACTGGAGGTAAGTCAGCCAGGCTCTGTTGAAACCCTTGCAAAGAAGGAAACTCAGTGGTACTTTATAGCTGATAAAACCACCAGCAGTCCTTGAACCTTATCCTGTCACAATTTTACTTATAAAGAAAATTACTCAGTAAACTCTTAATGTGACTCCTTCAAGGGCACTTGTGGTTGCTGGCAGCAGGTAAAGGTGTGGAGACCCAGGTATGGGGGTCTCTCTGTTTGGCACGTGTCCCTGAACAGTCAGTCAAACCACCCTCCAATCTTGTGAACTGTTCTGCGAAGGGTCCCCATACCAGGCCATTGACAGACTGGTCAGGAGCAAGGGTCTTGCCTTTCCTGGGGTGCTGACAGACTAAGGAAATGCCACAGGTTTGGATACATCTTCTGTTTTCACATGAAACTGGATATTAGGTTTGAGGACTGCAAACTCTGTTGAGAATGATCACTATTTTATAATTAAAGAGATGTTCCTTGCATATGAAACCACAAATCTACAAGGAATATAGATATGAGAATGTTGTGTGAGTACTCCAACAGCAAATGAACGATGATATTTAAAGAAATATTTCCAATATAATCAAACCAGCTACATCACAGCGGACACAGGAAGAGATGAGTGCAGCATAATAGCTACATATTAAGCAGGCTTGGATTTTTTATGCAAGCCATAAGTGTATTTATTTCACATAAATCTTCATATTAGAATTTTATAAATAACTCTGCATTATTAAACACATGCATAGTCTCCATAGGAACTGTTTTTGTTTTGGGTGTATTATAAATGTCAGTGTGTTCTCACAGTCCCAGATGATTTTTATGTACAGTGACCTTTTGCATTTTTATAAACCCCTACGTGCAGCAATCACTGCTAGTGGGAGTTTGTGTGTTTACCTGAAGTCAATACTGCCAGAAAATAAAAGAGATTAAAAACTACTCCTTCTAAAAATGTTAACTTAGAAATGGCTCAGACAGTCAGTAAATATATCACAAAGATGTATTCATCTCTTTCTCCCCTTCCTTTTGCTACAAAACCTGAAAACTAGATGCTAAATTTGGTGAACTGATTGCAGATGTTAGAATAAATGTAAGAGAGGGATAATTCATCTAGTTTCTTTATGGAATTTATCTTCCAGTCTTATTTCTAAGGGTTTTTTTTTTGGTTCTATTTGTTTGTTTGCTTGTTTGTTTGTTTGTTTTTAATACATAAGAGTCATCTCCACAGCTATAGATATAATATAATATATATGTATTTTTTTAATGCTGCAAAAGAATGCATAATGACGCACCCTAGAACATGGATAGGCAATCATGCTGGACATTATAATTAAAAAGTCTTATTAATACGTGCAGCATTTTGTATCTTGCATTCTAATACCCAGCAACTGTGTCTCTATTTGGAGGGTTCATTTGAGAACTGGAGGTGTGACTGCAGCAATACTCCCAGAGCACAGTGAGAACAGATTTTCAGCACTGGCTCCTTATTTCCCCAGCAGTCACTGGTATGCAAAGAGAGGAGAAGGAGGGGAAGGAGGATTAATTCTCTGCCATATTGTTCCACCTGATTTTGCCTACATATTTTTCAAGGAGGTGAACTCTAACCTTGTAACTGTACTAAGTGGAGATTAGAGTTTCAAGGTACAAAATTTCCCTTTCTGATCTACACTAATGCTCACAAGTTTGGGGTTCCTATCATTGCCCTTTGGGAAAGCATGAATTAAATGTGGGGTAAGTCAAAGGTGATGAAAACATGATAGTCAAACTGTGACTGCCCACTTGGAAGAAATTCAGAATCAGTTAATTCAATATTTTTACTGGTAGGAAACATTTCACTACAGATTGCTGATACCAGCTACAGTGCTGTTTAAGATTGTCATAAGAGAGACCTTGGCAGGACTCCAGTCCCATAGAACAATAAATGTAATGCCTGTGTCAGAAAATTATAAAAATTATAAGAATATTAAACCAACGTTATTATTTCCCTTCCTAAATCTGTCAGTAATCATTATAGTAACAAATTAGTCATATTTAGCTTCTGGATAGCAATGAATGTGAATCTTCTTTTTAAAAATCTAACTCTGAGCCATTTTATAATTGCACTAAGACACTCCAAGGCATATGTCACCGTGCCTCTGAGATGAACATTATCTCACAGCAACACACACCTTGTCATGTATTATTTATCACACTAAAGTTTCTTGTAATTTTCATTAACAGTTATATCTAGCTTTAAGAAATAGGGGCATACTTCTTTTTAACTGTTTCAATGATTAAAATACTTTTCAAACTTTGTATGCAAATATTAAATTCCGGATACTGACAGCAAAGAGTGCCATTTTTACTAACGTTCTGCAAAAGACATTAAAAAGGAAAAAACAATAACAAATCTTTTTTTCGCCTAGGAATGACAAAAAACATCCCCTTTGTCTAGGTGATTCCTAGTAACCTTTCCAGTGGCTTCACAACTGTGCTATCCATTGTGTCTCATTGTCATCTTTTCCTTTTGACCTGGGAAAACGTGAAAAAATATTTTCCTTGTGACAAAATTTCCTTGATGAAATTTCCTTGTGATGAAAACAACTTTTCCTTGTGACATGAAGACATGTGAAAAAAAAAAAAATTATTTAAGGGAATGAAGATGGCAACTGAAGCAAAAAGAGTTCACTTTGATTAGGGATTTCAGGCAACCCGAAAGGTGAATGAAAAAGCTTGAGAGGGAGGTTCAGTGTTTTAATTGAGCAATGAAAGAAAATGTTCCTCAAACATTACTTCAAATGAAATCAAATACAAGATCATTTGGGCTGTAGCCTAGGAATAAACTGAATTAAGTCCACAGTTCTTTAGTGTTAGGTGAGATATTGTTTGTTTGTTTTAATGTGTTTAGATAGCCTTAATTTCACTGCTATAAAATACTCTGCATATTCAAAGGTAATGGTTGCATCATCTAAGTAAAAAAATGAGCATTTTAAGCTTAGGTCTTATTGGTTATGAAACACTGTAAGATAAAAAAAAAAAAAAAACAAAACAAAAAACAAAGGGGACTATACTCACTGTGGTGTAAAAGTTTCCACATGACAAAGTAACTTAATAACTTTGGCTGTTTAATTATGTCACCACTGTATGGAAAAGCCTCCTATACAGATAAATTATAGAGCATTACTTCAGTTTCCAGTGCGGAACAGCTTCCATCTTGCATGCAATTAAACAGATTTGTTCTCAGCCATGCAACCAAAGCATGAAACCATATTCCTCTTTCCAGCAACAGATGTTTGAAAGAGTTACAGTAAGAAAAGCATTCTCAGAATAACTATTGGTCTGTGATATCTCACTACTAGCCAATTAACTGCTAAACAAATAGGGTTTAAAGTGTGCCCTCAGAGATACAGTCAAGATCTCTTTCATAGCAAGAAATATCTCAATTACCTAAATCTTATAAGAGGGCTAGAAAATAAACTGATTTAAGTAATTCATGTTAGAAAGCTTCCTCATTGATACTTTTATCATGGTGACAGAACAGTCATGAAATTTTGCAACAGAATACAGAACTTTAGATATATTGTTGATCCAGGAAATTTTACCTATACATATTATGTATAGTATCATTTCCATCTTCAGAAGAATTAAAAAAATTGAGTAGATGTGGCACTTTGTGATATGGTTTAGTGGCCATGATGGTATTTTGTCAAGGTTGGATTTGATGATCTTGGAGGTCATTTGCAACCTTGATGATTCTATTCAATGATTCAAATAAAATTTAATAAATGTAATCTTTTATTTTTAATTTTCTGTTTTAGAAATAACATGATTATATGCTTGGCACCTGTAAAACCTCCATCATATTTTACCATCTCTCAGGAATCTGCATTAAAGGATCAAACATTAGTGACACATGCTACCATTCACACTCTTAAATGTCATGTCTCTTGAAAATTTAAATTCACACAATCTACATAATTTTGATTTTAAATGGTTCAGCTATGTGCTATTAAATATGTAGATTGTGTTGGGCTTTTTCCCTTTCCCAGTTAAACATACTTGAATTCAGTATTTCTGAAGGTTGCATGAAAGCAACAAGGAGGCTGATATTTTCTCATTAAAACATGGTGATGAAGGTACCAGCATGCAAATTTTCCTCTACAGTTCACTCAGCTTGGTGTTGTTGTTAGAACCTCTTTTGACAAAAAATATTCCAAACGTGTAGATTTTTCTGAAGAATGGTTTTCTCAAAGGCATTGGGAAACCTTTTTGGTTTCAAGTAGGAGAGATTTGTGCAAGGAGCCATAGACGAAACTTGCTGTTTATGAAGTTTTACATGTTTATGATGATATTTTAGAAAGCCAGACTTCATTTCCAACACTCTGTCAGGGTCTCCCTTCTCGATTAACTACAACTCATTATGAAAAATGTGTGACATCCAAGGAGTCAGGTGAAAGGAGAGAACACTCATTAAGCTTCTGAACTAAAAATCCTTAAGGAGAGGCAAAACCAGTTTAAGGTTTTGTGGGGTTCATATACCACATTTCATTTCAGTTCATTATGAAGAATACATCAGTATGCTATGAATAAATACAAAAATTAGAATGTCACATTTATTTATTTATTATTTAGTCTTTCAATTCTATAGAGAATGAATTTTTCATAAAAATATATTAACAGTTTGGGTGAAGAAAAAAGAGGACAAATGCCTAAACTGACCAGCAAGAGATAGAATGAAATTAATTTTTATAATTTGATGCAGGAAGTTCCCTGAAATGTATCTAGGAGCCCAATGTATGACCCTTATTTTAAGAGACAGTTTTCCATTTAATGACTAAATTTATCTTATGAAGGACCTAAATTATATTTTTATAAATTTTGTGTGTGAGACATACTTTGCTAGAAGTTTTCTGGCATTTTTTCCTATCATTTTCTATAATGCTGCTTTCCACAGACATCTTGAATGATACATGTAAACCAACCAGACAAAAAAACTCACCCCCCAAAACAATCCTCTCCTTCAATCAGCCTGCTTGATTTTATAAAAAGATCCTGTGCGCAGAAAACATTTATTTTTTTTTATGTCTGTATCCTGTATCTGATGGAAGAGAGAAAATGTGCTTTACTTAGATAGATATATGAAGATTCTGAGAAATTTGAGAATGGCCTCAGGAAGAATACAACTTCTTAGTCTGAATATAAAACAAGTGGTTTATATTACTATTGCTAAATGTACCCTTTAAAAGTTAATCTTTGTTAACTTTGTATTACATGTTAACTGCATATTACACAAATAAGGTAGCTAGGTAATTAAGGAGGCTGTGTAAGACACATAATGTTGCTTTAAGGACAAATGTAATAAAAATGCTTTAAAATGTGTTGAAAGCGAAAAAAAAGAGTAAATATTGACCTCTGATTTATTGAGTTATAATTCCTATGAAAACAGGATTTATTGATCTTAATGAAAGCTTTACAACTGAGAGGAGAATTCAAAGATGATTAAAAATAATACTAAGATGAGTACACTTGAACTGATGTTTTCTATGTTGCAGATTTTTATGGAAATCTGGTTATTAATGAAGAAACAATAGTGCCTTGTATAAATGAACCAAGAAATACTGCTTCATAACCTTCATTTACCGTCATTCAAAAGGCTGTATTCTATGTACATGGTTAAATAAATTACCTCCACTTCCATTACATATGTTTAAACCCTGAAATGTGTGATAAAATATAATATTATCAGATGAAGATTTGCAGGAAATGGTGTCTTGCTATAACACTTTCTAGAGGGTTTTCAAACATCATTCACTCTGTGTAGTAGACAGATTATTGCATTTCCCTACAGATGGAAAACAAAATTCCAATTTGAAAGAAAGTATGCAGACTGTAGCTACTCATTATTGACAAACTTGAAGAGCTGGGTCTCCTCCTAGGATTACACATGAGGAGAGGATGACATTTGTGACCTTTTTACATTTTGATATAATGAAAGTTTGAGTTCATAACAGCGTGACTGGAGCCACTTGACAATTGTAATGCACTTTGTGAGTGAAAGGTAGTTAAGAAGTATATCTGGAGAAAAAGAATTTAGTTGGCCTTTTGTTCAGTCAGAAATCACCAAAGTTTCTGCCAAGCTTTTATCTATAAAGAGGAGGGCATTCAGTCATATATTTTCCAAAAGAAAAGTTTTTCCTCAGGGATGGTTTGTCTGATATTGTCGTTTGAGGTCTCGATAGCAGAATCTTTTAAAGAACCCTGCGGCATATTTTGAGGACAAAATGAAGGAAAATGTTTTCCTTTTTAAGCTTCAGAGCTAGGGCAAAAAAACAGTCAAATTTGTTTCAGCTCTGTTACCTTTTATTGATTTATTGATAACATAATTGTCAAAGATCTTTAATGCTATCCTTTCCACATCTCTCTTCCTCATGTTTCAGCCAAACAATCAGAACTTAATACTTTAAGAAATTTTGCCCTTTGGTCATGGTATTTCAGAGATCAGCTTTTTAAAGACTCCTTTTGAATATAACTCTAGAGATCAACAGGTAAGGAAGTTCCTCAGACCTGACAAACCTACTAATTTGATTTTGTAAAATCATGTATCTTGCCTACCAGCAGTACACAACCTTTTTGTATCACAGTTAGGCCTACATGATACAGCTTGAAAAATATGTTTTGAAGCAAATACTTAAAGCGAAAAAATCCTTCACGGCACAGTGAAATATAATTTGTACTTAAAATAGTTGGTCTAAAATAATAAGGGTCTGAATTTGAAAAAGAAAGGATCTTACTGCTATAGAAATTATTTAGGTGACTATAAATTTTAGACAATTCTTCATTCTAAAGAGAAATTTAAAAAAGCAGTGAATAAGCTAGTACTTGTGACAGGATTAGCATGGGAAATAGTATGTTCTTGCATAACACGAAAAATTATTGGGGAAGCTATAAGAACATACTGTACAGTTGTGTAGAAAAGGCTTGAAGGGGTACAGAGAAATACCTCCCAATTATCTTGGGAGGCTAAAGTAAGCTTGCCTTAAAAAAATGCCTTCAGGGACTAAGAGATGTTATTTCTTGTGGCAGTTCACCTTGGTCAGGTGCCAGATTTCCGTGCAGTGTCTCTCATTCCTTCTCTTCAACAGGATTCACAAGGGAAAATAAGATGTAAAAAATCCCTCATGGGTCAAGATAAAACCAGTTTAGTAACAAAAACATAGCTTGTGTTACAAGGAAGGCAGAAATAGAAATTAGTTTGCTATTTCCCATTGTTCAGCAGATCTCCTACCTCTTTCTGGAAATTGGGAAGCTGGGTGTATAGCCTGGTAGGCAACTAAGCCCCACAAAGCTCACGCCACACCATGGAATGGGGAAAAGAATTGAAAGCATAAAAGTGAGTAGTTTTGTGGGTTAAGATAAACACAGCCTAATAGGGAAAGAAAACTGGACTGGTAATCATATTGAAATATTGCCAATGCCAATTACCTGCATTTGGCAGACAGATGTTTAGCTATTTCCAGGAAAGCAGGGCTCCATCACGTGTAACAGCTACTTGGGAAGACACACACCATTGCTCTGAATATTCTGTGGGTGACATGAGACTGTGAAATTGAGAGAGAAACAGACAGTGAATTTGTTTCTAATTACTTTGTTGGAAAGCAGAGCAAAAATGTCTGCAGAGCAAAGACACCTTGCAAGTGTACCTGAGCCAGTGAATTCCAGTGTCACGGAAGAAATATTTTGTTTGGATCTACAGGGTGAATCCCATCCTTAATTTTTTTGCCGTTTTCATGATGCAAAAGATCAATTTCCTCAGAAACAGAGTATCACAGAATCATTGAGATCAAAAAGAACATCTGGACGTTATCTTGTCCAACCCCACTCTTCAAGCAGGGACACCTAGAACCAGTTATGCAGGATGATATCCAAACGACTTTTGAACATTTCCAAGACTTCACAACCTCTCTGGCAACCTATGGCAGTGCTTGCTCATGCTCATAGTAAAAAATTGTCTCCTGATATTCAGAGGAGACCTCCTCTGTTTCAGTACGTGCCCATTGCCTCTGTCCTGTCACTAGTCACCTCTGCAATGAGCATGTCTGTGTTCTCTTTGCACCATCCCTTCAGGTATTTTATATATGCATATATATATGTTGATATATACACCATACTGAGCCTTCTCTTCTCCAGACTGAACAGTCCTAGCTCTCTCAGCCTTTTGTCTTACCAAAGATTTGTGCTTTGAACACCACCTTCTGGGACCAACTACTCAGACAATTCTCAACCCACTTTGCTACTTGCTCATTCAGTCTGTGTTTTATCAGCTTGTCTATTAAGATCTTATGGGGGGAAAATATCAAAGGCCTTATGAAATGCAAGGTAGACAATGTCCAATGCTCACTCCTCTCCTATCAAGCCAGTAATTTCATCATGGAATGGTATGAGCTGGCTGGTCAAGCATGACTTCGCCTTGGTGGATCCATGCTTAGTTCTGACCATTTTCTGGTATTTCATTTAATTGAAATTTTTTTCCAGGATCAGTTGATCCATCACCATCCCAGACATTGAGATAAATCTGGTAGGCTTCTTCTCACTCTTGAAGACAGAGTGATATTTTCTTTCTTCCCATCTTCAGGCACTTCCAGTAACCATGATCACTTAAGGATTCCCAAGAATTTCCTCACAATGGCATTTTTCAGCTCCTTCAGGGCTCATGGGTGCATCTTATCAGCGTCCATAGACTTAGATACATTCAATTTGCTAAAGTATTCCCTGAACTGATTGTCTTCCACCAAGGGTGTTCCAGGGTCTTATCCCACAGGAATCTACTGAGCAGATCACTGAGGAGACCAAAATCTGACCCTCTGAAGCCCAGTGTTGTGACCTTGTTTTTTGCCTTGCTTGTTCCTCTCAGGATCCTGAACTCCATGATCTCATGGCCGCTGTAGTCAAGCTTGCCTTCAACCTTCACATTTCCAGCAAGCCCTTCCTTGTTTGTGAGCATGAGAAAAATGAGCACTTCTCTTTATTTGGCCCATCTATCACTTGCATCAGGAAATTGTCTCTGATGTGTTCCAAAAAACCCCTGGATGGCTGAAATCATGCTGTGCTGTCCCTCCAGCACATGTGGTGGTTGAAGTTCCCCACACAGGGACAAAGATCTGAAAACACAAAGCTGCTTTCAGCTCTGAAAAGCCTCTAGAAGGCCTCAACCACATGTTCTTCCTGAGCAGGTGGCCTACGGAGCTGCAGTCTCACTCATACCTGTCCTCTCTGTACTCTTTACCCATAAACTTTCTGTTGGTTTCTCACCCACCCCAAGGCAGAGAACTATGCATTCCAGCTGAGAAAATGGAAATTTCACCTCCTTGGTTGTTGTTTTTTGTATTTTGTTTTTTGGGTTTTTTTGGGGTTTTTTTTTTGCCTGTTTGAGAAGCTTCTTTGGCAAATAAGTTTTATTTTATTGATTAACTTGGTATAAAGATATTCTTACAGTAGAGAGGACCTTGAGGCTATGAACAGACAAAAATAATGAACACTAAAACTGAAAGCCAAGGGTACTAATTTTAGATGTGCTTGCCATTTGCTTTAAAAAGAGCTGTGGGTAGTTGAAAGTTTAGATTTCCAAGATCTATTTTCATACTGTAATCTCAAAGGTCTTTTTTTTCCTGTGCAACTAATCTCCATGTTATTTTTTTTTCTGACAAATGGTAAATACCAAACTATATATTTCTCCTTTGTAGGAAAAATGGTACATATTTTTCATGTAGACATAATTCTCCACATTACGACAGTACCAAACTCACAATGCATTTTAATAGGGAAAATAAAGGATTTTGAAAAATTGGGCACAATTTCATCACACAAGAATCACAGCTTCACTTCCATATGAAATAAGAACAGTTCCACCAGTTTAGAAAATTTCCTCATCTTTTTTTGAAAAAAGAAAAATAATTCTATTATTTACTTTCAATGAAATAAATGAATCAATAGTTGCAATGCTGAGAAAGATCTGAATTATTTCCTCAGTCTCAAAGGTTTCCAATTTAAATGCTGATCAAAAAATCTCTGAAGCTATTTTGAGTATTTGTTACTGCAATTATGAAATGTACACAACTCATCTCAAAATTATAGCACACTGTCTCAAATAACTGTAATTATTCAACTAATTTTTCTGTTTACTTGCAGTCAATAAATGCCTTTACTATGTCAGAAAATGTGTATTGATATAACAAAAACAATGCAGCAACAGCAGTACAAACCCTCAGAAAGGATATTAAAACAAGCTCAATAGTCCTCAATCAGGTTAAAATTATATTGTTAAATTTATATACAAAGGGATTTGTTTCAGGAATTAATGCAGCATAACAAAAATATTATTAATTTTAATATTGACCATGGATTTTCCAAGTGCAGAAGCTGAAAGGTCCATAGGTAACAAGTGTACTACAGAAAACTGGAATCATAGATAGTGGAGTTAATTGAAATATGATTGTATAATCTGAAGTTTTTAAAGCGGGATATTGAATTTGAGATTTGGTTTGTTTGGGGGTTTTTTGTGTTGGTTGGTTGGGTCTTTTTGTATTTGTGCAAGACAGAAACATTAATTTGGTGAGTTTATGCAATGTCCTTGTTTTACATAGCATACACAAGAGTTTGCATAGACAGAAAAATTAAAAAATCCATTAAGATACATTGGTTGATAATAGACCAAAGCTTTCCAAATAATACTGTATATAACACTTAAGGTACAAGGGCAGAACATAAAAGAGCCCTCTTCATCCTGCCTGCCTCAGAAGCAACAGTTCCCACAACAGAGTTATGCAATAAAGCAGAGAATGCAATAAAAACTCATTGGAACCTTATTCCATTCTAGAAGTGCCTGTGGAAAGTGCAATTCAAAGACAACACAACTCAGAATTTTTGAATGACAATACTTAAGATCTGAGGGCTCAGCCCCTCATTAGTTAGTTTATACAACTAAATTAATTATCATGTTTTCACTCAGTTGAAGTATTAGAATGTGGGAGATTGAGGGAAAAACTATTTGGGGTGTACTAAGCTGTTAATTTGACTCTATTTTTAGTTTAAGAAATAAAATTAAACTATATAGTGTTTTGGACATTCACCCCTGCCATTCTCATGTGACTATATTCAATTATTGATGACTGATTGTGCACAAAATTTAATCTTTTCTATAATTATAACACCACCCCTGATTAAATATATTTAAAATTGGAGCACTACACAGGTGAACTCACCTCCAGTTTTCTGACTGTATCTTCACAAAAAACATTGTAATATAAAAGTTAATATCTAAGAATTTAATCTGTTTCTCTTCAGATGATCTGTTTGTGTTGCATTCAGTAAAAATGAAAACACTCTGCTTTTTTGCTTTAGTATTTTCTATTAGTTACTTCATATGGACTAGGTTTTTAAGAGACCAACTATTATTTATATATAAAATACATTAAAGATTTTAATGACTAATATATTTTTGCTTTTGTTCTAGTATTTATGTGATCATATATAATGAGTAGGAGTTATTGTGTGATAAGTTGATTTAGCAATGCTGATTTCTAAAATGAACAATTTCTTGCCTTTCATTGCTTTTGTACTTTTCAAATCAAAATTAGTTTGAGTAAAACAAAATCTGTAGGAACTAAATGTAAGACTAATGCAAAATGTAAATGTAAACTAAATGTTTCTTAAGATATCAATAATTATGAAGAATTTAAGTGCAATTTAGAACTCTAGGATATTTAAATGATATTCACAATAAAAAATAAAAATAAAATAAGAGGATCCAGAATAGCACATATAATTTTATCAACATTTTGTCCATATTTTGCAAGTAAATGAAAATCATTGGTAGAACAACATGATTGTAAATTATTTTGATATGCTAACCTGGTGATTTTCTGATAGCACAGGCATCAGATATAATTTAATTTCGATCATTATCTTTAGAATAATAGTTATAGATATAATAAACAGGTTTTTTGTGCATTTCTACCCCATGTAATTGTAACAAAATCATTATTTTTCAAAGATTTTCTGAAAATTCAGTGTAAAATATGACGTTGTGTTTGGAGCCCTGTGGTCAAGTTTATAGCTCTCTTTCTCACACTTCTATTTTTCAGAGGCATTTCTGATGATTTCGAAATTGATAAAATCTTCCTGTGGAAGTAGAGGAAATAGGATTTGAATTCCAAAATCATTTTCTGGGACTGTGTAAAAGAACAATCCTCTGCCACATGTAGGCTTTTAAGGAAAGAAATAATATTTGTCTTATTTTCTTCATGTTGATGCAACCCAGAAGTGATTTACCCCAGGAAGAATATTTATATATTTTTTATATTTATATATTTATGTATTTTTTTTGCAAGTGACTTTTACTATGACATTCATAAGCAGTGATCAGTCATTTTAACAAGTTTGTAATATATGCCCTAAATTTAAATTAGGAGTAAGAGAATAGGAAAATATCTGTTAAAATGACCCTTGAAGAGGGCAAGCACTATTTTGGCAAGGTGTGTTTGGTAAATCCCATGCCAGAACATTTAATTTCTCTTCATCACTAGAGTCTTCAAACTGCTTTGTCACTTTCATTTTCACACTTTTTAATTGCTTTTGTTCCGAAATTTGTCCTTTCCACCTTCTCCAGTCCCTTTGTGTGTGAAGGGAACACTTTGTTCCTTCTGGTTTGTGTCAAACTTGGCTTAGAACCTGAGAGTTATAAAAGGAAAAATCATAAAAGAGAAGCTTGGGCAACAACCTCTGGGAGAGATTCTGTTTAAATAGGCTGTAGAGACTTTTTATATGTCATAAGATAGAAAAGGAAGTGAACTACTCCTAAAAATATGGCTAGTGGGTAGAACAAATGAATTTTTCTTAATATGTAAAGGCAGTTCAGAGTGAAAGCAAAGATGAAGATCCAGGCTATTGAGCTAAATGATCTGCATGAGCAGGCAAAGGAACACTAGAATATCATCAGACAGGTACTAGAAATTATAGAAGACAGCATTACGTTAAAAGGCTGAAAACGCCAATGTTCTCAATCTTTTTATCACCATGAACTTCATTTAAGAAATTATTTTTTAAATTATTTTAAATAATTTTCTCCTTCACTTGTTTATACTGTTTCCAACCTCCTCTATTGTTTCCACTATAGTACAGACATAAAAGAAGGCACAACTACTAATGTCTAATTGTGTTTGACATGTAACCCACATCTTACAATAATTTTTCATTGCTTTTCTTACTCATCATTACCTTATTAATTCCATACTTCAGAACCTTTCAGAGACCAAGTACACTGTATATCCAAAAGTTCCATTGCTGCAGTTGATAGGAACTGTAGTTTGTCTCAAATACTTTTTATCTCAAACTTCTACAGGGTACCTCAAATATATTGCTGAAATGCTGTTTAATGTTCAGGTCTGAAAATACCGATATATATTTTTATGGCTTTAATGAAGTCAAGGTGATAGCACTAACATGAGTAGGGTTAAAGGGACTGACTTACCCTAATGTTTTCCATTCAAACAATTTCTCTTGAAGAGATTACTCAGTCTGTTAGAGGTAGGAATTATCAAAGATCATGCGCTGCTGTCCTCCACAGAATTTCTGTAATGTATGAACCAAAAAGAAAAAGCATGGAAGGAAATGAGATTTATGGTTTACAGTTTGGGATCACCAAGCATACAGATTCAAATCTTTACAATAAAATTTTCATATGAAGCAGTACCACTATTAGAGGCTAAATAAAAAAGCTAAAGCAAAATCAACTGCTCTAGAACTGTCTTCCTAAGCATCCTATGACGATGTTATCTATGTTGCAAAATGGAAAGTTAGCAAGCAGTTTTGCTTTTGTGTTCCCAACTATTTACACAAAGGCTGTTTGGTTTGCTTTTTAGGAAAGCATTCCCTGCAGAGTATCAGTGAAAAACATATGTTCAATAAAAGATGTTTTTACAAGAAATCTTTACTTTTTCACTTAGAAGTTGTTACTAAGGAAATAAAAAAAAAAAAAAAAAAGCCCTTCAAAGTTACTCCATGAACAAATATAAACATGCAATGCCTTCTTTTGAGGAAAGCCTGCAATGATCATTATCATCCTTATAAATAAACATGTTTATTTAAATTTACTGTAACCAGTTAAGAAGAATATCAAAGTGTAAAGTTATGTTCATTAGCCAGATTAACCAAACTGGCAATGGTGAGTTTAAGAACAGCCTTGGATCATCACTGTTTCATAATCAACTCTACATAAATTGGTGAGTTTAAGCCTCACAAGCATTCCTCTTATATGCTTTTCACTTGCTGGATTCCTGAGACATGTGGACAAGCAGATGATGGCATTTCTCTTTTAGTCTGTGTGAATGGATGCATAGATCTAGCTGTCATTACATTAGGAAATAAATGAAACAGGTGAAAATAAATCTAATTCAGTACCAACATGGGATATGAATCAAGATTAAATTTGAAATTTTGATCCTTTTTTGATGGAAAACCATCCTTTATCACCAAGTCCTCTAGTATAAGACTCTGTATCTCCACTTCTGACATTTTAATGACAGCTAATCCCACTTGAACTTTCTACAACCTAGTGACTTTTATATTTGTGGCTTATTCTCACAGGCAATTCCCATTAAATATAACTAACCTTAAAAAAAATTTCCCCTCTTTACATGACTTTTAATTTAGAATTTCACAGTCAATTTATATTGCAATGACTTATTGTTCAGCTGCTGAAAATCAGTAATTTAATTAATTTATGTAATTTAATCTTGGGTTATACCAAGATCATAATATCTGTCATCATTCTTTAATTTTTTTCTATGTATGAAATGAATGCTTTACATTGCATATAATGAAGGCTTTACATAGCATATTAATGCATAGTAGGACACTAATCAATTGAGATACTGTACAAGGGGAAGGATAAAAAAGTAAAGAAACTCTGTGAATTAGCAAAAATATTTTCACAAAATATTTTTTTTAAATTTTGTTTCTTTCTGCTTGCAGAAACTGAGGAACATTAATGGTGATAAGGATAGAAAAGCATTTGTTTCCTCATAATTATATATAGGTAGCCAGAGATTGGTACTTTGTGAAGAACTTTTACTGTCAAGTGTCTTTTGGCTCAGTGACTGAAGATAAAACATACACATATTGTATAATTTGGGTACCTTTCTATAACTTTTCTACTCTTTCAGAAAAGAAACAGGCATGCACAGAAGGCTGAGACCCCCAAATCCAGTTGACAGGCATCATTTTCAGCAGCATCAGAGCTTGACTTTATTTTCAACTCTTATCTGGACAAGTCACTATTTGTATCATTCACTTCCTTGGGAAATATTAAGTTAATGACAATTCTTCTGGCCTGTTTTCTTTCTCACAAAACTGGTAATTGAGACCAACTGATTTTGCAGCTCATGAATTTTCAGAAGGAGTGGGGGAAAAGGAGTCTTTGTGGGTCTCATTTTCAGTATTAATACTAGCATTTACATTTCTGATTGAAAGTGCAAAACCTTCTGTTATGATACTGTTGCAGCTGACAGCCTCTAGAATTCTCCTCTTTCATGCTATTGTTTTTTTAGTTGTTTTTTTTTTTTTTAAGGTGACACAATATTACCAGTATAGTTACAACACGAATCACAGAATCCTGCTACGATTTTTGAATTTGAAAAACAATTGAACACCAGAAGCAGCAGGGTACAAGCTTATCATTAAGCAATGTACTGAAACTTTTCCTAGGACCTCCTGGCATTAGATCCTGACATTAACATGTCTGTGAGTTACCTATGTTTTCTCTTTTTCCAATCTCTGCTCACTCTTTGGCATCTCTAATGGAGGTGGACTTTTAGTTACTTGCATAATATCACACTATCAGTGAGATAAAAATCATCATCTTATGAATAATTGCAAACTTATGCCTAAATTGTCTGTTAAAAAAAAAAAAAAATCAAGAAAACAGGGACTGCTTTTAACTTTAAAGACAAAGGTAGGGTTTCCATCAGTTTTCTAATGAGTGTTTTGACCTAGCTGGGTATACCATTTTCCTGAATGAAGTGGTGGAATCCTTTTGCACTTTTCTCATCAACAGCACCATTTCTGAAAGGACATAACAATAGTGTTTAAGTTTTCTGAAAGTAAAACAAAAGCAGGGAGAAAAGCAGTCTCTCAGCAAGTTTTTCAAAGCAGTAGTCTGTTTTACGTCACATTTCCAGTTCTTTCTTTTATAGGTAATGAGGCTTCAAAAAGCACTCTTAAAAGAAATTGCATCCAGCTAAAAAAATTCTATAACTCCTTCAAGTCAGAGACTGTTAGGCAAGGATACTTCCCAAGAATAAAAATTGTGGATTTTAAAGCTAGATTCAATTTTTAGTTGCGAAAAGCCCCCAGGATTCTACTCCAATAGGAGGAAGTTTGAATTTTCCTACCTGGCATGCATGCTTCTGCATTCACAAAACTATTTACTGCCCTTTATTGATGATCTTGTTTGGTGTGGAGTGGGGGTGAAAGGGAGATATGGTATGCTCTACAAAGCATGTGCTCCAGAAAACTCATTTTAGAATCACATAATCATAGAGCAGGTTGGATTGTTATGGAACTTAAGTATCATTTAGTTCCAAGCCCCCTGCCATAGGCAGGGACACCTTCCACTAAACCAGGTTGCTCAATTCCCTAAGAAATCTGTCCCTGTGGTCTACGTGGAGCCTTCTCTTCAACAGGCTGAACAACTGCAGTTGTCTCAGCCTGTTTTTACAGGAGAAGTGCTGCAGTGCTCTAATAATTTTTGTGGCCTCTCTCTGGGCCCCCTCCAACAAGTTCACATCTGTCTAATGTTGAGGACCCCAGACCTGGATGCAGTTCTCTAGCTGGAGTCTCACGAGAACATAGTGAGGGGCAGAATCACCTTCCTTGACCTGCTGCCCAAGCTGCTTTTGATCAGGCCCACAATGCAGTTGGCTTTCTGGGCTGCAAGCACAGATGGGTGGCTCATATCCAGCTTCCCATCCATGAGAAATCAAAGTCCTAAATCCTTCTCTTCAGGACTCCTTTCAGTGAGTTTTTCTCCCAGTTTTTATTCATGTCTGGCACCTCACTTGCAGCACCTTGCACTTGCTGAACTTCATTATGTCCTCTTCTCAAGTTTGTCCAGGTGTCCCTGGATGGTATCCCATCCTTCTATTGTGCCAGCTTCACTGCTCAGCTTGGTGCCATCTGCAAACTTGATGAGGATGCACTTGATCTCACTGTTGTGTCACTGATGAAGATATTGAGGAGCACGTGTCACAGGACAGAGACCTGAGAGACACCACTCATCACCAGCCTTCACCTGGAGATAAAACCATTGATCAAAACTCTCTGGCTATGTCCATCCAGACAATTCCTTATCCACTGAATAATCCACCCTTGAAATTCACGTGCCTCCAATTTGCAGATAAGGATATGATGTGGGACTGTCTCAAAGGGCTTACAAAATCTAGGTAGATGACACCAAGTAATCTTCCCTTGTTGACTGTGGCTGTCACTTTATAGAAAGCTACCTGACTGGTCAGGAATGATTTTCCCTCTTTGAAGTCATGCTGGTTGTCTTGGGTAACCTACTTTTCTTGGATAGGCCTTAAAATTGTTTCCATGAGGATCTGCTCCATTCTTTTCCCAGTCACAGAGTTGAGGTTTACCAGTAATTACTGGTTTACTTTTACCAGTAGTTACTGGTACTGAGGTTTAGTATAGTTCCCTGGGTCTTTTTTTTCTCCCCTTGCCAAAAATGGGAGTGAAGTTTCCCTTTTTTCAGTGAGCAGGACTTGGTTGGATGGCCACGAAATTTCAAATTTGTTGGAGGCTGGCTTGGCACATGACCCTGAGATGCATCTCATCAGATCCCATAGACCTGTGGCTAGTCTAGGACTAGCTCAGATGTGTGGTCTGAAAATCAAAAAATTATACCAGGTCAAGAAAAAGTGAAGAAACCTAGCCCAAAGGCCATTTTTCAGGGCAGGAAGAAAAGGTTCATCATAAGATTAAAGATTTACTGCATATCTGGGAAAGAAAGTTGAACTGAATACAGATAGGAAGATTAAACATATTTTGTATGCAAAACCTGTAAAATCTAGCTGTTATTGAAAAGATAATGAATAACTTGGAATGAGAGATGGAAATGTCTAAGCTTTTTCATAGACAGGATATTTGAAAAACAAGTGTCCTGCCATCATAAAGAATTGTCATGCACTTTTGAGAGTGGACACTGTGATAAACAGAAACTTGAAAGTTACTTAATTCTGGCCATAAACTAAAAACTCTCTGTTTTAAACCTATCTTTGTACATAAGTGATCACTACTGGATTATTTGGAATGCATTTGCTTTGCTTCTAACAAAGACAGGTTTATTATTGGGAAGTTGCAGAAGTTGAACCAGTTATTCTGGTTCATTCACAGTGATTACAAGAAATGCATTTCTTTCTGTTGTATCAACGTATTCTAAAGGTGCTGATAAGGACATTATTTTACTGAAATAATAATTTTGATATAAATTTTTATATAAATTGTTACAGAAATCACAAAGAATGCAAACTAATAAAAATTACAAAAAGTTAAAAGAATAGCCAGTCACACCTGCTATTCTACTCAAAGTAACATGAAAAAGCCCTTCAGCACTTCAGAATTGAATGGTTTAAAAATAATTCATGAATATATAAATATCATCTTTAGTCTCTTTTGTAAATCATGTTTCCTTTAAATAAAGGTGTTTACCCATTGTTTACCAACAAGTTCTTTCTACATAGAATGAGTCTTGTTCTCATTTACTCTACTGTATTCTCATTTCTTGCACAATGAAAACTAATATCTTTGAGAAGATGCAGATTACCCCATGTTTTCCCTTATGATTCATGGATTAGTTATAGGCTTACCTTCCATTTACTTTGCATGTTGCATGCTCATTTGCAGCAGTGTGCAATGAGAGTCAAGTAAATTTGGCTGTTAACAATATACACTCAAATCAGTGAAGAAGAATTTCAACAGAACACTAAGTCTGAGAAATGTAATGAACATTTAATTCACTGGCAATAATAAGAAATGGAAACAAAATATTAGCTGATGATGGATAGACATTAAATCAATAAGGAAAATTAATTCCTAGAACGAGTTATAGACAAATACAATTACTTATAGTTTACATTCTATGTATTTATCCAATTTCTGTAAGACTTTATCAGACACTGCTCCCTGACAAACTTGACAGTAATTTTCTCACTGGCTTTGAAGATTTATCATGAAAAGAACCAGTTTCCAAACTGACAGACTATCTCACATGTTCTTTTATGCTCTTTTCAAATTTATTCACACTGGCCAGTAGTTCATTCCATGGCTTGCAGAAACTGTTATTTGTGAAAGCAGCTCAAGAGAGGGCAACAAAGTCTAGATCCCTGATTCTTCTGTGTTTTAATGAAAACTGCTTAATTACATCATTATGCAAGCAGTGCAATGAAGAGAAGAGAAATTATATCACACAATGAGTATTTTGCAGGTATGTGTCTGATTTTTACTGTTTTCAGTTGTCTGGCAATTTGCTAGAGTGTCTCATAAATTAACAAGATAAAGTTATAGATAGATCCTGTCCAGTTCTGTAAGATGCACCATCTTGGCTCAGTCTCTAGAAATTTAATTCTTTCCTCTGAATACTAGGGATTGCCTTTGGGCAACATTTAGCTCTATGAAACTGGGTGGGTGTGAAAGGACTTCTGAGGACTCTAGTAACCATTATACAGCATAATTTCTACAATATCTTTTTAATGTGCTAAATTTGATAGTCTGCATTTGGTTCTTGTAGAGGAATTCTTCCCTTCAGACACATATGCTCCCCGTTTAAATTGTCTTCAAATCAATGTGTCTCTTTGAAGCCAGTTTGCTTTAGGCATTATTTATCTCAGAGCAGGAGATGGAGGTGGATCAATAGAGCTTTCTCATCGGTCTCCATCTTTTTAGAAAAGCACACTGGATTGCTGTTTGAAAATGAGAAAAGAAAGGGTGAATGCATTATTCTCTTAGAAGTTCTCCTTGTTGTTGTTTTCCCAGTGCTAATGATGTAAATGACTGCAACACATAATTTCAAAAGTTTCAATTTTGAAATTTACAAGGCATTTACCTGTGTAAAAAGACAGAAAGAATAGTTTCCATTACTTGTGTTCTTCTGAGGATGTTTTTAATTTATCATTCAATTAATTATAAGTTTACTTGGAAAATTCTAATTTTATTCTTTGCTTAAAAGATTCTAAAGATTTAATCGGGATTACTATAGAGAGGTAGTAAAGCAAAACTCTTCAGTCTTTTTTTCCTTTCTTCTTGAAACAAACTTAGGGCCCACACTTTATTTCCTAATTTGAGTGTCATAGAACTGTGGTATTCATGAACAAGCATGAGTATGGACAGAGGTAAATTTGAAGATTATCCTGTTGATAATAATGGATTAATTCTCAAAATTGTCACAGTACAACAAGAACCTTATATCTTCATATTGCAAGAACATTTTTCCTTCATCAGCAGCAGTATAAAGCATGAATTATCTCTGTGTATGAATGACAAGGACTCGAGTTTTCTTAGAGACCTCAATACAAATTATATTTGTATGATGAGGGGGAAAAATGTTACCAATCTTTCCTAACTTTCTTTTTGACTTGAATAAAACTTAGGGAAAACTTTTTATTTAAAATGTAAGGGTTGTATCTGTGCTTTAGAAGGTCTGATCATCTGCTCGGTTTATGTTTCTTCTTGTGACAACACAAAAATTAATATATTTCAAATGTTTATATATTGTTACAACTAAATATATGTTCTTGTATTTCAGTTAGGAGATAGAGATTGTTCTGAGGGGAGTGTTTAGAAGACTGATAAATCAAGCTGCTTTCAAACTTTGAGAACAAAACTTTAAGGGATTCATTCATTTGTTACCAACACACTGCATGCTAATGGTTTTCTCCTACACATTAATAACCATTACCACTATGAACTCAGAGAAGTTAACAGCTATGTCTGAACTTAGCGGTGAGCACACTGTGTCCTGGAGATGATGTCATGTAGTTCAAAGTGAGTGCCATGCTCCATGGTGATACTGAGCTGCCAAGGTCATGGTGACCAGCCTGGATAGCCCTTTGGTGAGACAAATCAGAGAGGAGACTCCTGTCTTCTTCATCCTTCCTCATCACTGTTGGCCCTTTAGCCTTTTTGCTACCCTTTTCTCACTAAACAAGGCTTACATGGTTTTTGATTTTCCCATTCATCCTTCTGGGGTATTTGGCAGGAGGTCCTGCCTATTGGCAGTCTTCTCTACTTGTCTTGTTCTTTGTCTTGCAGGTTCTTGGTTGTACTCTCCCTTGAGCTGCAATCCTTGTTAGCCCCATTGGTGGTCACAACAATCCCACGTTTACATAAAATGCATATGCATGGTGTCTGGCTGTGCTATCACGGCAAAACACATTCTGCTCCTAACACTATTTTAGTACACTTATATTTGTTAGGTGTGATTGCATCCTGATTAAAACACGTAGGTTTTATAGGTGGTACCATCAGGTCTCTACTTCAAATACTACCAATGAATTGCAGATCACAAGGTGCTCTATGTCCTTGAAACACCCTTAACTTACATTGTGCATTACATTGTGCTACTAACTGTGAAATGGCAAAGATTTTGTGAAATATATCAGTGTGAAAATGTGTAGCTCTGTTTGTAAACATTCAGCTCACCAATAACGTCTAATTATAGAATGCAGTGGAAATTAGAGTTAATTTATGGCCCTGAGTACTTCCTAGAAAGGTACCATGATATATTAGGCTATCCAAACAGCATGTACGTTGGCATTTAGATGAAATTATGCAGCAATTACTCGATAAGCACAGAAAGGATCACCAGATTTAAAATATAAACTTGAATAGTTAACATGATTCAAAAATGGCCTACAGATTTTTAAAACAAAAAAGGAAAGGATGATGTATATTGCTGTACGTGTTAAAAAGGATTGAGATGTGATTTTTTTTTTTTTTTTACACAGACATAATTAAATGTGAAAGGTAGAGATTAAATAAAACAACCCAAGTATATTAGCATCTACTTTTACTATTAATTTTTCACTTCTATATATATTTTATCATTTAGGCTTCATCTTAATTTTTGATTTTCTGGAATTTTATATCTGTGATAAAGGACTTTGAAAGGTGTGATGTTTAGTTAACTTACAACCACAGTGAAAAATATGAAAGAACTATGCATATTTTACAAGAGATAATACTCATACCAGTTGTGGTTTTTTGTCTGAAGAAGATTTTTAAAAATATATGAAAAATGTAGTTTATTTTCTACAGCATTTTGCATTTGGAACTCACTTTCATATTTGATCAGTTGTGTACATTTTAATTAATTGCTAGTAAATATGGTTCTCTATTAATTTCTCACTTTTATTTCTGTTCATCTTTCTCCAGTATTTCTTAGAAGAAGGAGTAAAAATATACCACCCTTAAAAAGAGAAAAATAGACATATTAATACACCTCTTTACTTCATCCAGCTAATGAAGAAGACTGTCACTGGCATGACAAAGCATGTCCTACAAGAATTTCTGGCAAAATTTCAAAATTAAAAAAAATTAATATTTCAGATAAAACATATATGTAGAGTTCTTAATCTAGACAGGAGAAACAGGAAGTACTACATTTTTCATATGATAATAAGAATGAGATTAAAAAAGTGGTTTTGTCTGTTTTCTAAATTTGTTTATTTTACAACAGCTAACTTGAAGTGAAAAATTATGTCCCTGTTTTCAGATATTATTACTATAGACTGTCCTGGAGAAGCTCTAAAGTACCACTTAAGTAGTGTTTATCATAACTGAAGAAGAATACTGTTTTAAAATACTCCAATTAAAAAGCCAAAAGTAATCATTGTTATTTCTTGAAATGGCATGGACTTTAGACTAACAGTGATTCATTAATAATTTTAGATGCTTCTGTAGTCTAAAATTAACTCAATCCCCTGTATGTATATTTAAATCCCTGATGAAGCATGAAGAGTTTAATAATATTGAAAACATGGGAGCTGAAAGTACCTCTCTATGCAGTAAAGAATCTGTTCTGTGGGAAAGGAAGAGCTCAGGTTCAAAGGCTGAACATCAGCAACTTTCATGAAACATTAAATTCAGTTCAAATGCGTATTTCTGAGAGGAAGAAAAAAATACATTCATAGAACAAACTGCAGTGAAATTTTGTTAAATGTAATTGAGGATGGTTTGCATAGGAATGCAAAAGAAATGGTATGTGGGTTCAAATGTTGTTAGAATTTATATTAGGTAGATACTTCTAACTAAAATATTTCTTATATGCTGAAAATAAACCAGGAAAGCTGTTTATACAACAAAGTTGCATTTCTTGTACCTACTTGTGGTAAGTACCTTGGATGTTATCCCAAAATGGTACTTCTAATAAGGAGCATCAAGGCACTAAGATGCACAAATTGACACCTGCTGTGACATCGTTACAGCAAGTACAGGGGCGGTAATTATGGGAATTATAGAAAATAAATGTACAAGTCCCGCTGTTTCCAAACACCTGCTGATAGGTAGAATGCCTGCTCATATTTTCCTTTAAACATAATTTTTGCTTTTGCCTCCATCTTTAGAAATAATTTTAGCAATAGAAAATGTTGTTGTGTATAGCTGAAGTTCTGTTGAAGTGGCAGACCAGATCAGGAAGCGTGTGGCCACACAAGCTCTGATGCTTACCACATGAGTTTGAATTAACCAGAGTTTTGAAGACAAGCACACAATGAAGTGCTCTCCAGACAGTGTTACTTCCCAGACTCAGAGAAAGTCAATGCCAGTGAAACTTACTAAAATGTGAATTAATGAAGTTTCATACAAATAGTTAAATTTGAGCTGATGGAGCAAGATTTCTAGTTTGTGATACAATTTAAATAATACCTATGGTAATCTTTCAGAACAGAAGTCCAAAACAAAACAATTGGAAAGTAGCAACATCCACTGTACATTTTTAATATTTATTTTTTAATATATGGATTCAGTTTCTTATTCAATTCATACAGCTCTAGTGAAGGGTACTCAGTGTTTCACAAGGTTCGAGGTTTTTCCTGTTACATTAAAATGGGAATGTATAGACAAAGGAATCTGATAAGTACCAGAGCTCAACCAAATGGCAGAGCTTTTTGGGGAGAGACAAAGATACATTGGGGCATTGCATTATTTTAAAAATCAAAATCTAAATTACATTTATAAATTTCTGGTATTTAAAAATGCAAGTGACATGCATGAAGCAATGCACTTTAATTTCTTAATGGTCGCAATAAGATTAAGAAGTTGTGGAAAAATTGATTAAATGACAAAATACAAAATAAATATATTATAATTAGAAATATTGGGTTTCCATGACAAGGTTTTGGCAGTGCTTACAGTGATTTTTCTGTGAGAGGCTCAGAGAAGCTTCTCTCATATCTGACAGAACCCATGCCAGTGCGCTCCAAGATGGACCTACTGCTGGCCAAGGTGGTGGTAATGCCTCTGGGATAACGTGTAACAACAGGAGGAAAAAAACCTGCAAAATTGTAGCCAGAGAGACAAGTGTGAGCAACAGCCCTGCAGATACCAAGGGCAATGGAGAAGGAGAGGGACGAGCTGTGCTCCAGACGCAGGAGCTGAGACAAGCCAGCAGCCTGTGGTGCAGACTATGAAGAACCTGTGTCCCTGCAGCCCATGGAGATCCATGGGGGAGCAGAAATCCACCTGCAGCCTATGGAGGACCCCAGGCCAGAGCAGGTGGGTGCCTGAAGGAGGCTGTGATCCCATGGGAAGCCCATGCTGGAACAGTCTGTTTCTGAAAGACTGCACCCTGTGGCAAGGACCTATGCTGGAGCAGTTCATGAAGAGGGGTAGCTTGTGGGGAGGACTCACACACAAGTTTTAGAGGACTGTCTCCTGTGAAGGCACCCCATGCTGGAGCAGTAGAAGAGGGTGAGGAGTGAGGAAGATGCCATGACTAAGATGTGTTTTGAATGGACCACATGCCCCACTTCCTATTCACTTATGCCCCTAGGGAGAAAGAGGTAAAAAATTGGAGCATGATGCTAAGCCTCAGAGGAAGAGGCAAGGATAAGATTTTTTGAGATTTGCTTATATTTTTTCATTATCCTACTCTGACTTGATTAGTAATAAATTATATTAATCTTCCCCACATCAGGTCTATTTTGCCCATGTCAGTAACAGGTGAGTGGCTTCTCTGTGTTTTTAACTTGACTCACGAGCCTTTCATTGTACTTTTCCCCCTGTCCAGCTTTTTGAAGGGAGTGATAGACTGGCTTTGGTGGGCACTGGGTGTCCAACGAGGGTCAACCCACAACATCAGTCTATCAATATTTCTTCCTTAATGACTAGTTCTTATCTAAGAAATAGTTGTCTTTGTAGCTCACTAGAAATTTTTAATTTTGGATATTAATTATTAGTTTTAATATCATTAAAATCTTATTACAAATTCAAATTAAATAAAATTAATCATTATTACTTGTGGAGCTGTTATTAAAAAGCAGAAGCAGTAAGAAAAATGGAAGAAGAAATCAATTAAAATATTCCTTTCAGAATTTGTGAAATTAGTCAGGAAAAGACAAGGAAAGGATCTCTTTTGTATTTTTTAAATATTAGGTTTTGCTTTATATTGTCTATTCTGTTTATTTGTCTTATTACTGGTTTTGTTCTGCTACTATATATACCTTCTCATCTGTTGACATTTTGACTATACCCCCTTCAACATGAGAAAACAGATACTATTGTCTATTTCTGGCAATGTTATCTTGGGTGTTCTGAATTAATTATTGCATCAGCTCCACTTCTTGCATTTTCCTGGTCTTGATGACTTAATTGCTGTTTACAAAATTTTTTTCAAAATGTAGCGTAGATATTACATGTAAAATATGTCTTAGAGAAGAGTATTTTTAAAGTCCATTCCTTACTCTGGATTGAAAAGCCCTTGTCCTCACAGATGCCTTTAAGATTTACTCTTTTTGGTATGTATTTCACTTCAGAACTGTTGTAACTTACAAATGTTAAAAAATACTAGCAGTAAGCATTCAAAGTGCAACAGCGTCAAGACTGGAAAACATAATTTTAACCAACTTCATATTTTTCCCTATGTTTGAAGTTTTCAGTCATGAAAACAGAGGAAAAAAAATGCAGGTTTAGTCAAACATATTGAAAAATGTAATGTTCTGAAAATTGTATGAATTTTTTTCTCCTTCAGTTCAATTGAATGCAACAAACAACTATATTGATGAAGCTACCATTCCATACAGTAGGCCTGTCTCCCACCAGTATAGAATTTCATAAAATTACAAAAATATCTGACAATTTAAACTATCTTGTTTACCATTTAAATACCAGCCTTTTGTTGGAAATACTTTCTTTTGAGAACTTACAAGAAGAAAAATTCCATAAAGAGAAGATAAAGCTAAATTTGGAAGGATGCAGTATCTTAAGTTGCTGCTTACTTCAGATACGATGAAGTATTTCTTTAAATGTATTTTCTGAATCTATAGGCAAATTTTATTAGGAAATTCTAAAATAAATAGAAACTGAATCTCATGAAGAGTGAACTTAAATAAATACACAAAACTAATCAACAAATCAGAAAGCAATTCAAGTATTTTTCAATATCTGAAAAATTTCTGGCTTTAATGACAGAGAAATAAATGTGTTATCTTTTGCTCTCAGATAGATAATGTCCCACGTTGGTTTCTTATCTTCCTTCCTACTTATTTGACAGGTCTATAATCGCCCAATATACCCTTTTAGAAATAAACTTTCAACTTCCTATAGACCATTAAGCTTTTGATTTATCCCTGATGGTATGTCCTTATTTATCTTCTCCCCAGCTTTTTGTGCAGTGTCTCAACTCTCCTGTAATGACTATGGCAGTAGCGACTCATTATCTACTTGTTTTGCCCATTCTTTGTTCATTATATTGTTTCTGTTTACCCTAAAATGTCCTTGGAATATTAGTTCTGTGTTTTCCCAGCAGAACATTTTTATGTGTGCAGCTGGTGAGCCTCCTTCAGAAAACCTCAAGCTTCCTCTCTGTTGCTGCACTACTCCAGCAGTTTATTCCCTATTTTGACATGAAACAAGTACACACATAAAGGTACTCTGCTGGGGCTGCCTGCTGCCTCTCAACTGGAGATGCAAAAACCCAGCAGGAAAGGAACACCAGCTTCAAATTTCTTTTTGTTGCCCCCAACTGTGCAGGATGTTTCCATGCTGTTAAATCCAGCTGACTTTCTGGAAGATGTAAATTTACCAGGATCTGAGGGGGCTGTGATCATCCAAGTTCCTGATGCTATGTTCCACAGGAAGTCATACCTATTCTTACCACTTGCCAGTTGTCAGTCTCCTCTGGCTTCTTTCCAGCCCTTCTCATTTATTCTTGCTGACTATGACCAACACTAGGTACATTTTCCTTCTTTCTCTTTCAAAAATCCATTTGATTCCAATTTGTTCATGTATTTTGCAGAAGGGGGCCATATAATGTGCAAAAGCATTTCTCTTTTACTAGACCAACTTTCTTGGGTAAATTTTTCATTCATATAAAATTGTCCTATTCATTTATCATGGCTTATATTAAGAATTTTCCCCAGGACACATCTGTACATTAAAACAGTTTCTTTAATTTCATTTGTGTGTGCCACTTGCAGCTATTGAAAGCCACTATGCACTTTAATTTTTCTGAGGTTTTCTTTCTCATTAGGTGATTATTCATCCTATTATTTCTCCTGTAGTTCTTTCTATTTCTGACACCTCATTCTGAAAACACCTCTTGATGCAGCTTTGTACAACATTTCAAGCTGCCACAAGTATAGCTTTTATTATTATTTAATCATTTCAAAACTGATTCTAAGAAGAACTTAAAAGGGATGGGGTAAAATGCCAATTCATAAAATCTACCAATCTCAATGGAGCAGAGAGTAAATGAAGTAAAAAACAACGAGATTTATCTAATATATTCTGATACTAGACACATTTGGAAAAAATCTCTAATCCCCTTTTCTCATGGAGAAAGAGTAAACTTGCTTACTCTTCATCCACTAATGCTCCTATTTGTTCTGCTGTACAAGCGTGCCTCAAATAGATCTTTCTTATTTTAATATGTTCTCTTCCTTCCTTGATGTGGTTTGACTTTCTCTCTTTGATAAGGTATTCCAAAAGTTGTTTTTCAGATAGTATAACTAAATTGAAAGGCCTGGGGAAACGCACTGTTGATTTGTAGGTGTTAGAAATCTAAGTGTAAGGACTGCGGCCTGTTTGCTCTACGCAGTGGGGTATTTCTATTTTGTGCCCCTAAGTGACATAAGAATCATGTTGATGTCCATTCCACTAGCATACCTATTCAACTGGAAAATAGACACAAATTTTCTTAGTCCAAATATAATTTTTTCCTAAGAATCAGAGAGCTAACAAGTGCTCTGTTGCAGCCGTAAGCAGTGACATTTTGTCTGCTGTTTTTATTTTGAAAATACTTCCATTTATAATTTTATTTTGTCTAAATTATAGACCTATGTTTTCAACAAAGTACTTGCAGGTGTCATATCACAGAATCAAAGATAGAATTAAGCAATTTTAATTCCTGTTTTGCTTACAGTAGTAATGCAAATCTAGCAGACAGTACTCAAAAGAGTGACATTTAGAAGACAGCAGGTGGTGCAGAGGACCTGACAGCTGCACTCAATGTCCCCGGATCCTCCTTGGGACTTTGTTCTGTTTCCATGGAGGGAATGTTCTTAATACAACCAGGGATGCATTGGGAATTTATTTTTTTCCGTAATTGCATTCAGAATATATTGAGGTCATGTGCTCTGAAACAGACCCAGACAGGGAATTAAAGCAGAGAAAGTGGGGATAATTGAGGAATTTTGTACAAAAGCCTGGAAAAGTGACTGATGACCTGACTGATCTGAAAATAAATAACCACAAAACCTAAAAAAATGAAATCAAGTGTATAATCTTATATTTCCTATAAAACTTCTCCTCAATTTGAATAAACTGTGTTTGGAAAGTAGCCTAAACCACCATTGATGTGCTCTAATTTGACTGTTAATAAGATCCTTCCACCAGCACATTCAGGTTGTGTTCTGCACTGAAGTGTTGAATTTGCCCTTCAGTTGGGGAAATGTGACAAATGAACAGCTCCTTGCTTTGTGCTGTCACTGGTAGCTTTTCCTAAGCCCCATCTTGAACCAAACATGTCATAGCTTAGAGTTCACCTGTGTACTTGCCACAAAATAGTTATTTTCTGTTTTCCTCACCTGGACAGATAGACATTTTTTGTTGTATTTATTATGGTACGTGTATTTCAAAGCTGTACCACAAAAGCCTCCCTACTTGCTTATATGCAGAATCTTTACATCTGGTGATGATGGCACATTACTTTTTATACACTATATTTTCATACACTGAGTACATTGTTTCTCTGATCTTTGCAGATATTCGGAACTATTTACAACAAAATAATGAGGTATTTCTCTTTAAGATAAAGATTATTGAATCTGTGTGGATTTCACAGGTCTACAGATTTAAAGTAAGAATGTGTTAGAACGAATAAAGACTCCAATCATCAGCTGAACCAGAATTTCTTTTCTTTTAGGCTGTGTAACAGATTGAAAAGGGAAATTACATCCTAAAGCATTGTTATTTAATTAGCAAGAAAGTTTTGGGTTCGGTCTTAATGGGTTTATGTTTGTACGGTCTTTTAATCTCCTCTTATTGGGAGAGCAGTCATGTTTCAGATTTATATTCTATTCTGAATTCAGTTTAAGCCCTATATTAAAATTAATTTAATGTACACATTCAGCATGTTTTATAATGACATCTCATCCAATAAAGAACAAAACATGTGACTGAAGTACTACTGTTGTGACAAAATGCTAAATTCATAATAAATGCCCTTTGCAATGTATCATTTCACTATTTCACACTTCAACAAGTTTAACCCAGTTGCCCAAATTGTATGTCAGATGCATCAGGATCTTTGTATTCCACTACACTACAGGCAAGTGAAAATCCTTTTTGACTTTGGTGACAATGGAAATTATCCTCTTGCAAACAGGCTTTGTAGCCATTTGAAAAAACTGTACAATTTTACAAGAATTTCCTGATAGCTAGACTAGGTACTGGGCATCAGATTATTATTTTTTTTTAAAAGAAGTTATTTCTGTCTTTTTTTTTTATTTGTGGTATAATTTTGTTTATGTCGAATTTTAGATGCTCAGTCTGTTTATCTGAAAACAGCATGTAAAACCTCACCTCAGAGACATCACATAAGGGTTAATTAATGCTTCTATTGTGCTTTGAAGTCTATAATGAAAGTCACTGCAGGGGCTTCAATTCTGTTATCATCACTACCACTGTTACTATTTACAATAGTTCACACCATTTTTTCTCTTTGTCTCGTGGAGTCCTTGATCCCTCTTACAAAACAAGCCTAAAAATCACATACCAGTGATGTGAGCAAGATATATATTTAGTAGCTTTACACCCTACTCATGTGGCTCTTCATCAGTTTGCCACAGGGAAACATCTGTTGCTACATGTCACCTCTCTTGGATCTTACCCTACACAAAGTTTTCTTGTTTTCTCTCTCCTGCATCCTCCAGTAATGTTCTTTATTTTCTCTGGTTCTTTATGATTTAATTTCTAATGCCTTGCATGCACTTCCTATAGTCACTTGCTCATTTTTATTAGGTTTTTCATTTTCCTGTCATTTTGTCAGTGTTTCACCAGCCATCTGGCCTGCTAATTTTCCTCTGACTTTTAGTACTTTCCTCATCATTGCCTCATGTACATTGGAAAGAAGTGATTGCATCCTGCTGTCAGGCTTGAGTTTTTTATTTTTTTTTTACCAAGACTACAATTTTTTTTCTCTTGCTTAGCTTTTATTCATGTAGTTCTAGCCATCAGAAATGAAACAACCAAGTTTTCATAGAACACCATGAATTTTATAGTTAAAAGAGGGGAAATTTAAAGAAGAAATTATAATAGATGTTGCATTTCAGCTCAACTACAGTTAAAAGTCTACTTTGTAGAAAACATCACCCCAGGAATTCCCTGGGAAGTAACTTCAATAGAAGTAAACAGTGATTTTAGGGTATGATTTAGAATATCTGTTTCAGACATCAATACAGGCCTGAGCTAACTTCTCTCCACTTACAGTAGAAATTGTGTAGATTATAAGTTTAGCTGAAAAAATCTGAATTTGACCTGTTGAGTGACATTCCCCAACTCTGTGTTCAGCTGTCGTTACTAAATCTTATCCATGGCTAGTAAAGTGTTCAGTAACAAGTTAGGCCCAGAGTGAGTAATGTTTTTAAAATCAAGTCATATGTTTTAGAAATCAAGCTACATTAGGAATTCCTATATTTAGGAATAAAACTACATTTAGGAATCAAACTACATTACCATAGGTTTGCCAGTACTTACTACATTACCAAAATGCTCAACCTTTCATAGTTTTTCAAGTTACTTATTTGTTTCAGAGATGGCAGCTACTTGGAATGCTTTGGTTTTGGCTCACTCAGGCTTTGGCTTGCTCAAGCACATTAGTCATGATCTTAAGAAAGCTGAAAAAAGACAGCCTCTGCTGATGTTCTGTACTCCTGGAAATTAACCTGCTGGTACTTTGAAGTGATATTCTGAATCTGAAGCTAGCAGCATTTCAGTCTGCCCATATCCTTGTGTGTCATCTGCTTTCATTGACAATTGACAACCTGATTGATTTCCTGAGGTAATTTTGACATTTTCACACCAAAATAATGGGGTTTTACCTAATGTGTTTCTAGTTACTGAAAGATGATACCTTTGGTACTTTATATTTTTTAATGCAATACATTTTAATTTCAGATTGTGATCATGTCTTTGAAGGAATTAGAAATTGGTGTAAATATATTTTTCCTATAAAGGAAACTTACTGCATGATAGTCTGTGGCATGTGTCAGGTCAGGGACACAAATCCTAAGGCTATTTCTGAACTAAATAAATACTAAACAGTTGGTGTTCAAGGGATGGAAAATGAGGAACTAGTGCTCCTTCATAGATGCAGCATTCTCTGCTGAACAACATTAAACATTAATTCTTGACAAAACTGGTTGCAGTATCTTACCTGAAATTATCAGTTGCACCCACTGATGTGGATGCCAAATGTCTACATTTGTATGACACAAACCAAATTTTGCAGTTGGATTTGGATTTTCTGATAGTTATGAGTAAGCTCTGTTAGCGCAGCAAGCCATTAGGATGCACCCTTATGGCTGTACAATCATGGTACTGTGGTTGAGCCAGCAAAGTCTACTTAGAAGACTGTTTTTCTTAGTTATTGTGCTGACAGCAGTTGCACAACAACCTGGTCAGAGATGTCACTTTTTCCTTTGTCTTTGTTTGCAACACCTTTCTTCTGCAGCATTGTAGCCCAATTTGCTAGGAAGTAGTCATAGGAGTTTTGCTGTGAAACATCAGCAAAATATTCTCAAGGTTTTTTACCTTTTCTTTGGGGTGTAGATTGATAGAAAGGAAGAGAGAAACATTCATCTAACCAGCACTGTCCTGCAGTGAATATGGGAGTACTTACTGTAGCTGAGGAGATCAAAAATAGCTTATTTATCTGAACATAGGCTGTGTCTCATGAACAGACTGCTCTGCTTCAAAACTGAGAAAGGTTAAATGAGGGGCAGTAACCAGGTTCTTTCTTCAAGCATCCTTTCTTTCTCTTTAAAATCCATCTCACAGATTTCTTATTGATACCTGTGGTTCCTGAGACAGAGAAAGATATACACTACATGTTTAACTGAAGCAGATCTTGACGAAAAAGGACAGTGTTACTGAGGAGGCATTTGTGGGATGGTTGAAGTTTTTTGGTCATATTACAAAAGCTACTGTTCAGCATTTACCTTGGCTTTAAAACTTTGTTCCTGAGACAATGCTTTGGTTCAAATGCAGCTATATAACTTGAACAACTCAGCTTGGTATTTGTCACAAGGATGTAGCTGATGTTAAAAACTTGTATTAGTGATTCTGAACTACATCTTGCATTGCTGCCACTGATGTTTGCAACAAGGCATGGTGCTATTCACTCTTATCTTCAGTATAATTGCCTCTAAAATATGTTGCTGCTACTCCAAATGTTCCTACAACTGTATATGTGTATCATCTTACATGCCAGAGGCTGTTTGACTGCTTTCAGTTTATGTGATGATTAGCATTGTTTGATGAGACAGCTCTTTGCTGTTAATGTCTTTGAAGCTGGAATTGTTTTTATCTTGGAATTATTCTGTGACCAACATAGATCCTCTAGTGAGTGCTTTTTTTCTCTGGCAATTTCCTTACTGCTCACTTCTTTTAAAGAAGACAAAAAAGTGATTTACTTTTTGTGAAATATCTCAATAGCTGATTCAATCACTACATTTAAATAAGACAGAAAAATATAAATAAATTAAACACTAATGTGAGCTCAGGGGGCAAGAATGGTATTCATAGTGTGAACAGAATAATATTTGACACAGTAGGTGAATTCCTAAAGAAAGTCACATTATATATATATATATACATACATACATACATACATACATACATATATATTATATAACTGAGAATGTCTGTAATGTTTCCTTTATTCATATATTACCAATTTCTGCAGCATTGATGTAAGAACTAGAACTGATTCTATTAAATTGCTGGTTTTTTATCAGTATTATAAAATCATCTACTACTGTTTACTTATTAATGAAAAATTAATGAGAATTAATTATAACATGCAACTTCTTTTTAGAATTTGGAAATATATTTGCTACCCATAGATTTAAATAGTTCAATGCAATCCTGTATGGATATGTTTTGGCTAGATATATATATATGACTCTGAAGGATCTTTTTTCTTAAAGGATACATTTCCTCAAATGACAGACATATTCCAGCTCGGAAAATAATAAAAGTGCATACTAGATACTGCCAATGTAACTAAAGCATGTTACTCTCTATATTGTCACCTTGACTCCACATCTCATTATATCCAAGTGTATAAATTAGCTTTCTGCCTTTGTATTTTTTTTGTATGATGGCATTTCTGGTGATATTAGTGCTGAGCAGAAACTGTCAGGAGGGAGTATCTGTAAGAGAGCAGCTAAATTAGCACTAACTTTACTTTTTATGTCATTTTCTACATCTTAGCAGCTCTGAATCTGAGTTGGTGATTCAAAAAAAAAGGCAGTAAAGTCTCAGTTTTGCGGGATTCTGGGTTTTGTTTGTTTTCTTTTTCTTACTATTTGCTCTTGCTTTGTTTTGCAGTAGAATTGTGGAAAATAAATAGGAGAGGGAAAGGAGGGGCCCATGTGCTGAGTACATCAGCTGCCTGACTGGCGAGCCATCTGGACACATAGGGTGTCTCAGATGTCTTGGTCTCACAGTTGGCTTCAAACCCTTCCTTGAGTTGGAGGGAGGGAAATGCTGAAGCCTTTTGATAGTCAGGGGACATGTGGCTGAGGCCAGGATGAGGAATGTTTCAAGAGGACCTCTTGGAATGAGCTGCCAAACCCCAGTCTCAGTGTGCAGAGTACGTAGGACAGTTTGGCCTTTATGACTTGCACCTACAAAAGCAGAATGTGCACTGACCAATATCTTACAATGCAAGGTTAGTTACTTTGTATGTTACAGTAAGAAGTTTTCTGCCACTGGATTACACTCAGTGAGTGTGGACTTGCCATTTATGTTAGGAAGTATGATAAACAGAGATCAGAAAGAGGAGAAATATTACAGAACAGACTTACACGTAATGCCTGATTGGTATAAGAATCTAGCAAGGCTGGTGGCAAGTGTGCAGATGGACCACTGAAAGCCGGATGGCTGCTTTCATTAGGCTGGTGGCTGCTGAAGTCCTACATTATAACATTAGACATTCTCACTTTTTAAATCCTATTTTGCTGTTTCTGAATAATGGGAAGGTAATCTGTGCCTCTGACTCACAGTCTACCTTTCTGATATGTCCTCTCTTTGGAAGTCTTTAAGCAAATATGAATTATACCCGCTGACCTGATTAATTTAAGAGAGGTCATATTTCTAAATATTTTTCCTGCTTAAAGATAAGAATCTTATGAATCATATAAAAATTAAAAAAAAAATTATAAATACTGCTCATGTTAAGATGCAGATTTGTCAGCAATTTTAATATGAATGATGAAATAGATCATCCATACCAAATAATATTGTTTCTTGCCAAATGTTCAAACAGTATGTAGGAACTTAATAAAATTATCTAACTGTTAATAAGGTCTGCTAACTATTGACATAGGGTTTTGAACTAGGTTGCAATACTATCATGTCTGACCGTAATTCTGAATGGCCTAAAAATATCAGTCAGTATTATTTTCTAACATTAAGCATCAATTCTGCAAATGAAACATTAATATATCTTGCACAAGTTCTTCATTGGTTTTCTTTACTACACTTTTACTTCTGTAGAAATTTTGTGCTAGCATTTCAATGCTTGCTGAAACAGCTATATGATTTTAATTCAATTTCACAGTAGTTTTTCTATTTTAAAGTATAGTTCAGTAGTCTGAGAATAATGTGACTATAACAGCAAAAGAATCAGAACACTTCTATCCTGTGAGAAAGAAGATAATTTTTTTCTTGTTTTTTTATAATTGCATTTTCATTTTCAGGCTCATCTCCCTGGTTAATAACCAAAATATTGATTCACAAAGAAAAGTAGTTTAAAAACACAGTAAAAATACTCTGGGATAAAATCATAAAATTGGATATGTCACAAAACTTCGTAAGACACATTCTTCTACGACAGAAGTTTATCTATTTTTAGATGTCTTGAAATTATATTTAGGATTTCCATTTTAGCAAGGAGCCCTTAATTTCATTAAAAGTTGGTTTAGTCACTATTATTCTATTTTAATTTTATGCCCCCTTTTTTTTTTTTAAATCACCTTGAAATTTGTTTGGCTAGAGAATTTAAAAGACAATTATATTTGTTATTGTAGAAGCACAACTTGATGGAAAAAAATAGTACCATGTATATGTAGTTTGCCATTCCTACTTACAGGTGGATCTGTTGTAGTTAGTATAATTATGTTTATAAGTGTGCTGTCCAAAGCTTTCCTCTTACAAAGCTTTCCTTGATACTCTTATTACAGTCACTTATATAATTGCTGTCTCTGTTAGTATGGTTGTCATTTTCCACACTGAACATTTGCTGATAATTTTAAAATGCAGTGATTCAATGTAACAATTTATGGTTTTTATGTGCAGCAACAAAAGCATACAAAATAATTTGCAACCATTTCGTGAGCTTCACTTTGCTATTTTAGCATCCTTTTATATACTTTCATGTATTATCTGTCCTCTTCCTTTTCTTATGCGAAACCATAAGAAGTACAGGAATTTTTTCAACTCTATTTCTTTTGACAGGGTTTGATATATATTGATACAAATGTGTAATGGTAATAATGGTATCATATGCCAATGTGGAACCCACATCCACATTATTTTTACTCATAAATCCCTCAGGTTTGTGAAGGCACTTAGAACCACAATAATTTTCGATAATTGTAGCCCAAACAAAAATAAGTCTCCAGGTATCTCATTACTGAATATACCTTATAATTTTCTTAAAATAATTCCTTATTCTTTTGTGTTCCACAATATTGCCTTGGTTTTGGGGCTGTTTACTTGGGCAGAACTCTGAGCTAACTGCCACATGTGCTTTACCCCTAAAATTGAATTACTCATTTTAGCTCCGAATAGGGCAACCTGCTTTTAAATATGTTGAGACTTTAGTGATCCAATTACTTGAAATTGAATTGACATAATTACACCTAGGTACAATAGATAAAAGCCTAAAAGGTAATAAACACTGAGTGTAACCAATCCCATCAGTTAGCCGATTCACAGCTATTTTTTGCAGTCAGTTGTGTTTGGATTCTCGGTTTAAAGAGTAAGCAAAGGGTGTACCATGAGGGACATGTTTTGATATTAGAATGGCTACAAGAAAATAATGCAGAGATGAACTTGTTTTCTACATTCCATAGTAACTTTATTGTTGGCTAAACGTTTGTTGTGTCTTTCTATACAGTTTGATGCTCTTAACTGCTGATTTCTGTCTCTGTTTTAAAACTCTGATGTATTCAATGTATTGCAGATCTGCCTAGATTTCATGCTGTGCTCTATGCTTTCTGAAGTCTCTAAAGACAGATAAGAGGGAAAATTTCTTTATTTTTCCCTTTTCTCCATGATACTGTGCTAAATGTGGCTACTCAGCTACTTTATTTTCCTATCATCAAATCAGCTCAGGATATCTGTGGCTCAGTTATGCCTGCAAAGCCCAGAATCAGGCTGGAGAAGGTGCAGTCTCAGCATCCCAAAAAGAATAGTAGAAGAAATAGACTCTTAGGAAATAGTCTTCCAGAGTGAAGGCAGAGGAAATACTTTATTTGAAAAAACCCAAAACAAACAAACAAACAAAAAATAAAACCAAAAATAAACCCAAAAAATCATGAGACAGAAATAATTTATAATAATTTCTACAAAAAAAGAAAAAAGTTCATCAAGTTAATCTCATTTCAGCTATTCTCAGCAGTCCTGCAAATTATCAACAAACCTGTCTGTAAACCATATTCTTTGTTTGACTAAGGATAGTTCCAAGGTAGGTATTTGGTGAGGGAAAAAAATTGCATTCAAAATTTTAAGTAAATACTTGGGTTGTTATTTGCTGCTGTGAGTGGTGGTTTAAACCCATCTGGAAATTAAGAACCACACAGCTGTTCACTCAACTCCCTTCTTCTCCCCCAAATACAGTGGAATGGGGAAGAGTATCAGTAAAACTTGTAGGTTTTGAGGTAAGAACAGTTTAATAAGCAAAAGTAAAATACAAGTGCAGTAATAATAGTAAATTATAATAATGACAGTAATGAAGTAAAAAAAAAAAAGTGAGGCACTACAAGCTCTCACCACATGCTGACTGATGCCAGACCCTCCTTCCTGAGTCCAGATCCATTTTATATACTGGGCATGAGGTTCTATGGTGTGTAATATCTTTTTGGACAGTTCAGGTCAACTGTCCCAGCTATGTTCCCTCACAGTTTCTTTTGTGTTCCTGTTCACTGGCAGAGAACGAGAAGAGTTAAAAAAGTCTTGGACTTAGGATAAACACAACTCAGCAAAAATCCAAAACATCAGAGTGTTATCAAAAACATTCTCATTCTGAATCCAAAACACAGCCCTGTAACAGCTACTGAGAAATTCACTCTACCCCAGCTGAAACCAGGGCACTTTCTTACCATCCTCTTTAAGATGTCTGTACAAGACTCCTGTATCCTCTGTAGCCACAACTAATGTAAGATTACTAGCTCCTTGAGAAATACTTGAGATATATTGGTTTCTTACTTTTTCCCTTAGTCTGTCAACTTCAAGGCTTTCTCAACCATTTCTGTATCGAGAAATAGTGTGTCAAGATGCATTGAATGTCATTTTTATATTAGCACTGGAAAAACAATTATGACAGAAATGAGCATGCTCTGTGAGCAGCGTTAACAACAAGAAGGTCCAACTCATTTAATTAGTTACTATTTCCCTAAAGCTTTGAATGTGTGAAATGTTCTATAAGCAGTGAAATATTTTATTATCACTTTACTCAAGGTCCTAGCTCGGCATAATAAGGGAAATTTGGATTTTCTCATAGGAAATTGGACGAAAAAATTGCTGTCAACCAGGAATCCTGGGAATTGAGCAGCTAAAGGGATTAGAAAAACCCTGAGTCCAACAACTTTTACTGCAGAATTAAAGATTTATTTTTAATAGACTTTGGCTCTAAATTCATTACAATTTTTAATACAAGAAACAATTAAGAGCCAGCAGAAGGAACTGGGCAAACAAAGACATTAATCAAATATACTCCAAAATGAAAAATCTCTTTAAAACTTATATGGAATATCATATGTTATCAATGTACTGCAGAATAACAAATGTCCAGATGGAAGAAGGCTTGAAGTACTGCATTCATTAGGGCTAGTAAATCATGCATTCTTTTGAGATATTCTAAATTATGTTGGATCACAGTGCTCATTACTTTGTAAACTGAGTCTCTGAGAATATACACACATAATCATAACTATAACCTTGGCTACATAAATATTGAAAAACTTAAGCCTAGCATTACATTTCCTCCTTTTAAAATACATAAGTAAAATGTTGTAAAGAAAAACCTCATCTGCCATCTTTTCCCCTTCTGATGAAGCTTTTTTTAATGAATAATTCACAATATTTTCCACAGAGACAGAGAATGAGAATCATTGACAGAATTGTAGCTGTATACATTTCCTTTCTGTAGTCAGCTTGGGACACTGAAGCAGAACAATGATTTTAACTTAGGTTTCCCTTCTTTATTATAGATATTAAGCAAATCCCTCCTATTCAATATCCCAGTTTGTATTCTATGACTTGTGAAAAAGTATTCTGAAATTTCATTTTGGCTGTACTAAACAATGCCCTTATTCCATTTTGCAGAATCACTGAGACTCAATCACTGAATCATTTAGCCATTTTTTGTTGTAGAAATGCAGTGCTTTGTGAACCTTAGTTTTATACTTCAGTGTTTTTATTACTAAATAAGGAAATGATGCAACGTTCTTATTCTTCTATTCCTTTTTTTCCCCTCTTCATTGCATGGCAATTTCTAATAACATTGTTATTTTCTGGTTTTTTATGATGTTATTGAATTCCCTCTAATCTTAAGGAGTTTCTGAATGATAATTCTGAAATAATCCCCTACCTAGGAAGGAAGCAAGGACTGTACTTTTTCAGTATTAGTCATTATATCACAATGCTTTTTTTTTTTTCCACATTTTCACATGAAAATAGTACACCTTCCAAAAATACATCAAAATTATCTTTATTGCTTTCAACTCTCCCAGTAGATATGCATTGTGAAGATCAAAGAAAGGATCATAAATAAGCCACAGTTACATGATTAATGCTATCACAGATGCTGAAAGAAAAAAAGAGTAATTTGTCATTTTAGCTTATCTTCAGGAATGCTGACTTGATTTGATTGTTGTAACCTCAATAATTTGCCAGGAGATTAAACCCAAGATTCTGATGTTATATCTGAAAATGGGGATGATCCTGCTCATTCATTATGCATTTTGGAAAAATGAACCCTTTGTCTATTTTTCTGCCAACACAGCTTTGTTTTTCATTGTGCTCTTATTAATGTTTTGTTTTGTTGTTTATTGTGTCACATTACTGCTTCCCCTAGCAACCCTCACCAAGCTTAAAGGATTTTACTGTAGGAATTTATTTGCAAGGCTCAGCTAAATCCTTTCCACTTTTAATTTAAGCTTATTTTACTGTAATTTTGAAGTCCCAAAATGCAGCAGTGTACTTTTCAAGAATATGTTGTGTCATTTTGTGGTCAACAGGTGAGATACATTGCCTGAGGAGTTACTGAGCATATTTGGGAAAGAAAGGGTCAGTAGACTGTATAAGTAGCCAAGGGGAAGTGATGGGTCCTACAGTTATGACAGCGAGGAACAGTGTATTCTAGTTTAAGCAGACAAACAGTTGGGTTGAAGCGAGGTGCAGGAACCTTTATACTTGCAGTCTGTCTTCATTAGTTGTTTAAATTTTGCTCTACTGTAAAATAAAAATAAAAGTTGAGCATCTTGTTTTCCTTCATTTATTTATTTTCTTAATTTCAAAAGCTTCCCAGTCTTTTGAAAGAGTTGTTTATAAAAGGAAAAGTCTGGACTGAATTTCCTTAATGTAATTTCCTATGCAGTGACATTTCAGACATCAAGGTAATGGAAAAGACTCCTTTTATCTGTGGGAAGACCTGAAAGCCCCAAATACAAGAAGCTGAAAAAAGACAAGGGAATACTATAAGAGGATGATTGGCAAATTGAGCATAAGATGTGACAGTGAAGTCAAAGGGCATAATGTAAGGTGTAACTATTGCCTTAATCATTATAGGATTTAAATTTTGGTTATTGCTTTTCTCCACGTCATGCAGTGCCAGATCACATATAGCAATTACAGTTATATGGAATGACACTAAGATCACATAAGGTATTGCAGCAGGGCTCTGCGAGTAAGAGATCTCCCACAAAAACTCACTTTCTCAATCATCAGTATAACAAATATGGAAATTATTTTATTGCTTAAAGTGTTGCTCAATACTATTCCTCTCTCAGGTCTTTTGCTTATGACTACAAGTGACGAAAAAATGGAAAAAAGTTCTTTCAAAATATTAGTTTTTAAAATGAGGATTAGTATTGTCCAAGAATTTCCCCCAAAGTGTTTGAAATAATAAGTGAATAGATATAAAAATTAATATATTTACATGCAAATAGGAATCTTGGAACTATGTTTAATTAATCTGAGTGGATATTTATTAATGTTTAATTAAACTGTGGAACTACATAAGAAAGAGAAGACAAAGTATATTAAAAATATTAGCAAATCAATCTAGTGGCCAAATTTATCCATATCTTGAAAGATTCTATATCAAGCAAAAACTAAAATGGGACAATCATTATCAGTACTAGCTGACTATGAAATCAGTTTTTACAAGGGCAGTGTAACAGATAAACATTGAAAATTGTATGAACAGATGATTATTAGTCTGCATATGAAATAAACATTGGAAAAACAATTTTCAAAGGCCATTGCTCAATTACTTTATTGATTAGGATTAAGAAGACTAAATGATCTTTGTACCAAAAGATCTGTATTTGTACTGTATACAAAATATTCATTGTATACTGTGAAAACTCTGGTGGTTGAAACATTTAGGAAGAGAGAACAGCTCAAACATACAATTTTAAATAGTGGTATTTATACCTCAGTTCAACTTAATTGCAATTTGTAGCCCTATAGAATTATCTAATCACCATCTGCTGCTTCAAAAGCAGTAAAAAATTATGACGATACCAGACAAATAAACTGCTCCTTAATAATGTCCATTTGGAACTCCTGAAAGAGAAAGCACCAGAAATAGAATAAGAATGAACTAAAAAAGCTCTCACAGAAATACTAGGTTTGAATCAGAAGAAAAATCATTACTGAGCAATTACTTATTGAAAAAGTTAATTACAATAAATATAAGAAGAAAACAATCTACGTTTTATTAAATGGTCTTGGTCATAAGTAAATGCACATGTATGAACTAGAAGAAGTGAATACAGACTGCTTCTTTTATGGCTAGATAAAAGTTTAGCAAAAGAGGAAAATCTGACAGTTCATAATGCTGCAGATTTGTCTTTGAGTAGGAAGAGAGACACTGGTGACGGAAACCTGAAAAGGATGTGTAGCGAAACAAGGTGAAGAATGAAATACGTGGATAATGGATTTTATTACAACTTCCCATAAACTCTGGAGACTGCATAAGGACTTTTTGATGGGCCTTTGTTATTTCTGACATGTACATCTATCATCTGTTATGTAGTGTATTTGCTGTGGATGAGCTTCTCTTTAGCCTAGCTGACCCCAGAGCAAAATTTATTGGTTCTTCTATTCCAGCTTCTTTTTATAAATTGTGTAATCAGTTCACTTGATAGAAATATTGAATTGATATATCTTTTGATTTTGGATAGAATTTTGGGTATCTTATGCATGTCTTTGAAGATTTTTTCTTCCCCTTTTCTGGAATACAACACGATGATGAGGTCTGGGCTTGTTTGGGGGTTTTGACAGCTTAACTGCTTTGCATTCCTTTTGGAGTTTCAATTTACAAAACTCGTATGACATTAGTACACTATCTGATCTTCCAAATAAATAGCTGAAATTATGGAAATTGATTTAGAAATATTTAACACTATCAAAATGCAATGATCTCATGGAAGTTGGACCTTTTTTCCTCACATTTTAAAGACACAGGTCTCTCTAGGAAGAATTTGTTTATGTCAGGACTTTAAGCATGCAGTTAAAATTTCTCAAAGACACTGTCCCCATAAAATAAACTACAATGGCAGGCACAGATGGCAAAGAGGAGGGTGTTAATTTCAGGCCTGCATGGAGGTGAAAGGCTTGGAATTAGCACACTGGGCAAGATTTCACTGTGCAGACTGTGGGAAGAGCACAGAGGCAACAACAGGAAGATGCCAGACCTGGTGAGGCAGATCTGGGTAACCTACTTGTACAATCTCCCACCATAGCAAGTGGTGGGAAAGGAAGCAACTGCTTGCATACATCCTATCCCAAGTTGTAGGAATGACATGGACACCTCTGGATAGCCGGGTCTTGCACTTTAAAAAAGTGGTACCTCCAGAAGAACACTCTGGGGACCCCCACCACTGAGCAGACCAGAAAAGGAAAGGGCAGAGGGATGCCACTGGAAAAAAAAGACACTTTTCCAGTGGAACTTATGTTCTTTATATACAAGCAAATAGGAATAGTAATATTAGTCTTAATGGATTGTTCATTATATGAATTAAGTGCAAAATCCCTTAAAATATGCAAGGGAAAGCCTGAAACCCATGATTCTCAGTGTACCTGCAGACAAAAATCTCATTTTAGCCCTCTTCTTTCTTGTTATGTGCATGTAAGTAATTCTAGTTGCATACACATGATGGTCATTGTGATCTGAATAATTGCAAACAAAGAGCATGAATACAAGGGAAAAGGTGACCTTGAAAAAGTTGTAATGAACGCACTGTGCAAAGACTCCACTGCACATTAAGACACGAGTTATAACCACCAATGTTTCTTTGTCAGTCTTTATTTAGAGTCATGTCTACAAATAAGCTGCACTAAAATATCCAAGAGGAAGAAAGAGAGACTTACTATGTGGGCTCCATACACTTAATTTATTCTGTATTATACTTCCTACCATGTCCAACTCATTTATTGATGGGAAATTGTCTTTGCCAACCTTGTTATACTTCCACAAGAAGTTTGATTTCTAATACTGCAGAAGGTGCACTTAAAATAAGTGTAGTAGTTTGGGCTTTTACTTTTTTTTGAAGTTTGAACCCATCTGGAGAAAAGCTCTTTCACAGTTCTTTAGATAACTTTCCTTTAAATTCTTTGCAGAGGTCCAGAGTGATGCTCTCAGTGGGGTAGCTGGTCCCAGCGCTCTTCCACGGATACACCAGAGAATAAGACACAGAAGGTGCTTGGAAGCAAAACTAAAGAAGAAAAATATTGTAGTGGAAGATCATGGATAGGAAAATACTTCTGAAGCTGAGTGAGAACTTCTGTTACACACTGCCACAGGAGTATCATCTGCATACTCAGAGATAATTTGTTTTGAATCCTGTGTGCAAGGATTTCACTCCACAAAACCAAGAAGAGATACTGCTCCATTTCCAGAATAACAGTGGAAAAATGGAGCCTGAATCTGTTTTTTTCCTAGATAAACCTTGAAATTTTTAGCATTACTAAACATTCTTTCAAGTGTTGTGGGTCTCACCAGAGTTCTGGAAATCAACCTCCAGGATTTTTCCCCCCTCGAGCTCATGTGTGGCCAGATGACTGGAAACCCTCACCCAGGAGGTGTTGGTCACAGGAGGCCAGAGCACATAAAACTCATTGCCCTGAGATGCACATGGTCACATCCCTATTGTCCTTGGATTTGATGGTAGCCGAGACCACATTAGGATCCAAGGATGTACCTATTTCTTGCTTTTCTCTCTTTCTCCCTTTTTCTACATCTAATATCCTCTCACAATATGGGTAACTTAAGGTTGGATGGGTAGGGTTGGAGAAGCTGATGCTCTCTGAGAAGCTTTATTTTGATTAAATGTTTGTTTTAACTTTTGTCCAGTTCTTGATCTTCTAAAGCTTGGCAGTAAATTTAGAGTTTTAACCTTTTGGGAAATTTTGTCAAGTTCTCCTTTGTGCTCACCTCAGGGAAAAGCAGTACCTTAAGGCTGTTTTAAATAAACTTGCTGAGCAAGGACTGAGACTCAACACTTGTACCATAGAAGAAAATGCCAATGATTTTTCAGGGGGACTGTGCAGCAGCAACCACTACAAATACATGATTTTTCAAGGACTGTATAAGATCACTTCCTCCAAGTTCTTCCATTACCTGGGAAACTTCACTTGCTCAGACACTTTGACGTTACACTTCATCACACATAACTCTCCCTCTCTGCTCAGTGCTATGAAAACATGCAGCCATGCAACACAACAAGGCTTATTTTATGTGTTTTGAATTGGATACATGCAAGATAATACTAAGATAGAAGGACATTATATAGGGTTCTGTGAAGACTCAGTGCTGAGTGTTGTACGTTGTGGATGATGCCAGTCTATGCCACTTGGCTCAGGATCAGAGAATAATTCCAGGCTTGTTGCCTTTAGTGAATACCTGTAGTCTATAAGGCTTATGAATACAACAGTGCTAAAAGATTTAATAGCAAGTGTAAAATTTAATATTTTATTCTCTTATATGAAATACTATTATTCATAAAAAATTAAAGTATTCACTTCTAACATTTTGAGTGATTGGCTGATACTACCACATACTCATGGAGCTGTGAAGGGAATGTAGGGAATAAAACAGAGTAAAAGGCTTTAAATAAGAGAAGCATTAACCTCAATATAATCAAGCTTTTTCCCTGGATGAATGACAAAATCCAAATCTATTATAGCTGGAAAGAGAAAACGAAGAAAATCATGAGGACTTGGAGGAGCTACCTGAAAAGAGTTTTCTTCATGAAATTTGAATCTATGGCTCCTTATACTGATTTGTTGATAATATCTACAGCAGAAGATTTCCTATAGCTTTTTAAATTTATGTTTTCATGTTAAATGTTCAATATGTGCTCAATGTGCATAGTGTGTTTTTTTCACAAGATTACTCTAAATTCCATGAGTCCTACCCTATGCTATTGATTATTTTACTGCTTGGTAGTTGTTTATTAAGTCCTCCATGTCTAAACATAAAAAAATGCAGAGAAAATTGTTGGGAAGGTAGGATTAGAAAGAAATTATAAATATGACTCTTTAGCCAGAAAGGCTAAGGAAGAAATACAAATGAAAGCACGGTTTGAATAATTCAAAGAAACCGGGCTGGTATGCCAGAACACATTCTTTCCCCCAATAAAACTAAGCTGAGACCCCTCTTCCCAGCCTTATAAGGAAAGGTCTGAAGGACCCTGAGATAATTAAAAATATGCAAAAGCAGCGATTTCTATAGGTCGCACACAAATGTTACTGTATTAGTATACTTACAAAGACTGGTTAGTAAAAGAATAGAATATTCAAAGGTATAGATTATATAAGTAATTGTATAGGAGAGCTCGGCCTCTTTTTCCCGGCTCTCTCACTTCTGTTCTGTTACTCTCTTTCTTAGCAATCTTAAGTCTTGAACTCATGTGTTCATATTTTACACCCTTTTGTATTGTTGCCGCCGAGCCTGCTTTGAGCTCTATCTGCTGGCTCATAGCAGGCTCTCTCTCTCCCCCACACCCTGAAATAAACTACTAACATCTAACTCGACTATAGAGGTCTCTGCCATGTCTCAGACTGTCCACCCTGAAGCGTCTCCTACAGAAAATAGTATAAAATACGATAATATGCAATAAAAATAAAGAAATACACAAAGAATCCTATATAGGAATAATAAAGGAAAGATCCTTATATTTACTCTTCTTACACTTAGCATATAAGTACACATGCATATGTGTTAAAACCTAAAAGCTAATTCTGAAAGTTCATTGTGGGTTTACCAGCTAGTGTATTTATTTAAAAATAACAATGTGTTATTTTTAAAAGGCTGTGGAGATACTGCAAACTTCTGTGTGAACACCTAGCATGATAGTGGCAACTCAGGAGGTGGAATATCAAATTCTTTGTCACACTTCTACAGAGGCATTAGGAATTTCATCATCGCAAGAGAGTTTGCTATTCACTAAATTGCAGAGCGTTTTATGTAGGGACTTTCTTTTAATATGTTTCACTGTATTGTCAAAAGAGTAATAAACTGTGACAAAGGTTTTCATGTTTTTGAATGAAAAATATTTATAGACTGAAAATTGTTGCTTGGCAAGTCAACTATGCAACCTCCGTCAAAATGAAAAGAAATTTCAAAAACATATTTAGTCTCAAGAAAGGGCTTAATTTTTAATGTGGCACTAAAAAAAAGTATAATTGAAAAATTTAACAGAGAGTGAGCTAGAAAACTACAATTACATGGAAGACACTGCTTGCATTCTTGGCATTTTGACTAGTGATCTTTTAGAAAAGTCCCAGCATGATAACTGCTACAATGGATTTCAGGAAAAAGAGTCCTCAAAAAAAAAAAAAAAACAAACAAACAAACTAGTAAATAAATAAATAAATATTTAAAATCCAACAAAAGCAGCAAAAATAAAATATCCTGTCAGAAGACATTACTAAGGTTGTTTATCACAGATGTATCATAGATGAGAAATGCAATGCACTAACTTCTTGTGGATGATAACAAAGCACAGTACATTTTCCCTCACACTCCATAGCTGTGTGTTATCACTGGATCATTATTTATTAGCAGTCATAATGAACATTCTCCATCCACAGATTTCAAATACTGTTATTGAAATACAGGCCATTGTTTAGTTTTGCTTCTCTGATCTGGTTAATCACTTGCTTCTACATATTCATAGGCAGAATTGTATTCCCACGGAGAATTATTCAGGAGATGTGCCTCCCAGTCAGGACCACGTAAGAAGCCCTAATACATTGTACCACTTGTGCTGAATTCTAGGTCCTTCCAAGGCCCCAGTTCACTCAAGTGCCTTGCCACCTCTACTTCCTATTTATGGCAGTCTCATTTTTATTGTTCTAAGTCACTTTGAGGTTAAGCACATGCTTAGAAATCTGGCTCAGTTGAGATCTGAGTAACTGACCTGAAATTGCACATTTTACGTGGTATAAATAAGAAATTTGCAATCAGTTGAGCAACATCTGCCACACTTTGCAATAACAAACTCAGTAGGAACACATTCAGGAGTGGATGATAGCAACAGAGGAATTGCTGAAATTAATTTTTTTTATTTTATTTTATCAAGCTAAATCCAGTGGTTTTGTCACTGGGACAGTAGTGCTCATTTACCAACCACCAGGTTATTATTAGATGTTCTTAGTTCTACATAAATTCTGAACAGAAACTTCTAAATAAAACAGCATTTTCAAGTGTCACAGATGAAAGCACTTATAATTATTCAGAATATAATGTTCAATGTGATTTTGAAATCTAGATATCTGCTTGAAACACACTAAAATATGTATTGCATTATTTGATGAATAATTAACCAAAAAGCTAGGTTAAAGTAATAAAACCAAACTAGTGCAAAGTTTAATGGAAAATTGCATGTTTTGATCCTTGTTGATCCTTTCCCCTCTTGGTCTCACTAAACACCTCCCACCACCCCTTCACATTTCAGTTTAAAACATTTTTTTTCAAATTATGTTGATGTGGAAAGAAAAGTCAGAGTGTGCAAGCAGAGGCAAATCAGCAAACTGCTATGGTGCTGCGTGGTGCCACAGCCAGGGATTCAACTACTTAGACCTCAGGCCTCACTTTGAGAAGCTTACTCCTCTAGGGTCTAATGGGGTCTGGCTGTAAGAGAAGGGGAAGGACAGCCTCAGTAAAGGGCTTGCCCAGCTGGTGAAGCGGGCTTTAAAGTTTCTGGAGTAGGGGTGTTGCAGTCCTCAAGCGCAGGATCATGTCCAGAGAAGCTACAGTTACAGGGAACCAGCATGGGACAGGAACAAGACGGGCTTCTGCTCATGAAACCATTTATCCAGCGTGGGAACAAACTCAGATTCAGATACAGAGAGCTCTGAACAAAAGCAGGGTGAGGGGTTTTGATGGACAGGACTAGGGTGGACCACTAAAAACACAGCAAGGGAGAAACCCCAGGGGTTCAAACCCATTCACAAGACCTCACAAGGGGTCTGGGATAGGGCAACTTCATCCAGGCCTCACACGGCCCGTCCCCCAAAGCAGGATGTCAAAATTCACACTAGCCAGGCATTTCAGCCCTGCCTCCACTTTAACAATGCTTATCTGAAACTAAATCTTTGCCTCCCAAGAGAGGGGTACCTCAGTTCATCCCAATCCTACCACTTGGATGGCAGTGGGACAAGCCCAGAGCCTGCAGATGAAATTCCAGATGCTCTAGCCTGTAAGCCCCCCTTCATTGGGGGCCCAATTTAAATGCCTCTGTTCAAGCACATTACATCCTTGTTTCCACTCTGGACAGACATGGATGTGACCTATGGATCAGCAGTTTGCTGTTCCAACAATAGCAGAGCTGTACAAATAGGGCACCACAAAACAGGTCCAGTGTAGAAACACCTGGATTTTAAAGTCTAAGTTTTCTTACATTTTTAACAGATATTAGTTATAATATTTTGGAACCTGGAAATTAGAATTACTTCAAAACAAGAACAGCAGTCCAATTTCCTGTTGAGAATATGACTAAAGAAAGCGCTTACAGTATTTTCAGTCTAATCATTGGTAAATAAGTATTTTTCCTGACCAGCTGAGGTTTAGTTGGCTGTTTTTTTCCACTTTCTTGATCAAAGCCTAAGAAATCACTTTTCAGTCATTACTGATTGCTCAGTGAGATGAGTGATCAATGACAATGATTAGAAAAAAGAGATTAATTAAATCCAGAACACCACCTGATTTGAAAATAACTGCTTGATTATTTTTCTATGGCAGTCTGTGGTGCTCAGTCTTCATCAGGATAAACTTTAAATGGTCTTTATTTTAAACACATGCACACACACACACACACAGACACACATATATATGTACATATATGAGATGTATCTTTTTATGGGTTGATGTAGCATCTGGCTGTTCTATTCTGTTTTCAGTGTTGGAGGCTGGAATTTGCAAATTGCTTGGAAAATCAAAGAGATTACCATAAAATCAACAGCCTTCCAAGTCAGTCGTATACACACATCTTAATTCATCTTGTGGACAAATGCTTGCAGGATCAAGGCCTAAATTTTATCTTGGTTTATGTTCAAGTTCTTTATGTTAATGCAGGCACTCATGATTGCTTGAAACAATTCTGTTCCAAGTGTCACTATTCAACAGATTAAGTACTCAAGAATAAGAAAATAAAGTAATATAAACAATAAAAAGTGATTGTTTCCAGGACAAAAACTCTGTTAGTTTTATGCTTAATGTATAATTTTAAATAAGAAGAGAAAGATCTGTCTAGAAGTATGCCTTTTCAACTCTACCGATAATCTGTTCATAAAAGAAAAAAGTTAATCTACAAATTACAGAGAAAACATTCTGAAAGCCACATGATGTCATATGATTTGATTATGATTTTAGAATTTTTTATCCTTTTTTTCACACAGCTCTACATGCTCTGGTTTTAATAAGTCTTTGCAAGTCAATGTATCATAGTTCATTTACTCACCCTGGAGCAAATGCAAGGTATTAAACACCAGCATTGGGTGGAAAAGATATGAAATGAGAGAGAAGCACAAGAAAATTGTGTTTAACTCCCTTGTGACTTTTACAAATATATGGAGAGAGAAGGCAAAGATGGAAAAGTTAAAACTTGAATTTTGAACTTTGCCTTTCTGCCAGTAAAAACTTTCCAGAAACAGTAAATAAAAGTTAAGTAATAGTAGTGGCTCATATATGACAAACTGAGGCAGTGTTCAAGACACACAAACAGTGCATAACAAGTAGTTACTCTCGCTGTCTGCATTTAACATATATTGGAAATAAGTTTTTAATATTTTTCACATTTTCAGTTTTCTGAGGAAATATAAATTTGCTTTCCAAGGAAGTATATTGAACAAGGATGATGGCATTACATTTACAAGCATTCTAGAAACTCAAATTCATTTAATTCAGGTCTTACTGTAAATGCATCTTTCACATAGATATCTATGACTCATGAATACATAGAATACACATACAAGCAAGGCATTGCAGATTTATCTATTAGACTAACTTTATTTGTAAAGAAATGCAAAATAATAAAAAGACAAGGTTTAGTGGCACATGAAAAAATCCTGAGGAAGGATTTTCTAAAGAAAAGTCCCAGTGGTACAATTTTTCAAAGACCCCAAAGCTATATAGGTGTGAAGTACTTACTTAAATGAAATTTGGACTTGATTTTTTTAATTATGATTTAATTGTATGCTCCTGAGATGCTTGACTAAGAAACATAACCACAATAAGCATGCTCTATGATAAATTAAAAGATGAATCACCTTGTGTAGAAGGTGATTCAAATCTTACAGGGATTGAAGGTGTTTACTGATGTTCATAGATCACATAGAGATCCAGGCCAGTTTCAATCCTAAATTAGATTCCTCAGTAGGATGTTTAACTCTTTGTGAGATATTTCAATATTTTGTGCCAAACCTCTGTTTAACTCTGAACACACTTCCTTTACTGATTAATATTTATATTGAATATTTGAAAAGCAAGCTTGTATTATTTGTCCAGCCCCACAGATGGGTACTGCTTGCTGATGTAGATACAGTGGACTTTCAGCCTTAAAAAAGTATCTGTTGGAACAATTCCAAAATGTCCCCTTTTACACTCAAAGAGAGATGGAAATGCAGCAGTGTATCACACAGCAGAGTCAGAAAGGCAGGTTCTTTTAGAAAAGCAGTCTTTTCCCATGTGACATGTCAAAGATAGATCTGCTATTTTCTTCTGGTTTGTATTAGAGGAGTCAAGGCTGACTGTATTTCCCACAGGAAAATGAGGTACGACGTGTATGGGAGCAACTGATGGCTTTGCATTCATGAAACCTGAATTCTCCTGAGGTATAGATTTCAGAGCTACTGTATCTGGGGAAGCAAATTCTGGTAGAAATTCAGAAAGAAACCCTGTTTGACAAGATGATTATTAGAAATTATTTTAACTGCTTGTGCATAGTGGCCTATGATGGTTTGATAAAGATATGTCACTGAATTACAAATAGGTAGAGCTATATACATGTATGTTGCATGCTCATCTGGAGAGATGGTCAAACAATATCATTTGAATTGAATAGAATTTGAAAAATTCTAAGTTTTTTTATTTGTTTTCTCAGATTCATATATTAATATAGCAACAAAAAAATCAATAATTTCTCTGGAATAAGACTTCAGCGGACAGTTATGAATCTGGGCATGGCATGATTTGATCTCCACATTTACTGCATTTTAAATTGCTAGGGTAAAAAGAAATCCCTTGCTGAAAAGTTAGGAACTGAAGAGCGTAACATTGAAAGGCCAAATGTTATGATCTAGTTCTCTGAGCCAGATTCGACTTCAGAGGAAACTTAAGAAAGTAACTTAAGAAAAATGTGGCCTTTTTTAAAATTTATTTTTTGTAGTTATTTTCCACATCATTTTATCTAATGTTAGGCGAAATTGAAGCACAAAAAAATCCATTATCTTGACTGAGACAGTGACTCACTGGTCACTCAACGATGGCTTTCATTCAGTGAAAGCCTCAGTGATGAGGCAGAAGAACAAAGACCTGAATTTATCAATCTTCCAGGGAGACAGTCAAAGATGTTTCAAGTAGGTACCTTTTACTAAATTCCAAGTTGAAGCCTGATTCAGGTTTAAATGCTGCCTTTAGGTACAGTCCTAAGTATGGGAGAAATGAGAATGTGTAAAGCCTCTTGATGCATTGCTGAGGAGTACCTTTAAAGTCATTTAAAAGAGATGACTTTTCTGCAGCACAGTTCCCTTTTATGGTGGAGTGAGAGTAAGGGCTTTATTCAGCTTATAGCTGCCTAAACCTGGCTGTTTTTAGACTGGTAAAGCTTTCTCACCTTAAAGAAACTCTAAGAGCATGGGTTTAGGAAGGATTTAAGTTATCTGGATATAATGTGAATATATAAAAGTATAAGAAAAGGGTTTGTGAGCCTTTTCTGCAAAGGGTCTGTCTTCAGCGGTGGTGCGAAAGCATGGAGTGTTGCTTCAGGACATAATGTGTATTTTCTGGTTGCCCTCATGTGAGTAGTGCTGCTTGCTTTCAGAGGGAAAAAATTAAATTATTAGTGCTAACAGGTGACTACTAAGTTAATGTGTATGTGCTGGGAGTCTACATACAAAAGGTGAACTTCTGAATTCCCTAACAAAAGCCTGCTACTTCTGTGGCCAGGACAGGCTGGTGGTAGATTTTGATAACAGCCAGATTAAAAAAAAAGAGAATGCCATTTCATACAGAGGCACAAGACAAATTCACCTATTTGAAGGCTCATCATATGCTACCTTTCTGCACATAGGCTACTAAAATGAAAAGAATGAGGCTTTCAGGGCCCTGAAGTCCAACTAGACTGTTCCCAAAAAAGCAGAATTGGTTTCAGAAAGATGAGGATCCTGTCTGGAGATAATCTCCTAGAAATGGGGTAACCTCCTGAAGATGGGAGAGATAAGCAGAGACCAGTGCTGGAGCCATGGTCACTAATGCCTGAGGCAGGCAGCACTGGGTGATGGCACAGCAGGAACCAACATGACTTTCTGACCAAGCAGCCCAGTGCAGTGGCCTCCTCCCCACCGAAAGTCAAGGAAATGGGTGTGTGAAACTATAGTGTAGGCTAAAGACTGTTGTTTTCTTTGCTCTTGAATAAACTGCAGTCAGACAATCAAGGTGCTAGAATTCAAAGGTGTACCAGCCTTCATCACCCCAGCAGTTGTTACTGTAAACAGGAGGCATGAGACAATAAGGTTTATGTGGTTGGTTGTTTTTCCCCCAGAGAGTTGTTTCAGATTCCCTGATATGTGTCTGGAAGAAGCACAGGTCTGTCTTAATCACTGCAGGAGGTTATCCTTGGAATTGTCAGATTCTAAATTAATAATTTTAAGGAATGTGCTACATTACTTCCTAAACAAGGAAAAAAATATATTTGCTATTAAATAAATATATATAATGTAATATAATATATTATAATATATTATAATATAACATATTATATTATAATATATTGGTATTAAAAATGCATCCTATGCCTGATTTATTGCTGTGCTATTCTTTAGGATGTTTCCTCTCTGTCAGTTCAATAGTCCATAATAGCTCTAACTCTTCTGCCCCCATTTGAATACACACACACACTTCTGTGGTTTGAATCCTATGACTTTTCTAATTCCTGTACCTCCACAAAATTAGCCACTCAATATTAATACCTTCATGGAAATATGTCAGGATATTAATGGCTTTGCTAAAATATTTCAGAATAAAGAATGAAATCACCCTTTCAGGCCCCTTTCTCTCTAAACCTATTTCTGAGTTCAGTTATATGAGGACAATGAAGTGGCATAATTTTTAGGCAGTTTGGGTTTTCTTTTGGTTTTGTTTTTGTTTGTTTTTTGTTTTGTTTTTGTTTGTTTTTTTGTAAACTAGCTAAATTGTTGTGGTACATGTATTTCTGCATGGAATATCCTCTGAGTCTCAGTTCCCTCTTTTCCTGGCAGAGATGACTTCTCAGAAGATCCAAGTTCTGCAATATCAGTGTGTTGTTAATATCTCTTCTGTAAAGTCTTAAGTGAATCTGGCAGTTGGTAGTGATTATTAACCTTGCACTGAACCAGCAATTAATCTGTTCAGGCTGCAGAGGAAGAAGAAAGAGAGAGAGGAAGAATGAGAGAACACAACCTGCTCTGGCTCAGTGATTCTGGTGAATCTGAGTACCCTGATCTGATATTGTTTAAACTCATTAGTATTCTCTATCTAATCTTCAGATTTAATTCATTACATACATCATTTCCCCATAGCCTATATACCCATTTATAATTTCTCTGACATATTTTTCATCTGCATGCTTTATCCTTGGCAGAGAAAACATGAGGTTAGGAAACAAAACCTTTGATAAATATGTATTTAGTGGTGTGTGAAGTAATAATAGAAAAAAACCCTAAGCGTTTTTCTTCCATGCTGCATTCTGCTGCATCATCCTGACCACAAAGTGAAGCAAAATTTGGCTCTATATACCTTTAAAATGATCTTACTGTTGTTGGCATTTCATTGAACTTTATGGACGATGCATTATCATATTATTGTCAAGTCAGAAATGAGTAAACATCACTGCATTTTCCAATGTTATTTGACTTATCTTTCTGGGGAGACCAGAAATGTAAGTTATTTATGACTGTTTCTTTACCCATTCTGACATATTTCTTAGATGCAGGAAATTCAGAGGTCTCATCACCTAAAGGCAAGGGTGCAAACCAATCAAGCATGTACGAGTGGCTGCATGGAGCCAGGGAGCAAAATGCAGAGCTTGGTTTCCAGTTTCCATCAGCACCAGTTGTCCACAGAATAGGAAGAAGGGAAAGACAAGTATATAAAGAAAAATAATTTTCCTGTTTAATTACCCAGCAGTCTGTAGCTCTTGGCTTTCCTGATCCAAAGGATCAAGTTTTCTTTGTTTCTCAAATTTTTATCATCTGGAGTGTTCTGTGGCTACTTGTAAAACTTCTACCAAAATATGGTGTGAAAATTTTAATTTTTTTTCAAAAAATAGCATTTTTTGGTTTTGTTGTGGCCTTAAATTCTTTTTATAAGAGACAAAGAAAAAGTATTTCTCTTTTCTTACTCAATGCCTGTTGCAATATTTATACAGCTCCATCAGACAACCCCTCAGTCATTTCTTTGCCTAAATGAGAAGACTTAGTCTATTCCATCTTTGCTTGTTCAGGAGCTGTTCCATAACTTTTATTTTTCTCATTGCTGTCTCTAAGCTTTTTTCCTATTCTGCTACATTCTTTTTGAGATGAGGGGACCAGAACTGCACCTAACATCCAAGATGCTGACACACACTAAAATTATAAAGTGGATGAATGTGTAATTACATCCTTTCCTCTCCACTCACTGCAAGTTTTTCTATCATCCTCAGACACCTCTATGCAACCTCTCATCTCTGTGAAAATAAACACCTTCTAGGGGTAATGATTTCAGTACTCTGTAAGACTGCTAGGGCCATTAGGTACCTCCCAGTCTCACCTCACTTTAGAGGTAGTAAACTTCATAATTCGCCATCATGACTACATGTGTAATCTTATTCTGTGTGTCTTGAGATTGCATTTTGCCTTTTGCAAGCATGAGACAGCTTTCAGAATTCTCTCTTTAACTATGCTCAGAAACTTTTGCATTCTTTGATCATCTCAGTTCTTCCTGTGTCCCCTTGCTTGTTGATGCATATTATCACATAATCATTTGCCTGATTGGTCTCAACATCCCAGGAGAGTTGAAGGAAGCATCCTTGCTTCTAGGCTGCTGAGACCCTTCATATTATTTTGGTTTTTTGTTTAATGAGATTTTTTTCTGTAGCTTTTGTAATAGACTTTTCTGATTCATAGGACTCCATCTGTAGTAAAGTCTTCAACAGACAGGTCTAGTGAGAAATCTTCAAGGTTGATCATTACCTGAAGAATTTACTAATCATAATTTATTGTATTAAAAATATGTATACAAAGCAGATAACTGAAAAAGTGTCTCAATGGTTTTAGTTCATTAAAACACTGAGATTATTTCAAAACAACTTCTTATGGTTAACTGTTATATGGGTCTGATTTGGTAAGAAACACATATATTTTCCAGTGAAAGATTTGTAGGGAGCGGCAATGTTTGTAATTTGACCTATTTCTATAACACAAACAAACAAAGCAAAAGCAAACAACAACAACCCCAAACAACCCAAACTAGCACCCTCTCTTGTAGTATTAATGACAAGGAGAAATCCCTCTTGGAGGTCTAAAGTTTCTTATAGATATGAGATAGCATCAAGAGATGAGGCAGCACTGAAGTTCTTTGTGCCAAATATTTCAGATAGCAAAAGCCGTGTTGAATTCTAACGTTTCTTATAGATGGATCCCTGGAAAGGCAAAAAGTGGCACAGACATTGAAGAATATATACATATTTATAAACAACTCACCCACTGTCAGTTATAACCCTGAAGTTAATATTTGCTTCTTGGCTTATATGTTGAGTTGGCGATTTCCTAGTCATAAAAATTTTCCTCAATCTTTGGTCCTTGGAATGCATGCTACCTCTTGAGTTATCACTAGCATGAACACACCATCCTTCCAGAAGGATGTGCAGGCTCTTCCATAGTGCCTCTTCAGATGGTCATTACCTAGGCCATTTAATTTCTGAGAGTTTTAGTTCTTTAAACTGTAAAATCAAGCAATAACACCCATTTTCTCAATCACAATGTGATGTATAGGTAGAAGCACCTATTTCTGACTAGTTTTAGAGAAACAGCAAGCTATTCTATTTGCTGTCCATCTGCATTTGAACAGTATTCATAGCAGTTTAAAATATTTTTTTTTAATGGATTATGTCCTATATGTCAGTGATTCTATCTGTAGAATTATCTGTACCAAATTGCCAGTATGTTTCAGGCTTTCAAATTCTTCTGTGAAGAGCTGGTGTCTCACACACAGTTTAACTTGGAACTCTCCAAAGCAGTTTCACTTATTTCCACTGTAAGTGGTAGCTCCTTTTCATCAGAGATGCAGAGCTTCATCTGCTTTGTTATCAAGCTTGGAGGATGAGTTAGCATTAGCTTTGAGTAGGAATAGTTTTGTGTGATTTCCTATGAAAATAAATCTTAGGTAATTGTGTTATCTATTTGCCTGAGTTTTGTCCATTCCCAGCTGTTTTATTCCTTATCTGTCAACCAGTTTTCTCCAGAACCACTCGTAAGCCCTTTCATTATTTTCAGACATATTTGAAAGTGTAGCAAGAAGACCATTATGGGCAATAAAAAATTTGTTAAGTATGCATAAGAAAATGAAATTAGCACGTCTAGTGAGAAAAAAAGTAGGAAGAACTCAGCCTCATATCTTCCATTTGGTAGTAGCCAGATTGCTGTCCATAATGAACCTTTCAGAACTATTTCTCCTCAGATGGATATTTCATGATGAAGCACTGGGACTGTAGGTGTACAAACAGGTGTGAAAATAGGTTTCACTACTTTTCCCTCTAATTGAACAATTTGATAAGTAACCTCTTTCATGACTCTAATGTTTTCCAAGATATTTTTGTGCCTGATGAGGATGTTTGCACTATGATCCATGTTCTAGAATGCAGTTGCTATTATGAGAAAAGGGAAGTTGTGCATTGTTTTTCTTACTGTCTCAAGACTCTGCTAAAACAAAGCATAATTCTATACAAGAAATTAGCTTCCAAAGGACTTTTAACTTCTCTTCCTCTTTCAGAGGCATTATTAGGAATCATCCTATCTTCACTGTTCAGACCACAGTACAAGGGAGATATATTTATGGCAATTGAATAGTAGGTCCAGAAAGATCTTGGTGCACAATGAGTTTTCAGGGAAGACTAGAATAATTTGATGTCTGCCCACACCTCCATATATACTGAAAAAATTTTTCCACCATAATTAGAATGACATTCAAAACAACAGCTAGCATTTTCCCTGAAAACATAAACAAACAAACCTTCCCCAATTAGTTTCACAAGATGACTGAGTGAGCAGAGCTAAAGATTCCATTAGGAGCTTACTATGCTAATCTAATTAGCCAGGGAAACACTCACATATTATGGAACTGGAATCAATAAAAATTCTGAAAAGCTAGATTTACACTCAGTCACAAAAAGGATTATGCAGACAAATCACCATTCTTTTGCTTATAATTTTCATGAGTAATAAGCAGAACAAACACAATTCTTATCTGAAGGGTCACATGTAAATATGCATGACATGGTCTGAATATTCTTTGACATGAAAAAATTAGCAGAAATAATTTACGAGCTTTAATGTAATCCATAAACAATTTACACACTGTTTTGTTTTTTCAGTGAGGAGAAAATATATTCAGTCTCCTAAAATAATTTTCAAGCTTTAAACAAGTAGAAAGTCTTCAAAACCTAGACTCCACTTCTACCAGTTATATAAGTTTATGTGGAACTTACTCATAAGAATGCTCTCAGCAGTTGTCAAAGTAACAGGAGCTCATCTTTGTGGTTTTTGCATCACAGCTTTTAGTGAAAGAAGAAAATATTACTCTTAAATCAGCAACAGAAATTGCAGAAAGTGGCTTAGTTGTTTTCAAGGACAGAGACTCTTAAGCTGTGTTCCCCACAGGTGTCAAAGCATGAGAAATGTCCTTGAACTTTTCTATCTAAAATGAAATCTGCATTTAGCTTACAGAACAAAATTAAGTAAATCTGCATGAAGTAATACTTAGAAACATGCAATTGCTTTTAGACTACAGTGATATTAAAAAAAAACAGAACTGAAAAAGCAGCATGGCAACATGATTGCTGAAAAAGTTTAGTTACAGTGAAATTATGTGTCAATGTGCCCTTCATCATCACATCAGCAACTCCACATTGCTTGTCTGAACAGAAAATCTACCTCATTCTGAAGCTTCTGTCTCCCTCTTGCCTATTATTTTGCTATGCATCAGGTAGCTTCTAGGCAGCTTAATTGTTTCTTCACACTATGTAAACCATTTAACTTCTCTGGCATCCTGCAGAAATTAAGCTCATTATGGACCCAGTGGCCCAAATGACACCACTTTCCCACAAGGTACAGCAGGGAACCGTATTAGTGGTAAAGCTCAATGGATAGAATATATCACCTGTGACACGTGGCTGTAGAGGGAATGGAAGAAGAAAGTGATTTGTCAAATTATATTTGTAGTGGTCAAGTGAGGTTAAAAATGGTCAAGGGTTACAAATACTGATTCAGAATCTTGTCAGAAAAACTGGCAAGGGTTATTCTCTTTCATTATGATGCAACCCCCCCACCTCCTGCCTCCTCACCCCTGATTTCCTCTCTATACTCTGTCATCCTAAGACATCTGAAATCCTTATCCTTTGACCTAAATTGGAATTAAATTAGTTAAACAGTAGAATAAATGTAAAAGACTAAATGAGAAAAGGGGAGAAATCCAGACGTTATTATTCAGTAGGATTTGTTGGTCAAATAAAGATTAAATTGAGTGAAAGTGATAGAATTTTGCCCAGCATTTGTTTGAAAGCTAGTCTTTTTGGATTATAAACTGGTGTTGAATCTGAGTGCTCCAAAATGTGATTCAGAACACGATTTTCTCTAAATGTACTTGCCAGAGGTAAATGTAATAATTTATGGAGTGTGCAGAAAATATTTTCTTCAGCTATTTGCTATTCAGAAAAGGTTTTCCTTTGCTCTTAATGTTAGGCTTTTATGCTGGCAGTCTTTTTAAGGTCAAGCCCTGTCAAAATATTACCTCTGGGGTCAAAAGGGTAGTGTAGTCCTTCCCAAGGCTATTACACATTTTGGTGATCAACTGCTGGAGGGCACTTAAGAGAGATCCAGAGCAGTACACCAGCCCCTGGAGGATGAAACATCTAGTTTTTGACAGCTTCCTGTAGTCATGAACTGGGAGATTTATGAGGTTAGATTTGATCTCTAGTCCTGTCTAAAGCCAGGTACGCTGTATGCTGCATTACTAAACAGGCTAGTAGGCAAAGCTAATATAGCTTCTTAAAGGTGAACTTGAAAGGCTACTTTTAAATCTCCAGCTAGCTAGCTAAATCCATTTTAATGCCAGCTGTGAGAATTAAGGAAATGCAGTCTCACAGGTACATTTTATTAAAACAAACAGCTAAAGCAACACTCTGTCTACTTTCTGGTAATGTTTCTTCAGCAGCAGTGGAAGCACAAACCAATAGAAGGTGAATTTTATTCATGTTATTTAAAATTTCTAATTTTCTCCTGTGTTGAAAGTAGTTGGGACCATCTCTTCACCCCTTTCTGTAAGCCCTAGATCAATATGGTCTGACTCAGCACCTTAAACATGCTAGGAACTACTAAAACTTTCATACTCTTTTTATGTTATGTTACATTCATTTAAACAATGAAAAATTAAGTGAGAAATCTAATAACCTCCTCATAAAGAACAACGTTTGAGAGAAAAATTGTTAAATGATATCTTAGACTTTTGTATATTATGTACTGTGAAAGAAAAAGTGAAAATTAAAATGCCTTCAAATGCCTGAACTGCATCAAAATCAGCCTCCGTATTTTACAGATATGATAAAACTGCTGAAGTACCTATGAAACACACAGTTTCATGTGTTTGATTGGAGCACAACTTTGAATTGGCCTGTAATTATTTCTAGTGCCTCAGAATCTGGTACTTGAAATCCCAGATCTCAAGGTCTGTGAATAAACCTTATGTCAGTCAAATAATAAGTGAATAACTAAACAGAAAAAGGGGTTTCTTTACAGGAGACAGAATTATTCTACCATTTGCAAACAGAGGAGAAAGTAAGGTCAGGAAGAAGAGTAAAAAGGATATTCCTGAAAAACCTCCAAAAATAAATCCTGCAGGATTTATCCAAAAGGAGGACCTATGAGGCATGTGATCATAGAGCAGAGAGAGTGAGGCACAAGTCATATTATTTTACATCCTGTACTGGGTGTGTTTTGCTATCAACTTTCATTCTTCCTGAGTAAATCCTTACTTCATGTAGCAACCCCACTAAAACCAATAGACATGCTAATCTGACTCTCATCAGTGTTAAACAGATCTTTACGTTTTACAAGGCTGTAATTCATCTTTCTCTAAGTACAGACAAATAGTTCAGACTTTCCCTCAGTATTTATATTTTCCTCCTCATTTCTTAATTACACTGAAATGCTAAAAGGCTTTCTGACCACACTATTTTATTTCCTTGCCTTTAATTGATATTGTTTCACAGGAGATATTATCAATTATGAAGATGATAAATGACTGGGTGTCTTTCCAGAAGCTGCTTCAGCAAGCTGTCGGCCATGAAATTTATTCCTGGCCTTAAGGTCAGGATTAGTTTTACCATCAAAATGCAAAACAACACAGGAGAGTGAGACTTAGTTTACGTAGAAATGGTGCAACTTGTCAAGTATGGTAGTGTGTTGTTACTTGATAATTAGTTCAAGAGAAGCCTGAAGCTGCTTCAAAGTACATTTTAAATCAGACCAAACTCAAGAGTCTTTGGGGAGGCATCAGTAACAATTCAGTGGAAGAATGGGATGCTGTGAATGCTTGTTATTCAAGTATTTTCTTTCCTTATGCATGAGTTATATGGAAGCAGTAAGAACGTATTTCTTCTTTTTCTCTCCCTTTGATGCAGATAAAAATACAAGTCAGCCAAAATACACAGTGAACTAAGAAAGGTGAAGCAAAATTCTCTGCAGACTTTAATCCAATTTCTAGGTTACCAGAGATGATGACAATAAAAATAACTAATGAGAAAATCCTGAGTATGTATATTTCTAAACAGGCATAGTATGGAACTTCAAACAAGAACAAATACAAGAAAAAGAATTTAGGGTCTCTGGGATTTTTGATGCAAGTTTGCAAAATACCTTGGATGCTGAGTTCCTAGTCCTTAAATAAGACCATGTATAAAAAATGCATGACAGTCATGAAAGTCTTGTTAACATCAAAAAAATCAAGAAAATATTGCATTCATATCTTATAAAATAACAGATTTTTTTCATTAATTTAAATATTCAGTACCTCTTAATGCAAGCTTTATATTATCATTAGTTTTCACTTCAAAGAACTCTAAAAGATACTTTTGAAGCTCTATTATTCATCAACAGTTAAGGGAAGTTAAGGAATTATGTATTTCAAGGAGTTAACAGGATGAGTGAGTGTATATTTTACACACTTTACTTTTATCATATTATCAGCTTGAAGTAATACAGTAATTCTATATAAATGGCAGACTTATCAAATACTACAATCTGCTCAGTGGTTTTTTTTTTTGGTTTTTTGGGTTTTTTGTTTGTTTGTTTTTTGGGTTTTGTGTCATTAATAAGATGTTGTAGTTTGGATTCTGATCACTCACAGACTAACAATTGACTGATACATATTTTAATAGGGGGTCAGGTTCACTGAAAGATTTATGCCTGTCTCTAGTGATCACACAATCAGAAAAGCACAGAATGGTCAAGAATGGAAGAGGTATCTGGAGGTAATTTGATCCAACCTTCCTGCTAAAGCACGTTCACCTAGAGCTGGTTGCCCCGGACCATGTCCATCTGGATTTTAAATGTCTCCAAGGATAGATACTCCACAACTTTCCTGGACAATCTGTGCCAGGTCTTGGTCACCCTTACATTGTAAAAGTGTTTGCTGATGTTCAGAGTGAACTTCCTATGTTTCAGTGTGCCATTATCTCTTGTCCTGTCACTGTACACATTGAAAAGAACCAAGCACGGTCTTTATACCTTTCCTTCAGATATTTATATACATGAATGAGATCCCCCTGAGGTTTCTCATCTCCAGCCTCAGTTCTCTCAGTCTTTCACCATAAGAGAGAGTGTCCAGTTCCCTCATAGTCATTGTGGTCTTTTGCTGGACTCTCTCCAGTATGTCCAAACCTCTTAGAGAACTGAGGAGCCCAAAACTGTGCAACGCTCTCTGTGTGTCCTCAATAATGCTAAGCAGAAGTGAAGCATCCCCTTTCTTGACCTATGGGCAACATGTCTCCTAAAGCATCCTGTGATACCCTTAGCCTTCTTTACTGTAAAAGTGTGCTACTAGCTCATGATCAGCTTCATCAAGATGCCCAGGTCCTTTTCTGCAAAGCTGCTTTCCAGCTGGGTTATTCCCAGCATATATACTGGCGCATGGATTTGTTCCTCCCCAGCTGCAGGAATCTGCATTTTCCCTTGAAAATTTCCCTGTCAGCTCATTTCTCTAGCCTGATGAGGTCTCCCTTAAGGGCAGCACAACCCTCTGGTTTATCAACCACTCTTCCCAGTTTTCAAACATAAGCAAATTTGCTGGAAGGCCTCAACCACTTGTTCTTGCTGATCAGGTGGCCTCTGGGAGATACCCATTACCATGTCACCTGTACCTGTCTACTGGCATGTCACCTGTATCAGTGACGAAAGCCTAAGTTCCCTTGCTTTCCTGAACTGTAGAGAACCTAGTCTTAGAGCTTTCTCAGGATATTTTTGGTGGTCAAAATAAATTTTTCCATACTTTCTTTTATTCTCTGAAATTCATTGCTTTTGCTCAGCATGGCTTTTACTCTTTGGAAGTGTAACCCACTAAGGAATGGTAAAGGAATATATGTCCATCATATACTTTTGCTTTTTCTAAGACATGTACTGTGAATATATTACGTAGAGTACAAGACATGATGTACTGGGGACCTGAGGGGGTTTACCCTAAAAGGCAGGTGATAAGTAACATTTTCTATATGGTTATGGCAAAAACCATTATGATCTCCATTGGGACTGCATTATGTAGTGCTTTCTTTATGTCTGAATTTGTGCCAGAGTTAAATACACAAGGGTAAATTACATTTATGTCATGGGGTGACCTTACCTTTAAGACAGCTTCGGGAGCTGGGAGGAAGTTGAAGCTGCTGGTGACTGATGGGAGTCTTTTCTTGTGACCAATTATTGGTAATTTCTAAGAATTGACAGCAGTTTTGACCACTGAAAAGTGAGATCAACTTGTGAACACCACCTTAAGATGTAAAGCCAGAGCTCTCTTGTTCTCTTTGGTTTCCAGCTTCTGAAAAGGTAACAAGGCTCTGTCTTGGCCTCCTCCCCCCGCCTCCAGGCCAGACAAGGCCGCAGAGGGCAGAGGGGGAGAAACGGAGCCGGCCAGCCTGGCTTAGTTTGTAGTTTCTGCTGCTGGACTGAAACCTGACACCATGAACACTTGCAGCTTTTCCAAGACTTTAATTCTTTTACTACCTGGATGAGACGTACAGATTACTCTTTTTTCTGAGAGAGAGAGAGAGAGAGAGAAAGACAGACAGACAACCAACATGAAAAAAAGACATCATAAAACCATCAAAAACCATGAAGAAAAGAGTTAAGTTTTAGATGGAGAAGACAGAATAAGGAGATGCTTTATAAGCTGAAAAATTTTTCTGTTAAAGCTATGGAGATGGACAATAGTGTTCTGAAAAAACTCCCTTAATTCATGACAGAGTATATTGGGAGGAATGGAGTGTTCAAAGTTTGGATTTTGAGCAAAAGGTGGAGTAATTGTGATACAGTGAGGTGCTGGAACAGAGTGAGACGAAGTTAATAGTTGAAGATTTGAAGCCTTGAGAGGCAGTGAGGAAGCTGTTTCCAGGGAAGCTCACAGAGACAGATGAAGAGAACTTTTGCCTTTGAATAACTCATCCTTAAAAATGACATCCCTAGACTCATTGACCCATAGACACCTGAGAGTGATGTGAAATGGGAGGAGTGAACTGATGACAGATTTCCGGGTAACTGGCATCAGAAAAATAGAAATCTATAACAGAAAAAGTTTTCTTGTGAGAAACTGCATAGTTGAGATCTACCCCCATCTCTTCTACCAAATCCTAAATTACTCTTCATTATCTACCCAGTCTTTGGGGAGGTACTGAAACATAAGCTGCTCCTTATTAGCAGAAGAAGACTTCTGTTTCTCTACAAAAGCTGATGAAAAGACTCTAGCAGGAATTGAGACTGTTTTAAACACCAAAGTTCCAAACTTTTTTTGTCTCTATGTTGTCATGTAAACAAGAGAATGGTTGGGTAGTGGGGGATAAAGGGGTTTTCTGGAAGTTTATTCTGGTGTTCTTATTCTTGTAGTTTTGTTAATAAACTTTCTTTATTCCTTTTAAGTTTTAAGCCTGTTTTGCTCTTGTTCTAATCCATATCTCACAGCAAGAAATAAGTAAGTTTTCTAATAATTTTTTAGTTACTGCTTTAAAACCACAACAATTTATTAATGCCAAGAATAGCTCCTCTGTGATTTCAGTAAAACCTTAATACAAGCAAGTATACTGTCTATTTTAAAAAATGCTTTAGATGTCTATACATTCATGTTTAGTTGTCGAATATCTAACAGGGTTCAGCAAGTGGTTGGATATGATATTGTCACAAATTTTATTCAAAAATAAAGGCAGAAAATAAATCTTTGTACTTCTACTCCTCTATAAAACAGTATGAATTTTTTATCTTTAGAAATAATCCCACTGGTATTATATCGGAGGAGGGAGATGCTACAAAGCTACAAAGAAACGTGAAAGAACTTTATCAGAAGTGGTATTACATTATCTGCTACTATTGACGGCTTCTACCATTGACCTAATCTGTGATATGAGAGGAAAAGGGAAGTGGCACAAAACTCAGTATATCAAGACTTAAGCTCATGAAAAGGGAAAATAAATTGAAAAAAAAACCCACGTTATTAACCACTGAAATAAATATAGACTCACAAAGATCATAAAAAATATTTGGCTGACTGCTATGTCAGGTGGGGAACAAAATCTTAATTAGAAACAAAACCAGGTCCGTGTCCTTCCTATGCTGAGGATCTCAGAGCTGGACATATCACTCCAGGTGGGTTTTAATGAGAGCAGAACAGAGAGGGAGAATCCCCTGCTGGCCATGCTGCTTTTGCTGCAGCCTAGGACACAATTGGCTTTCTGGGCTGCAAGCTCATATTGCCAGGTCATGTCCATACTCCCCTGTACCAGCATTCCCAAGTCCTTCTCGGCAGGGCTGCTTTAAACCTGTTCATCCCCCAGCCTGTGTTGATACTGGGGGTTGCCCTGACCCTTGCACTTGGCTAAAACTGATGAGATTCTCACAGGTTCCCTTCTTGAACTTGTCCAGGTCCCTCTGGATGGCATCCCATCCCTCAGGTGTGTTAATTGCACCATTCAGTATAGTGTCATTTGCAAAGATGTTGCGGATGTCCTCAATCCCTTTGTCTATGTCACTGATTAATTGAATAGCATGAATTGAGCAGTCCCAGTCCAGACTCCTGAGGGGCATCATTTGTCACCAATATTCACTGGGACATGGAGCCACTGACCACTACCTTCTGGATGCTTCTGTCCTACCAGTTCCTTATTCACCCATCAAATCTATCTCACTCTAATTTGCAGAGACTGTTACTATGACAAAGGCCTTACAGACCTTGGGTAGATGGCATCTGTAGCTCTTTCCCTGTCCACCAGTGTAGTCATTCCATTGTAGAAGGGCCACTAGGTTGGTCAGGCAGGACTTGCCATGGTGAAGCCGTGCTGACTGTGTTGAATCACCTCCCTGTCCCACATGGACCTTAGCGTAGCATCTTCTGTTCCATGATTTTTCCAGTGAGAGTTGAGGGTGACAAGTTGGTGGCTCCCAGTGTCCTCCTTTCTACTCCAGACACCTAAAAACATTTTCATATGCCAGATCATGGCCCAAACAATAAATTCAGACTCATGCTGAAGAAAATGATAGCACCTATATGACTTGTAACACAACACAGAATACGGAATTTTTGCATTTCCTGGAAATGTTGCACAGTATGTGTGTACCAATAATTTCAGATTAGTGTATAAAAGCAGTACTTTATTAAACAGAGAATATCAGCCATGATGGAAAACTTTCTTTAGAAAGCCAAACTCCAAAGAAATTGAAAAAACTATTTATGTGTTTGGGAATGACACAACACTAAGTTAACAACAAAATACCAACTGAATTATTTGCTAGAAAGAAAAAAAATTGGTCAGACATTATCACTTTATTTTGTTGTTTATTGACCTTTGTAATTTGTTGAAAGGTGGAAATGAAGTGAAATGGAATGAAATATATACTTTTTCCTCTTTATAATTTATGAAATCCTACTTCTGGCTACTGAGAACTCATGTACTGTTTAAACATGAAACAAATCTTTCTCTCTCAATATTCTCCTCTGTGGAAATAAAATCTGAATTTATCCTTTTCAAAGCAGAAAAAATACAATCTTGACACATGACATTTGCATTGTAATGAAAAAGTCAATGAATCTGTGATAATGAATTAGCACTGAATTAATGCAAAATGGTACACTTTCTCTTGTATTCTTAAATGGGAGTAAAGGAACTCATATGATCTTCGAGGAGATCTGATCTTTGCAAAATTCCTGAGATAGAATGAACTGACATTCCCTGAACCCTTTGCAGATGAGGCATTTAAACCAAAATTTGGATCTGTGTCTGCCTGGAAAATTATTCAGGGTTCTTTAGAAAAATTAAACAAAAATATCATCCAACATCTCAATAAACTTATTGAAACATCTAGAAAAACTACACTTTTAATGGAGGAAGAAATTAATGAAAAAGATAGAATAGGATGCCTTTCTTTCTACATCTGATTCTACCTCCAGATGGATGCAAAGAAGGTTTTTGAAGTGAATTATCAGAAGGGAGAAATAATTTTTTTGACAGAAACAGGTGGTGATATAATAATGATTCTACAGAATAGGTAAGATACTATGTCTGTCAGCATACTATAGAATTTTAAAAATTAATGCACTTTTTCATTCCTACCCTAATGGTATGACTGATTCTGTAGTGGCTTATTCTATGTTGTGAATATACATCTGTTGGAGTTAGATGAATTGAGTTTGAATTAGGGTACAGAAACCAGTCTCTAACACTGTCTGTGTGTAATATTTTCAGCAAAACCTGAAATGGCAAGTATTTAAGTGGGCCTTTTACTTTATTTCTAGGTCCTCAAAGGGAAAATATAATTTGTTGGAAAAAATAGTGGCTCCTTTCCTTGAAGAGATATCTCTACTGCTGTTACATGTATATATATTGCATGCCATTATTTTCTATTCTCTTGATAAATATATTAGGAATAATGCTTTTATGCCTTTTTATTTTTAGTTATCTTTCCTCAATACAGCTAAAGTTAACTGTATACTATATACAATACTAGATAGTACTATAAACTATTTTGCTATTCTATGAAATGCTATTTTATATTTTTTTTCTGTAAATTTACTGTACAGCTGTAATTTTTCAGACCATAGATATTTATTTTTAAAGAAGGGATAATAATTTTCTGTACATATCATTTATATCTGGATACTTTAAAAACACATACCAACAATAAATAGTGCAGGTGGTTTCAAACTGTATGTGAAGGTGCAGGAGATAATAAAGCATTTTTTCTAAGATCTGTGATTCATTGTTCTGTATAATTGCTTATGTAAATAATATAAGTGATGTATGTAAACATACATGTTATGCAAGAAATGCTGAATTCAAGGAACTTTTACAAAGAAAATCTTTCTTAAAATTATTTTATTATTAGATTGGGAAAAGACAGATGAACTTATTCAGTATTTTTGAATAAATGAAAGAAGACAGGAAGATCTTAGGTTTCACAGTGTGTATCAACACCGAACAAGTTTTCCTTATTCTGTATTGTCATTTTAATGTGTAAATAACAGTATGGAAACCTTTATTTTAGAGGAGAGAGCTGAGGGAATGAAAGAAGGTAGTAATGTTTCTTTTTCTGAGAAAACTGCATTATTAACTTTCCCCTGCATCTAAAGGGACACACTTCTAAATGTAGCAGAACAACTCAAAATATCACAACCTCTTTAAGATCTCCACTACATCATGTAAGTAAATTACACCATTATACTTCTTTGGGTATTATATACCCAGATTTAGGAAAGAAAGAAGTGTCATACCCTACTGGCAAATCATCATATAACAGAATGAGAAGTTCTGTATCAATGTTTCTAAACAGTTTAATTCTGAAGGCAAAAAAAATCACACACACACACAAAAATTATGCTCCATATTAATTTATTTGAGGTGTGTGCTGTTTTATCAGAGAGAAAAAAAACCCACAAAACCCCATAAGCCAAAATTTGAATTGCACAATATGGTATCCAGAGCTTTCCTTTTAAAAAGATGAGCCTGTCACCTGCATAATTTCAATTTATAGCAACACAGACATTAATGCAATAACAAACCCACCAAAACCCACCAACACCTTGCTAAAAATCTTTGCCCTTCATTAAAAGTGTACTGTTTCCTAAACTGGAATACTACAATATTGGATATAAATCAGTGATAAAGCCTAATTTTCATACACATGCATGGTTTTGCATTAGCACCTGGGCTACAGTGGTTTTAAGGGGAGGAAAACTATTTATAAGCTTAGGATATGAGTTGATCTCTAGCTGATTTTAAATGCTTTGGTGCCAAATTCTACAAAACTCCAGAAGTCATGCTCAAATACTTCCATGCAGTGAAGCAAATCTTTCAGCTGTCAGGTATCTGCTGTCACATCTTCATGCTGTAGGAACACACTGACACAGGAAGCACTGAACAATGACAGATCTAAGTCACAAGGAATTAAAGAGGTTTAGGAATTCCAAAGGTGACAATTTGGCTTCTTAACAGATACATCTTTAAAAAAAAATTACTTTATATTATCAGAATGTTTTCAAACACAAAATAAATCCAGTTCCTTTAATGAAAATGAATTTTTGTTTATAAGTGCCTTGGAGAGGTTAGATCTTTGTACTTTACATTATGAGATTGGAATGGTGAAAGCGAACAGCTTCTACCATCATGGTAATGTCAAAAGTGGTTTTCTTAGGAGCAAGCCTGTCTCCCTGGTCATTTCATTTTCTAGAACATTCTGATTTGGTAATGTGTCACTAGAGGGTGCTGCAAAATTGTTTTCTAATATAGTATACAGATCACTAGTATTTATTTTAATGTTTTTGGAAACTACAGGTCAAAACTTTCTGGATAGAAAATCTCTATGAAATGTGGGTGAACTATCACTGGCTGATAGGTTGAATGTCATAATCTGCAAGAAAGGTAGAAAAATTTTCAACTTTGTTTTAGGTTTTCACTATATGCATTAGAAAGGGTCCTCATTAGGACACCTTTGCACAATTATATAATAGTTCAAGTTTATTTCAAGCATATCTTCTGACCATTAGCACGCTATTATGATGAATCAAGAAGATTAATTAAGAAGGTAAGAACATTACTTTCCTGGAAAGACTGAAGTAAAATCTTATTCTTTAATATAAGATGAGGACCAGGACTTTTTTTTTTTTTGTTTGGTTTGGTTTGTTTGTTTTTGGGGTTTTTTTTGGTTTTTTTTTTTTTTTGGTTGTTTTTTGTTCATTGTTGTTAAAGGACTTCTGAATGGAAACAACAAACCAATAGAAGAAATAGTGTTTGGTGTGGTGTTGGCTGAATTGTGTATAAATATTAAAAAATCACATCCTACACTTCTGAGCTATCGTGCGTACTTACGATTTCTTAATGGTAACATTGTTATGTGGAAAACATTGTGACTTTACTAAAACACTATATTAAAGTGAGGGGCACCTACAATATCAGAGTTCTGGCAGATTTAAGACATTGTGAGAAATAATAGAGAAAACAGCTACCAGTTAATAGCCTCCTATAAGATAATGAGCATTGAAGAGTGATTCAGGAGTATGTGTGGTTAATGTATTAGTATGGTTGTCATCATTTCAGCCAAAGGCAGTTCAGATGTGATAGCAGTACACGGAGGTGAAGGATTAGGAAAGGAGCCCATCTTATTCATGTACATCCTCTTTAGTTTTCTTTGATAACTTTGTTCCCCCAGCTTTCCCTTATTTGGGATAACTTTATTAAAACTAATATCCAATTCATTTGCAAACCACTAACCACTGCCCAGTAGCAAATTATGTTTACCGACACTGTTTTTGAACTTAAAGGCACTAGTACAAGACACCAGAATGTATTTTGAGACCTTGGCACAGCAGCGCAAGTCCCTGCCTCTGCTTGCAGCCCTGGAGCTCTGACACTCACTGCTGGAACGGTGACACAAAGGTTTCCACCTGTGGGAGCAATGTGTCTCAGCAAGGAAAGAGCCGCCCTGCCCACAAGAGGGCTAACGTGGTTGTGAACAGCACAGATTTAACACGTTGCTTGGAAAACATTTTCAGGAGCTGTCTTTTTGACTGCACAGTCGTTTGCAGGGAGGTGTGGGTTCTCTCCGCCACCGAGCAGCTGCTACACGGACACGTTCGTGTAGTAGTGAGCCCCAGATGAAGAGCAGCTCTGTATCAAGCTCTGGCCCAATGAGCTGGCTGCGGCTTCCACTGAGAAGCTTCCCCTGCTGCTGTGGCTGGCAAGCTACCCTTCCTCCAGCACCTCAGGCTGCCCACAGTATTCTGACCTTCCTCAGAGGTAATTCTCTTTACTTCCCTGTTAAGCTCAGATGCTCTTTTCTATCAGGCAACAAAAGAATGCAATGCGAACCTTTGCACACTATTCCATGTAACTGTTGGACTCTAGGAGTTCCTCACAATGCTTTTCAGTCATCTAGAGCTTTGAAAACAGCATGAAAAGGCTAGAAATAGGGTGGAGGGGAATATTCGCAGCAAGGTCACAAAAATGATCTAGTTGTTATTGACATTTTTGCCTCTTACAGCCACCCATCTAAGAATAGAATGAAATCCTTGCCATTTATCTCCCTTAGTGGATCCTAACCCTGTCACAAACTGAAAATTATTTCCTTGCCACAATAGATAGTGCAATGTCTGAGCAGTAGTTAGTAGTTACTGTGTCAGTGCAAAGAAACGAGCAGCTATGATAAGTAGCTTATTGACACAGCACATGGTAATTTTTCAGCTGGAACAATTGTGTCAATACACACTTGGTAAATTTGTAATTCATAGAAATACTATTAGTAAATGATATGTCATTGTGGAGAGACTTCCATTCCATGGGTTCACATGTGTACTGCCATGGTTTGCTTTAGCAGTGAATTGATGCACTCAGAAATAAGTATTTTAAACAATTAATGTATCAGACTTAATGATAAATATGCACCCCCAAAACAACAGAAAGAAACATAAAACTTTGGAGTTTTAAAACTTAGACCTTATTACTAAATTACTAGAAAAAATAAAATCAATCACTGATCCTAGTTACACATAAACAACTGTAATGTTTGTGGATTTTCCCTTTCAAAGCATTTGAGCTACAGTGGTGATGAAAAAACATCCAGAGTGTTTTCATTTTTCACTGTAGTCTTCTATAACTTCATAATATCTAAACCAATTTAAATCTGTATTAATAAAAATGCTTTGAACTGAGACCTTGCATGTCAACTTGCAACACAGAAAGAATTTTTACTGTCAAGTTATGATCCTCTAAATTAGAAGTTGCTTTAAAATTGAAATGCTGACACAGACTTCTAATTGTAGAGGTGTTGGCAGGTGCTGCTATGCTAGCATTTTATTAGCAACTTTTGCCTGTGAATCTTGTTCATTAAAGGTTATGCTTATATTGTATGCATACAGATTATAGGATGTAGAATGACAGCTGTGTAAAATCAGTCAAATTAAAACACACACTGTAGATGAAAACAATCACATATTAAACAGATTAAATTGGTATCCTCCAAAGTTTCTTTCACTTAAAAGATATATATAGATAATATTTTGAGAGCTACCTTCTTATAAGTAAAACAGTTTAGGCGATGCTTTCCGATATAGCATTAACCATTAAGGAAAAATAAAATATGTCTTCTCCTTTAACTAAACATTATATTAGCTCAGCTATACTAGTAGTCTGAATCGCAAGTGAATAGAGTATGGACCTAATTGCTGCAGTGTTCCAGCCCTCCAAGCAGTGCAGATGTTATGCAAATAGTTTTGTATTCATTTTCAGATTGTAAAGTGTGGTCCTTTTTGCAAAATCAGAATGAATACTAACATTCATGCACACAGAGTTAAAAAAACAAACAAACAAAAAAAAAAAAAAAATCACTGAATTCCCCTATGTCTGGTTTCTAGAAAAACCTTTTAAAGCACAGGCTTGTTTTAAGCAGTCTTAGTGACTGATCCACACCAAAACTCTTGATCAAAAAGTAGTAGACTTAGATAAAATTCAGATCTAAATCTCATTGAGCTGCAGGTTTTGCTGAGGGTTTGTGTGTGCATATTGAGAATGTTTGGGCTGTGAAGTACCAGCGTGCTATGTAGGTACAAATGTCTTAAGCCTTTTCTATCCTGTCTCCATCCTGCAGAAACTCATGGTCCCAGTGTGGAAATTGCTGATAAGTTCTGCTGGTGTATGTTAGCTTATTTCCATCTTTGTCTAACGATAATTTACCATGTAAGTGCCTCAGGGATGAGACCTGTGTAGATGTTGAAATAATAAAAATGATCCCAGTTTTGAAAATGGTGAGGCTTTTTTCAGATTTTTAATATTTCCACATGCCTTCAGTGGGGAATTCCTGTTATTCAGGGTTACAGTGCAGATGCTAGTGGACTTAAATTATTTAAAATAAAAACAAAACCATAACCAAAAAATATTTAAACTTTTTTCTTTTCCCTTGGGGGAAGGTTGTCAATTTGATGTTAAAAACATATATTTGTTAAGCTAGTTCTGTGGTATTATCTTTTTTACATGGAAAGCACACATTCATTAAGTCACCTCCCAACAGTACATTTAAAAGCATTGTTATTTTTAGTAGATATCATAACTATATTTCCATATATATTTTATTTGACAAGGAACGGGAAAAACCATGTGAGGACAAAAATCTCATTTCATGGTAACATTTCAGTGTTATTTATTGCAAGAAGTTGCACTATTTATTCATCCCATCTATTTCTATCCTATCTATGCCTTATCTATACCTATCTTTACTGCTTGTCCAGTTACATAGATTTGCTTTTGGCAGTTTGACCCCACGCTCATATGTGTATAGTATTTCATTCCTACACTCAAACATCCACATATAATTATGAATTAGTGTGTCTTGATCTTATTTGCTTAGTTTCTAACCCAACTTGTCACCTGTCATGCTCCGTAATTTTTTATGTCTAGTCACCTTTTTGTCTTGTGTTACTCATCAGGGTATTGGACCACAGAGAAATGATTGCCTTAAATATTTTATTGCAAATTTTGAGAAAAATCAATAATGTCTTTGTATAAATTCTCAAAATAAAATGTATTGAATGCCAATTAAATATTTTATCTTTAACATTGGTGCCCAAAATTTCATTAATGGAGTTCTTTTATCTGGCAACTGCATCAGAATTCTTCTGTCACTGAGACTATGTTTTATACAGACCTACTTGTTTGGGAATTTTTTAGGTACAGTCAAATCTTTGACATTTTTTTCTTTGGAAAACAAGCACAAATTAGGAAAAAAAGAAGAAAGAAGACAGCTAGATGCATTTTCAATTCTTGTTCTATTTCTCTCACAATGTATTTAAGAGGAGTGATTAAGATCCTGCAGCATTCTTTCTTCTCTTGTTGTAAAGAGGATCCTCAAACAGAAGACTACAGATATACTTTCAAAACTTGCCTCCAAACGAATCAGTGGAGAGAACTGAAAAAAATGAAAATTATTACTAGTTATTATAGTTCAAGAATAAGGTGTACTATGAGTAATTTTCTTATCAAGAAGAATCTTGGAGCCTGACACAGTTACTGGAGGGAAGTTTGCTTTGTCAGGAAATATAGAAGACAGGCCCATTTTTGCAGTTGAAATTACTATTTTATCCTTTATCAAAAGAAATACAGGACAGGTGAGCCAGTTATAATACCTTTATAAATTTCTCAAGTATCTGCTGCCAGACTGATATAAATAACTATGAATTAGATGGATAAATAAATGAACACACAAAAAACTTGCTTTCCAAAGCCTGCATTAACCATAAATAAATAAATAAGGTTTTTCAACCAAGCAGCAATTACATATGTGCTATACTCAGTGTCTCAGACTTTTTCCATTGCACTCATACTTGCATAACAAGGAGTTTACCTGTAGAAGTGCATGGTTTTCCTCACTTGTAAGTGCAAATGGCTTTAAAGTTTATTTTTTTATGACAAAATAAGAGGATAAGATATGAAAACAGAAATATCAGAACATTCACAAAAGTCTTATTGTTCTGAGATACAGAAATGCCAATTTAATTTCATCTCTGCCACCTGGAGGAAGCAGATTTTGCAAGACTTTACAATTACTATCATTATGGTTATTATTACTTCACCTTCCTCTACTACTACTATTAAACAGATTTGTTAAAGTGAGATATGCTATATATAAATTTCTACATACCTAATGCAAACAAAACTAAAAGGAAAATTACTTCTTTTACAGACAGCACAAACCTTAGTCATGTGCTACTGAAACAGATCACATAATTTAAAGCCAAAAAAGGAAATTAACTGAAGTTAAGATGTCAGTGTTAATCCATTAAGATACCACCATCCTCTCATGCTGTTTTGTGCCTCAAAAATATGTTAGAAAACCTTTAAGTAGTGAGTAAAGTCACTATAGAGTGCAACAAGGTAATATTATATTCATAGGTGAATAAAACTGTTGCCACCTAAAGAGTTAACAGCAGTCTGGCATGAGCCAAATGACCTTATATGTGTAAATATAAATATGTGTGTAAACATAACTGTATACACATAAAGATATGAAAATATAGATATGCTATTACTCATACAGATGAGTTCCCCTATTTTATAAACCAAATATCATTCTTTTCCCTTATATATTTAGATCTGTCAAAGCTATTCTTCCATACCATTAAAGAAATAATGTTTTGCTACATGATATAATGATGGTTTAGTTAGCAGGAAAAAATTCTGTTGAAGAAAAAACTGTTTTCTATAAGTAAAGCCCTTCTATTCAAGGCAAAGATGGCTTTAGTTATAACAATATGTTTGATGTTTTACACTGATTTAGAATGTGCAGCTTAATCTTCTTCACAGAATCATGGAATCCTAGAATGTTTTTGGTGAGAAGAAACCTTAAAAATCATCTAGTTCAAATCCCAATCCCCACCATGGATAGGGACACCTTCCACTACAACAGGTTGCTCAAAACTCCATCCAGCCTGAACTTGAACAATTCCAAGGATGGGGCCTCCACAGCTTCTCTGGGCAACCTGTTCCAGTGTCACACTCTTCCTAATATTTAGGCTAAATCTGCCCTCTTTCAGTTTAAAGCCATACCCCCATGTCCTATCACTACATGCCCTTGTAAAACCTCCTCTCAGCTTTCTTGCAGGCTCCTTTTAGGTATCGGAAGGATAAAGGATAAAAAGAAGACCCTGTAGCAGTCTCTTCTCCAGTCAGTAAGCTGATCTGTCTTCATGGAAGATGTGCTCCAGCCCTCTGATTAATTTCACAGTCCTTATCTGGACTTGTTCCAATGGGTCTGTGTCCTTCCTGTTCTGGGGCCCCCAGAGCTGGATGCAGCACTCCAGGTACAGTTTCTTGTGGGCAGAGCAGAGGGGCAGAATCCCCTCCCTTCCCCAATCCCCTCCCTTCCCCTGCTGTCCCTGCTGCTTTTGATGTGGCCAGGACATGATTGGCTTTCTGGGCTGCAGGTGCACATGGCTTGGTCATGCTGAGCTTCTCATAAGCCAACACCCTCAAGTCCCTCTCCTCAGGGCTGCTATCAAGTCATTCTCCTCCCAGTCTGTGCTTGAGATTGCCCTAACCCATGTTTAGGACCTTGCACTTGGCCTTGTTGAACCTCATGGGTTTCTCATATCCCACTTCTGAAGCCTGTCAGTGTCCCTTTGGATGACGTCCCTTACTTCCAGCACGTCAACTACACCACACAGTTTGGTGTCATGGGCAAACTTGCTGAGGGTGCACTCCATCACACTGTTTAGGTTGCTGACAAAGATGTTAAACAGCACTGGTCCCAATACTTAGAAACAATTATTTGAATCACCTTTACTGGTGATCAGATATTTTTTTAATGTACTTTAGTTTTGGCAGAAAATTAAGTTCTCTGAGGACTAGTGGTGTGCTACACTCTGAATTAACTGCCAAAATGCAGTAATTTTTCCCTTCTGCTTAATTGTATTGTGGAAGCAATCAGTCATGCAGCAAAAGCAATTACATTTTTGTTTTTATTCTATTTTCTTACTATTTTTGTTAATATCAAAGTGCATATTCTGTTTGAAAAGATGCTCTCTCAGAAACATGCTATCTCTCTGAGAGCAAGGAAGCAAAACAAATCCAACAGTAATAAAATAATTCTCAGTTTTGTGGTAGGGTACAGGGTAGAAGAAAGATGCATATACACAAATATCTGATGAAAATATTTTCTCAAAGCATATTTAATAGATTTTGACTAAAATAAAAGTTAGAAAGATGTGTTTGCCCTCTGCAGAAAATTGCATCTGTTCAACAAACCCAAAAACACCTGAATGTCAGAAATACTCATCTGAAACATTTTATTCACATCTGCTGATAATAATGCCCCATGGGCATTCAGAAGCCTCATGCCACTACTCTCAGTAGGTTTGGTTCATTAGCAAAGATTTTTCCCCTTGATGCACTTTTGGACAACAAGTAACATGACTATTTTTTTAATGTACTGATATTTCATCTCTCAAGGGGAAAATATATCTATTTGCTAGAAGTTGAAACTATTATTGAAAAAAATACAGTTATTTTGTAACTCAAATATTTTACATAGGAAACTACCTACTTCTCAGGTAGCTTTATTGGTAACCTTGGCATTACAAAGATCCAGTGCTACAGAGTACAATGCCAGCCAAATAACTAACCAGAAGGCTGGGATTCCAGTCTCAACTACTCCATGATATGAGTAGGTAGTGCAGAAAACTACAGTTTTGGAAAAAGTTTAGCTTTCCCTTTTAAGAATAATGATGAGGATTGTTTTTCCATTGATTTGTAACACAAGAAAAGGCCCTAGTCCACTGAATTAAGTCCATCACAATCTTAGAGGTCTTTTCCAACCTAAAAGATTCAATGATTCCACAAATACTTCATTTGAGTATACTTAAACAAATCTGTCTTCCCCACTCTATACTGTTTGACTATGTATATAATTCAAAGAGTCAGAATTATTCCCGTGTTTTAAGTGATATTCTGAAATCTCCAAGAGTGTGGGAGAGGTGTTGATTAGCACAACACTGGCACAGATTTCTTTGAATAACATTCAGTGATTTCTGTCCTTGACCACACTGAATCCAAGAGTAATTGTGCACTATACTTGGTAAGTCTTATTTTCTCCTGGTATAACCTGATGGAAAGTAGTGAGGATGCTTTAGTGGATAATTTGGCTATTGAACTTCTCATATGTCTGTTAGGTGAATGCACTTGCTAGGTGTTAAGTTTCTCAAAAAACTCAGCATCCAACATGGAGAAGAGCAGTCTTGACACATTAATATCAAATTCAAAAGATCCAACCAATCCTGATCATACTTTAATCACATATCTTGTAATTATGTAAATTTTCATGTGAGCAAGTTTTAATTTTAAAAAAATGGAACAGGAAGAAAAAAAATTTAATCATTTCAATGGGCCAAATTTATCATCACTGAATAGAGTTTACGAAAAGGTATTTTATTATTTTGATGTCAGATTTCATCAAGTTCAAAGAAAATTAAAGAACGATTCTCCTTTTCAAATACCTTGAAGAACAAGCAGTTGTGAAGTTGCACTTAGTAGTATGCAAAGGAGATAAATTCTACATTAACCATGGAAATCTAATTAGCAATAGCCCATTCATACACCATAACTCTCAATGTGCAAGAAGAACAATAGCTTCTGTTGATGTCTCATTATACTGTTCATCAAATTATAAATGTAATATATTTTCTCACATTTTGTCTATAGTATTTTAAAATATCTGTAATACATTATTTTTGTGGGCTAGGTTGGAATAGCTATGAATATATTTACCAAACAGTTCATTTAACAGATTTTACAGGTTTTCCGAATAAGATATTGAACTTTTTTTTCATTATTCCTCCAGCCTTATTATGTAAAATATTGCACATCTTAACAACATTGATTTCTTTTTCCTTTACTGGAACAATTTGGAGTTCAAATTAATATTAAGTAACCCTCTTTAAAGTTTTTTCTTTACTCCTGAGCTTAATAGGCTGAAATTGAACTTAATGGAGCAGAGAGGAGGGTGAGTGGGCAGGGAAAGCACAGTCACAGTGGGTTAGGGGTGTGGAGCGCTTCAGTTTGCAGCAGGACTCATATTCTGGGACCTGGGTTTCTCCTTCCATGCTCAGTGCAGACTATTGCAATATGCTTTATTTTCAAGATGCAGCACATCCTCGTCTCCTTCTTCACTGGGCTTCATGTCTTTCTCTCACAGATTCTCATTCTTCCTTCTGAATGGAATTGTTGAAGTGTTTGGTTTTTCCCCCCTTTAACTGTTATCCCACAGGTGCTACCGTCGTCGCTAATGGGTTTGGCCTTGTCCAGTGGTGGATCCAGCTGGCATTGGCTCTGTCTGTCACGAGGGAAGTTTTTAGCAGAATTCCCATGGAAGCCACCACTGTAGTAGCACCCCAGAGCCATTTCCAAAACCTTGCCATGCAAACTCAGTACACACAGTTTTAACAAAAGTTGTTTTAACGACCTGTTTCCCTTGAAAGTTAGGAAAAAGACCTGCTTGTAAGGCCACCTTTTCTCCTTCCCAGTGCTGCTGCACTGCAGTTTTGATCAGAAGCCAAAGCGAGTCCACAACCCCACTGTGGTAGGGAACCTGGGGCTGCTGTGGGTCCTGCAAGTCCAGCCTATTCCAGAGTCCTCCCACTCCCGGGCTCTGGCCTGGGCTGGAGTGCAGTCATCACCAGCAACTGACTGACTTCTGAATCCCTGGGAAGGACATATGCAAGACAGATTTCAAAGCAGAAACTAGTGCCTGAAACAGATTAGAGAAGACTTTTGGTTTTGTTGCTAACCATTTGACCAGAATACTCTGCTATATGTTAAAAGCGAGGAAGTAAATTACCCCAGCAATTAAGTACTCTCTCTGCTGTAATGGCAGGAGTGTGAACCTGGAAACAAATCCGTTCTGTATCCATCCAAGGATTACAGAAATCATGTGAAAATCTCAGGTACTTGAGGCAGTGCAAAGGAGTGATAACTGTATCCTTCATTGAAATGGCTTCCATTTAGCCCCATCATTTGGAGATGATGAAAAAGGGGAAATGAAAGGTAAAAGATGAATGTATCTACACAGAATGGTGAGAGTACGTATGAAAGATGATCCTACACAGCATACCAAATATAGCTCTAAAGATCCAGGAGTTAATGAGAGTGTCAGTGGTGGTTAATGCAGTGCTCTGTGTGGGATATGAATGAGGCCATACCTTCCCATGGTAAGGAAACTGTAATTTCAAATTTTCTCCAATATCAGCTTGTAACAACTGTGAGCAAATATTGAACTCATAATGACAATTACTGCATTTTAATTACTGAATTAATTATGTTACATAAAACAGACAGCAAATTGCAGACATTTTGCAACTTTTAAAATGCTAAAAAACTGCTATCTACTAAGAAAAAAGAATCCTGTTTTCTCAAAACCATGAAAAAAATAACGAAAACCAGTACTTTCCTGAAGTTGATAATTTTATTTGAAACATGAAACAAGATAATTGGAAAAAAACATATCACGATAGACACATTTTCCTCCTGCTTATCTTCTTCCTTTTCTTCAACTCCTAGCTCAGATAGTTGCAACACTAGGGAAAATGGGATTACATCATCTGTTCTGTGCAGAACACTGGAAGTATGAGTTGCATTGCTGAATAATCAGAATTTTTCTACTAGAATGCCCCTTCTGTAGTTTGAGCTAATACACTATTCTGAAAATTTAATATCTTTGCAATCATTTTAATATAGAACAGAACAAAGCTGTGCTGAAAGACGCTTACATTTAAATAAATTAGAGCAAACTAGCAAAATGCAGAGGTTGAGATACAGGGTGAATTGTGCACATGAGGCAACTTTATCGAAAAAGGGTTCGAAACATGTTTTATCTCCAAGTCCTTGAGAAATGAAAAGAAAATCAGCAATAAAGGGAGCAATAGAGGAAGCTAGCTTTTTCACACAGTAAGCAAACCTTTGTAAGGGCAGATCCACCGCATAATCCTTATTTACTGGAGTCTAAACTCTTGTAGGCAAATGTAAATATTCAGCACAGGAATGTGTGCACAATGCAGATATTCTTTATTCCTTCAGAGCAAGGCCTCTTCAGTATAGCTTATTGTCAATACAAGATAGCTGTCTGTGTAAAGAGAAAAACATTGTCCACTGTAATCTTAATGTCTTGCTCCTAAATGAAGCTTATTCAAATTTGAAATAAGTCTTTCTTGAGTCTCGGCATCAAGATATTTTCATTCAAAAAATATGTATAAACAAGCTCCTTGTTACAGATTCAACAAAGAGCTTTAATCAGGTCTCTAAATTATGGTTCTAAGAAAATTCTATTTCTTCTGTGTGTCGGGCAGTTTTCATATTTCCTACATTTGGTAAAATCTGTAAAGAAAACATTCAGGATTTCATTAAATTACTGTGACACAGAGATACAGTAAGTAAGTATCCCCACTGAACATACTCAATTCTAGAATATACAATGTGTGGCACTATTTTAAAATTAGGGATTCTCTAGTTCACTGTTTGTTCTGCATGTCAATGTGCTCTAATGAGAGAGCTTTGGTATTGTGAAGTTTTAGGTAAGCTAGCGGTCATTTTGCACTATGCAGTGTAAACAGCTTGAATGTAGATGGCAAAAAAAGGAGGGTGAGGAGGTGGGGTGGTGTTCTTTAGAGTATTATTACTCAATCATCTAAAAAGGTTGGTATGTCATATTTTGTCATTTGATAATTATTTTGCAATGCTCTTAGCAGACATATTACTTCCCTAGGCAGTGATTGTCTGAAGATTTCATTACAAACAGGAGCCTTCAGGGAAGAATGTTGCTTAATGAAATTAATCATTATACGGGTTTACTCTTTAATAAGGTACTTTGCAAGAGATTATTTCTAGATGGAATGTATTAGTGCAGATATGCTGTTTTGACAGTCAACACACTATGTGAGAGAGAGTAGGAGAAAAGAAGGTGGGAAGGAGGGAGGGAGGGGAAGAAAAAACCAGGGAGAAAATTAAAAATAGCTTATCACCATACCTTTCTCCTTTCTCTGGTCCCCTTGACATGTACTGGGAATAATTTGGCCTCAGCAAACCATCTGGTTGTTGATCATGTGATAGATGGAAGATGACAACGTGACTCCGAAGAGGGAAGATGCATGGTTGGCACATTTTTGAGCTGTCTTACTGTGCCCCTCAGGTGCCAATGCAACTCAAACAATCAGTAGAGAGGCTGGACTTGGTACACAGAAATGGGGTTTTATCTTCTGTCCCCATTTCATCCTTAAGAATTTTATTTTTTTTTTCAGAATCAGTGTCATTGGTTCACTTGTCTCTTCAGACTGCAGGTTTTTAACTTCTTTTATTTCTTTTTTTTTTTTAATTGTGTGCTATTAATTGAGCTTGAATTGAATACATGCAGTTATGCAACTTGGAAAACTTTTGTTTCCTAAACCACAAAACATTAGTTAATGAATCCAAGATTTTGCATAGTTATAACTGCTTACAATATCTTAAGAACTTCTTCTAAAATATGTTTCTGATAGATTTTCCTGAAATCTATTTTGCTTTACTTGAAAATATAGTTTGCTTCCTACCCAGTGTTTTCCTAACTGTATTTGAACATAAGGTAATGCTTGAAGATTAAAAGAAGGACTGTCTCCCAGTGACTACCAGTAGTGTTATTAAAAGGCTGGTGTGTCATGGATTAGCATTTGAGACTTTTATAATTGGTGAATTTCATCCCTATCTTTCTTTTGATTAACTTTCATGAAGTTGAAATTGTCTCCAGACTTAGCTCTGCAAGAAAGAAAATCAGCACATTATCTTGGGCATGAAATCAGAATTGTCCCACAAGTCAAGTCTAAACAAGTCAGCAAATCATACAAGGATGATGCGGGAGAAAGCATAAGTTTCAACTTTGTACGTGTCCAGTGCCAGGTTAGTTTTGTTCAGGCTGCATTGGTAGAGAAAGACATGGCTTCTGCCTCAGTGCTGGAGCAGGAGCTGTCTTTCCTTTCAGATAGTCCTAATAGAAAAGGTATGTGGCGGACTACTCCTCTCTCTCTTTCTATCCATGCATAGCACCTCTTAGATGAAGATTTATATTTTTTTTTTAGTTCAATGTGTTTTCACAATTCACAATAAATGACCTTCTGAGGTGAAAAAAACGCCATACACCAGCAAAGGGTGAATTATGGATTTAAGATAGAAAATTAGAAATGTTAAAAACAGATAAGGCTTATGAAAGGGCATGGCATTTTACTTGGTTTTATTATTGTGAACACAGGTTTAATTCACAGAAATTAGCTAGAGATCTATAAGCTTTTTTTTTTTTTCTCAGACAAAGATCACAATCTGCAAAAGAAAGGAGGAAAAAGCAATTATTTTTTTGAGCACAAACTATAAACTATCAGATTTGCTAATTTGGACACTAGCTTCACTCTGAAGCTTAGCCAGCCTTTTATAATTTAACAAGTAGCCTTGATAATCTGCTGCATTGTGCACAATCATTTGCCATTTCTAATTAAAATTGACAACCCCCCTAAAACTTCCTCTAGACAAATGTGGCAAGTTTAGAATAGCTTCAATTGGTTTAACTCTTTGGGACTGTATTTTTTACTTAGGCTCTTTTTAGAAAAGAAGCAACAATATATGGAATACTATTACAAGCCTGTAAAAATGCCCAGAAAATAGATTTCTTGTGGTGGTGTGTAAACAGTGCCTACAGAACCTTTACCATATGAAAAAAACATAGTGAAAGCAGCATTTTCCCTCTAGACATGTTAGAGATACTTTGTTCTTGTTTGGAAGCAGAGTCACTAAGAAAAATATTGTCTCATATACAATGTGATCACTGCTGCTGCCTGGATGGCTGCTTGTCTGTTAAACTCCAAACTCCTACTGCAAATTACGGTGTGTGCTTGGGCTCTTATAAATGACCTACTTAATCTTGATAGAGGCAGCACTGGACCGCCTCATACAAAGGTTTCATACCTTCCCTCCCACAGCGAGACAGTGTCCTTGTGGTTCAATAAAAGAGTGACTGGAGGGTGACGTACAACAATTTGTGCATTAGGAAGCCATAATCCTTCAGGTTTTGGTTTTTTTTCTGTTCACCACCAAATTATTACAGTCCTCTCTTCCATACCTGTCATTAAAGCTGGTTGTGTAATTTAGCATATTAATAGAAAAATATTTTTCTCTACTTCTGTGAAAATAGTGCAGGGCTTAATGACTAATTTTTTTGGTTTTTTTTTTTATATTGGGCAGATGAAATAGTGGGGAAAACATTGCTGATTTATATATGTGCTGTGTATGGTCATGTAAAAGCATTTTGCATGTTTCGGGAGATGGATTTTTGCCTGCAGCAATGCAGTCCATTTCTGGAATGTCCAGAGAAAAATCCTGAGACCACACATGGGGGAAGGGAGACAGAGAGGGAGGAACAAAATGATACCAAAATGCAGATCTGATGCTCCCCAAGTATTAGGGGACTTCTGGAAACTGATGTTGTTAACATCTTTACAGAGTAGTGAAGTAGCTGTTGTAGAGGCATTTCATTCTGGAAGGAAAGTGCATTTTTATTGACAGTGGGTCTCTTTTGCTGTATGAATACAAGGTAGATGACACTGAAGGTCAAGCCTTGACCATGAGACCTAGGAAGTGTTGTAATAAACACACAATGCATATATTCAGTAAGCATCTAGTTTATAAAAAAAGAGACCTGTGCTCTTTGAATGTATGTCATGCAGGTAGACAAATCAGGAGATTGGTTCAAATACAGGATTTTGCATTCTGACCTTTAAAGATATAAAAATAAAAGAGTATTGGCCAGAATGCTTGTAGTTTCTGAAAAGATTTATTTTTCTGTTTTGCACTTGTGCCTTTGCATGTGACAACAAGATCCAGAGAGAGAGTTTCCTTGAGAACTTGATGACACAGACATCAGTTCAGAGAGGAAGGTGGAGTTCTGCATAGAAGTTCTGAGATTTAGAGAGAAGAAAATCACAAATATACAAAAAGAAAAAAAGAAACTACTTTCTGTGGCATAATTTTCTATCTCAATGTGTGTGTGTTTTGTTTTCTGTTACAGATGAATGCAGAAATTTTGAGGAATAAAACCCCAAACTTCTATTTATTACTTAAATTTGAAACCAATTTTTTGTAAGTTCTTTGTGAAAAGAGGGAAGGCATAAAAGTCCATAAAAAGTTACAGACTTTCAGATTTCCTAGTGCAATAAAATGAGTCTCTTTTTTTATACCCGTTATTTCTTTAGACTGAGTAATGTACCTGACCTAGCCTATGCTTCCTTGTTTCTGTCTTTGTTGATGAGAAATAGGAACAGCATTTATTTCCTGGCTTCCTTCTCCTTCTCTCTCTCTTGTCAAGTACTTGAATTCACGTACAGCATATTTTGGCTTCATGTATCTTCTTGCATGATGAAGCATCTGCCTGTGGTGCTGAAGCTACTGGCAGTGCTTGTGTTTGCCCCAGAGCACATTACAGATGGTAGTGCCATTGCAGATAATGATAGCCTAATATACTCAGGGTAGCAACAGGGGACAGATGCTTCTTTTGTTCAGTTTTCAGTGGCAGATCCACCCCGCAGACTGGGGCAGAGGGGAGAAAACGCCTCCAAAAAACAAGCAGAGCTGGCAATTTAGGTAAAGGCCACTGGGTGGGGCAAAAGTGCACATCATTAAAAACAAAACAAAAAAGAAACCAAAGCCAAGAACAACAAAAAAAACCAACCAAAACACCCGTCGATGATTTGTTGGAAATAACTGTGCAATCAAAACACGATTTTTTTTTGCCAGTATGCAAAATAACATTTTCTACATATGAAACAGTACACATTCTTCATTACTTTTATTACATCCATGATAATTTACATCAGATTACATGGGGGACCCTTTCAAGGCATTTTGTCTCTCAGGATATGGATGTGAATAAATTGCACCCGATAATCTTCCATCATCCCCAGTGTTTTTCCAGGGGGGATTTACATTCACACATAAAATAAACATTTAAACCCCTACTGTAGAATGGCAAGGGCCCTTTCTTCCAGAGACTGCAAGCATCTAAAGTACATGCTCTTTATCTTTTGCCTTTGTGCAGCATAGTCAGATGAGGAAAGCCTTATCAGATAATAACACTTTAACTAAAAAGCTTTAACTTTAGCACTATTTTTCACTGAGTGTAATATTTTAACAAATTAGATTTGTCTATTTCTCAGTTTAATAGCTTGAGATCATTTTAAAAAAATTACAGATTTTTAATGATTAACATGATTTTAGCACAAACCAGCATTTTTTCCTCTTGCAGTTAGTAACACTATTGAGGAAATGGAACTCAGGTTTTCCACGTTATCAGTCATCCATGTTCAGCCAATGTAGCAGAAACAAAAGAGAGAAGGCAGTGGCTGAGTGAAAAAAAAAGATCACAATGTGTATGAGATTAACTTCGTGTACATCCTTTTACCAGTACTCAGATCTGCCATCTGTTTTCTGACATAATGTAATTGCTCTGCTGAAGGTCCTCAAAGAGGTTGCTTCCCATAGCACTTATATCCCTTTCATAATTTTCTGTGGGAAGGAAAGCTCTTGCCTTGATTTCAGCAAGCCCCTAAAATGGAGGACATAAGGAAGAACGAGGAAGTATACCAGACTTTTCTAAGAACTTTTTTCCCAGATGTGTTCCTGCAGAGTGGTCAGAAAACAAATAAAAAAAGAATCCCCCTTGTCTTTGCAACACTACCACCACTTTCTAAATTATCCAAAAGAACTCTTCCGCATGTAGATGTTGAAGCACCAACTCCAAGATGAAGTATTCCCCTTTTTGCTTAGAGAAGGCCATAAAAATGAATTTATTTTTTTTTCCTTTCCATCTTCCTATATTTTCATGGCTGTATCCATCTATAACTCCAGAAGACCTCTCACATTTATGAACTTGGCAACTGTTACCCCTTGTGTCATAGAGTAACTGGACAGGACAGTACCAATTTCTGCAGGGAGGAAAGAATACCATCTCTTATTTTTAGCAAAAGACTGAAGCAAGGTGATAAAAGCCATTATACCTCCTCAGTCATTTAACACAGTGGCTGGCACCATTTTCCATTGACCTCATCTTTCTACAAACATCCCGATTAGAGCTATTTCCTGTGAGTAAAGCAGCCATCTGCTGGGGCTGCAAGTTCTTCTGCCCCTGGAGAGGACCATTTCACCTGATTCTTTTTAGAGAAGCTGACTGCATGGACTTATTTCTACTTGCAGTGCTTCACCTAAAAACAAACTGCTGATTTCAGCCCATTTCCTGTTCATCAGGCATACCAATCAGCAAAAACCATTAGAACAGATGTTACTATCTTTAAGTGGCTTTAAGAGAGAAGACACTGAAAAGCTGAACTACCTTGCAGAAATTTCCAGATGTGAAAGGGTCTAATGCACATCACTCTCTTGATGTTTCTAGCCTGTGCATAAATGAATTTTATTGTCCACTGTTGCCAGCTCTTCATTTTTCAAAATTTTAAAAAATAACTTGAGGGAAACAAGCGTAGTAACAGATAACAGGACTTAAACTGCTTAGACTGTTTCAGAGAATATCAGCTGGGCAAACAAAAGACCTCTGCTAATGTCTCTACCTTTTAATTGTCCTGTTGTGGTGGTGCTAAACATACAACCAGAAAAATTAATCTCAAAAATTTATGTAGTTTTGCAGAAAGGACATTTACTGAAATGTGAAGACACTACCCCTGGCTTGTTAAGTAAGTGTATAATAAACCTGGATATTGGGTATTGAATTCATAACTTCTGTCCTGTAACAACAAGATCATCTTTCCACTCTGCCTTGCACTGCAAAGCTAAGATAGTAATGCTTTTTAATAATGTCATTACTGATAGTACTTATTACTTAAAAGATTACCCAGTGTTGTAGTACAACTGCCAGTCAAACTGTATCTGCTTATACCAGAACTGAATCTGTTCCATAAGGCATTATAGAATTTGAAGCACTTCAAACATGCAGGCAACCATGACCAAATACAAATGAGGAGATTGAAATCCAAAAGTTTTGGGTTTTCCTCCAGGTAACTCTCTCTATGCTCCACTACAGGACAAAGCAGAATCTTTCAAATTATTTCATTTTGAGGGCCTACTATTTGCTTGAGCATCCTCTTACTAGGTCTTCCAAGGGTATCTTCTTCCAAGCATTGAAAGGTTATGACTTGCTACTCTTTCAAAAATCAGTCATCATCCCAGTCTAAAGAAGTTGTAGCTTTCCAGCCTACACAGAGAGTACAATGCAGATTTCCATTTATATTTATACCTCCTGAATTTCTATCCTTGTCCTTGACCACAGAGAAACTTTTCTTTTTCGTAAATGTGTTGGGAATCAAATGTGGCAATACATTCAGTGTGGGTTCTATAGTCAATAAACAATTATCAATAGAAACTTGAAATATTCGTTTAGGGACTAAAGCAAATTTAATAAAAATTGCATAAGAGTTAATTAACATAAGACACCCAAATGCAAAATGAATTAAACAAACTAAAATAAAGTTCATGTTTTAATCAGCAAAGCCTTGTTGCTTAACAGCTCCTCCAGGCTTAATGTTCAGCTTAGTTTCTGGAACACACTCCTTCAAATTGCTCCACAGAGACATAAATCTGACTGCAGCTACTGTATACTCTTGTGAGAGTGAGTACATGTGTATATTTCTGAGTGGGAATGTGAAATATAGTGTGCTGGTGTATTGCATGTGAATTAGTCCTTTCTGTATCAGGGAAAATACATTGTAGTATGCTTCTCTCAAAGAACACTGCCAAAAATGCTCAGCTTTCTTTTGTTTGGGGTGATACCAGAGGAATTCAAGAATAACATTGGACTCAATTAGATAGTATGAAAGCAGAATAATGTTATTGACTTCACTGGAATTTTCTGGAATAGACACCAACACGTTTGAAATCTTACGTTAGCACAAAGTTCCCTCCTTTGGCATGCCTTTGATGCCTTGAGAAGGCTGACCTAGAAGAGAGGCTGGACAAAATTAAGAATAAAATAGGTATTTATTGAGAGGCCTTAAAGGATACACCTTGGGCAGTACAAGAGCTGTCCAGGGCTACACCCAAGACAGACCTAAAATGGTCACAAAATGGACCACTGGTCACGAGGTCTCATATTTTTATAAAAGTTTTGATCCATCTGCATATTTGGGTTAATTGTCCTATCACATCTTCAGGCCATGAAGTCCCATGCTTCTTGTTTTCTCTCTTCAGTCCACCATTTATGCTTTAGGGCCTGAAACTTGTAACATTTGTCCTTGGTATCAAACTAGAAAAGGAATTGTTTTGCCTACCTACTGTGTGAAGAGAGCCCACTAACACTTAATATGAAGCTCAAACCATACACCTAGGTAGTGCAGAATCTGAAAAATATGAAAGCTAAAACTTTAGGCATCACCTTCACTACAGTATTTTTCTTTCTTGAGGCAAAAAACCCAAAAAACTAAAGAACATTTCACAATCTGTTAATCCATAGATCTAGGACACATGTGTTTCAAAAATAATATCCAAACTTACACTTAAACCCACGCAACTAGATAAATTGTCTGGATTATGTCACATGTGTTAGCCTGCTCTGATCCACTATGGCTCATCATGCAATCCTCTGAATACAATGGGTAAAAATGCAGCCTGAGATATCTTTTCCTCTTTTGCTTTCTTACTAAGGTTCAGCACAACTTGACCACAACATGCTGTAAACAATAAGGCTACTGTTGTTTGACAACATACAGCAACTAAGCAATCAATGCACTAGCTAGACATTTCTTGGATCTAAAGTAAGTGGGAACTCCCAGTAGATGCCCACGGGCCCTCCTGGGACCTTGCTCAGGCTGCTGTGTCTCTGGGAAGATGAAGAGAGAAATGTTGTATAGTATTAGCTGTAACACCAGGTTCAGGATGTATCAGACAAGCATTTTTTGTATGCTCAAAGACATGTCTAAGTTTTCCTGACAACCATAAAAAAACCTGTAAGTTTTGTAAATAACTACATGGAAATATACTTGCATGGTCACCTAGCTTATATATTTATTAATAATCTACTCCATTGTCCAGTGTATATTTCTGCTAAGGACTTCTAGCATCTAAGTTATCAGAGATTTTTTTTTCCCAAATTTTTCCATCTGTAAGATCATAATGGTGTTTTTCAGTATCGTGAAGGTTGTGAAATAAAAGTATCAGGAAGCACTATTTGAGCCTCAGGTAGAAAGTTTCACACAAGTCGAAAGCATAATTTTTATTTTCTGAAGTCTATAAATTATAAACTCCAGCTCAGAGCAGGACTATGAAAAGCAATTCTTTTTGGCAAAATAGTTCACATGGTCCTACTAAGACAAGCTTGCTAAGACAAGCAAGTTCTGTTGAGAAAATGGTGTTCTTCAAGTACAGCTTTCAATTGAATTCTAGAAATTTTTATGTGGGAGGAATTGCTGAAAGAGTTCATGTTAATATTCACCATTAATATTAAGCACGACTTGGTGTTTTTAAAGCAGTACTGATTTTCAAGTGTCTTGGTAAATGACTAAAGATCATTGTTAAAGAGAGTTCCCTCTGACAAGCCTGTGGCCACTGTAGCTCAAAAAGAACACTTGTGGAAAAAAGGGTAGTCATCCTTTTACTGTTTAGATGACTTAGAGAGTCACTGCATGAAATTTCTAGGGCTAATCATTTATTCAATAGAAAATGTTTTTAAGGGCAAAATGTAACAACATGTTTGACAGCCCAGAAAAGACAAACCCTCAGGTACACTCTTGATTTAAAACAAACTTGCTAAAATACAAACTTTTTAAAAAGGACATTTTCTAGGTTGAAATTCTTTCTCTGGAATAAGGGATTGCATTCGTATCTCACTCCTAGACCCACACAGTAAAACTGATTTGATTTTGATGATGTGGAGAAAGTTGCTCAGTCTTTTTCAGCTATTATTTCCCAAAAATTTTTTTTGGTAAAACTTTAAAAAAAAAATGAGACCAAAGTGGTAGCCAAACTGGTCTAAAGTCATCACAAACCACAGGAACATCACAAACTTCTGAAATAACTGTTGAAACACAGTTGGGCTTTCTCTGCTGCAGAGGGTTCACCCTGGCTGAACACCAGGCACCCACAAAAGTTTCTCTATCACTCCCCTTTCGAAGTGGAGTGGAGAAAGGAAATTTAACAGAGGGTTTATAGACTGAGAAAAGAACTAGGAGAAATCACTCACCAAATACCATCATGGGCAAACCAGGCTTGAATTAGATATATTAATTGAATTTACTACTAACAAAATCAGAGAAGGATAATGAGAAGTAAAATAAGACCTTAAAAACACCTTTCCCCGACCCGACCATCCTTCCCAACTCTACCTCCTCCCCCAAGCAGTACAGAGAGACAGGGAATGGAGGTTATAGTTGGTTCATCACATGTTGTTTCTCCCTTTGCTCAGGGAGAGGAATCATTCCACTGCTCCGGTGGATGTGATATAGTTCTCCATGAATTCCAACATGAGTTTGTCCCATGGGCAACCATTCTCCATGAACTGCTGCAATGTAAGACATTCCACGGGGTGCAGTCCTTCAGGCACAGACTGATGCACTGTGGGTCCCCTACAGCATCACAATTACTACCAGGAAACCTCACCCAGTGTGGGCTCTTCTCTCCACAGGTCTGCAGGTCCCTGCCAGGAGCCTGCTCCAACGTGTGTTCACAGCCTCCCCTCAGGCTTCCAATGCTCTAGTGTGGGTGTCCTTCAGGGGCTGAAGGCAGATCTCTGCATCCCCATGGTCCCACTGGACTGCAAGGGCTCAGCTGCTTTACCGTGGTCTGTCCCACAGGCTGCAAAGGAATCTCAGCTCCTGACCATCCTTTTCCACAGACCTTGGTGTCTATGTAGTTCTTCCTTTCGCATATTCTTACTCTGCTCTTCTCTGGCCACAGTTGGATCCGCACAAAACCTTTTTTATTCTTTTCTTTTTCTTAAATATGTTATCACAGAGGCATTGCCACCATTTCTAATTGTCCAAGACTTGGCCAATGGCACTTCCATCTTGGAGCCAGCTGGCATTGTCCCTGCTGGACATGGTGGAAGCTTCTGGCAGCTTCTCACAGATGCTGCCCTGTAGCCCCACCCCCCACTACCAAAACCTGGCCATGCAAACCCAATACATCTGCCTTGTGCCCAGTGATGCAACATCTCTTTTGATGGTACAGTGAAAACTAAGGTAAGTAATATCCTACCCAAGCTAACATTTCTTGAGGAGATTTTATTGACACTTTTTTTTTGGGGGGGGGGGGTGGGGTAGGGGGTGGTGTTCTCCTTTTTAGACACTTCTTTTTGTTGCCATTTATATTTCACATAAGCAAGGGTGGTCCTGGTTAATGCATCCAAGACATTGTGGCATGGGATTTAAATCTATTTCAAAGTCATTTAGATGCACTTTAAAAGAGCAAGTATATCAGCCCTATACCTTGTGCTTTCTCTCCACTGAGTTCAGCTACAGGGCAAGCTGCTGCAAAGAAAGTGTTGCTGCAAATTTGTCAGCAGAATGCCCCCAAATCAACATGAAATAGAGGTCAAAACAAAAGTGGAGGGCAAATCAGTTATTGAGTAATCTCTAAAGAAAACCCAGGCCAGGTTAAATGCAGCTTATGTAATTCTTTTCAAAGAGGAGATTCAATAAATATATGGAGCTGAAATCCTGATTCTCAGGCTCAAGCAAATAAGAGCTGAGTGGAGAATATATTTTATTGGTATCAATCTTCAGTGCTGTGCCACTGACAACTGACCCCATGGATGACTTGAAACACAGTTCTATTAGTCACTGGATCCTTCAGCTCCAGTGATTCCTTACCTGGGATCTCTGCCCAGGAGAACATTTTATGTTTTGGGAGATTGATCATCAATTATACAAACAACTACCCAGAGTGAAGTAGAGGGTCTCTCTAGACAAGAAAGAGAGGCTAATATTCAAAAATATAAAAAGAATTTTGAAACATTAAATGTCTAAATTTGGATGCTCTACAATTAAAAATAGTATGATTTCAGAGGACATTTGCAGTTGTTTCAACATACAAATTGCATACCAATCATTTCTTTGAGAAGCTATATGTGCAGACTAGTGAATGCATTTAGATATATATAATGCATTGCAATTTAACCCTTTTACACTCATTTTAATAAGCCTTGTGTTGATTCAGCATCTACATCAGTTCTAAAGTGTAGGGCTATGTTAACTTGTAACATCCAAGCAGATCAGTTTGATGCATTTTTTCTTCTTAACTAAGTAAATTGACTTGAAAAGTGACTGTATTTTGGTTTCTGATTGCATCTCACAGATGAACCAAGCAACTAACTGAATTTTTCATATTCTTGCACTCCTAATTTTCAATGTGTATTTACATTCCAGACTTTGATAGCAAAGTCTGGAATTTATTCCCCAGATGTATAAAATCTACTCTAAGAATTAAGTGTAGAATGAATGAGGTATTTTTATTTTAAGAAATGAATTTTCATATACATCTTCATGAACCTGTAAATCTTACAGTATTGACATTCTTGCTGTTAACAAACTCATCTAAGTATGAACATCTTTGCTAGGGACAGGGTTATGTTCAGGTTTAACAAATCAGTGCAGTGTTCCACATAGTTAAAATTAGTTTTAGAAGTCATGGTTGTAGCACAAGAGTATACTTGCAGCTGTAATGCTGTAATGCTTATTCCAGCAAGCCATAAGGCTGAGAGATCTATGTATTCACAGTTTACAATGATTATTACTTTATACACAAGGAATTAAAAATTTACTGTAGATATTAAAGGACTTTATTTCTACATAATAAATTTAGAAAAATCTTCCTGCAGATCCCATTTTATTTTCTTTTTTTTTTTAATTAATATTTTTCTTCTTAGAAATACATTTATTTTGTCTGTTTGTATGCTGCATTAAAATATTATTTTATCTCTTAAAGATAGTACTATGCATTTTTACTCAAGGTTTCTTCATTCCTCATTACAGTAAAATAGATGGGTGCTTTAATTGTTTTTTTTTAATATTTCAGTGTCAGACAGATGATTATGATTTTTGAAAGTATAGAGGAGATTTGATATCCAGTTCAATTCCTTCATGCCTCTAAGAAAGTAGTAACCTCATCTGACATCCGGTTTTTTTTTTTGATCATTCTTTTCATTTGAGAATAAATGCTCTTTTGAATATATATTTTCTTTTGAAAGTCATTGTAACAAGCAGTAGTGGAATGCCCTTTGCCATAACCTCTCTAATTACAGATCATGCTTGGGACAAAGTGACTCCATATAGCCACAATATTTCTTACAAATAAATGTAGTTTGTGTGCTCTTTAGGTGCCTTTCTATGTTAAGACTGCTGCATTAACAGAACATAAAAAAGCTAGAAAAATACTGTTTAGGTTTTCCAAGGTGGATACTTTTATCAATTGAAAATGAAAATTGAAGTTAAAAAACTCTTAGAATATATTTCTTTCTTCCACTTCATACAAAAATGTTTTGTTAATCTCTCTCTTTATAAAGATTTCAAGATGTCATAAATATTACTTGGGTCACCAAAGCTAAATTCAGAATCAAGTTTCAGGAAAAGAAACCCAAAACTCACTCTAAATGTATTTAATTGGATATGCAAGTTTTCATGGATTATGCTTTATATTTTAAGATTTTTTAACAGATTGAAGCATAATTGAACTATGACTTACTCCTGTTATTCTTTTATAGATTTCTTCTGTTAAATTACAGTGCACTTTCAACTTAATTTCCTCTGTATTTTTTTATTTTTTAAATACAAGGGCTGCTGTTGGACCAAATAATTGAACCACTAAGGGCTAAATATATTTAGATGTGAATCTATAGCAGATTTCTTCTGTGGTTATTCTGTGAGTGTTTTCACTGTGTTCGATGAGAAGGTCAGTTAACCTGTGTAACCCTCAGCCCTTCTACAGTGGCAAAATTCTAAAGTGACAAATTTTATCAGTCTTATTTTGTTACATCAGAGTAGCTGATATACTAATTAACTAACATAATATTTCATATACCTTGTACTGTAGAGGTTTTGTTGGGAGTTGACTTTTAAAGTAGAATTTCTCTATAAATTTGTCCTTTGAAGCAACATTCAAACACTTTTGTATATCCTAGGTAACAGCATAAAATGGTTTGGAGGCTTCTAAGCTGGTAAGTAGTTACCAGCTATTGCTTACTAATAAAAAAGTATCCAAAGAATATTTTTGGTCTAGTCAAACTGAGAACAATGTTTTACTCTGAACAGAAAATAGTAAAAGTGGTCCAAAACAATAGTTCAAGTATTTTAAGAAATGTGTTCTCTCAGAGTGATTTAGTCTCACATTATGCTACATGTTGTTGTGGGGTTTTTGTTACTGATGCCTTTTTATTTTTTTTCTTAATTACTTTTTTTTTATATATATTGGTGTTAACAACACCAATTAAAGTATCATATTTCATAAGATATGGAGGGAAGTAAAAATATAATATATGTAAATTAGTATATTAATGAAAATTTCTGGAATAGAAGAAAGCTTGTTTTTTGTGATATTTAACTCAGTGACATATTTTCAAGCCTTTGTAGCCTGGAGAAATTGAGGAATATTACTTTATGGAACACTTTGTCTTGGGGAGAAGTCTGCATAGTAAATCTTCACTGTATGGTTAATAAAATTCTTTTTGACTTCAGTGAGAGCTTTTTCTGACTAGTTATGGAACTATTCATATATATATATATATACACACACACACATATATATATATATATATATATATATATATACACACACGTGCACAAGCACACATAGATATAAAACCATACATATGAAACCATAGGTATGGATTAGGCAAATCTCATAATATGATAAATAAAAAAGAAGGATAATGAAATAAATTAAAAATAACATGACTGTCAGATTTTAGAACTGGTGAGGGTACCATTTTGGCTTCCAAGTAAGAGCTATATTTAAATTCAACAACTGTGTAATGCTTTTATTTTAATTTATTGGTGATTTAATTCCAACAAAAAGGAAGAGGTGAAGATAATAAAGAGTTTTATAGGAAATTATTAGCACTGATTTTTCTTGTCTGTTCAAGTAAAATAGTTGAGGGTAATTCACAAATAAAAAATAATAGTAATGTATACTCTATTAAGTATTAGTTCATGCTTTCAAAGTGCTTTGAGAAAGCATGGCATTACATAATAGAAGACTTATTTTTACCAAAATATCATGCACCTCCTTTAGCTGTTTCCCACTTTCACAATACATAATTTAAAACTGTTCAGTAATAGATACAGTCTTCCATCTTGGGTAAAACCTGTGTGAAAGAGCACATCATTGAATTGTTCTAGAAAGGTGAAGACGGGACTCTATGTTCACACTATATACACTTAGAAGTGTTCCTGCAAAATTGTGACTAATTCTGTGACCACCTTATGCTATTATTACATGGGAATTGTGATATGGATTCAGCTCCAAAGCCTATCCTGAGAAGAATCACTATCTGAGAAAGTGGCCAATGTCAGATGCTTTGAAGTTCTAAAGCCCTCTTCACAGGCTCTTCTTATCACATAGTCTGCCTCCACTTTTGGTACATTTTTGGTTGCAACCAGGGATCCAACCCTGAATCATGAAGCACTTCAATATGTCTCTATGTACAAAAATATAGTACTTGATGTATTGTGTGCAAAAAAAGCAAAGCTCTCTGAGTAGATGTGGGTGAAGAAAGGTTTTTGGCAGTTGTACAAGGAAACAATTGAGTCAACCATTGGGCTGCCCTAACTCTTACAATTGTGCAAGAGTTCCTCAAAGAAAAATGCTGTGTGCAAACAAACTCTAACCCTTAGCTCCTTTTCATCTCCTAAAACCTTCATTACCTCTGTTATCCATGATCTCATTCTCAGTCAACTATTTTGCATACATGTTCTGATTCTGTTTCTCAGATGTTTTATTTCTCTCTCAGGAGATTACAGAGCAGTGTAACTTTGCCTCTATGATAATCCTCTAACCCATAAATCACTTCTTTATTCTGGGTTTAAAACTAAAGAAAGATCAAAACTCTTCATAACCCTTTGGTTTGTCTTTCATTTGGATAATTTTTGATAGACCTTAAAGATACTCTGAAAAAACTAAAATGGTACTGCATGAGCGGGAATGAGGGAAGCCCCTTCTTACTGGAAAGACGCCTGAAGTTGATACTAAATCCTTGATTACGTTCCTAATTTGTTAGTATTCCAATCTACATTCACTGTAACTATTATCAGGTTCTGTTCAGTTTTAAAAAGGAGGATAGCAGATCCCTGCCCAGTAAAAAGCTTTTTACTTAGTAGAGAAGTTCCTTACCTTAGGCTCCTAACTTCATTAGGTGACTACCTGCAGTTTGTGGCCTCAAGGACCAAACAGAGTGAGGCTTGTGAACTAAACTGAGATAATGAGCTCTCACTGGGGTATCCTCTGCAGCCAGCATGGCATTACGAGGATCACCCATCCCTTCAGCATGGCCATATGCTAATGGATGCCAGAGGTCCTGGTTAGCAAATAATCATTACTGAAGGGAGCACCATGAAGCACTGGAAAAGGGATAAATGGGCATAATTTACCCTGAAGTGTTCCCATGAATCCATAGTGGGAGAAATCTCTGAACTGCTGTCTAGTCTTCTTGACAGTCTTGGAATTGCCAGTGTGCCAAATGTAGGTACCACATGTGAGCAAGAAATAAGGTGATCATACTGCATGCCAACTACCCCCAGTGTAGTTCTCTGCAGAGAAAGAAGCCACTTCAGAGCTGAGCACTTCCCCTCAGTTTTCATCCTCTTGCTTCAGGTAGAAAAAGAAATGCTATGCTAATCTTGAAATTTCCTTTTTACTTCTTTCTTCCAGGTAACTAGTCAAAAACAAAACTAAAATTCATGGTATCCTACGGATGTTGAAGATCACTCTATACCAGTTATAGTGAAAAAGGAAAGAAGTTTTGAAATAGTGTTTTGATTTACTTTTTCTTTAATTTATAGGGATACTGGAGAGCAATGAGTGCAGTTTTGTGCAAATAAGGTTTTCTCTGGCACTGCTGTGTAAAAACAATCACTCACTTCTGGGTTGTGAGCTGGAATACATTCCTACTCTGTGTTCTGTCTCCTAATTAGTTTTTAATCCATGACATGACTGTGCATCATCCCCTCTCATTGCTTAATATCCTCAAAAGAAGAAATCTTTCAAAAGGCTCTTGAAATTCTAAATCAGTTATAGTGCCTGCTTCTATTATGTATTTTGTTAACTATCCCAAGTAGTACTAACCCTTTAAGAATGTAAAAATCTCTGCAGCAAAAAAAGCTTTGTAGTTTTTTTCCTTTTCATGTTGTACTCATCAGAGACTCTTACAGACCTTTGGTCAGTGCTACCAATTAGGAGGCATACACATACAGGAACTCAGATATGTATGGTTCTTGCCTTTCTCTTTCAGTATTGAAAAGGAATACAATTTTCATTGTACACACAATGGAGCACAACTAATAAGATATGGATGGTACCTTTATTAAAGCATGGCATAGCAATAACCATCCATGAATTCTATCTAATGAAGAGGTCTTTAAAATGTCTTTTCTCTAGTAGCTTATCTGCTTTAATTTTAGAGGGCTTGAGTATTTGGGGTTTAGGCTACATTCTGCTGAAACATATACACACACACACACACACACACACACACACACACGCATATATAACTCTTTTGTATGTCACCAAAACAATGTGCATACCTGAATACTGAGCCCTGTACCCTCAAAATGAATGCATGGGAACTGATATTATGTTTTAAATTGGTTGTGCTATCCAGAAAGGGCAGGCACAAGGGCTTGCACACTCACTATTTTATTTTCTTTTATGCACAAGAAGAAACTGTGTAGAAGCCCGAATGAGAATTTGCTTCTGTCAAACATGAATCTAGTCCGTTTCTATACCCCAGTGCCTATCTTATTAAAGCCTGTATCACATCAGACTGACAACTGGCAAATGCCCATACCCTTTCTACTGTTCTCCTCAGCAGTGTTTGACACTGTCAGTCATACATTCCTGCTTACATGCTGTATAAATCTGGCAAGTGTAGGCAGAAGCATGCTGAAGTGACTCTGATCTTTCTTGTCAGATTAATCCCAGAAGGCCCCATTTCCATCTCCAGAACTTGCCACTGAAGACCTTGGTAAGGTTCAATTCCTTCCCCTTTCTCATTCAATATCTGTATGTCAAGATACTATGACTTGGCAGAGGCTTGGAAAAAGACCAGAAGAGCATATACTCAACTAGAAGAATGAGATAAAATGCTGGTAATAAAACAGCAGATATGCCCAAATACCTTTTACATTAAGCTTCCCAAAGAAGGAATCTTTGGAAAGTTTCTGAAGGAAACTGAAAGTTTAATTTTCTTGCTTCCGCCTGCTTGTCCCTACTCTTTGTTCTGCATAGTTACGTATGGACTCATGCTGTGAAGTTGATCAGGGAAGCAACACATGTTAAATAAAATTAATTGAAAATTTATCTTTTTTTATTGCTTGATTTAACTTGAATTATTGAACTGATCTGTTCTGCAATGTAGACCCACTCTCAGTTCAGCTGGGGTGACATCACATGTGTGAGAGCCATTACTGGTGGTAGGAAGGAAGGAGAAGAGGAATGTCTCAGCTGGCTTTACTGTCAGCAGCACTGAAACACACAATTCCACCCCTTGCCTAGCTGCAAACCACATATTGGGAATGAGTTTTAAGATGCAACTATTCAAAACTCATTATATGCAATGCCTTAAAGAAAAGAAAGTTTTAAGAAGTGGTATGAAGATTTAATTTTATGTTTACTTGCTTACTTAATGTTTTTAAGGAGAATAAAAAGTGAATTTTCTGTTGAAATACAATTCCTTCTGGTCTTCTCTCAAAACTTTCCTTGAACATGGAGCTCTTCTTTTTTTTTCTATTTTTCTATGTGACAACAGTGGCAAGTAATAGGATGAAATGCTAATAAAGGAAGATTGAGATGTACCTCAGTTTTTTGTCTATAATTCAAGTAATTAAAAAATATTTTTAATTTTATTTTTGTTTTTGTCAAGTTCTGTATCACAGATTCTAGTATACTATTTGGACACTTTTCTACATCTCAATTTTTCTGAGCTAAAAGACATGTTTTTTGCATATATTTTCCCTTAAATTCTGTTTCTATTCCTGCTAATTAAGTAAATAGTAAGATCTTCTTTCTTCTTCAGCTTACTAAGCCATCTTTTGGAGTACTCTACTTCAAAGGGCATGTGCTACACCCAGCCATCCCATCTAAATGCAGAGCCAGACTAAATGCTGTAATTCCTAATTTCCCCTGATCTTAAATCCACAGTTTTATGAATTAACATTAGCACTCATTTTTTTTTTTACCAGTCTGGTAAAATTACCTATCTATCTGTAGAGATTTTGCTTTCCTTTCAGAGGCATCAAAGCGTGCTTCCTTTTGAAGTGGTAAGTGCTTGGTATCATGCCTTAATGCAGTACTGTATTGTTTTGTTCGGCCTCAGACTCAAAAAGCTGCTGGTCTGATCCTTCACACAGCAGAAAATATTGTGATCTGGGAGCTGGGACTGAAGCAAGTAACACAGGAGCTTCCCCCCACCAGGGAAAGGGGGAGGGTTTTGCCTTAATCTCTCCCTGTTAGTGCCGGTTCTGTGCTATTATCTCTTTTCACAGAGGGAAGAGAATTTAGAAGGAGGTAAATACCAAATCTTCAGTTTTGTATTTTTTGTTTTTGTTTTGTTATGTTGTGTTTTGGTTTGTTTTTTTTCCTTTTGGATAACAGCGATGTAGCCACTTCCAGTCACTGAAACAGGTCTGTAAATATGGTTGGAAATAGTGCTGCTGATTGTTCTTCTTTTTAAACTGATTACAGAAATAGTTTGGAGAACTTGCATTCAATATTTCAAGCAACACTGTGAGGGAGATGATGATGCAACTGATCTTGAATCCCATTTACACCAAGAATATTCTGCCAGGGGTTAAACAGCAAGTCATTCCTAAGCCCGAACTGTCAGTATTACCATTTTAAATGTCCCCCAATTAAATAATTAGGTGTAACTTAATAAATGTTTGAACACCACTTTCTTCCCTCTTCTTTCAGTCCAACTGTCTTGTAGTTTATGTCACTGTGGCCCACTTTTCAGCAAGAGCATGTCTTAATATTGACTGTATCAAATTAATCCTACGGTTTATTGTGGGCAGCCCCAGTTGGTCCTGTTCTAAAGCTTTCCCTCCCTTTCTGGTGAAAAGCACTTGTACCGTGGCCCTGCTGGTGGCCTGAATCACCTCAATTTGTTCTAGCAATCAGAGGCAGCTGCTCCTAGTGAAAGGAGTGTGGACCACTGAACAGAGCATTAGGACTGACCTCAGGCTGAATGCAAAAGGCTCAGCCTTTTCGGCGAGGTCAGTCGAGCATGTGCAAACAGATTTGCTGAAGTACAAAATGGTCCAGTGATTTAATGCAAGTTTTCTTCTCCCTTTCTCTCTTTTTCTCTTTCAGAAATGAAACAGGATAGAGGATAGCCTGGGTACAATCTTAGCAACATCTGTTGCCTTTCACTAGGGTCTTGGCCAAGGCCAATAGCTATTCAAAGAGCTACTGACACTTTGCTGAAAGAGAAGAAAGACTTAAATGGAGAAGTGTTTGGACATGTTTCCCAACACATACAGTTGGGTCTTTTTTGTGGGTCAGAATGCTTTTGGAGAAATACTTCTCCACTCCCTCCCCCAGTCTCCCCTTTTCTGGTGAAAGTGTCAGAAAACAAATCTTCAGCAAATTACAAAGCTCAGTGAGCTTACAACACTGAAGAACAGTTAAATTTTCCTTTCTTTCCTTTTATTGTCTGAACTAAAGGGTGTTTGATGACTAAAATCTTAACCACAGTTAATAAGAAGTGTGAAGGAATTTATGCTTAAGATTGCTTCACATCTGTTACTTTCTAATTTCCACATCAATTTATCTTTTAAAGTAACTAGCAATAGCAGTGGAGCAACTGCAGCATTTTAGCACTATTGAGATGACTGATATTGTATGAAGATACATTTTACCAAGTTATTTCTTATGTTTGTTTTCCTGTAAGCTCTCCCCCCCTCCCCCATAAATATTAATTCCATCCAGCACTTAGGAAGAGGCAGTTACCTGTTTCTCTCTCCCTTTTTTCCTCACATAGCTTTTCACAGGCAATTTTGGTCTGTCCAACCATGACATGCCTTCATAAAAATGACAGATGAAGCAGCTGAGTAACCGGTGGGTATATTATCCTCCTGCAGGCATCTGCTGCTCAAAAGGCACCTATTCTTTTGTTGGCCTTGAGAGAGAGAAGGTATATTGCATCCCATACATGAAGTCATTCTTATCAGACTTCCCCTATTTTGAGGATAATCACAGTAAATTAAATAAAAGCTACTCAGAGGAAGTCTAGTAGAGTTATTCAATTACATATATTTGCAATGAAGCTTGATATAAGTACATGTCTGTAGACAAAAAATATATTTCTACAATCCTCAAGGAGAAATCCTGTGGAGTTTCCAGTTTTCCTGAATTTTGTTTTGATCAGGCCATGCACATTAAATTCAAAACAAGATGAATATCTATGGATGAGCACAGGCTTCATGACATGGGATGTCTTAGAGTAGCTGACTCCTGTGTATTATACTCATGTGTGTGGTAAATTATTAATGTATATCTGTATGGTAGTACTTCACACTGAGATAAAGGTGCTGGTGCTCTGTGTCCCATGACTGACCTAAAAAAACCCCTTGTCCCAGAAAGTTCCCAACAGAAATATATATGACAAGCTTCAGTGACTCAGAGGAAGACAAAAGCAGTACTTTTGAAAAAGCAAGGCTTTCAGGGCTGGTAACACCAAGGTCAGTATTGCTGAATGACTAGGCACAGCATCCCAGTGACCAGCACTGATGTCTCCAAAGGCCAGATTGGAGGAAATATGATAAAAGAGTGAATGGGATTGAATGAATTACTTCTGGTGCTAGGGCATTATTAACCTGCTAAGTGTGGGAGGAAGCAAGTTCCACAGAACTGCTATTTTCTTTCATCTGCCCTCGGCCCAATTTTTCCCTTATACATACAGCTATGGGTAGAAGCAGAAGGAAATAAGGATTGATCAAGTTTTAGTTTTATTCTTGCAGCACAACCATTGGTGTAATGCTTTTGTACTTACATCTTCATGTCCACCATTTGGGACTTGCAAAGATTTCCATCACTTTCTTCAGGAGTGGTACAAAATGCTGTGCTTCGTATTCTGAACTAGTTTTCAAACCAACAATAACTTAGGTTTTTCATAAAACTTATTTTTGTCTCATTGACTAAACAATGTTTTCCCACTGATTTTAATGAATGCAGAATCTATCCCAAGGAAAGGTAGAAGCTGGATAGGATTAAGGGATTTATAAGGTTTTTAACATTTTAAATATATAAGTAATGTCTAAGTTGTCACTCCTAAGGAATAAAAAATTTGATGGCTACATTAGCTGGGTGGAAAATTGACATATGAAATTACGTCTCCTTCAGCACTCACACCAAATAATTTTGAGAGTGGGCAGTTCAGGATGATGAAGTTAGTGACATTTTTTTCTCTAACTCATTTAGAAGACATTTCCATCTGCTTCCTATACAACTGCTTACACGCTGATGTAGAATTTTTTCTACATAAATATTCAGGTATAGGAGATTAGCACTTCATTTAACAACCAGACTTGAAAAGTTGGATTGCTTGAAGGGGAAAAGGAAGGGTCACTAGCATTCTCCTTGCTTTTAGTGTTTCTTGTGCTTTTAATACTCTACATTTTGAAAATGTGTTTTGGGGTTGTTGCCTTGTTTTTGTCTTCAGTTTTGGGAGGGTTTTTCTGAAAGAGAGAATGCTTGTCCAATTTTTGCTGTGGTCAGGGGAAAAACCTACAAATAATAATAAAAAAATTGCTTACTTAGAGAAAGTTTTCACACAGGGAAGGTTATGAGCATCTTGAATACCAGTTATGATGCAGAAGTATACATAATTCAGGCCATTTATTCAGAAAATACTCCTAAAATTGCAGCTGTAATCACCAATTTTGTTTGTGCAAGTGTTCAAACTTGTCTTGATAAATCACACTGGAGCACTGAAATCTAGTTTTGTTTAAGAGGTCAGTGAGGGAGTTATTCATATTAATTTTCTATAGCTGATGCAGAGTATAGGTCTGACCTGAAGGTAAATATACTGATATGTCTATCAGTATGGGAAGTTACTGATTTAATTGTGTATATATTGGCATTTTTCTCACAAGTAACTTAGCTGCAGATTTTCTGATGGATGTTACACAGTAGCAATGTCTCTGAGGCATGCAAAACTCCCTGAAGCCAATTGGTCTTCCTATGTATAGCTTTTCATAGGATCAGACAAATTGTGATTCTCTATGACAATTCCTCTGAAAAAATTACATCAGGTGTGCCACAGTATGAATGCATGGCAGAATGTATCTTAATATCCAGGAGAAATGCATCTAACATTTTTTTTTTCAGCATGTATCAGAAAAGAGAGGAGTGCTGATTCTAAGGACAGCGATGCTTCTACTCCACCAGCAGGATCTTGCCATCACGAAGCATCAGTCTGAGACCCACGTGCTGTTCTGAACACAATTTGAATGATTGTGTTCATCAAGAGATGCTCGCAAAAGCAGCTACGTGACATCTTATAGAGAGTTACTGTTTAACTTAGCACTGTTGCAATGTTAGTGTGGCTCCAAGGATATAAAAGTAGTTGGCATTTTGCATGCTCTTCTCCATCCAAAGAATTCAGAAACTGAATTCTTTTCTGCTCCTCCCCTGACTCTATTTTTGGTAGCTTTTTGTTTAGACATCATTCTTGAATGAAACAGAAAAAAATAGTTTTTTAATGATCCTGCCTCTCTTTTAATCCTCTCATCTCATTTCCTATCTCTTATTCCTAGACCCACACTTTTTTTTATTTAATTCTTGTGTTTTAACAAATATTAATGCTTTTATTATCAGCACCCTTCTTTTTCTTATTTATTCTTTTTTTATTTAATTCTTGTGTTTTAACAAATATTAATGCTTTTATTATCAGCACCCTGCAGATTTTTATTTTTTATTCCTCTATTGGTAATCCATACTTCTTGCAGAGCACTCATTGCTCCACACTGCCAGCTTTGTCACTCTGTACTGTATCTCAGCGCTGGCCAGCTTGGTACATCCACTTATAATATGATGAATAGCATCTGGAGCCTGGCCACACAGCCTCTGTTCGGGTCTTAGGGCTTTTTTAAGCCATCTATCCTTTTGTACAAATAGCCCGTTCCTGTGTGGCCATAATGAAATTCCCCATTTCTCTTTTCAGTCTTCTGACCGCCTACATGCCATTTGCCACCATCGTCCTGTGACATTTTCAAAATTCTTTCCATGTTTTTGTTTTTCAATTGATTTATTCTTGTGCTGTTCTTACTGGTGTGTGACTAATAAATTACACTCAATAGCAGAATCTTTTAATTTTGCAGCTTTCTTATGATTAAACAAACTTTCAACTTACAGTTTCTTAACTTTACAAGTTCCTTTCCTACAACTCCCTTTGTTGCTATTCCCTGTTCTTCCTGACAACATAGACTCCATTTTTAACTGCATTCACTTTTATTACCTCAGGCAACTGTGACTTCTTATTACTTTTACAGTTACATTGCCTTCGATTAACTAGATTTACTTTTGAAGAATACCACTCTTGCAAATATAGCAGTTACTCAGATTTGCCAGTATATATGGACCAAATATGTCATCAAAGAATTATGGAAACTCAAGGGAAGATAGAGAGGAGCCAAAGAGGGACAGATGGAGCCATAATGGTAATGTTGAATTGATAAGGTAACACTTTCTAAACAGAATGGGTGGTTGTGGATACACAAAATGACCTCATAAATTCCCCCATCACCACTATTATTTACTGTAATTTAGTTCATATTATTATGTCATTTTGGCTGATATATCTTTAGAGAATATTCTGAAAAATATGTGCAAAAGAACATGTTGTTGAACTTGTTATTGTTTGGCAGGTCCCCTGTGGCTATACATTGGGTGGAAAACACTCTTGGAATATAGACAACATTGTAATTGTCTCAAAAATCTCAAAGTTTAAATAGGAAATTAAACCATAACTGTGAGGACACAAAGGCAGAGACATCCCTCTGTTAAATATCTTGCCAAAGGCTGTGAGTGTCTACAATTTCAATAAGATTTATTTTTTTGCCTTCTGAGATTTGTAGAAATGAGAAAAAAAGAAGAAAAACATTACTCAGTTCTAGACTGGAATCAGAGCTAACAAAACCAGAGCAATGGACAGTGACTTCCCTTGTGATACAGGAAGCAAGATATTCACATCAAAATTGTAGCCACTAGTAAGTATTATTTCTGGACAGCTGAAGCTCTTAGCTAAGAGTAACATACAGAGGAATTCGTACCTGTACAGGGAAACCATGTGTTAATGGTGTTAAAAAATGTTTTCCTTCAAAAAAAAATACTAAACTGAAAGCTCTCCTGCTTGCTTTATGAAAGACCAGTATCCACATAAATTTTTAAGAAAAGGAAAAGTTAGCATTTTGCGTCTAAGCGTAATACATTTCATATGGAAGCAACTCTACAAGTTGTTGCTGAGCTCATAATGGAAGTTGCTTCTTCCCACACAATGCATTAACAGGACTTAGGTAGCAGTTACCTGACATTGCTCTTTTTCAGAATGTGTATAATGAGTGTACAGATAGAAACGTTAATATCAAGAGACAGTCAGTGGCTCAGGGGACTGAATACAACCATTAAATGAATCTGTTTTGCGTTTTAGGTCAAAATCCTCCATAAGCAGCAGCCACCAAAGCTCTCTCTGTCTAATAAGCATTTAACAGTGTGTTTCAGGACATGCAGTTTTGGGTTTTGTGGTCCTAATGCTGCCTATGGAACCACTTTACAAAACATAACTTGTGATGAGAAGAGGCATCCTTGACAGTTTCACCTTCCCAAAAGATGGGAAAGGTGCCAGTACCAATGTGTTTTGATGCCTGCAGTTACTCTTTACAGCGCCTACCTAAGAGACAGTCTAGCATGGTCCAAGGTTTGTTTGTACAAACTGTAGACTTTCTTCTGGAAGTGATACACCCCTCAGGATAGGTAAATGCACTACAAAACATATTAGAAACACAACAGCGCTGTAGGTGTGGATTCCTGCCAAAATGATCCAGTCAATGCATTGGAATGGACTGACTCATTGGCAAAAGCCCACAATCAAGACAGTCAAGAACAAATTGTATTAAAAAATATACTTTTTCTTATGTTACTAAAAATGGTAGATTGCCAAAAGTGACTAAGAATAATTGCTTCTTCATATTTTATTCTGCCTGTGCAATGAAATTATATTGGTCTGCTTAGTCACATATTTTGCTTGGAGTCACTGTGTTACTCCCATGAAAGTCAAAGGGTTTTATACATTCTATTTTGATATGACAACATAAGCATTTAGAAAAATAATAAGACAAAAATATCTATAGTATTTTCAACAGAGTGAAAATAAGTTCAAATGTTTTCACTGACACACAGCTTAACAAAAGGTTTTGCTTGAGGGACTAGATTTTTGGAACATAAAGCACATCCTTGAGAGAGGTTTGTTAGGAAGGATGTCATGAAATACTCCGTGAAGCTACACATGAAAGCTTTTTAATTGGGTGATAATTGACTATTCTATTTTTCCATTAGTAATATTTGGATCAGAATCAAAATTAATAAGAAAGAGTCCTTCCTTTATAATGATTTTAAGTGACTGTACAACTATTTAGTGCCTATTTTGAACCTGAAGAGCATCATAGCTGAAGTTTATGGAGCTCATGACACCCTGAAGATTCCTTTTTTTGTGTCATCCTATTTGAAAACAAAGATTTTTTTTCTCTGTTTTTAACTATCCCATTTTCATCATTGAAGTCATAACTACTGAATTGAGTGGTAAAAGACAAATTTTCATGGTTCCATTGGCTACATCTCTGAATGAATTTGAAAGAAGATGAAGCAGAGGTGTTTATGATATTTCATGATTTTAAAAAAAAAAAAAAAAGGATAATCTGTCCTTGAACCTTGTCCTCTAAGGATCAGTGCAAAGACTCTTATTTTGATTAACTTGTAAAAGATGAATTAAGGATTGGGAGAAGGAGAACAAAGGAAAGGCGAATCCTTAATTACAATCTTAGGCAACTGTGTGCAATCATGTTTCAGGATTTTCTTGCCTGAATACATCTTATTAAGTTGTAACCATGCACACAGACACTCCACAACTTGGAAAATGTAGATTGCTTCTAGTTGCTCTCTTTATACCACTTCTTCAGTTCACAAATGCCATGATGTTCAATTGCCTCCCTCTGATTAGACGGGTGACATTGGAAATCACATCTGAAAGTAAAGCTTAAAGACAAGAAACACATAGCAGTTACATATTACATTTATTAAAATAGTCATGCATGCTGCATTCGTGTATTCAAAGCCACAAACTAATTCACAAGTTAAAAATATTTTTAAAGAACATTTGTGACCCAAACCATTTGTTTTGTTGCTGTTTTTTTCTTATTGAAGTGACTTTATCTGCACGTTACTTTATTAGTGTTGACAACACATTTCATAGTATAATGTATAGTAGGAATGAAAAGTAATTATATATTTACATTATTAGTTTGTTTATATCACGTTGAAAATGTTTTTCTGGTACATATAAATCAAAAGACATTGGCCAAGGTGCATATCTTACAGTTGCCCTTGATACAGCCCATTGTTCTAAAAACACTATGTGTTAAAAATATTTTTGTCCGTGGAAAATGCCAGTTCAGCAGCTCTGCCAACATTTGGAACCTCTGTTGTTATTTTTTTTTTTTTTAATTTTTTTTTTTTTTTTTTTCAGGAGGCGTGCTGACTCCTGGCTGATCACGTTTCAGCTGTAGATCCGTTTCGTTCTGCAGACCCAAACGGCTTCAGCAGTGCTGAAATGAGGCAGAAAGTTTGTGCTGCCTCTCTCCCAGCCGGACCGCGTCCAAACAAAGCAGGTACTCATCTCCCAGAGCGGCTGCCCCGAGCAGCTCCGGGGGCTGTGCGTGGGTGCTGCCGGGCACCAGCCCCAGAGCGACACTGAGCCTTCTCCTGCTGCCGGTGCGCACACCCCGCCTCTCTCCACCCTTTATTCTGGGAAAACACCTGGTTTAGTTATTCAACGTATTTTTGACTTTTTTAATCCTCTTCTCCCCGCTCACCACACCTCCGCGGTATAAACAGTAGCCGGGGAGGCGTGACAGCAGCTCTAGGGAGACAGAGGGCGGCAGGGCTGCGGCGTTTTAAGTGCCCCGAGCAGGTCGGTGGTGGCCCAGGGGAGGGGACCCCGGCCCGGGCCGGTGCCCGCCGCTGCCCCACGCCAGGCAGGAGGACGGGCCAGGGCAGGGAGTGTGGGTTTCACGAGTAGCAGGCTGGGCAGGCTGAAAGGGCAAAGCTTTAAAGCAGAGACTTCGCAAGTTCGGTTTAGTTTTGCGACTTTGTCTTCACTCCTTGAAAGCTCAATCGCAGCTTGTAGGACAAATTGCATGGTGGGTTGTGGGGGGAGAAGTAAAAAAAAAAAAAGAGAAAAAAGAAAAAAAAATCTTGAAGTCTCTCCTTCAACTCCCCGTTTCAAATGCAAATAGGCAGAGAGACTGGTTCCCGCCCCACCCCCTAGCCCGGCTCCTGATTTTTATCCAAAGGACTCCATCTGTATATCCTGTCAAGGAGGAGGAGGAGGAGAAGAGGCGGGGGGTAGTGGGGCCGGGCAGGCTGCTTGCTCCCTGGATCCCTCTTCAATAGCCACCGCTGGGTCTTCGGGAGGTACAAAGAGTCCCTGTGCCGCCTCCGCGCGCCCTCGGACGGAGCTGGCAGCCGGCTCCAGCCACCGAGCCGTGATATCCCCTGCCCAGAGCAGCATCCCCACCTCCTCTGCCTTCTCCCTCCCTCTCTCTCCGCTCCTTCCCTCCCTCCTCTTCCTCCTCCTCCCGCAGCCACGATCCGCACCCAGTCGGAGCTGGGCTTGGCACCGGCACCCACTTCTCCCATCGTGTGCCCAGCGGCTGGCTGTGCAGTGCCGCGCCGTGCCGTGGAGGAGGAGGAGCGGAGCAGCGGCAGCGCTCCCATCTCCGCGGGCGCGGGCGAGAGCGCGGGCGGGCGCGCAGCCCCCATGCCCGGTGGGCGCCCCGCCGCCCGCAGCCCGCCCCCCCCCGGCTTGGGAGCATCCCGCAGGCACTTCGCCGCGGAGGCACCGTCGGCCCTTGGGATTAAAATACTCACCGCGCTGGGCAGCCGAGGGAAAGGGGGAGCAGGTAAGTGCTGGCTGCACCTGTGCCTTTCCTTGCCTTCCTTCCCCTTCCCCTCCCATGTAGGCAGAGGGCGGTCGGAGCAGGTGCAGGGAAGGGCTGTGTGCTGTTCCCCCGCATCCGCTCGCCCCGGAGCGGCTCCTGCCCGGAGCGGGGCCGCGGCTCTGCGGAGCCGCCGGGGGCGGCACGGCCGCGGCCGTAAGTTTCGCATTCTCCGGGCTGGGGGCGGCCCGGGCAGCCCGGCTGGGACCGGCCGTGGGAGCACCCAACACCAGGTGTGGTGGAGAAACCGTGGAAAGTGAGAGCACTAGGACTGTAGCCGCGTGTGCACCTTCTGAGAAATAAGAGAACAATAGCATCACTCTTGACTCTTTGGAGAAGCCTCACAGACAAGCGGGGAAGTGGGGTGGGGGAAGGGAGGACCACAGACTTCTGCAAAATATAGGCAGCTCAAAGTCCTGACTGTCTCGGTCCTTTCTGCCAAACCCAAGCTGTTGTCTTGCTTGGGCTCGAACTCTGGCAGTGATGCCACAGTGCAAAAGATTGCAGAGAGAAGGAAATTTCCTGAGTTCTTTCCCAGAGCTTTCGTCCTTCTATGTCAAGGATGTTCTGGAGTTTGCAAATGTTGAAATTACCGGAGCTGTTTCTTTGATTAGTATTCAGCTGGTAAGGCTAGCTCTGCAGTGCTTGGCTGATGCTGACCCTTCCCCCTCCACCCTGTCCCCCAATCCGTCCACATATCCACGCACAGGCATGTCCTGCTTCCCTACAATAGGCTGTGTACACCAGTAGCAAGAGGTTTGTCATCTGGATCCTCAGACTTCTAGTTGCTAATGGAGGCAAAAAATAACCCTTTTTGAGATATGGTTTAGCCTTTATACTGCTTTCAAAAGGTGAAGTAGTTCAGGTGAGCCAAGATTCTACAAACGATGTCTTCCCTGGGATGTGGGAAAGGATGGGAGATGGATACTTGTGATGTGCTCTGATTCTGGGAACTGAAATGCTGATACTTTAATCTTTTCCCCTTGCAAGGATGAAATCTTGTGTTCTGATAGATAACTTGCTCAAGCCAAAACAGAGACTTGAAAGGGCAGAATATACTTCATAGTCTCTCTAACAAGACATACTGACTTGCCATTTTTCAGCTGAAACATAGGTGATTGTGCAGCTTTGCAGAAAATAAATTGCTTTTCCAGGATAAAATTATAAATACATAAAAGAGCCAAACTCTTGAGCATGCCAGTTTTTGAAACAGTCTCTCCTTGGCATTGATGCAAGACTTTACTTTTCTATCTTTATTATATCTCCTAATTGTTTCTCTGTTACATTATTTGAGTTTGCAGGGAATTTTTATTGGTGAAAGCTAGGTACTTTGTTTCTGAGAAAGGTGGCTCTACGTAAGCTCAGGTGCAGAGCTGTTTAGATGAGCAGTAGCATGAAAGTTGCATAACTAAATGAAGTTTGCTTACCGTGTAGCTTCTGAAGGTACAACAGGTCAACAGATAAAGATCAGCCGTAAAGTGATGCTGATTTTCTCTGAGCAATAATATAACAGTTTTAACGATGCAGAAGTGAAGTTAGAATATTTGGAAATGGTACGATTGTGCCTCATTAGAGCTAGTTCAGTGCAACGGGTGTTGTACCATCTTTGGAGGAAAAAACAACAACACAAAACCCACTTAATAAACCCAAAAGAACTATCTAGGGACCAAAAGTGCTATTCTTTTTAAGTCCTTGTACACAATTTTATAGCTTTTCACTCTGCAGCTACCAGGGGATCTAATCTAGACATCTAGACACACTTTTTTCAGGGTCATGAAGAAAGGCTAAGTAAGATTTAAAAAACAATTGCAATAAAATCCACAGTAAGGGAAGGCCTAGCTCTGACAGCTTTTAATATTAAGTATGTGCAATATCTAGGGTTTGAGTACTCCATAAAGATTTAAAACTACCAGGAATATTAGGAAAATATCAAAGAAAATAATTTGAGCAACCACTGCATGTTAGAAATGCGTGTCAGGTAATGTGAGTGAAAATACAAATATCAGTAATATAGCCTATTTTCTTGCAAAAAGCCATTAAAGATTGCAGTTTTAATCAAGGAGCATTTCACCCTTATAATGGGAGAATTTACTGTAATTAAAGGCTGATGTAGGTCATTAGAATTGTGTTAAAAGTCAGATGACAGCCTCACAACTCTCCTAAGTCTACTTGCATTGATTTAATAGCAAGGCACTATTGATTATTTGCTATTAATTTAATGGCAAAGTATTCTTTTTTTTTCATGTAAAAAGGTAATTGTAAAGCATTTGTACAGCTGCAGATTAACTGAATTTTTTGATGAGAAGAATGGGTACAATATCCACATATATTTTTGCCTATCCTTTTCACATAAGACTGTGTGTCCGTACATGTTGTACCCACATTTTTCTGTTTCTTCAGGCTTGACTGAAGAAAATCATTACTAATGCAAGACCTTATATTGTTCTACTCCAACTTAAATTCCTACTTTGCTATAAACCTGGCTAAGCCTTTTCTCAAAGGGATTCAACTCACAAATTGACTCTGATGTGTGATGAAAATAGAAAATATTTTAAATTTCAAGTGCTTTACAGATGAATATACTGCTTGGGAGTCAGTCCTAGTGATGTCTAGTAAGTTTATGTGTGTTTTCAATCTATTGACTTCAGTATCTGATGTGTTCAGTGGTTCTTCAATGAGGGCCTTTCTTGAGCCATTCTTTTTCCTATAGTTTATCACACACATTTCTTTTCATGTACGCCTTTCATGCTACTACTGGGTATTGTTTTCTTGTGGCAATAAAAATCGTTAAATTCTATCTGAGGAAGTGTGCATAAACTAGATGGTTACTTCAGTTCTTCCTGTCAAACCAGGCTTAACTCTAAGCAGCAATGCAGGAGTGCCTCCTCTGGGAATTCAGCAGTTCTGCAAGAAAGTCATCCCTAGGCATTATGTGATGTTCTTCAGCTGAAATGAGGCTGCAGAAATTGAGCTTGTGGAAATTTAAATATTTGCCTTGATTGGTCCCAGATCCACAAATACTGCTGGCGTTTCTTTTCAACAACTGATCAAATTAGCATAATCCTTCCCAGCAACTTAGATCTTTCAAGTGTACCATGGCAAGGTGAAAAACCAGCAAAACTCTTTCACATGGAGAAAATGAAATTAGGGGAAAAAAAAAAAAAAAATCTTTCTTTAGTTAATTTTGCTTGGGGAACAAAACAAACTTACCAACAACTCAAACAATTTAGCACTCTAGACACGTGCAATCTTATGATCAACTGCAGCGCAGTATAAAAGACCAAAAGCTGTTACCTGGTTTTCTTTATGCATTTTTTTTTTTAAGCCATGTAATTTATTGCAGTGTTCCTAGTGTTTTTCTGTCGTCTCATCAGGTCCTTTCACCTGAGTCAGAGGGTATTGGAGCCAGTTTAGTGTAACAGTGCCATATGTTTGGAGCAGTGATAGTTTTTTGCTTGATAACCAGATGCAGACTGCAGGATGTGCACTACATTTACAGATCTCCCATGTGAATATTTAGGCCAGTTAGCGGCGGGAGGTTGTGGTCTGTAGTTGTAATGTCATCTGGCACAGGGAGTTAATAGGTTTCATCATACTGCCTTGACTTGAAGAGCTTCATTTCATCACCGGGTCCCCACCTCACTTGCTCTAAGGCACCCTCCTTTTCTTTTTCTCTTTCCCTGAAAAAAGTGATAACCAGACATTGCAATTGACACTGTAATTAGACATGTTATCTTCTCAAAACCTTTTTGTCTCAAGGATCACATTCCTGTTCATATGACTGTGAAGGAGTCTCCTGCAATGTTTAGGATGTGTGATGTGGAGGAGCTGCAGGCTTGTAACAAAGGGGAATTTTCTCTGCCACTAAATGTAACACCCTGTCCAATGGGCATTGTAAAATTGAATGTCAAAGCATAAATATTTCAGTGAGGGCAGTCCAGCTGTCAAGGGGCTCACCTCCTGGTTCGACTTTGTTTAAAGGATCATGTTTCAAGATCCAGTGGCAACAGTCACCCTTGGAATTATTTCAACACCCTGGGTCTGATTTTACTGAGTGACTAAAGTAGCGAAAAAACAAAAAAAAACCCCAAACTCATGGAATAATTGTGTATTGTTGACCAAGCTAAAGCCAGATTTAGTAGCAGGAAGTGGCTGCTCAGTCAGTGAGGTCCATATTTGCGCAGTAAATTTTGCAATGGTATCAAAAATTGAAGCAATTTGATGAGAGGAGAATAATGGGGCAGGGGGGAAGATGAGGGAAGAGAAGGCAATAAAATAGGAGTGGTAAGCTCTTCAGTTATAACTTCAACGAGTGACTGACAGTCAGATTTCAAACTAGAGTCATGCAATCCAGACTGGTGGAGTTTAGTAATGGAAAAGGGTTTAGATTTCTGCTGCTTCCTGAAGCATTTTACACATTAAGGGCAAAATATGCTGAAGGACAAAATTCTCTGTTGGGTTGAAGAGGTTGACAGGAAAATGATATGGTTCATAGATTAAGCTGGCACTGTGACACTGGTAGCAATGTGTGAGCAGAAGTCTGCAGGAATTTGCATTTTGGCTGCGAAGGTTAGGTGGTAAAAAATGGTCTCAAGAGCCTTCAGTAAACTGCCCTAAGGGGCTGGGGAAATCTTAGACGTGGGGAAGGAGGGCTTCCAAGACGGCATCTCTGAGACTTGTCCTTATCTACTGATGCTCATTGTGACACACAAACAATGAATGCTAGACTTGATGAGTTGTTTTAGAAATTATGGAGTGAAGCAAAATATTCAGAGAGATTTTCAGTGGGTGTAAATTACCCTTAATTGCTTGCAGTGAGGGAGACTATTCCTTTAAGTTGAGGATCTTATTCATGATCTGAATGTTTTCAACAAATCAAGATTGCCCCTTAGAGAGAGCGCATAATAGTGTCTTTTTGACACTAGCAGATTGTTTTGGCAAAGTAGAGTAGTAACATTTTTCAGATTAGCAGTGTGCACCAGAACACTGTGGCTTAAATATAGTTTAATTTTTGTACAGCAGATGGGGGAAAATGTAAGGTTTATGATGTATATTGAATGAAGAGGTTATTATTTTTTTCAAATGTGCATTCTTCAGTCTGAGGTTTTAGATATCAGCCAACTATTTAAGAACATAAACGTGAGAGTTTGGATATCTTGTGAATATTTTTTATGCTTAGTTATTTTGGGTTTTGTGGGTTTTTTTTATTCTTACAGCTGTTCACCTGGACAGGGTGTTACTGTTCAGTTAAGACATGCTACCTGCACTGCCCAGATCACATAACATACTCTCCAAATTACACAACAGTTCTTTTACTTTGTATTTTTCATGTTTGTGATGGTCAGGACAACATGTAAAGCAAATAAGGAAAACAAGCTTAGATGTGAAAGCTATAGCTTAATGCTTTAAATACACTAACAGTGTTATTACAATTTTATTTTTTAAGGCCTAAGTTACTTTTTAGGTTGGCAAAGGGTGAATGAGGAGATATGATTTGGTTTACCCCTGTTTGGGGAGGGCAGTAGCATTTGGAAGATCAGAAACAAGATGTAAAAGTACACTTTTATTCTAGCGAAGTTAATGATATCAATTAAAAGTGTAAATATTTATTGGTTTTGTATACTTTGAATCTTAGTTTTGCAGAAAGAGACAGAGTTTCATAAAAGAGCATCTTTAAACAAAAAATTACAGAGTGGTTGCAGGTCAGTTTTGCCATTACACTCAAGTCAGTAAACACAGATGACAGTGAAGACACTGGAATCAGAACACTGAGTACCCTCTGTTGCTGTCAGTGTTAATTTTATCCACTGCTGCAAGTGCAGCCCTGAACACTCAAGCTATACCTTAATGAGGAAAAAAAGCCCTACACTACCTCTTAGTTTTCAGTTTTATGAATGATGTGACGTTGCTTATGTAGTCTTATGGACTTGATACTTAAGGACATTATAGAACAGGTGATGTCGAAGTGCTACTTATGCCTGGACAATATTGATTAAAAAAATCTGTATAAAATGTGTGTCTATATATCTATGTTTCTATCTATCTATCTATCTATCTATCTATCTATCTATCTATTTTAGTAAGAAAGGTAATGAAATGCAATTTAATAAAGAACTATTCCCAAAACAGAAATTATTTTTAAATACAAGAGACTTCTGCTTTTGGAGGTATCACATATAAAAGGCAGTGTGCTGGAAGATTTATAAATAAAAACCCAAATAAAAAAGGGCTCTAAGAGGAATAGGAAGACTTATCCTAAAGAAGAGAAGAAAGGGAAGGAAGAGTGTTTCAGAGCAGAAAGTGCTGCCACACAGCTGAATAAAAATAATTGGAATTTTGGAGTCTGTGTGGTGAAAGTATTTGAGAATGAGTAAACCACAACAATGTTTTCTTTCCAGGAGGTGTGAGTATTCTGCTTTTCATCAGATTGTGCTGTCTAGCATATGGACTGTTTTTCAGTTGGTATTTTGGGTGCGTTTTTCAGTTCTGTGCTGTGGCGTGTGGCTGGGGACCATGGCACTCCATATGGTGGCTTTCATACTTTCCTGCAGGTGTAAAATAAAGGATATAAGAGAACACTGTTTGAGATAAAGGTTAGAGCAATTCTAGGTTTGAAATGTCTGTTCAGAGCAAGAACAAGACATTTCAAACTGCTTAGTGAAAAGACTCTAACATATTGTAAATGTTTTACTGACATTTCTTAAGAAAATCCATTTTGTATTTTTATCTCTGTTAAATAACAATCTGCTGCCTCTTTGAAATAAACTGACAGTTTATCAATATCAGATGTCTTTAACATGATGTAACTCAGACACAGAGAGGGGAAATCAAGGATGCATAAACAGCCTCTACTACAAACAACACTTACCGTAGTTGAACAGAGCACTAGGAAGTAAACATATCACAGGGAAAGCACAGCTACTTCCTTAACACTCATTGGCAGCCCTCTCAGTAATTACTGTCATATGGTCATGATTTACCCAAAGGGCCAGATCAAAACTGAGCTATGAGTAGTTGGGATTAATCATTTCAAACTCGGCTCTTCTAACGAGGATGACACCTGCTTGTTAATCCTGCTGTGAGAAGAATTTTGGTCCATGTTGGAATGATGTCTTTTATAAATGTAGCATCATGTTTTCAAAATTAGTGTCTTTAGGTAAGGCTTGCTTATTCTCTTCATTTTGCCTGGATTTTCCTACATGGAAGCTTTCAAATTGCTGCTGCTTAGCAAACATGCTCAGTGGGTTTGTGGTTTATCCCACCAGCCTCTAAGCAAAGCCTTTCTGGTGCAGGGCAGTACCACAGAAGGGATTACTATAAAAAGGCTTTAAATACAGTCTGTAATCAGAAGAGCTTTTTATTTGTTTCATGTTTCTGCCCTCTAGGTACCTTTGGCAGCATGATGCATAGGCGTTCTGCAGCTGAAAGAGCCTGACATACTGAAAACAGATAGTGGATATCTCATTTCACTCAGTTTTAGTAGTAATGGGTAGGACTGTGATAATCACTCCAGAGTGTTTAATGTGTATGTGATTTAATGTCTAGCCTTTTTAGATTAATTAAAAGTATAAAGGATGAAATCTTCTTTCTTCCGTGGCTTCCTAAGTAGCAGCAGTTCACTCCAAATTAATGCCGTTATCTATTTTAATTTCACCCTTATTTCCACTTCATGTTTGGCACCTCGTAAATGCTTCTTGTCTCCCTTATTGCTCACTTGGACAAAGAAAATGTCTGTTTAAGAGACAGCTTTGCTTACCTGGTGATTGTACCAAAAGGCAAAGCTATGTTTGGTTCTGACTGACAGAATTTATACTTTTAAAAATGTTATGCTAGGTATACATTTTCACATGAGCAGAAAAGTCTCACAGTCATAAAAGGCAGAAAAATGTCTTGTTTAAGTATTGAAGTTTGTGTTTATAAAAAAAAAAAAAAAATTATTAGTAAGTCCTATGAGTTATTAAATAATTAAATTTTTAAATAAAAACCAATTTACATGCATTCATCCTGAAAGACTATTTGTTATTAAATCAAGGTTTCATTGAAAATATAAAATGACATTATCTTCTGATCTTTCTGGGCATATTTCTGTATAAATATATAAAGTAGTCTAACATGTTTCTTACTGTGCCTGACATTTGCTTTAGGAATGTAGTGAAATTGAGTGGGGAGACTCAGGGCTTTTTACCAGGTCAGGTTCAGATCAGAACAAATCATAGCATCTGGTGTACTGTGACTAAGAATCAATCAAATTGTTCTGATTCATCTTGTGCTTGTTCATTTTACTTTTGAGTTATATGGGAGAGAGTTAAACTAGGATATGTCCCTGCCATTAATATAACTCACTGCCTGTGGCTGGTTTGTAATTATATCATAGGAATGGCAAGTAAAGCAGACCATAGTAGACAGAAGAGAAAATATCAAACCAAATGACTGTTAATAACTACACTTACTCTGATTATTTTAAAAAGAAGTAATTTTAACATTTATACTGGAAAAAAAAGGTGTATTAAGAGAACATTTAGGAGAAAACTTTATGGCTATAAATACAGTTGTATCAGCAGTAGTAATGTCATCCAAGAAGTTTGCGATAAACTTTGAGAGATTTATGTAAATTCATTGGTGTTGATGAGAAGAAAAGTAATAAATGAACAGTTTTGATGCATGCAAAGAATTTGCATTCTCTAAAAAGAATTAAAATTCTGACAACGATTCTTGTCTTTTTCCCGGATAGGTACCCATTATACCATTTCTTTGGTGAAGGCTATTCAGCAGTGGTGACATCTTCCAATCAACCACTCTGCAAATTATTATCTCTGGACTCCCAGCTGACACCCTGCCGGAGGCTAGAGCTACTGAGACAACTGGAATTGTGCCTGCTTTGGTCAAGGTTTTTTCTTTCACCGAGGAAAAAAAAAAAAAAAAAAAAAAAAAAAGATGAAGTTGGGCAAAGTGGAGTTTTGCCATTTTCTTCAGATACTAGCTCTTTTCCTGTGTCTTTCTGGGATGAATCAAGCAGAGCTCACAAGGTCCAGGTCAAAGCCCTATTTTCAATCAGGGAGGACGAGAACCAAACGCAGTTGGGTGTGGAATCAATTCTTTGTGCTGGAAGAATACATGGGTACAGACCCACTCTATGTAGGAAAGGTAGGGGATTTAAATAAACTTTGGAGGGTGCAGATGCTTGCTTTTTGATGTGTTTATATGATGCAACCTAAAAGTTGTAATTCTGTTAGCCCCAAGCAGCAACACATTGCATTCTTGTAAGAATGCAAGGTTCCTGTTGCAATTTTCTTTAAGAGCTCTACATATTAGCACTGAAGAAAATATTTATTACTCATATTAGATTTTAAAACAGATTAACATAATGATGAGTATTCTTTTTTGAACATAATGATGAGTATCCTTCTTTAAGCGTTAGCAGCTAGTCCCAGAAAAAAAGAAGTTCTATATTATGTTGTTTGCTCCCTAAAACTCAGCACTACTGAAAGCAAGGGAGAAAGAATCAGGCATCTGTGGGTGTGATGAGTGAGAAGGAGGGCATGTCTGCATTACTGCTTTTCTTTGACATTGCCTGGCTGGCAGATTGGCACCTTGGGGGCCTCGCTGTCCTCTGTGCACAGCACAGCCTTGTGGCTTTACCTCGCCTGCGATGGGCACGGGTCCAGCGCAGAGCCAGTCCTTTTACATCAGGGCATCCCAAATGGTTCCTTCTGAGCGCCCGTCGCTGCACATGGAGCACACTGAGCACAGCTGTGAATCCGGGACTTAGCTCATTTACTGCCTTGTGCTAGTGGGTAGTACGCTGCCTTCAGCAATTATGCAGGGGAAAAAAAAGCCCACAAAACAAAACCCCCTCTTGTGTTTCTCTGTAACATTTATGTGTAATCATCTTACTGAAAGGAAAACCCATTTTCTCCGTAATATCAGAATCAATAAATAGAGTTTCTCATTAAAATACAGCAAATGCATAGAAAACAGGGGAGTGACAGCTTTTGGCACAACAGCATGCTTACAGAAAAAGAGATGAAGTAATCTGAAATCCACTGCTTCAAATATACCAGTGCAATGAATTTCAGTTTACCTAATTCATCCTACTGAGACAAAACCTTGATGTTTGTGTTAATACAGTTAAGCACTTAGAATTTAATCATGCCAACTGAATAATCAAGTTAAATAGGGAACTACTTTCATGATTGCAGCTATGGTTGTGTTTAGGTGCTTTTCTGAATTGGGACTAGTACTTTGCATAATTGGACCCTTAAGAAAGGTGTGCTAGAATCAGAAATGTTACATTGGTCTTGAAAGTTTTGGTAAAGTTTTACATTATGTAGCAGTATCCATTTTGATGCCACACAGCTGCTGGTTGTCTCTGCAGGTTTGTCTTTTAGGTAAATTTGTCCCCGGGTTGGAGTTTCTCTTGTGGCTCGGGAAATGGCCTATTTGGCATTCTTTTCCACTGATAAAGAAAGAAGTGTGGCTTGTAAATTTGAATTTCTCTCCTGGAAAAGAAGCATCTTGAAATACTCAAGTGAAGACTAGCTTTGATCTGTAGTAATTCTCATATTCAGTCGATTGCTATATTATGGCCAAAAATGCTGTGGTAGTGCTATAGTACATGATATTTGCATGCACGTGGTTATTTTTAGCTTCACAGTCTGCTCTTTCCCGTCCTTTGCAAGAGTCCTAGCATTCACAAGCTGATATCTTCCAAAACGCAACCTTTTTTTATTTTTTTTTTTGGAAACATTCTGTGCCCAGCCTGCGTTTGTATCATCAGTATGAATTGTTGGCTCAGGAATTTGTACCAGCAATCCATTTTGTAGGAAAAGCAGATAAAAATTTTCACTTACATAAGGAAGCCCCTCTTCCTAGAAGCACAGTCCTTGCTGAGCATCTTGTAAGATAAGATGTGCTCAGTTCCTAACCTTCTCACTGTAGAGACTTTTGACTGTGTGGCTGCTGAGGTGCAATCATGACCGAAGCTGCATTCCCACACAGGGGAGCAAAAAGGTGAAGAAGTGAATTTCTTTCTCTGTCTTAACATATTATGTGTAGCACCACTCTGAAGTGAGCAGCAATCACCTTCCTACCCCTCTTCTCCTCTTAAAAACATGGTTGCTCTTGTTTCAAATCCTTTGCAGGCAGGTAGGGACAGGGAAGGCTGAGATTTGGATATGAAGGATAAAGTTTTTTTCCTTTTTTTTTTTTTCCCTTCTTGGTGAGGAAGCTGCAGCAAGCAAAAATCTGGCATAGCACACTTTTCTCATCAAATGAAGTGGAAGCAGAAACCAGACTCTGCAGAGTGCTCTGCTTCTGGGGAGGCCAGTCCTGCACTGTCTTAGGTTCAGGAGGCTTTGCAGGGTGCCAATCTAACTGCATATCCAAGGAGAGACCTTCTTCCAGCTTTTAATGGCTGTGAGATAAAAAGGCTTCAGAAACACTCAGGGAAATGGATCTGTAATAGGGGAATACTGTCTCCCTTCCACTATTCAATTCTACAAAGCCCTAGGCAGTTCTAGTTGGAAGGAAGCATTTGGGGGATGTTAGGGTTACATGGCAAGTCATTCAAGAGTTGTGAAATACCAATGTTAATTCCATACTCAGCACTAGCTCTGTCCTCCTGGGTGTCTGCATGCTGACACTTTAATTACGTGATCATGCAGATTAAAACACTATTCATCGTAAATAATGTAACAATGTAATAGGATTCCTATTCACCTCAGTAAAACAAGTCCTGCCCTTAATTTTTCAGTGCTTTCATGTTTGTTTGACCAGGCTTCACACCTATACCAGAGGTGTGTATATATATATATATATATATATATATATATATATATATATGCACACCTGCAGCCTTTCTTCTGGAGATCCATTTTTGTTTTCCTAAATGCATATGTATTTTTTTTATTAAGGCAACAAGGCCTGTTTCTCATGTGACTCTGGAGAAATCTCTGGAGGAGTTCCATTAATTTTACTCTAATAGGAGTCAGAGGTGACAGAAGTTTGGTGCCTTTTTTATTCTCTTCTTTTAAAATTTAGGTGTTTCCTCTCTATGATATGAATTTTAATCATCTTGGATGTAATTCTAAGCACCTCTTGGGAGGTGCTTAACATGTAATCAGATTGTGGACTGAACCATATACGAGTCTTTTTGGTCAGCACAGCATATGTCACGTTCACTTGAAGGGCTGAAGCATTTAACTGTTTAACGCATTAAAATGTTTGGATAGGCGCTGTTCTCTTCCAGACATGCCATGTAGGAGGTGAGGCAGTTAACTGTAATGCTTATTGAGCTAGAAGCATATCTGGCTTCTGTTTTCTGGAAAATGTTTACTATTGCTTGGTAATATGTTTTTTGTGAAATGCCTTACTCCATATTTTCCTCATAAATGATGTTAATGGAATCTATTTGGGTCAAAAGAAAAAAATAATATAGAGCAGTTTTAAATTATTTTAAACATAAACACCTAAGATTAGGAAAAAAGTGTATGCTATTATGCTGAATACTTGAAAAGCTGTGTACAATCTTGTAATTGAAGTTTCCATGGGTACACAATGGCAAAAAGGGGTGCAGTAAAAGTGGAACTTGAACATTTTGTTGATACTTTTTTGGTTTTGTTACATAACTATCAGACATTCAGGGTTTGGGTGTTTTTTGGTGTGGTGGGTTGTGGTTTTTTAATTATTATTTCTTTTAATGTCTTCTACTGAAAGAGTGTCAGTCTCATGAAAGGGATTATAATGACACAAAATCTCTGCCAATAATAATTTCATTTTTATTATTAAAAAGCTAAAAAAAAAAAAAAAAGACAAACAAACAAAAGAAGCCTCAAATAAACGTGAAGAAGTGAAAGCAGTCTTTGAACTCCATGTGAGATGCTGATTGATAGATGGCTTCACTGTTTTGTTTTGGATCCAAACCAGCTCTCCTTTTCCAATGGCTCTAATTTTAGTTACAGGGCAGTTTCAAGCTTTTTGCTGAGTTGAACTCTTCTTTTCCCTTGAGATTTCTCTAACATATGAAGGACTGAAAATAAAAGACAGACTTTTAACTGAGCACAAACCCAAGAAATTAGTATGTAACTTTGAGAGGCTCACTGGTAATTCTCAAAAATAACACATTGAACTAGTAAGATGCCCTGTGTGTTGGTTTTTATTTATACTGTAGAAGAAAATAAAACTTAAGTCCTAACTTGAATTTTCTAGACTGTAAAATAAAGAAAAAAGGTTAAATGAGTGAGCTAAGAGCATACAGTTTCCTAGATCTCAGAGTCATTGCCTTCCAACACAATTTTACCTGCCTCTTCTGACTGTTGTAAGGTCAATAAACCTGTTGGATTCAATTTTCAAACATGGAAAAAAGTGCATAAAACCTAATATTTGCATTATTATTTCCTGGAGTAGTACAGAAGGAGGGACCATATGAAAAAGAACGAATTGAACTTAAGCTTTTCCTATAAAATTAGGTCATTTAAGAGAATTTTCAGATTTTACAAGTTTTAAGAGAACTAACAGGCAGGGTGGGGAAAGGGTTTTTAAAGCAGCCATATAACAAGTTTATGTTATTATTAGCATTGAGAGTGGGTAGTTTTTTTCCAGTCTCCTCATTTTTGAGGGAAGGAAGCTGGATAGGGGAGGATACTGGGGTTTTGGGTTAATGATTTGTGTTTTCAAAGGTGTTGGTGAATGTATCAATAAGGTGACAGAATTACTCACATACTATATTTATCTGTGGTGTGACCTTGTCTCAGGCCATACCGATGCAGTCAGCAGCACGGCTCTTTTCATAGAATCATAGCCTGACAATTTCAGCTGTGGCTGATGAATTTTGACTGAGTTGGATAATAAGTGTCTTTTCTAAAATACTTTTAAGGCAGTGAGTACTGTGGAAGTGCTGGACACTCAGTCAAACTGAGACTGAACTGGCATTTTGGGAACTGTAGAGGACATAGGGTGATATTACAAAGGCTAAATAAAAAAAAGGACTGGGCTGCCTCACTTGCACATAGTGAAGAAGGAGGTTAGTCAGGCACAATTCCCTGGAGGGATTTGACCCTCCTGCTTCTTCCAGAGGCACCCACAGGGACTAGGACTCTCTGCTCAGCTTCAGCCTGTGTTTTTTTCCCCTCCAAGCATCCCGTGCAGGGTAAATGTTCATGTCTGCTCTGCAAGTAAGCTCTTGGCTGAGAGTACCCCCAGCTCTGCAGACTTTTGCTCATTTTACACCCCATGTAGTTTTGGGAAAAAGCATTCAAACAAACCAAATTCAGACCAACTATTTTTCATCTGTCTTTGTGGCTTCTGTGTGGAAAACACACAGCATAACTCAGAAGGAAACTTCCCCTTTGTTATATTTTTTTTTCATCCCTTTCTATTTGTGTTATCTTTACTTTTATCATAATCTTTGAAGCCCTGTTGTTTTATATACTCCCAGAAGGCCATTTATGAAAGGGGAAAAAGCAAATCTGCTGTATTTCTGATATTTATCCATCTCAGGAACTCTTTGCTTTTCTCTGCTATAAAAATTGATAAGAGTTGACCTTTTAAGTAAAATGGGACATGCCATTCCTGTCAAGTATTTCCCTACCATAAGTGCTGCAAATGGAATGAATGAACAGACAAAACAGTTAAGTTCTGCTTACTTGCTTTATGTATTGAATAGGTCTTGGGGAAGTGATGCTTCAGTTGTACTGCACAGGTATGACTTTACCATTTCAATTTGTTCTGTCCATTCCCAGTATCACACACTTTTCTTCACTGGATAGTCACTTGGGCTTTGTGTTATTCCATGCTATAATTTATGTGGATTACCCTGAGCTGACTGACAATCCAAATGTTCCCTCCTTAGCAGGAAGGGCTAAAGTGTCTCTGGGGAGAATGGTGAGATTAAGGCACACAGGAAGAATTAGCCAAAAGGATAACCTAAAATCTCTTGCCTTTTCCTGGTCCATTTCATCAGCCTGCACAGCTACAGTGTAATTTCCTCTTTACCACAAGTCCTCTTCTCTCATAGCTGAATGGATACTGTAGAAGGTTTTATTCCAGGGACTTAAAATGATGACAATTTCACAAGCCCAAGCACTAAAAGACAATTTGTATGTAATTTCATTATTAGAAGTGATAATAGAGTTGAGAGACTTATGGTTGGATACTGAACCAGGACATGTAGCTTTTTGATCTCTTTCTATAATATAGAACATTGATCCTTAACATGTGCCATTACAGAAGAGGAAGGTTAGTGGAGGTGATGACAACATCAGTAAATTAGGCAGCCCTCATGGCAATCTTTCGTTCAATGGCACAGCCATGCTATTTATGTAATCCTGTAATACCAGTTCTGTGTTTCAGCAGACTGAGAGGCTCTACCTGCAGCGCTCTGTAGCAAAAGTGTCTTTTGGGCATTATTCAAAACTAAATTTTATGAGTCTCTGACAAAATAGAAGAGCAAGAGTAAAAGCTAATTTTGCAATTATATGTAGATGAGAGACTCCTATATGCTTGGCTGGCTATCAGAAAATTCCTTATTTTCAGGAGAGCATGAGATTTAAAGCTCTGATGTCAGTCAAGCTGATGCTGGTTCAGCTGACATTTTTAGTGATGTTCTGACATTCCTTCTTTTCATCTTCTGAGATTGCACTTGGTCCCTTAGTTCTCGTTATTGGCTGTCATCCAGCATCCAGTTTTATGTCCGTCCTCTTGTTTCACAGTTCTGTCTTAATGGCATTGGAAATACAGCACTGTAAAACTATGGCTGTCAGGAACTTTGAGAATTCGCATTGTTCTAAGACTAAGGAAGTCCATTTGTGAATTATTTTGCTAGCTAAAATGCAAACACAACCCCTGCTCTGAGGCAGTGGTCTTATAAGGCAAGAGCTAATAACAGACTAAGAAGCAAGGACAGAATTCAGAGAACTATAGCGTTAATCAACATCTGAAAATAGTTTGAGAATAGTGGGTCACTAGTGTTGTTTTCTATGAAGATAAAATATTTATTTTTCCGAGAATGAGACTCATACAACATTTTAAAACATTATGAATATACAATAGTTCTTTCCTGTCTTTACTTCCCAGTGTTTATAGATGACAAGTAGACTGAGACTTCTAAGTGCTGACCTATTTAATATCTATGTTAGTACAAGGCTACATCTCCTTTCAGACCAGTAAAAGATAAGGGACGTTTTCCAATTGCTTTCAAAATATCAGAGTGCATATGCTTTATAGTTTTACATCTTGTAGCCTGCTGTCACACTACCTTTTTTATGCTGCATTTTTTTTCTTATACATCTTCTGTTAACCATGAGTGTCTATCTGCAGACTCATTGGGCATTCATTTCATGTATTAAGTATTTTCCCTGTGTCACCATCTAAAAGTGCTGCCAGGACTGTTGCTGCCTTGACATAATTATACTGCTGAATTTCTTTGCTTCACATTTGTTTTTAAATATTATACTGCATTCCTTAATTTCCTTTACCCACCCCCCCCCCTTATTATTTTTTTTTTCAATAATCACTTAATAAAATAGCACCTGGGTACATATGTGAACGTTTCAGTTCTAACTTTAACCACTTAAAGGGAAGACCTAGGACAGTGCTTCCTGAAAAAAAATCAGGGAATAGTTCCTTTGCATGCAATAAGCTGGCTTTTACATAAATACTCTGGTGATAAGTACTGGAAAATCTCTTCAGTATAATCTTTTTCTCTCATCATTATGCATTTCCTTGGAAGAGATAGCTGAGCAAAGTGCTAATGGTGGAACTGCTGAGAGAAGAAGGATATTAATACACTAGGTTGCTCAGTACTTTTAGAATAACTATTAGCTACCTTATGTTACCAGCATCTTCTCTGTCACTCTTGCACTGGAAGAGACTCTTACTGTCATGTAAATTAGAGATAAGTAGCTCTTGTAAAAGGCAGTGGAGTGTGTGCTCTAGAACTCTAATTCTGTTCCAACTGTCCAAACCACGGTCATGGTATGAGTACCAGCCTATACCAAGAAGTTGGAGGATGTCATAATGCTTAATCTTTTATTAAGGTTATAAAAATGAAGATTAGCCAGTGAAAAAATAGATTGGGGGGGGTGTGTTTATTTGATATAAATAAATGCTGTGAACACCTAATTATACATCACTTGAGCTCAATGTATAAATGGGAATCCTCTTAACCTTCTCAGGCAAGTGTCAACTTCGCCAATGAAGAGGCTCATTGGCAACAGACACTGATCACTAAAATCAGTGAATAGGTTCATAACATTGAAGAATATATTAAAGATTATTTTTTGCAGATGTTCTTGAAAAAAAAAATACTACCATCAATAGTTCTATCAATGTAAAAATGTTACAGCCCTGTGCTGTTGCAGAAGTAATACTGTTATTTATGTAGTTTTAAGGCACATAGTATGGTAGTGGCACACTACAAGTCATAAACATAGCAAAGAATAAGCTTTATTTTTTCTTCCAGATAAATAGGAATACCAAGACAGATATAGCTCTTTTGCATATAGAAGTTCAGGTGCCACTACTCATGTACCAGAAAACACAAAATATGCCTTACTGACTTGGTCTCAAGCTGTCTTTTTCAGAGTTCTCCCCTGAGAGAAGAAGATAATTCTTAACATTCAAGAAGAGTTTTTTAATATGTTTTGATTATTAAGTTATGCTGTTCATAGAGTAACAGAAGATTTAGTCCAGAATCTTCAGATCAGTTTTATTGACCCTGGGAGACCATTTGAGAATATTAATATTGCAATACAAATATCTGGTCATTTCAAAATTGAATTTTTAACTGATACTTTATTCTGTAGGTTAGTGAAAGAGGAATACTAAGGATTGATTTGCAATATATATGATCATATCCCATATTTTTACAGTGAAGAAATAGTGCCTTCCTTTCATATAGTACTCTAATATTCCTAAAGCACCAAAGGGATGCATTGTGGCATTTCATGTGGGTGAAAAGGTGCATGCTAAGAACAACTAAGGACAGTCTGACATAATATCCTGCCTACATCATAGAAAATTCTTAGGCCCTCTCTGAGTAGAAAGAAAGAAACTGAATGCCATTTTCTAGGTGATATTAACAGATTTTGCTGCATGAATTCTGCAAGACAATGCCAGAGTAATACTATTTCATTTAGTTTTCCTGTTTCTGTAAATCATGAGAAATTACCTTTAGGATTACTGAGACATAAAATTCTGTTGCTATGGAGTATGTGTAAGAAGAATTGAACCCAAAAAGTTATTTTTCCTTTGAAATGCTTCCAAAATATGGGAAATCTGGTAGTTGGATGGTACATGTGTAAGGATGATAAGCTGCTTAAACACTTCATACTGAGGTACCAAACTGTAACCCTGCTGACTAGGCAATCAGGCAATTCGTTTTCCTTAGAAGGTAGGCAGGTGCTGTATTAGGGGAAGTTTAGCTTGTTATCCTGTAACAATGAAAAGTTTTCAGACACAGCTGGGAAAAGCAGATGGTCATTTCTTAGGTTTCCATAATCATAGTATAAACGTAATGCCATAAATTAGCAAAATACTTAACTTGTCTTTCTTACACAATCTATGCACATTATATGGGCAGAGCAGGCATTTGGAAAAGTGCTTGGCATATTTTTAAGTTTCTTTTTTACCTGGCAGGGCTGTAATTCTACATAGTCTACATATTAAAAACTGTTTAAATAATTCCACTTGCTCCTAAATGTTCATAATTTTCATGCATATGTAGACTGTTATCCTTGAACCCATCTTTCACTCTTTACCACTTAGCTGTTGCTTAGCCAAGCAATACTTTTAAAAGGTTTTCCTTTTGAGTCAACACTATAGTCTTGTGTTCATCCACACTGCTCTTTTATTCATCCCCTCCTTTTTCTGAATATCTTCTTGACAGTGAAAAGCTGTGAACAAAAGCATGCTATTGTAGCTTCATCTAAACAGGAAATAAGCCATGTGAAACTGTTACTTCCTTTCTCATTGTAAGATTCAAATTGCACTATTCATGTTTGTTTCTTTCATTGCAAGTTCATGTCCACTACCATGCTGAGAATCTTAAAGCCTTATTGCTTTTCTGTTCTTTTTATCTTTATGCTGAATCAAGAATACTTCTGAGTGAGTATCAGTCCCAAAGCGAAGGAAATAATAGTTGAAACATTTCAATTTGTTTGACTGACAAACCAAGTGAAGCCATGTGAAACAAGGTTTTATGGAGCAAACATGCAGGAATTAGAATGATAGCAGTGATGAAGCATATACACAAATGGGTATATATGTCTAGGAAATGATGGAGGGACCTCACATTGAGGAATAATTCCTGCTAGTACTGACACATTTATTTAATTCAGATTTATCTTAAGATTCAAAGAAAATGTAAAAGAAATCTAGTCTATGTTGGTTTTAGTTTGGGAAAATAGAGATGGAAAAAGTTAAAGAGAAGAAAAAGTATGCCAAAAGAGTAAGTGTGAAATGGGAAGGAACATGATGAAGCATATTGCTTTGTTGTTATCACTCTAGAGCCTGATGTAAAACTGAAAGCAACATACCAAAGCAGTCAATGAGAAAATAAATTTAGATTAAGGTACAACAATCTAATCACAGAATGGGTTAGGAGGGAACACAGTCGCTTGTCCAATCTCCCTGCTCAAACAAGGTCATCCCAGAGCACATGGCATAGGATTGTGTCCAGATAGCTCTTGAATGTTTTCAGGGAGGGATATTCAAAACTTCTGTGGGTAGCCCATTCCAGTATTTGGTCACTTGCACAATAAAAGCATTTTTCCTTGTGTTCAGGTGGACCTTTCTGTGCATCAGTCTCTGCCTGTTGCCTCTTGTTCTATTGCTTGGAACTACTGTGAAGAGTCTGGCTCCATCTTCTTGATACCTCTCTTCAGAATCTTATAGACATTGGTGAGGTTCCCTTTCAGTCATCTCTTCTTGAGGATGAACAGGCCCAGCTCTCTCAGCCTATCCTGGTAAGAGAGGTGCTCCAGTCCCCTAATCATCTTTGTTGCCTTCTCTTTGACCTGTTCCAGGAGCTCCATGGAACCCCAGGAGCTCTCTCTTGTACTGAGGAGTTCAGAACTGGACACAGCACTCTGGATGTGGCCTCAGCTGGGCTAAGTAGAGGGGCAGGATCACCTTCCTTGACCTGCTGGCAATGCTCTTCCTAATGCAGGCCAGGATAGCTCTGGCCTTCTTAGCCACAAGAACACACTGACCCCATGGTGTGGACATTTTGTTGTCTCATAGGACCCCCAGATCCTTCTCTGAAGAGCTGCTTTCCAGTAGGTCTGTCCTGGTCCATGGATTATTCTTACCTAGGGGCAGGACTCTACACTTGCCTTTGCTGAATTTCAGACAGTTCCTCTCTTCTCATCTCTCCAACTTGTTGAGAGGTCCCTCAAAAGGTCTGCCCAGCCTTCTGGGATATTGACCACTCCTCCCAGCTTTGTGTCATCAGGGAACTTACTCAGGAGACATCTGCCCCTTCATCCAAGTCATTGATGAATAAGATAAATACTGGGCATAGTTTTGAACCTTGGGAGATACCACTAGTGACAGTCCTCCAGCTACACCCTGTGCCACTGTCTGTAACCCTCTGGTTCAGCCAGTTCTCATTCCACCTCACTGTGCACTCATTCAACCCACACCTAAGTGAATGAGTTTGCCTATGAAGATGTTGAGCGAGACAGTGCTGAAAGCCTTGCTGAAGTCAAAGTGGACAATGTTTACTGCCCTCATCCCTCCAGGAAGTTGTTTCATTAAAGAAGGCAATTAGATCAGTCCAGTGTGACTTTGCATTAGTGAGTCCATGCTGACTACTCCCAATTACCTTGTCATCATCCACATGGATATAGGTGGTCTTTTGAGTGAGGTCAGGGATTGAGGTGAGGATAAAATTATGTGTAGGTCTTGATTGCCTGTGCTCTTTGCTAAAGAAGCTATATACATCTGTATGGATCCCACATTGGCTTAGGTCATGTCAAACCACCCCATGGGTTCTAGAAAGGCCTGACTTGGTTACGTGGGAAAAGGAGGTTATTGACAGAAAAGGAGGACAAGTAGCCAGAGATCCAGTAACATCCAGGTTTGAGAAATATGCAGGGGAGTAGGTCTGTTAACTAGCAGATGGATTTGAAAGAGACAAAAAGGTAGGTAAAGTTCATTTTTAATCAAAAGAGGAAAATTACATGTGCAGCAAGGTAATCTGTGACACAAAACATCAAAAGCAAACATCATCAAGACAAAAACTAGTAGAACAAGCTTTTATGCTTCTTTAATGAGAGTAAGGAAGCAATGAATAGAAAATGAGAAAGATGTAAATATTTCTTATAAAACATTACTGGAGAGGGCTAGAGAATTTGGAATTTGTTCAAAAAAGCCTAAAACATGAGCAGCAGAGTGCCAAACAGCACAGGATGAAACAGAATAGCATTCTGTACGTAGAAGTTCCAAGAATTACTGGGTCAAGATAAAGCATGGATAAGTAAAAAACAACATGAAGATCTGGAGGAGTCCAAGCAACTCTGAGCTCACAGCAGACGGATGGAAGGATGCAAATATGTGCAGCTGTCAGGGATGTAACTGGACCATGTCCAGACTTTTTCCAAATTAAGAGCCAAAAATCAAAATGATGAGTTCTCTGGTCTACCACTAAAGAAGGCAGCCCACACCCTACAAAGCTAATTTTTTCTTGGGAGGTAAAGGGATTAAATAATGACATGGTTTTCAGAACTTTGGTAGACACCTTTCCTTCTAGACTGGTATTTTGACATTGATCATTTCATTTAACTATATTTCTTCCCATCTGTTTGCAGGCTGCATGAGAATTTTTTTCGTGCAGACTAATTTCAATGTCCTGTCAAAATTGATGCTGTTCCACACTATTTAAGTCACAGTAGCACATTCAAAAATTTCCATTCATCTTTTATTTTAGTAAGCAGAGATGGGTAGGCAATGATGGTCCATTCTGCTAGTCTGATGACTAGCATCATCTTTCTGGATTTTTATTTTTTTTTGGCAATTTTACTTCTAAGTATAACAAAGTGAAGTCAATGACTGCTTTTTATGTGGGATGATACAGACTGAGGGCCCAGGTGCTTTGTCAGGCTTCCAAAATACCTGCCAAGCAGAAAATGAGACTGTGAGGAAGGTGGAAAGATTAAGATGTCCACCCTGATGACAGATCCTTCTGATTTAAAGATAGAAGGGTCTGTATCTGTATACCATAGAAAAAAGGGAAGATACTTACCTTTGCTTCTGAAATTATGTTATCATCTGTGTTTTAGACAGTGGCCCATCTTCCAGTTCTGATAATTTGATGCTTCTTTTTATTATGCTTAAAATGCAAATATCATTTTGGAACACAGTTTGAGGCTTTAACAGGATGTGCTAACAATTTTTTGTCTCAGATTAAATTTTTTTGAAAATTACTTTGTAAGATAATTAGCAGGATAAAGGGAGACGTGGCAGATTCATCTCCAAGGTTAGGAGAGTTACATTTATTAGAATGAACAAAATTATCTGCAATGTCACGAGTTTTCCTTGAATCAAACAGTCCTGTACTTGTAAATAACCTTTACTGCGAAGAGAACTTCAACTGAAGCTATATGTGTGCCATTGTAGAGAGTCATGGAGTGAAACCAGACGTTTTTTCTCCCATAGTAACTGATGAAAATATAGATATAACTGAGGTTGAACAGTACGTTCGGTGTATGCTCAAAGTGCATCTGTGGTTTTCAAGAGAACTAGTGCAATAAAATAAGGTAGATTTTCTTAAACATCAAGGCACTATTTAATAATGTTTGGCAGAGGGTAACATCATTTTATAAATTACGTGTTTCAAGGCAAGGTAAGAGTAATTCTGTATATATTCCAGAAATTGTATGTCTCAGTAATCAATAAACCCTCCCTGATGTTTCCTGTAAGTTTGGGCTTAACAAAAGCACTTAACACTGTTAAATTTTTTCTCTCAGTATTTAAATACCTTCAGGGTGGAGTGTCAGAAGAAGCAGTAGGTTGTCACATGGGAAGAGCTGCTCAGGGCCCTGAGTCTTCACAATGGCTTGGAAACTCATACAAACAATATGATGGTTTAATATGTGTCTGATTGTTTACAGACTAGCAGAAAATTTGTGTTTAAAAATGACTGCATAAAATTATACTGTGTTACTCAGTAGATGACTTCTATATGTGAGTTACACCTGCCTATTCCAGTGATAATTTTTTCCCACTTATTATTGCCATTAGTCCTGCTGAGCTAACATGGCTGAGAGATAGCAAACTGAGTGTCATCCACAGACCTGTTTGTTATGTTCCACTGACTTACGCCTGCAAAACCCCATTGTAAGCTATGGGACCCTACATTTTTAAAATGAGAACAGAATCTGAAGATAGCAGGGGTTTGACTTGCTTATGCAGCTAGGGGAAAGACTCAACCAAAACTGCAATTTGAACAGCTTGTATGTGACCTGTCCACTGAGTCTGAAGTACAAGACAAAGAAAGGCATTGCCAGTTTTATACTACTACTTTTTGTCTTGCTGCATATTAATGGAAGCTCTGTTTACTGTCCTAATACATTTTTTAATTATTAATTTGGAGTAGTTGGTTAATTAATTTTTTTTTTACATTGTTTTATGTTGAATTCACCAGGTTTTCTACTGAACACCTACTATCCTTCCACTTGTACCACTACTTTTGTGTATATATAGATGCAAAATCATGGTTTTATAAGTGAACTGGCATGCTTTACCTTTAACAAATATTATTACAGAATTTAATAGTGTATTTTGGTTCCTTTGCTCTCTTATATAGGCACTGGTTTTACTTTCCAGTCTTCCACAAATTTTAAAAGTAGCTGCAGAGCAAACTGAAGGGTATTCCTTATCTGGAATTGTCATGAGCACTGACCACCAATGATTGATGACTTCAATCTAACATGCTTTAGTTTCTCATCTATTCTTCACTGAAAGCAAATTCTAAAAATTCCTGAACAATCTCTTTGCCTTCTTATAAACTTTATTGAGCAAATATGAATAGAGATTAATGAAGAGAAGAAAAGTGGAAGAGATGATGAAAAGGGTGTATGTAGGAAAAAAATAAGCCAGCCACAAACTCCTGGAAGAGCAGAGGTACTATTGGACAAAGGATTCAAGAGGTAGGAATATGTGGAAAGAGTGTGGCTGAAGAAACACAAAGACGTTTGAAGACGTACACAAACTAGAGACAGGTGGAGAATATAAATTCTATCAGTGAATCACTAGTGAGATTAAGAAGTAGAACTTTCAGTTCACTTCGGAAAGGTTGATGTTTGTGATTTGAGGTGTGTAGATCCTTCATTAATCTGACTAATCTGCTTGTGACTTTTCTTTGCAGGAACTCTTATTTGTGTTATTTTCACAAGGTAACTTTCATCTATTTGTGAGCAACATAACTATTTACTAAAATGCCATTGAGTTTACATGAGAACTTGCACAATTTTGAAGGGAAAATGTACAGCAAAATAACATAAATAAGAGATTTTTTTTCATGTGCAGGAGCAGTTTCTATTTGAAAAATATTTACTGAAAACAGCATTTTCCTTTTAACAGATAAAAATTTTGATACTATCTTTTAGTGTACAAGGCTCAGAGGCTAACAAATAGGGATATAATTAATTATTTGATTTCCCTTGAAACTACAGGATCCTCAATTAATAGAAATTGTACCTTTCTTTTGGTGCACAGAGCTGTGCTGATTTACCCCAATCTGCATAAAACTTCCCTAAGGGGACCTCCTTAAATTAAATGATCATTTTAATGGACCACACAGAAGGTACAAGGCAAAAGTGGGAATGCCTTGAGTATAAAGTTCTGAACATTATGATTGGTGACAGAAGGCCTATCAATGAGACAGTAATCCTATAAAAATACAGAAAATTCAGATTGTTAGTTGAATTAGACTTGCTTTAATATGGATGGATTCAACAGGATAGCAAAGGAGCTGGAAACTTTCCATCTGCTTTGTATACAAAGTGATTAGATTGTGATTACTTAGTCCAAGAGGATAGAAATGATGCACAATTCTGCCAGGATGAGACATGCAAATTGGATCAATTAAGCTTTGAGAAAGCTCAGACAATCTGGTAGTGAAGTTTACATGCTGTGTCAAGTGAAACGTAGTAAAGATCAGTCTTGGATGCTGGGGGCAAGTATAGTGACTTAAACTCTAATCTCCAAGAGTAATTCATTGTTTTCAGATTTAGTTATAAAATGGATCAGATACTGTACTAAAACAATCGGATACTATAATAAAAGATCCCTTAATGTTTGATGGTATGCAGAAGTATGAGAGAAAATAGGAGTCATTTGAGTTGCAACATTTGAGGTAGATGAGAGTAAACTCAGATGTCTGGTCTTGTTTGCAGCTAACAGGATGCACATTTCTAGTAACACCTGTATCTTCATGTTCACTGCAATGTTTCAGAAGCAGGGAGTATTCTCATAAGTAGCTCACTGTGTGCACTATTTTCATTGAACCAAAGCTCACTCAGAAGGGGTTCAACAAGAAGATGATCATTAGGTAAGAGTGCTGTAATTTCATCAGAGACCCCATAAGAACTTGAATTATGTACCCTTTTCAATGTCCTTTATAGTGTCAAACGATATGATGTTTGAGATAATCAGAGGGGTCTCTATGGAAATTGAAAATTCTCAATATATGTGAAATACTGGAAGCCTCAGAAATAAGTCACAACATTTGCAATGTCAAAATATGATTTAAGGAAACAAGGCATAATGACTGCAGAGGAATTTGATGAGGTTTTCTTTGTTAAATGCTCGTTATGAATACCAGCATAGGAAAAGGCAGTAGGAGAGCACTGCCTTTTATATAGAACTGTTAAAATCCTTCTAAGCTGGGAGGATTTACAATTAACCTAGTATTGTTCATGTTAAGACAGTTTTTTATGGGTTTGAAATAGGCATTATCCTCCCCCTCAAATATTTTCTGAAAAACAAGCAGAAAACATGGGCACTAAAAGCATTTATTTCCCAGACCTTAATCCTATGGAGTTTAAATGCTTATCAAGATATGAATTACTATCTTGAGGTCAGCCTGGTTATGTCTGAAAACCCTTGCAGACCTGCAAGTTGAAGGCTTAACAAAAAAAAAAAAAAAAAAAAAAAGCTAGGGAGAAATCAAACTTCTTAAAGTATCTATTCACAAAGGATCACTTTAAATGATCTGAACGGTTTCAAGCAGACTTTCAAGTGTCCATATTTACTGTGCATACCCTGCTTCAGCTTGTTCTGAATACTGAACAGCTACAGTATGAATTTATGTAATGAAGTCTCTTAATCTTTGAACGCTGCTTCTTATAATTAGGCATATGTGACACACATGTTCATTAAAGCAACCTTCCTCTTTGAACAGGGGTTAAGGCGCTATTTCAGAAAGGTACTTAGGCATATGCTTAGTAGCAGCTTTCATGACTGTTAAGAAGTCCTGACACAATGCACAAGGATGATTTCCTAACTTAGAAAATTCTAAAACGGGTTTAATTTGATGCAGCACCAGGTTAAATTTCCGTGGGTTTTGAAGTGAATTTTGAAAAATGGGCTGTGAATTAACTAGCCAATATATATATGGGTGGATGGACAGACTTGAAAAATATTTTTGGGTTAAAAATCAGTATGATAAATTACTTTCATTGAAATAAATAATAGTAGGAGACAGAAAATAAAAACTGTCCTGTAGTCTACTGAAAAGAGAGCATGTTATTTGTCATTCAGTGTTTTACCTTTACAACAGAGTTAGAAATGGGTCACAGTAGTTGATGGAAAGCATTTACAGAAATATTAGGGTGCTTGATCAAGACAGACCCTAAAAGAGATTTTAAATGAAATGTAAACTTATTAGCTACAGTAACCCGTGTTTTATGATAAAAATTATCCAAGGGATTCTTTTACTCTTTTTTACCTGAACTCATTTTAAGACACAAGATAGGTATCTATATGAAGGTATCTAATACTCCACTTTATTTGGCCATGCATTGGTTTTTCATCTACATTGTCATACTAGCAAGGAAACTATAATTCTTTACTATAGATATTAATTCCTACCCTTTTTCATATGAAATTCACTCATTTTTAAATACTATACTAAAATTTTGTGCTCAAATTGTCTCTTACTGACTTATTTCCTTGGCCCACTGTCAGCCCTGGGACTTGTGACATTCTCCAACACATGCCTTCCAAGGTATTAATTATGTCCAATGTGGGCATTGTGTCAAAATCTTAATTTTGCACTTTAGGTCTAGGAGTAGTAGACCACTGATTTTAGGGACCTTTGGGATTAGATTTTTGAACATGCTTTAGGAAATACCTGGGTGGTGTGAAATATTTTATAGCATATAACCAGTTTGTTCCTATGCAGAATTGTCAATTTTAACTTGACTATATATCTTTCATGAAAGTCAACACCAAGTATTGCATTTTTTCAAACATATAGAATGTTATAAAGAGAATATGAATTTAATTCTTAAGAAGAAAAACACATTAACACCATTATCCTGATATTTGTGTTATCATTTTTGTTAAAAATTAAAATTAGTATTTAGACTAACATGTAAATTCTGTTTTGTTTTGGCAGTTTTTTAAATATTAATTAACAACTCCATAATTGTTTTCAGGAAATTAAAGATTAGTGAGTATGTGGACCCAGTCAACTACATTTTTTTGTATTGCAAGTCTTTAATCACTAAGACAATATTATCATACTCTCTTCCGTAGTCCAGTACTTTAAAAGCTTCTCCAGACACACAGCCCTAGTTACTTACACTGCTTTACAGTTAGGTATTTTACCACTCTCTTCCAGTCCGTCAGGGTGTCAGCACTTCCCACTAAGACAAAAGGTAAGATTATGAGTCAATCCTTAGTAGCATTAAACTTTCAGAAGCAAATTAAATGTGAGGAATTGATACAACATAAAACCAAAGTGAAAACAAATGAAAAAAGCTCTACACCCTCTGGGCGTCTATTCCTTGGTACTAATGTTCTTTGAAAGCAGGTTCCTATGAGAAAAATCATTATCAACCAAGCAGTGCTGCAAGCTATTTTGGATAGTTGAAGCAGAAAGAGGATAATCACTCTAAACTATAGATCAGTAATTTGACAAAGAAGAGACAATATGGGAGGTATAATTTCCAATCTGAAATAAATACATTTAGTAAAAGTACATATCTTATCTCAGAAAATACTTTAATACCAAATGAATTTTTGTTTGTAAATTTGGTACTATTGATATGGTAGTCAAACAAGAAGTGTGCATGATTATTTTTCCTGTGCAGTGCTGTTACAGATAATTCTATAGATTACAGAGTTAGAGATGAAAAAATAGATCCTCTAATGTGCTCACATTTTCCATGGTTGAAATCCTAGGCCCAAATTATTATGGCTGAGTAGAAAAAGCATTATGGGAGAAACAACTTTCCAATTACCATATTTGTATTCTAATTTCTTATTTCTGTTTTCAAGGACAGATAAAAAAGTAAAAAGCATTAATTTTTTATTATTGAAGGTACATAAATTCTGTTACTGCCTTTCTTGTTTCATTTACCTTCTTTCCCTTCTTTCTGTGATGTAAGGGCTAATGCATTCATGCATTGGCTGGTCATAATAACTAATTAACTAACTAAAAATAAACTGTACTGAAATAATAATTAATAGAAATATGTACAGTGGTACAAGAAGAGAAAATCTTCATATTACTATAGATATATTTATATTTGTGCACCTATGTATGTGTTTCATTCAAGAAAAATACATGCTCAGGAAACAGTCCTTCACTGTAGGTGTGTTAATACTGTGCAAACAGAGATTATTTCATGTGTAGTGAGGAAGCAATTTGAGAAGAAGGATGAGTGAAGTTTCTTGAAGATTCTGTTTCTGCAACCTGCTATGCATACAAAACCTTTTCAAGCCGGTGGACATCTGCTAGCCCAGAGATATTTTTCGATGAAGTATGATGGGAACTTTGCTATTTGTTTGCCATGCTACATTTTTTAAGCCTTAACACTTTAGCAGCAGCCATATGTGGGGAATTCAAGGAGGAAGCATCCTTAAAACAAGTTTATTATACTGCTGAAATAGAGTGTAGTGACTTTAAGAGAATTTTGTCTTACAGCTTCAGTGATTCTTGGCAACAAAATAAATCAAACTGCTGGACCAGCAAATACGTTGGTTTAGTATATAACAGCAAGTTGTATGGTGCACTATGAATAGATATGGATCATGTGGAAATGCTGTTGGCATGTATGGAAGGGAACTTAGGCCCTTTCTTGGAAAAGTAAGACCCAAAATACAACTAGTAAGAATAAATATTAAGGAATTTGTAAATAGTTTCACTGCAGTGGTATTTTCACATGATTTAATTGTTTTAAGCATTTGTATAAATGAGGTTTGAGTCACTGGTTTTGTTAATCAAAAATTAAATCTGTTTGAGTAAAAAACAGCTGTTTTTGTATAAAAAGTAAGTCAGATGGCAAATCCATTCTATGTGTTGGTTTGTCAATTATGCTGTTTTGTTACTGAGATATTCAGAATGAGTACTCCAAGGAATAAATACTGATAGACTGAGAGTAGAGTGGGGAAGAAAACAAACACCACCACAACCACCAAAAAAAACCCAACAACCAAACCAAAAAACCCACGCAAAGCTGAATATTGAAAAGCTCTATAAGGATTCCAATGTGCATGTTTTCTGCAAACAGTGTGGTCTGTTTCCATTCTAGGAAGCTGATTTCTGAAAGTTTGAAGCCTGTGCATGAGGGGAAAGCAGGTCTCTGTTTTTCCAGTTCCTGTTATGAACATGTTATGTTATCTAAAGGCTCTTGGTGGTGCTACAATACAGTATTGCTGGCCCCCCACCCCCAATAAATATTATGCAATTAGTACATGATGATGCACAGTATGCAGATGGTTTTTACCTCCCAAAGCTGCCAAACTGTCTTTTTAAGAGTGTGAATGACAAGTAGTCATTTTGGGGAGTGACATGTCATGATGATAGCCCATTAAATCTCCTCAAGAATACTCAGCCAGCTACATATGCCCACTCAGCTCCATCCACAGCAACAGCTGCTTCTGAGTTCCTCCTGTAAATGCAGTAAACTTAATGGGCTGGCTGCACAATTCCCTGTCGCCACAGGGCATTTTGTGTTCTTATTAAAACTGCAGAGTGGAGAAGGCACAGATTTGTGACTACAGCAGCTGCAGAGACTGGAAAAGAAGAGGACAGAAAAGGAAAGGGTACATGTGTATGTGTGTGTATGCACATGTGTGCATGTACATACGTGCACCTAAATGTATGAATAGATACAAAATCTGTCTGTATATAAAGACATTCATTGTATGAGTACACATGAGGAGAGGGAACACTACAGGCACAACTGAATATTATTAGGAGAAAAAGATACAATAGAAATGTTACATGGATGCTCTTATCACATCAAGTTTTTCAGTATTTCCTATTAATTATTCAACTCGCTAGCCTTTAGATGACAGTATCAGTTATTCCTAGGGGAACTTTTCATCTGAACTTTGTCTTCAACCTAGAAGCCTTGAGGGCTTACTTAGATGCTAAGTGGAATATTATGAAGTGAAACTTTTAGAATTTTAGCACTTCTAATTTGAATTTTGTTTGAACAATAGCCATCAAGGAAATAAAGAAGTTTCACAGTTCCCTTACCTCTTTAACCCCTGTTTTTGAAAGGGTGGAAAAATTAAATATACACTTCATTTCATGTGGCTGAGGTGATAAGATTATTATCTACCTGAAGCACTGATTCACCACTTAAAAGTATAAGTGCTGTATAAGGCCTTTAACTAAACTCTTCCAGCAATATTTCTGAACATTTTATTTTGGAAAAAATACAGAGGAAGGACAGAAGAGTAAAACACAACTGCTTGTTGTATTAAATTAATACAAGTTCTTGCTATTTTAATTTCTTAGGTACAGAAACATGCAGAAAAGAGAGAGTTCAAAAACTTCATTAAGAGGCAAAATAAGGATTGTTTCAGGGTTTTCTAAAGAAAAATACCTTGTTCATTCAAAGTCAGCTGACAGTTATGCTACTCTCCCTTCCCATTATACGTGTTTATTTTGTTTTCTCCTCTGGTTTCAGGATTTAAAAATCAGTGGCAATTTAAATTTCAGCCTTTTTTTTTTTTTTTCACCTCCAGAGAAAGCTTTTTTCTTTTTTTTTTTTGTACACTTGGAGTAGTAGTGTTATATACACACCCTCAGTAAAATAACACTAAACCAGATTCAGGGAATCATCTTTTAAAATTGCTGTTGCATTAAGCAGGATATGAAAAGAAGATTCTGATACAGTTATACAACATTACTCTGAGGTACTACTCTTGCTCTTCTGATGTATCCATGTTCTCATTCATTTTGGCTTTTGGTTTGTGAATATTTTTACCTTTTATTTTTTTATTTATTTAAATTTCCCTCTCTTCCCTGTTAAGCATTTATATTTATTTTATCTCATCATATGCTTTTGTAATAATGTCTGAATACCTTGATTTTAGATGAAGCTTTTATTCTGACTGGTTTTATATACTGTTGAATATTAAGGTCTTGGGTGTTCAAATTGCACCAAATGTCATACATTTTGATGGCAGGAGGACTATTAAGGACAATCTGTGGGATGAAAACTGATACTCCCAAAGGGATGTGCCTTGGTTTTACCTTGAATCTGAAATGTGTTAATTTGATAGGTAACTTCTGATGACCTCATTGCATTTGTGGTGATCCTGGGCAGATATATGTCTGCCTTGTGGGCATTCATAGGCCTCTAGTATTACCTGTGTCAAAACAAAATATGATTCAGAGACAGTCTGAGTTCAGGCAGCCTGTAGGGTCAGTGCTGAATGTGATGAGATCTCTGAAATGTCCTGGACCTCAATTGTCTCAGAAGTTCTTAGGTCTTCGGTCAGCTCTTAGCAGTCCAGATACTGTTTTGGATATTTTTAATGAAGTCAGAAGTCTTGTCTGGGCTCACCAGATTTTCAGTAACCCTGTCACCAACTGCTTGTGTTAGATAAATAGAATGTGGTTATACTGTGGTCTGCAGCATGAGACCTTGTTGTATTCCCTCGTGACTGTCTCTGCACTTGACTGACAAAGAGCAAGTCTGAAGGCAGCAAAACAGTGCATGAAATTGCCAGTACGTCAACATGGCAAATTGTGCCACAGTGACACAGTTGTCTGTGTTGGTTCCTTACTATGCTGACAACATTGCTGAGACAAGGAAACTCTGGCAGCATTACAAGCATATTCCTTCTGTTCAAACTCTAATTGAAAGTGTTGGAGTTTTGGGTATCGCCATTTATATTGACTTGATCTCTTGTCCTCAGTATTATCTGTTATGCTGAAAGCAGAGAATGTAGACCAGCATATTTCTCTCTGTGCCTAGGCCTATACTATAGTTTTACATAAATTAATAAAACCAAAAGAAAACAAAAGCCCTCCAGGAGCTCCTTTATCACTTTCTCAACATTTCTTGGAGAATAGACTTTTATAAGAAAATCATTATCTACTGAATAATACTTTCACTGGTGCCTGGGTATAAAGTCAATTATACAAATCACAGGCCTTTGCTGACATCAATAAAATGTTGAAGAATCTTTTTCTTTCCCACATGACTTCTGTAATCAGACTGAAAGATAAATTTAAAAAGATGTCTTAGGCTGTTGATACTTAAATATGGTTTCAGTTTACAAGAATGATAGTTTCATGGCTGCCTTTGAAGACAATGATCCTATTAGTAACTAATGTGTTTGTGAAGCCCTTAGACATTGCAGAAACGTGGTATGTGTGCACATTAGATTTTACTGAAATGTTAACTCCATTATCTAGGTTGAATTTTAAATATTGGTTATTATTTGCATTGAAATTGTTCCAAAGCACCAACACTGCACCATTAGTTATCCTGATAGTTGAGAAATACAGTGTTACAAAAAAAAAAAAAAACAAACAAAAAACAACAAAGCTAAAAATCAACCCTATAAATATCTAGTACTTTATGAATCACCACAAAACACTTACTAACAATGATAAGGGGAAAGGAGATTTGAAAACTTCGTATGTGTAACCATAGTAAATATCAACTCCAAGAAAATCCAATAACAGCAGTCTTAAGAACCTGTCTGTTGTGATGACCAAAATTTAATATAAATGGCAAAATTATGTTTTTATTTCAAATTACTAGCTTTCTTTAATTTTAGAAATTATATGTTTAATCTTTATATACCCATTTTAATTCTTCCCAGAAAGGAGGGGAAGGTGGCATGAAAAAAAATGTTTCTTCCCACAATCTGTTCTCAGTTGTTTTGTGATACTAAATTGTGGTTATAAAATGGACAAGAAGGTTGGTTCTGGCTTGGTCTTATTTTTTTCTTTTTCGTGGTTTGTTTTGATTCTTAGTGCCTCCTTGCATTTTGTGAGGAGCCAGGAATAAAGCTGCAGTTCCATATCACCAATAACTATGTATGCTGCACAGGGCATGAGGAGGAGGAAGTTTTCATTCCTCTCCCTTCTTTCTAGTTACTTTCATAGAGAGAAAGGATGGGGTGCAGACAAGGCAACTCTTCTTTGAGAAAACTTCTTAATTCTGCAAAAGAGGGTGCATTTCCTATGGTCTCAGAGAGCAATGAAGCTAGATTGTATTGAAGCATCTAATGTTTTTCCTGTGCATCTCTTTCTCTCCATTACTTCTGTCATTCTGCTAGTGTCAAAAAAAATCAGCTCCTCATGTTCTCCCTTTGATTTCCTTCTTCACCAATAATCTATAAACTCTGCAATGAATCATTAACCATGCTGGCACAGAGAGAAGCAAGAGCAAAGACAGATCTTTAGGGAAGAGAAATCTGAGAAGAGAGGCATATGAACATTGCACCTGCTTTAAAGGCGCCTGATCTGAAAATCAGAAAAAGAGAAAACCTTCCATTCAGGCATACAAAAGATGAGTAGTGGCCACAAAATCTGCTTTTAATACTTTAAATGCTTTTAATAATGCAGTGCAGTATCTCTCCTTGCTAAGAAAAATGTCTCCTTCTGTAGTGAAAATAATGCATTAGTACTTTATTGGCAAGTGATACAAAATGATATCATCTTTGGTCGTGCATCTCTTAATGTACAAATAGGCAATATCTAAAAACTATTGAGTATTAGGAATTTTGAAAAAAATGTTTCATTTAGGTTTCCTTAGAATAATCACCACCCTAAAGGTCCACGTAGACATAAATGTGTTAGGGAAGACCCTAGACTAAGCTATATTGCTGTAGGGCCAAAAAAATGTGAGAAAAAAGTTGGTTTGTTAAAAGAGTTAGGGTAATAACACCTTTGCTGTTTAGTGAAGCTGGCTGCTTCCTTCTCTCACACATATCCAAACAAGTATTTTCTAAAACTGAGAGCCTAAAAAGATTAAGTGTTTTTTAAGCCTGAGTTCAAGTCAACAGAAGGTACTCTATAAATTATTTTCTAAAGAACCAAAAAAAGTGCACTTTTTATGTGCCTCAACAAAACTTACGTGGCTTTTCTTAGATCTGTTTGCTCTCTGCTAACTTTCCTACTGCATCAAAAGTTATCCTCATGGTAAAAAAATGCATCATCTCTCTAAAAGATTGTTGCTTCCTTTCCTGTTCTCATGTACTCTTGTACATGCAGGGGTGACCCAAATTCAGAACTCTTAGAATCTTCATGTTAAATGTATGCAGTATGTAACAAAAAAGCTGTAGGATCAGCATATAGGAGTTGGATCATGAATCTTATACTGAAAGAAAGCCTAGTTGATAGCCAAGGCAAACTGGAGAGTCACCATAATGGATACTGTGTGGAGGTGGCAATGGATGAAATTAATTGGAAGCATACAACTGTCTCATTCCTCTTTCTGAAAGCACAGTGTTTTATTTACAATATCTATGCAAACTAATTCTGAAAGAATTGTTTGGAATGGCCCAGAATGGAACCAGATGAGATTTACCCAATGAGTCCTCCATGTCTTTTAAAAGAAGAATTTGAGAGTGACTTTGTCTTGAGCCTCTCTACTTCAAAAGTCATAGTCCCCATGTGCAGCTACAGATTGAGCTGCAGCTCTGTCTCCTAAAAGAATGGCCCTGTAAAAAGTGGGAAGAGTGAAAGACAAGTTAGCAGATGGCATGGCCATAGAAGCTTTCTGGAACCTTCCTGTAAAGTACAACTGTCCTGAGGTCCAATATGATTATATATAGTTGTTGCCAAATTAATAATAAGAACAAATAAAAATCCCAGGTCTTACTACTTAATGTATTCTATTAAAAAAGAGGCAAACAATACCCCAAAACAACAACAAAACCAAACAACAAAACCTGACAATAATAAAGAATGTACAAAGTGTTTTCTAAAGCAAACATTATATGGAAAAATGTACTTCTCACTTCTTATGATGTTAAATCAAGTAGCTGGAACCACAGGTATTTTGTAGTCATGTTTGGTAGTAATACAGCTATGAATATAATATAGGACATTCAAAAATTTTGCTTATAGTTGCAAAGCATTGATGCCTCTGCATTAATGACTTTCATGATCACTGTATGGAAGAATTATATCGTGTGAAACTGGAACATAGGTGACATGAAAACTGCATCAAAATTCTCAATCTTTTCAGCAAAGTACTTTTTTTTTCTTTTTTGAATTGTTCTCTGGTATTGTACTTTTAAGTTATCTTAGATCTCCTCGAAGATGCATATAAAAGTGTTGAAAAAAGCTCTTTAGAGTGCTTTACCCTGAATTGATTGTTCTATAGTGCCAAAGATAAACTAAATCTTGAGCTGTATCACCTTCCTGGGGTTAAGTAGGTAGAGAATGGTACATTACTTATTTGAGCATGGGCCAGCACTGTTTTTAAATTCTTAGTAGAACAAAGTTTTACAAAGATACAAAGAAATTTGCAGTTCCAGAGCCTTAACCTTGGAAAAACAAAGGTCCTCACTAATCACTTTACTAATCCATGCAGTAGCAGTTTTCTTACCAAGGCATCGTTCCAAAAAGTGGTTTCTGTTCAGCATTTCACTCCAGGTCACCAACCACTGTAGTGCAATCCATGTGGAGATTTATGGACCTCAAAGTGGAACTCCTTAAAGAACAATGTGTTGTTAATCAGCAAGGTACTGAGTGAGCAAATGGGAAATGCTGAAGCTACACAATTTCTTCTTTCCCTGGGATGTGAAAGCCTTGCTCAGTGCATCTTCAAGGATTTACTGGCTTCTCCCCTGAAGGTCTCTTTTTGTTTTTTTCAAAACAGTGCTGGTTAGTTATTTGGGATAGGGCTGGATGCAGATACAAGGTGAAAGGAAGGCTGTGCAGCCCTGCAGTTGGAGACCACTGTAGTGTTCTGATGGGCACAGCTCCAACCCCATGAGACAGCACTGTGCTGCTCTCAGCAGCTGAGATATGGAAGCTTTCTCTGCTTGAAGAGATTTACTTGTACACCTCTAACATTCAGAAAACTGCTCTGCCTGATGAGCTGCTGGATATACTGGTGTCTTCTGCTTTTCTCTCATCCAGCATCCATCCTAAAAGATGCCAGAAAAGGTGGAACAGCCTTTACATGGAGAATGTGAGAGTCTCAGCCATCAAAGAAAGGCCAGCTAGAAACAGAATCGCTTAAGAAAGACAAAGGCATGGCATCCTTGTAGCACATAACCTCAGTTCTTTTGTAATGTGGTTTTCAGCATTTCAGCCTAGACTGTAAGATTCCGGCTACGTAGTGAAACCCACACAGTTCCTCTGTAGCACACAGGAGACTTATGCACCCTGAAGTAGGTATTAGAGAAAGAAAAGGGGAAGGAAAAAAACATCAAAATCAAAGACAAGTTAGATTCTTTCTTGCACAGGCCACTGCTCCTCTGTAGGGAAGATGGATGCTTCTTCCAGTCAAGTTTGAAAAAGCATTGAAAGCCCCAGCTGTCAGATGTGTGTATTGAACAGAGGTATGGCTTGTTCAATAAACCCTAGCCATTGGAACTGAGGAATACCACCAGCCTTGTGGATCCAGAAAGGGCCTGAATGTGAGATACATTTTACCTTGGCCTGCTCACAGTGTCAGTTTATTCCTGAGTGTGCAGAGAAGTCGGGCTTTAAATGTTTGGGGAGCTCCACCAAAGAAATCTCAGGCTTGTTTTGGTGTCTCTGGATTTAAGAAACAGCAGAATAAGGATAAAACATATTTCAAAATAATGTAGCTAATCTGATTTAGATACCCTAGTTCTGTTTTTCTAATCCAGTCCAAGGTTCCAGATTCCATTTCTGTCTGAAAAGAGAGGAGTGCACTCTAATTGCCTAAGTATGAGATATCCAAACAGTGTAAGTGAAATAATGTGTAAGAAATAGGCAGCTTTTTATCCAGCTGAAAAATTCAAAACTGAGCATGAATACTTCCCTGCTGAAATAGGAAAAGATTTTGCAGCTGTGCTAAGTCATGCCCAAGATAACAATTTTCTGCATGTATTTGGGAAGTGAATACTGTCACAGTGATTCTCCTAACATAGAGAAAAAATGTTAGTGATGGAAATTGTGATGATGATGGTGATGACAGTGGACTTACCTCCAAACCAAGATAACATGGAATTAGGACAGGTACAAAGAAGATATAAGATAGAAAAATCCATATTTAACAATTCAAAGCATATTTAACATTGTCTTCAGCTATTTACAATTTAATCCACTTTTAATAAGCAAGAAAATGCTTTAAATTTTACTGATATTCTTTTCACCTGTACACTATTAAATATATCATACGTGTGTGTTGCTATAATATGATATCCAGATCAATTACATTCCTGATACACGGTTGAGAAGTATGTAAGGGGTGTTTGAGTTTGTGTTCTGTAACAGAAAGATGAAACTCAGTGGACATAATAGAGCTAAAAAACCTGTGGAATCTTGCTCTGTAAGTTAAAATACCTTGAGTGATGAGGAAAAAATTGTTCTTCCTGTAAATCTATCTTGCCTTTCTGATGGAATAGACATTTTGACCTACTGAAGTATATTTCTTGCGTGGCTACTACAAGTAGTCCCAGGGAAACTGCACCTGGTTTTTAATTCTGCGTGCTTCCAAAAGTGCCAAGACACTTTCTCAGAGTCTGCATTTCTCTGTAATTAGATAATGGAAAGCAAGATATGAAAGTGAAGAATTGAACAGGCCCATCAGATAGTAATGAGCAATTTATCAACCAGTACATTTTACCTCATTTCATAGAATCATAGAATATGCTGAGCTGGAAGGGACCCATCAAGACAATCAAGTCCAATCGCTGGCCCTGCACAAGAAACCACAAGAGTCACCATGTGCCTGAGACTGTTGTCCAAATGCCTCTTGAACTCTGGCAGGCTGGTGCTGTGACCACTTCCCTGGAGAGCCTGCTCCAGTGCCCAACCACCCTCTTGCTGAAAAACCTTCCTGCTATCCAACCTAAACCTCCCTGACTTAGCTTCATGCCATTCTCTTGAATTCTGTCACTGGCCATCAGACAGAAGAGATCAGTACCTGCCTGCTGCTTTCCCTCATGAGGAACATTTGACATGTTTTACTGTTCTATGCAGTAAATACTGAGGAAATATGTAAATACACACAAGAGCAAACACACATTGACATTAAGTTTATACTGACATTTGTTTGAAGTCTCACCCTTCAGTAGGATTATAAACTGAAGTGAGCAATGTGGTTAAATTCAGGTAGGAATAAAGTCACGGTTATGATAATGTGTGTGCATGCATTTTGCCTGTGTAAAAATCTGGCATGAGAAGAGTGAGATTGTTTGCAGGCAAGAATGAAGTTTTCTTGCTTAAAGTGGAAAATTTACAGATTCTAATGGTCCCTCACATGCTGTGTGTCTGAAAAGCATTCAGCTTATATTTCCAGGAACAATAAAATTTCATGTACTACTGCTCAACATAGGAATTATTTTTACATATCTCCATGCCACTGACTCTCTTGTAAGTTAATCTCATCTCTCATCAATTTTTCACCAGCTTCACTCTGATGTTGATAAAGGAGATGGTTCCATCAAATACATCTTGTCAGGCGAAGGGGCAAGTTCCATTTTCATTATTGATGAGAACACGGGGGATATTCATGCTACAAAGAGGCTGGATCGAGAAGAGCAGGCCTACTACACACTCCGAGCACAAGCGCTAGATAGGCTGACTAATAAACCCGTGGAGCCAGAGTCTGAGTTCGTCATTAAGATTCAGGACATCAATGACAATGAGCCAAAATTTCTGGATGGTCCCTACACTGCTGGAGTTCCTGAGATGTCTCCTGTGGGTAAGTGCAAAATACACTGTTGGTGTTGTGGGAAATTTGTTCCTATTGCCTTTTTAAAAGTTTCATTATTTTTTACTGTTTCATACTAAGCTACTTAATTATCTATGAGGCACCTGCAACAGTTAGATATTTCAGGACTTAACTGGAAATAACATGCTAGATTAAGTATTTACCCTTTCAAAAATGTTGTGAAACTCAAACAGCTATGCAAGGATTCAGATAACCATTTTATGGTGCATTTCTTATTCCAGGGCCCAGAGGCTTTGTTTTATAACTCCCATTAAGAGTAATAAGTTTCACACCTATGTTATGGTACTCAGAGGTTATAATTTATGATTTCATTCAGATAAGGTCTGTTCATAACAAACTCTTCAAATTCCTTCTAGTATATAATTTTTTGTAAGTTTTTCACATTTTAGTAATAGTTTATTGGATATTTTTCCATACACTGAAATCCCATTTTCTGGGGAATATAGGCAAGCAGCAGGAACTGGAGTACAACTTGAAATAGTTCAAAGTTCTACTGAAACCAGAAAATAATGGGTTTTAGAGGCTTCAGACCCTTTTTTGGAAACTAAGAAATGCTGATTTTTCCTGAGTTTGAATTAGGGAAGGATTTCAAAATTAAATCCATTATCTCGTCATTCTAAAGTGACCAAATGCTCATCCATTGCCAGTTGCCACTGTTCCTTTGAAAGCTCTTTTAGACCAGATTAAAGCTTGACCCAGAGATGTTTTGGTAAATGTTACTTTTAGGTGAAATTATAAATGTAAGCACAAAAGAAAACCAACATCAAAAACTGAAACAACACACACACACAAAAATACCAAACACAAAAAACTCCAAACAAAACAAGAACACCAACTTACTTTACTACAAATAGATGCATGGGAAGGCTCACTTCAGCTTGAGAGAGTTCTGTGGTGATTGAAATAAAGATTTTCTTTGCTTGACTGATTTTAAACCATATTAAAATGTGGTACTCTTACAGTAAGGCTACTATAAAATTTGCTATAGTTTCTTCAGTATGATCTCCTGTGTTTTTGACTGTTAAACAATGCATCTAAATTAGAGCTAGAGAGAGAAAAAGAATCTTCCCTACCTAAGTGCCTGCAGCAATCAGCAGCAAACATTGCTTATGTATTTGAAACTCAGCTTAAGAGTCAATATAAGATAAGTAAAACATTGCTAATGAGTTTTCCATACATTTATTTTACTAAGCAGTAAGCATAGGCACTATTTCTCATTGATACTTGGCATTTACTCATTGTCACTTGAGCACTGTGTGGATTGTTGAAGAAGCAAGATTAGCCTTGGAAGAAAGACAGACACCAAACCTTTTTCAGAGTAACAGGGAGGAGATTAAGTTGTGGTATATTGCTGGAAACTTTTTACTTCTGAACCTTGAAAAAATCTAGAGAACAGATAATCTAAGACCATAAAACCTAAATAATCCACTTCAAAAATATGTTGTGTTAAAATACATCTTTTTTTTCTTAAGTTGCCCTTTTATTTTAGAATAAGATTATTTAAGATGCAGCATGCAATAACTATTAGATTTTTTTTCACTTTTGTCTTATAGCCTGAAAAGAAATTATCTCCATATTTCACTCTTGCATTTATCACCTCTGTCTTTTATTGCACTGACATATTGATGTACAGACAACTACTACAGATATATGAGGTTCACCTACACGTACAAATCCATACCTCTACTCCTACCTATGCTCCATTTGGTCCACAAATATATTGGAAATCAATGTATGGGGAGTGCACTGTGTTCAGAGGAGAATATAAGGACTATTTTTCAAAATGAATTGCTTTGCATATTTTCTTGAATCTTCACATCGTAAAGTAGTAAAAGAAATTCTCTCCCATATGGACCACACAACACCAAATGTATTTTCAATTCAGGGGAAGTATTATGCAAAATTATTAATTGAGATTTGTGCACTCGCTGAGATTTGTGTCAACTAAGGGTGGTTTCAAATTCACGAACTTCCTGAAACTTCACCTTTTAAACATCTTCATGGTTAGTATCACACACCTACCAAATTGTTAGAGAGTTACATTGTTAGAGTTAAGGATTACTATGTAATTCCTTTGTCACACTTTGTCACACTTTGTCGCATTTTGTCTTACATAGCTACAGCAATTCATACTTTATTCATAAAACATAATTTTTAATTAATCACCTAGAGCATCCATGAAATATTAAGGAGACAGAAAGTATCTCTCTCCTATTTTGTTTAAAATTATATCCATGACAGGGATTTTTAATTGGATATTAAAGGAAATGAAAGCGATCACAAGATTGTAAACCCAAATTAACTGTAAAGCTAGGAAAACTATAACCTTTAACCTACAGGCTGGTTATGCAAGTATAATGGTTCTGTATTTTATCTGACAAATATTTTTGGACATTATCTAAGGCTAATTGAAGTCAATCTCTTCTTTTATTTGAAATGGCTTCAGGTCAGGTTCAAATTATATTTGGGTCAGACCCAATTATATTGATTATCCTGATAGAGTAAATATCTTGATGGCTTGTAAATCTATTCATGGCAAACCCCCCAAAGATATGGCTTATCTGAAAATCATAAGGATTTGTTTTTGTTATATATTTTTAAAGTGTGTCCTGGTACTTAAAAAACTGAGCAGTATTATGTCTCAAACAAAAGGATACTGGTCTGTTTGAGTTATAGCCAAAGGAAGTAGGGATGAGAATTCCAGTGCCCAACATAGTTTTGGTTTATTTAATATTCTCTGCTCTCCAGCCATATCAACAACTTTTTTTGTTACCCAGCACAACAAATATCTCTCTTGCCATGTTTATTACCCCAACTGAGATGTATAGAAATATCTGAATTATATAACAAACTAAAAAAGCAAAAGCACTGTATCAGGCTTAAATCTTTGATACAGTGCGCAGTGGGCTTTGAGAGCCTGCATGAAGTGTCCCTCTCCAAGTACAAGCCACCTCTGCTTCCCTTTGTCTGACCTTGCTGCTTAGCTGGAACCATTCTTGAGTTTTTCCCCAGGTGATGGCAATGTAACTAGGCTGTGGGAGGGGAGGGAGGAGGTGAAGGGGGTTTTGACTGTCCCTTTTCATACTACCGGAGAGGAAAGTTTGTGGAGGCATTGCTGCATCAACTGTGGGTGAGACCTAGTGGTAAAAGCATAGAAATACCAGAGGCCACAGAGCAGAGCCAGTCTGGATTGTTGTATGCAAGGATTATGCAGGACTCCTGAATAATTTGATAGTAAAGGTGTTTAATGTTTTTAGTAGCAGCTGATACCATGTAGAAATGTGATGCCATCATGTAATTGTTTTGTCTGTTACACGTAGTACACATCATTAATTGTTATAAATTAATACTTTTCATAACTGACTGCCTTAAAACTCCATTTTCAATTTGTTAATGGAGCTAAAATTCAATTGATAAGAGTTTGTGCAGTTTAAAAATTAGCCATTTGTTAATCTAGTTTTAGAAACCAGTTTTCCTTTGAATGATCTCACCAATTAAAACAGAAGGCACAGAATCATTTCTCATAAAACATTATTTCAAAATTTGCATAAAATATACTGCAAGTTACTAGCAATATTTCTAAAAAGCTCTGTAGATATTTCTAAAATAATACACTTAGAGATACAAAATGGATCCCTTCAAAGGATCTCCAACTCAAATTTCAGCAACCAGTTTAGCTTTTTCTCTTCCTATCACAGAAAAGGTTAATCTCTGCAGTGTGTCAGGAACATTGTTGAGCCTTGACTTGGCTATATTTAAGTGCAAATAACATTCTAAATTCAAGGTCGTCTCTGCAAATATCCTCCTGTCCTTTTACCGTTATATCAGTATAAATAGGTCAAGTTCTAAGATTACTGTAATTTAGTAATCTTTACCAATATCTATTAAATATTATGTTACAAATTATCTTAAAAATTCTGGAAAATAAAACAAGAAATCTGTCACACAGTATTAAGTCTCTTAACTACTCTCAAAAAAAGAATTATGTGGAGCACTTTGATAAGCAGCACAGATTTTTTTCTCAGTACTTGATACAATTGTTGAAAAAATTTATGAAGTTGTTACATGCAGAATTCTTTTAAATGAGCTGATATCCAAGCTTTGTTAAAAACGCATAACTGTAGAAAAAAATTTGTTTTAGAGGAATCCATATTTAAAAGAGAAAGCTATTTTTAAAATAAATAATGCATTTTTTTTTTTTTTAACCACCCATACAAAAATACACAAACTGTAAGTAATAATTTAAGTTATAGTTGCGAAGCTGAAGTTTGAAATGCACTGATGAAAGTTTCTGGTAGGGTCAAAGTACACTTGCACTCCAGGGCTCTGAATAGTGGTGACTAAACAACATTTATTGGCACACTCATTTTGTTGGGTGGAGTTACCATTTGTTGACTGACCCTGTTACCTGTAAATCCTAATCTTGGATGAATAATCTTGGATGACAGCTGACTGTGACTGCTAGAGGGTAAGGCAAAGTGTTCAGGGATACAAGGAGGACAATTTCAGTGCAGGAACACAAACTCTTGTACAATGATGTACTTGGAACTACAATGCAACTACCCATTTTTCCTCACAGTTTTATGTTTATTTACTATCCCTAAGTATCCCCACAGCTTTATGGTTTGGGTTTTTTAAAGGGGAAGTAAGTATTTTAATTTGACATCAATCCATTGCAGAAGGATTAGGACAGCAGTGCATGGCAATTATCATACTCTGAAGGAATTCCTGTTCTTCAAGAGCAATCTGCTTCTTCTGGAAAAGTCTCTTGAAATCCTCAAATACGGATCTTTCTGTGCATTTTGTTTCCTTGGAACAGATTTCCTACACATAGGACTTTTCACATAGTTAGAATACCTTCTGTTATCTTGCATATTCTTAAAAGAAATGTTGTGCAGAAATCTCCCTCTCAGCATTGGGCTTCAGAAGCTCTTTTTTATTTGTGTGTACAATTAGTAAAGAAATAATGACAATAGGATGGGTTTCAGATCTTTCCCCCACTGATGTTTAAAAGAAGTTGATTAGCACAGAGGGACTGGAAAAGTATCATTGTTTTTTAGTTACTGGTTACATTTAAATGGAATTATCGCAGAAAGATTTGATGTTAGAATTTCTATTTAAGAACCACCCTTTTTTGAAGGATTGATGTATTTTAGGAGAGAGACAATTAGATTCAGATAATGACTTTATTAATTTCCTGGAATGTAGAGGGCTTGTTTGCTGCATCAATAGATTTTTACAGCAAACAAGCACTTCCAAACTTGCAGCATTTCAAAAATGTCTGTGCTGAGATTGCAGAGCTTGTAATTTCTTTGATCTTGTATTGGTCTGGAGCCTTTGAAAGCAGCTAGAGCAGGGGGCAAAGAAATAACTGTGCGTGAGGTTTATAAGCACTTTTGCCAATATTTGCAGACATTATAAGCTTCATTGGCAGGGCTTAGTGACTTTGTAAATGTGGTAAGCTTGGCTTTCACAAAGAGCACAGGATGTCAAACAGTCATTATGATACCCTTGTTCTCAAAAGCTGGATAGACTTTGGCAAGTTTAAAATAGGTCCCTGTATGAAATTACATTATAGAGTAATCTGTAAAATCAGTTTGACATACTGAATCAAAGTTCTTAGTTACTGGTGAACAGAAAATGGATGTATTTTAAGTCCTGTAACTGATAAATGACTTGATGGATTAACTACCAATTTTCTTTTTAAACTTTCCATCTACTTAATAGTTGCATGTGAAATTTCAGGTTGGGAAGAACCTTTTCCCTGTCCAAAAATATTAGACAGGTCACAAGAGAGAAAAATTGCATTTAAATAGAACTGCAATCATACTACTTTGTCATGGATACTTCAGGAACAGAGATCAGGAACGTGGGCTAACTAGGCCATAACCTGAATAAATTTATCTTATTAATGATCATTTCTGGTCAGAATTCTTTCAAGCAGGACCCATTCTTTGTTCCATTTTATGAAGGACTGCACTTAATCCTGTCTCCAAACTTTCAGCCTAGTCCCAGGCTCCATTCATGTTGTTCTACTTAACTGAGAATGGAAAAGATGAGGAAAATGGATGGGAGACATACTATATAAGATAAAAAGAATTTCAAAACTTTATCCCATTTCTTGAAAATTCCAAGTTAAACTGACCAGAATACTATTTATGTCAAGTTCACCCTGGACACTTGCTATTGCAATTTGTTCTTAAATAGAGATTTCAAGGCTTTCAAGGCTGGTCTCATTTTCACATGTCAAAAATGTGTCCTTTCAGAAAATGAACACTGTGTTTAACAAGTGTTTTTCTCTAATTGTGTGTCTAAATAAAGTCTATTAAGCAATCTGGTCTTCTCTTGAAGACCTTTACTGGGCATCTGCCAAATTGTTACAATATTAATTTGCAATCTCACCTCCAAATGGGTCCCTGTGCTGTTCAATGGAAGGTCTGAATGTTCCAGACAATCTGCCAGTGAGAAAAATAATCTTTTCTGTCTATCAACGGGTGGTGACCATGGCCAAGGCCCTGGCTCCCGGGTGTTATTTTATTCTGCTCTCAGCATACACCATGGAAGCTGTCTCATAGAACAAAACAAATGGGAACTGACATGGAGAACATAATGAATAGGAGCTGGATGCAGAATAAGGTCCTTACAAAATACAACCTTTTTATCAACCAGTTAGAAATTTTGCTTCCTTATTCCTGTCAATATAGAGATAGTTCTTGCTCAAGGAATCTTTACGCAATAGAGTACCACAACTGATATTGCAGATAGGAAGGATTGAAGGAAATCAGTATTGCAGATTATTGAAGGGAATTACTGCTTTTTAAAGAAATTTAGAGAGCTTTCACCAAGTTTTCTCTGAGCTGGGAAAGAAACTATTCAGCCATCTCTTTATGAAGCAGTAAGTAATTTCATAGGCTAGCCATAGTTTTGTGTATATTTTTCAAAATTTGTAAAACATGTATATGTATGTATGTTTGAATTTCTAATGAGTCACTACAATTTCAGCACGCAGACTTTTCTTAAAAGGAAAGCTACTACTACATTACAGAAATTTTGCTGACATATCCTCCACCAAGCAAAGGCAGAGATAGAAAGGAGGAGCTAACGAGTGAGGTGGTTTTTACTGGTGTAAGTGAATGCCTGTGACTGTTTGGGAAGATGGAATGTTGTAACAGCTGATACTACTAGTTTACAAATAGAACCTGATACACTAAACAGAGTCAGGAAATGATGAACAGTTGTGAAAAAGCCACCTCACACTGTTCTAGATATGTACTGGCATAGCATATTCAGTAAGTGTAGTTCAGATTTTTCTATCTATCATGTGCAATAGTCCCTCAAACATTTTACAGGTACCTCTGTGGTTCAAGTGACAGCCACTGATGCAGATGATCCTACTTATGGCAACAGTGCTCGAGTGGTCTACAGCATATTGCAAGGACAGCCTTACTTCTCTGTGGAGCCCAAAACAGGTAAACTTACATAAACCTTTTGCAGTAATGCTGAGAAAAAGAGGAAAATATGCGTTAAAAATTGCTGGGAACTTATATTAATATGACCTCTTGGTTAATTGAATACATTCGGGTTTTGTTGATCTTTTAATCTCTTATTCTTTAGAATAGATTATGAAAGCCACACATCTGAACTATGTCATAAACAGACTTGGCTGGAATAGAATTTAATGTATTTTCAATGTATCAGCTGCTTGGTCTGCTGCCCATTGTCATCTCTCTTATCAGTGAAAATTTCAAAATACATTGAACATTTTTTTCAGATTTCAGAAATATATAAATGTCACATAGCCAGGTTCCGTAATAATAGATTTAAGGAATAGTTACTGCCCATTCTACTTTTCAAACTGAAGTTTTGTTGTGGGAAACAAATCCCTTCTTTATTAATTTGAAGAAGAAAGCACTGTGCTTCTTATGCTTATCAGGTATAATACTTTTCTGCCGCTTTCAAAGCATATTACTGGTGAAACTTTGTTTTTACAATTTGCTTGAAATTTTGTGAATATTTTGAAGCCACGACAAAATGCAAATTTTTATCCTCTGTTGGTTTAATAGATATTGCGCATTCTACTGTATCATTTCATAAAGAAGGAAACTAGGTTCCTGCTCTACTCATTTCAGTTTAGTGTTTGAACCTTCACTTATACATACAAGAAGAGTTATAACCTTCATTTTGTATACAACCAAGCTGAGACAAAAGAGGAAAAAAAAATTCCCTTTGTATAATAAACTGTGATGTGAATCAGACTTGAGTCCCAATGTTGTGACCAAAAGGTTACACTCTATTTAGCAACATCTAAATTTGCAGAAATAAGCACTATAATTATCTTCATATTGCAACAGATCCATGCTCAGCAGGGATATATAGCACTCTCCTTTTCCCTCTGATGGGTATGATTTATAGTGTTTTTCTCTCTGTTTCTCTTTCTACCTTTCCATGTGTGTTTATGTACCATGTATGTTGTGATAATGACTGCAGGCAGCCCTTGAACAATAATATGGTAGTTTCTGCTAAATGAAAATCTTGAAGAAATCAGACTGAAGTGTTTGCATACATTTTCATCACTTTAATGTGATACTCAAATTTTCTGTGTGCATGACAGTTTTCTTCCAAATGATTGGGTAACTTTGGCTGGTAATTTAACTGTGTCAGAAAAACAAGCATGCCACGAGAAGCAAGGTAGAAACAGTAACACTATTAAATTGTCTATTAATTGTATTTTTACATGTCTCGAAAAATGGGTGAAATAGTGCCAGGTAGTCTGTGTGTGAAATAAATGTTTCAACCCAGAGGTGATTAATGGCAGGTCTAACATTCATAAGGGAAAAAAGAAATAAAACTCTAAGCAAACATTCAGCAAATAGCAGATGAAGAGATATGTGTCCCAATGTGCCTTTTCTTTATTTAGTTTGTTTATGTTTCTTTTACTGCTGACACTAAGTGCTGGAGGAGCAAACGGCTGCCTCTCTGGAAATCAGGGTTAGCATCTGTACTATGTACTGAGCATGAAATATTCATAAAATCATCATATTTTGAGAAAGCATATTTATTTTAGGGTGTATATCAGCATAGCTGAAAGGATGAAACACAGAATTTTCTTCTAGTTGTCATTTCAGGTCAATTAATTACTAGTTAATTCATTATGTAGATCATCAAATGGACATAAGAAAAACTATTTCAGATATTTAAGTATTGCATTAATAAATAAAAAAAATATTCCTTAATTATGTCTATGATTTAGAAGTGGATATTGGTAAACCCAATATATGGCAAAATACAATAATTTCATATATCTGCAAAGTGTGGCATGCTGTCAGTATTGGTAAGGGTTAATGTCTTGAATGGGTGTTCAAAAGATAATTAAATGAATCTTGACCTTAGAATTTTAAAAATGAATGCAGAATATGCTGTTCTTCCTAGCTCTAAAAGAGTGGGAAATCAAATACAGAAGATTACACCTTCCAAGGAAGGAGGTGTTACCCAAGACATTTTGAAGACTAGTTCAGGGAGAAGATACTTGAAAAACACAATCATGCACAGCATTACTCAGTGAATCTAGTACTAAATAAAAATTAGTGGATTTGGTGACTCTTTAAAATAAATTTACTGTATGTCAGTGCAACTCCTAGTCAAAACCTGTTATATTAGTGTTGGAATTAATTCATTCCACTCCTGCTGCAATCACTTATCTGCTGTTCCCTTTTGAAGGCAAACTCAGCTTTCACAGTAGCATATTTTTGCTTGCTCGATCCTTGACACCTTTTCTTTCTGCAGGTGTTATCAAGACTGCCCTTCCAAATATGGACAGAGAAGCCAAGGACCAGTACCTCTTAGTCATCCAAGCAAAGGACATGGTTGGGCAGAATGGGGGATTGTCAGGGACTACATCTGTAACTGTCACCCTGACTGATGTTAATGACAACCCACCCCGCTTTCCACGCAGTAAGTTACTTTGTAAATGTGTGACTTGTGGTATTATTCCTACACACTGCTGTTTTCTAACTGTGCTATGTCTGAACAAAAAGTGCTTATTTTCCATGTTAAGTACTTTGTTAAACACTGACTGCAACATTACTATTATTTTTATTATTATTATTATTATTATTAATAATAATAATAATAATAATAATAGTTAAGCATTGTTTTGGTTTGCCTCATGTACATTTGAAATTGCACAGTTGAAATGAAGTGGTGTACAGCAGAAGGGACATGCATTAATGTATTTTACTTCTTCTCTATGAATAAATAGACAAAAATATATATATATATCCAAATAGATATTTAGGTCTTTCCACTTAGACTTAAGGATTCTTTAATTTGACCCTTAATTCTTTGTATTCCCTTGGCATTGATATATGCTTACATTGTTTCCTAAAGAGTCAATCATGAAAGTCACCTTCTCTCCATTTGATTTTCGTGACCAAGGTGGCTCTCACCCTAACCTAAAGAAAGGAGAACACAGTTGTATGCTCAAACCAGAAGAGCTCAGTTTATTCATAGAATTCTGTCTGGGGTGCTTTTTCTAAAAAAAAAAAAAAAAATAAAACACAGCAAAAAAACCATGGTAACATAAAATTAAAGTAATGTGAAGGCTATATTCATGTCGGCTCCAGCCTCACCTCCAACGATGGAAAAAATGGATCTGCACATAATAGATTTCCTGTTGTTTCAAGCCACCAGCTGCTTGAAATAATAATAGAATAACAAAGTTGTTTTTGAAGGTGAGGGATTGCCTACAGAATGCATTCTGATATCCTTTTGACAGCATATTGTGCTTGAATAAAAAAAGCTAGAGTTCTCAAGATTGTGCACTTACTGTTAAAGAAATTAACATATATTAGTTTCTAATATTAAGATTGTGAACTGACTAATCAAGATATACAGCTATAGAATAATAGAATATTCTATATATAGAATATATATATAGAATAATAAGTTTTTATATTGATATTATTTATCTCCTCTTTCCTCTTTTCTGGAAAACAAAGTAAAACTGCATTATCAGGGACTCAAATCATGATTTTCATTTAACTTTTAAATCTTGTTGTTGCAATTTTTGCTTTATACTTCTGTTTTCTTAAGAAGTTATGCCTGTTGTACTTAGAGCCTATCACAAAGAAAACCTAACAAAAAGGGCAATTCTATTTCAAAACTGAGGAATATATTCTTGTAGCCTGAGTAGAGGTTCAGGCACATGATTTAAATGAAGGTGGATTTAAGAATGCTAGATTTTTTTTTTTTGGTTTTCAGTCCCAGAAGACTCTGAATTCATGAACTTTTTAAATTTTGCAGGATCATATCAGTATAATGTCCCAGAGTCTTTGCCAGTGGCTTCTGTGGTGGCCAGAATAAAAGCTGCAGATGCAGATGTTGGACCTAATGCTGAAATGGAGTACAAGATTGTAGATGGTGATGGTTTGGGAGTATTCAAAATTTCTGTTGACAAAGACACCCAGGAGGGAATCATAACTATTCAGAAGGTGAGTCTGATTTTATCCACTGATTCTGTTTGGAACTCTTCAAATTGAAGGCAACTAATGAGAGCATGAGCTTTTGTTTCTAAGAGCCCTGTCTGCTGTAAATGTTTCCATTAATGTACTTCATCTTAATTTTACTCTGTGATTTTGAGGTTTTTAATGACTTATGCTGAAAAATATGCTGTATTTTCTTTGACAAGACCTGTCTTTAAAACATCATCCTGAGGAGGATGTTTAAAAACACTGCATTTGAATAGGAATCTAAACTTTAATCTCATTTATCTTTGTATCAAATAGTGGAAAGTGTGAAAATATATCTTGCAGCAAAAAATTGAAGCTCCAAATAAAAATGGATCCTGAAATTAAATTTGAAAATAATTATCTAAATGTCTTTGGCTGAGGTGGTACTATTCAGAAAGCACACATTATTTATTCAAAATTATTTAACAGTAAAAGTAGTAGGTTTACAAGATCATATATTATTAAAAATATTGTTTCAAAAAACCCTGAAAAATTTAAATAAGTATTTTTTTTCTTCGTAGTTTTCTACATGTGCAGTTAGAAATCATTATGAAATTGAAAAATCATGCTGATACAAAATTATTAAAACTGAGCTTTCTTACATTGCTGCAACATATTTTTAGACTACTCCTTTAAAAAGTAAAAATGTGCTGAAACATTTTTCAAGAAAATTTAAATTTTTTGAACAGTAAAAGAAATATAACACCTTAGAATAATCTGTCATATAATTTCATACTCTTAATGTGTGAATGCTTGGCAAGGTCCCTGTGACACTTGTTATGCAAAGGGTGGTATGTCAGGGCCTGGGATTCCCAGCCAGAGCTCAACCTGCAGCTCCCACTGCAGCTGCTTACCCAGTGACCTACACTGAATTGATTCCTCAACAGTTTAATATCCTTAAAATGTGGGAATGACTTGGCATTTTGTAATACATGGATCTATGTTTCCAAACAAGGACCTATGTTTGTACTTATTATTATTATTCCGTAACAGATTTTTCTTCCCTATGTATTCTTTAAAATCTTTGTAGACTTCACCTATCCATTGGGGGCTGGCTTTTCTTGTCTTGTGTTGGGCTTTTTTTCCCCTTCTCTGGTGTACCAATTTCTTCTTCAAACAATATAGAGCTTCAGTTATATTTCTCCTCTGAAAGAAGTTAAGACTGCAAGATGTTGCAAAGCAATGGGTTAATTCTCTGATGTCCTTAACACCTGTTGAGAGCTGGTAATCATCCATAGATGTCACAACAAATGAAGCATGTTCACCCTTGAAAGATCATAATACGTGTAATGTGAATCATCTTTTTTCAAGGAAAAAACACCCATCTTAGACTTCTTGCAAAATGTACTTCTGCTTAGCACGTTTGAAATACAAGTGATGAAAAGTTAGTAGTCTTCTTGTTCAACAGCCAAATTCAATGTGGCTCCTTCAGCTTGCTCATTTAAAGTTTTTGGGCAAGGATTTGAGAGAAATGTGCCTATACTAGAGGGAGAACATTTACTGGTGCCACAATTAGCAACACTGAATCAGTCAGGGTCTTCAGTGATCTAATATGAGAACTGGTGAGTTAATTTCCATTTTTTAGTATGGTTTTGTTGTTTATTTGTTCCTAGAGTATCCTGATTTCAGTGCTATAGAGTGGACCAAAAATTGGCATTTGTTATTTCTATAATCATTTTAGCTAGGGAGCTGAACTGGACTTTGCACTACTGAATATTTGACCAGAGAGGTGCTGTATGAGATAGCTGTTGAACTACATTAAAAGGGTACAAATTGTTGACATGATCAAATGGTCTAATCTGTTAATAATTTTTATACCTACATTCTGCTGTATTTTGACACAAGAATTCAGACTTCTTTCTCTGCAGTGTTAGACCTTTCCTCTAATTTTCCTTCTATTTTTGACCTACTTTCCTCTGTGTGGTAGGTAGTCCTTGGCTAGTGCCAGGTGCCCACCAAGCCAGTCTATCACCTCCTTTCCAGAAGGACAGTGTGACAAAATAAGATGGGGTGAACCTTGTGGTTCAAGAAAAGAGGAGTTTACAAATGCAAAACTGAAGGTCACATACATGCCAAGAAAAGTGAAAAAAACAGATCTTATTCCTTATGGAAATGCCCAGCCATTTCCTAGGAGGCAGGGATTCAGTTCAAGTGACAATTTCATCAGAAGGCAAAGGTTATAAATAATGAATGCCCACTCCCCAACTCCATCCCCTCTACCTTTCTCTTCTGTTTTATATCTGAGCAGATGCCCTATGCCATGGGATATCTCTTTGGTCAGTTTGGGTCCACTGTTCTGGCTGTGTCTCCTCCCAAGATCTTGCCCATCTGTGTGGGAAATGTTGGAAAGACAGCACTGATGCTGTGCCAGCACTGCTTGGCAGTAGCTAAAAAACTGGTGTGTTGTCAGTACCTTTCCAGCTACCAATGCAAAGCACGGAACTATTATGCTCTGGGGAAAACTGACTGCCCTTCACCCAAACTCGACAACATACTCTGAAATACGCAAAGGTGATTCTCCACGCTGGTGGCTGTCTCCCAAACCTCAGGATGTCCTTAGCTTTTCATTTTGACTACAGGGAACCTTGTGCTTTTCCCAGTGCTGAGAGACCCTCCCTGCCCACCCTGTAAAGAACATTGTCTAGGATAGAAGTGAGGAATTGAAGCACAGGAATAAGGCAACTACACTGTCTTCTGGACAACAAATTGAATTAAAGACCATTAATAACTGTGTATGCAGGTTAAGTGGGTTTCTGAGCCTTACCTTCCAGTTCGCTGTGGAGTCACGTTATCCCTGCATGATAATGTATGCTTGTTAGTAAGAAATCATGGAAGAAATTAAGTTTTTAGCCTGGAATCTGCCTAAAAATTTTATTGTCCAGCACATGATGTTCTGTACTCCTCTGATGCAATTACCTTTCTACTTTTCATACCCTAAAATCAGATGAGGTATTGAAAAGCAGCTCAGCCTCAAAATGCATGCCTATCCTTTTCAACTTCTGATTATTTATATGCTCAGATGACATGTCTGTGTACACATCAGGCAGTAAAATGCCAAGACAAAGACTTATGAAAAGGCACAATTTGGTTCTAAATGCAAATGGGTGCTTTAGTTTTGCATGCTTCTGCTGCAGTTGTACATAAAGCTCAGCAGGCTGGGCATGAACATCACCAGCAGTAACTGAGCAGCTGAAGGCACTTCTCCATTCATTTTTGTGCTGGGTGTTGTTGGAGAAAGTTTGGCACCTGGTTATCCCAGTTCCAAACACAAGCTGAGGATTTTGCTTTCCGTTTTTAGAAGGATAACCACTTCAAGACAATTTTGAAAGTTGACTTCCTCACTCAAAACTAACACTTCTTCTAACACATATGTAGCATTAAATTTAAAAAAAGAGAGTTATTGTAAGAATAAAAGAGAACAGTAGGAAAATAAGTGAGATTTAAAAAATCGGTCTGTAAAGACAGATTTTTATGTTCTTTCTTACTTTTATTCCACAATATTCATTTTATGCAATTAAAAAAATGCCCAGGGATGAGCAAAAACTGCAAGAAAAGGATCTGGTTTGAAACAGAGATACCAAGTACCATGATATTATAATGAGAAAAATGTTACATGGTTAGGTGTATCTCAAGATTACTGGTGAATAGGTTTGGGTTTTGTTTAATCTTTTTTGGTTGATTTCCATGCCTGTTTTAACATATTTCTTTTCTGTACACTGCAACAAAGAGACTTCAAAATGTCACAAGCCAGTGGGGAAAAAAAAAAGGTCTTTTTACTATTAGTACTGATAATCATTGAAATATATAGTGTGTATTCCTTCCTTAATAACTCTCCAGCACTGCTACAAACCCAGATATCTCTCTGGCTTGCACAGTTTATTCAGGATGGATTTTTCTTCTAACATTTTGAGAACAATGGTGTTTTCTGAGTAGTAGTGGTAGTTCTGCTCATAGTTTGTATAGCCATGGCAGGACTAGGGATTACATGCTCCTGAACATGCAAGTACTGTTGCTACCTAGTGCCTAATGTCAGTGTAGGTTAGCAACTAGACCAAACCTCAATCAAAATAACATTTTGGCAATAGTCTGGCACTGTTGTAATTACTCCCTTGTCCATATGGAAGCAGACAAGGGAAGAATGCTTTGTCTGTGTTTCTATCCACCTGTTTTTTTCTTTTCAAAGAGTAAAGAGTGGGATTGTACTGCCTTATGCAGTACAACTAAAAACATGTGTGCTGTATCTCTGTTCAGTTTTTGCAGCCGTATGGGCTTTCACATACTTGTCACACCTTATTTTATCCCTGTTGGGATATTTGAGTCAAAATTAAATGAATAAGTAGTTCACATATTCCAGGAGCTGCTTTAGTTCCTTTGAAACAAAAAAAAACCACCACTCCCTACCAAAAAAAAACCCCAAACCAAAATAAACCAATCAAACAAAAACAAATAAATGAAGAACCCCACAGAAAACATTTTTAAAATATTTGGAACAAGGACTAATTTTGTTAATGAATTTATGGCTTACATACTAACAGCATGTTACTTCTGGGTAGAATTGGTTTTTGTAGGATTAGAAAAGCTAAAAGTTCATCTAATGATAGAAGTTAGTAAAACAGTGTTGAACCATTTATTTGGTTATTGGCACTTAAATAGAATCTACTGTCTTCTGCAATATATTAACCGATTTCATATATAAAAATATATCCAGCATGTATCTATAATTGGATATAAAAGTGTGTAAATAATTTTTAGGCTATTTTCAGCTGTTTCATTACCTGAAATAGGATATGAAAAATTCTAGAAGACAAACTTTGACTTTCTTTTCCTTGGTCTTTCTTTTTTCTTCATAAGTTATAAATAACAAGTGAATAAGACCTGTATTCTCAGCTTAAATGAAGGGTGGGAAAGAGGTAGGAAAGCTAATAAGGGTCTTTTCCTGTAGCCTAGTATGTTCATACAATTTGTTGCCTAGCAGTTTCAAGTCCCCGTGGAAATCTTCCCACTCCTTTATTTACTGACTTTCTCTTTTGTTAAATAATACTAACAAACAAATTAAAAGTTCTTGCTTGTCAAATAAGAGAGAAGAAATCTTTCTTATTTTTATCCTGTTCAGAGGAGTTCATGCTACAATTATGATGTTGCAAATTATAAGAGAGTTTGGTTAACCTCCATACTGTATCACAGTCTCTTGGTAAATCATAAAATAGAACAGAATAGAAGAGAATAGAATCATAAGATAGCATCATTAAGGTTGGAAGAGACCTCCAAATTCATCAAGTCCAATCTTTGCTGAACACCACCGTGTCAGTTGAACTATAGTGCCTCATCCAGTCATTTCTTGAATACTTCCAGGGATGATGATCCCCTGGGAAGTCTATGCATAAGTACCCTTTCAGTGAAAAAAAGTCTTCATGATGCCCAGCCTGAACCTTTGCCTGGAAAATTTTGTGGCTGTGTTGTCTTGTGCTATCCCTAGCTGCCTAGAAGAAGAGGCTGACCGCCACCTCACCACAATCTCTTTTTAGGTAGCTGGAGAAAACACTGTTGCCTCTGAGACCCCTTTTCTTTAGGCTAAATAACTCCAGTTCCTTCAGCCACTTCTTAGACAACTTACTGTCTAGACCCTTTGCCATCTCCATTGCCCTTCCCTTTAAACTCCAACACCTCCTCAGTGGGGGGCCCAAAACTGGACACGGGACTCAAGGCATGGTCTCACCTGTGCCAAGTACAGGGGGGCAGTTGTTGCCCTGGTCCTTCCAGACACGCTGGGTTTGATGCAAGCCATTAATCTTCTGAGGCACGTGGGTACACGCTGGCTCATGATCAGCATCCCCTGATGGGCAGTTCTCCAGCCACTCTGTCCCCAGCCTGTAGCACTGCAGAGGGTTGTTGTCACTCGGGCACAGAACCATCCACTTTTGTTGTTTAATATCACACAAGTGGCCCAGCTCATTGATCCACCCCATCCAGATTCCTCTACAGAGCCTTCCTGCCCTCCAGCAGATCAATGCTCCCACACAACTTGGTGTCATCTGCAAACTTACTGAGGTGCAGTCGATGCCCTTATCCAAATTATTTATAGATATTAACTGGGACTTCACTGAGCACTGAGCCCTGGAGAACATCACTGCTGATTGGCTGGCAACTGTTTGGATCTCCATTCACTACCAAATGTCTGAGCCTGGCCAGTTTTTAACTCAGTGAAGAGAGCGCAGGTTGAAACCATGGGCTGACAATTCCAAAGTAAAATTAAACTAGATGTGTAAGTTATCCTTAAATCAGATTTAGGAAAACATCCATCTTATGTGTTCTTTTCAAGAAAAAAAAAAAAAGGAAGAGTTGTAGAGTTTATGAAAAAGAATCAAGCATTCATATTTCTTAGAAGTATCTCAACATTTTTTCTTCGTTCGCAGTGTGACTCAATTCTCCATCTGTAGAGTAGGATCAATTCCTTCCTGTGGTTTCATTTGTAATTTACATACTGCTATCAATGCTCCGTCAGTAAGGACTCAGATCATTTGCATAACTCAGTTTCACAGTGGTGAGGGTGTTTGGAGAAAAAGCGTAATTTTTCTGCACATATTGGAGTTTTAAAAAATGTGTCAGATTTTCCTGTGCAGTAGAAATCTTAGAATTGAAGACACATTTACTGAAGTGAATGATGGTTCGGTCATTTAATACAACAGATTCTGAAGTGTCCTTGCAAACCTATGTACAATTTTGAAATGAATTCATCTTGATTTTTCACAGAATCCTGATTGTAATACACATGAATGGAGTCTCGGCTTTACTTTCTAAGCAAAGTACACAAACCCTTATTTTTTGTGGTTTCCAAAGCACTATTACTAGAAATAGTGTACTAAAAAAAGCATCGTATAAGTACAGATCTCACTTTATCCACAAAGTTGCAGGCTAAAGTTAGACTTTAGTAATATTAATAGCTTAGTAGCAAAACATCTGAAGATAAAAACATGATGCTCATTATCCACCTACACTTTTATCAAATATTTGGTACTTAAAGTAGTTATGGTAATTTAATAATAAAAAAAGGCTTCAAGGTATATTTTTATTTTATGTATCATTTGTGACTTCTTGAAATGTCATGAGATGTGATTCAAGCCATTTGGAAGTCTATGGAGAGATTTTAGTGGATTTAAGGGGGAAAAAAAAAAGAGCAAAAACTCCTAAATACTCTGTAGAGTGAGGGTTGTAATGTCTTACTGCTGAAAGTGACAAGCATTAATATTTCCCATGGTAGAGTTCTTGCTCACTTTGCCTTCATTTCTACCCTCAATACACAGCCCAACCACCATCACCAACCGGTATGAATGTTAAAGGGAAAAATAATGTTGTAAAGTACTTTCTCATAGAAATTGACTGCTAAGAGATTATTTTAAAACCTGAGTTCATTCTAAAAGCAATATTGGCAATTATAAAATGGGGGTAGGGGGAAGAGAGGGTTTATGCATAAGCTTTTGAGTGAAAAGTTATCTTTCCATTATTGTTAACATTTTTTTTTTTCTTTTTAGCTAAAAATTATTCTTTCAATTCTGTATCAGAGTTTACAATGTGAGAAATTGAGGCTTCCCTGGTTCCTTTGAGAGATTGTGTGCATTTGTTTGATGTACTGCAGTTTTCAATATAAAACCTCAACTGGGCTTAAAAATGGGATTTTCACCCCTGAAAAGTATATTATTACAAAGTTACCATGCAATAAAAATGAACATTATAAAAATGGGCTTTCTGTGAGTTATAACTTCATATCCAGCCTCTCTAAAATAGAAGACTTGTTTTGCAATTTCCTCCAGAAAGGATAAATTTCTTACCCCTTAAAAGGAAAAGAAGAAAAAAAAAAGACAGACCTCACAAAAGGAAAGATTAATGGATCCTGCACAGGATCTAATCAGATAATACTAATGCACAGATATTAATGAAGTTCTATTCACTGTACTGAAGAACCGAAATATACGTTGTCCCTTTAACCTTCACCATTGATGTAGTGATTTGCAGACTGTGAACTTGGTGTTCCATCACTAGAATCTTGTGCTTTTGTTATAGCAGGAAATAATGAAGGCATGATCCAAAAGCCATTTAAATAATGCTCTCTGTATAGCAGACACCAATGATGACTAGATAAGGAGAAACAAAAAAAAGAAAATATTTCCCTTTCATTTTATCAGTCTTTCATTAGTGTATGTAGCGTGCAATTTCTTCATTATATTAGCTAAGAAATGTTGAAATATTTGCGCCAGGTCAAGAGCACTTTCACATTAATCATACTTTAGATAATTTGTTTGATTTTCCCAGATTATGTTTGGCCTCAAACCCTGATTGACACCTCTGTATTCCCCACAGGATCTGAGGTTGTATATTTTAGAGCAACAGATCGAGGATGATGACTGTAGCTTTTGTAGACATTGCCATACTTGAAGACAGAAGAAAGGCTCTGCTAGAAAGAACTGAAAATAACAATACTGAAAATAAAATCACTGGATATTGTAAAATCCATCAGTCAATCCATAATTACCCTCTTCTAAACACCAACTCTTATCCACTGCATAGATACATAGATTAGATCTTTTAAATTTATTTATTTATTTATTTTTTCATTAACAAGGATCCTTATATATTTTGAATACTGCCAGCAGCATTGGGTACCAGAAGATATCTGAGGGAATCCTAGGGAAGGATTCATGTTGCTGAGAACAGATGTTTGCTTCTTTCAGTTATTTAGAGTCCCTTACTAGTGACTGGTGTAAAACAGGCATTCACCAGCTGATATCTTTCCTGGAATAATTTTGCTACAGTCACACTAAGGACCATATGGTGATTTTCTCAGATGTACATGGCTACGTTAGAGAAGGTTGAACATGCACTTAGTAAGTAAGGCTGTTTAGAATATGTATCTGCACCGCTGTTAGTTTTTCAACCTTTTTTTCCTATAAGGAAATATTTTTCTAATGAATGTGTATTTTTTGGTGAATTCCCTACTAGTCTAACACTCCCTTATGATAAAAATTCATATGAAAAAACACTTATTTATTATTTCAGTTAATAAAGTTTTAAAGGAGTCTTCTTTAATCAATTGTCATGGGGTAGCTTCACCTTTAAGACAGAGTAAAAAAGAGGGGAAGTTGAAGCTACTGGTGACTGATGGGAGTTTTTCCTCCTGAAAAAAAAAACCATGGGGGTGTCTTAAAATTATTTTAAGTATTTCTTTTTTGTTGTGCTGGTCTATTAAAATAAAATTAAAATTTATATAATTTTCCAAGTACATATATGGTATGCATTTTGTCTATTAAATCAGAAATTTAATAATTTCTTTACTTTGAAGGGCTGTGCTGTTTACATTAGTATGTCAGAAACAGCTAACTTTTCTGCAGTCTCATGATATGTTTCCATGTGTTTGATTAGACTGTAATCTCAATCACTCAATTTCAAGGGATACCCTTCATTAACGAGGCTAAATTAGCTTTCCTTTCTCCACTACATACTTTTGTACATTCTGACTGCAAATATACTGTTTGTGAAAGGGTCGGTGTTTTTGTTTATTGATGGGGAGTTTTGATTTTGGTGTTTTTTGTTGTTTTTCTTTTTTTTTTGTTCAACAAAAAAGCCTTTTGCCTTTGACATTTTTCAAATTATCATTATTTATTATGCTGTTTTTTCAAGTTTTAATTTTTTAATTAATATTTTGCTTTTATTAGATAATGTGATATCTTAAGATATTTGTGTGCTTGTTTGTCCTCATCTAGTCATATCATTTGCCTAATTGTTATCACTGCAGAATGAAGTTTCTGAGTCATTTTTCCTTATTCCAACATCACATTACATTTGCAATATGGCTGTGAGGTTGTTTCATAACACATTTATTGCACTTTAAATATAAAACCAAAATGAAAATAAAAAAAAAAAATTATTAAACATGCTTTACTAATGAATACTGACCAGTTGTATCCAGGACAGGGACCAGTATCCAGACAAACTTTCTATTATAGCATATCTGTTTTCCAAGAGCTGTGGGTACTGCAGCTTTGATTCAGTTCAAGAAGTGCTTGCATAATATGAGGATCACATGTATTCCCAAATGGAGAAGCCTTTTGCTGCCACACAGAGTTTGTAAAAGTTCAGTGCCTTTCTGAGTGTGCTGTGCTGCACTTCATCTTTCATATTTAAATCTAGACTGTTTGCAGCTGTATTATAGCATCAACATAATCGCTGACTTTAAGATGCTCATTTGGGATTTATCTGACTGTAACTAGATGGAGAACTTAGGCCCTTGTAGGTCAACAGATGTGTGTTTCACCTCTGCTGCTCCTCTGAGTGAAAACTGGAATGTTTCACAGATGCTGGAGGATTAATTTGCAAGCACATCTCAGATCCCTGTGATGTATTCAGTAGCAGAACTGCAGAAAAACATTTTTAATCTGTTTTATACACTTGGAATTGTAGTTTGAAGATGTGGTTGAGTAACCAGACTGTAGCTTTAGAGTGCTTCAGCTAGGTGTTTTGCTGTTGTTTTTAATGACTTAAACTTGAAATTTTAAAGGAATGGTTAGCTGGATATTTGGTGCAAGCTGACCAACTAAGACTATAGATACAGGGTAAATGGTTCTAGTAATATTGATTTGATGTTTTCTTTCAGTAATTTCATGTGAGCTAAAATTATTTTTTCCTCAAATAAAATTTTCTTATTTCTGAAGAATCTGAATAACCTCAGATTACAGTATCTCATTTGTTGTGGGGGCTAGTTTTTGATTCTAATGCAGTATTTATTATAAAAGAAACTGTACTTCCACTGATGAAAATTAAAAAATTAAAAATTAAAGCAGAAGGATGATATAAAAATTTGTGTATTTTGCTTATTAAGAAAAACAGACCAAAACAATCTCAGTACAAAATATTGTGATATAAACAGTGTCATTTAAGTCATTGCCACATTTTCTACACAAATTTATAAGAGCTTGGAGAAAAAATTGTTTAGTCAATCCTAATACTATACAAAAACCAATAAATTCAATTAAAAAAAAAAAAATCCCACCCATAATTTTCTGAATGAGGTGTTTTCACCTTTAAGTAACCTTTAAAGATTATATTGAGTTCTTATGTCTGGGTAGTATGCTACAGTTTATTTGCCATTAGCTTAGATAAAATTTTAGTGAGACAAAAATAAGTATTAATTCACAATGGTGAAATAATCAGTGAGAATCTGGTCCTCACAGAAGTTACAGGAAGTTTTGCCACTATCTCATAAATTTGTTTCACTCGCAAAGGAGAACTATCTTTATCACTAAAGTCATTGCAGAGTATTCACTAGTGAGACTCTGCAAATAGTATTTCGAGAAAGCTAAAAAGTGAACCAACAACTATGGTCAGTCAGTCAGAAGTGCTGTTTGTATACAAATAGTAAACCTCATTTCATTTTATACTTACTGGAAGTTTTAAGCAGAACAGTTTTGTATCAACATCACTGAATAATAAAATTTCCAAATAATTTTGCCTGTATAGGAGCTGGATTTTGAAGCTAAGACAAGCTATACCTTGAGGATAGAAGCAGCCAATATGCATGTTGACCCTCGTTTCCTGAGTCTGGGGCCCTTCAGTGATATGACAACAGTGAAGATAATTGTAGAAGATGTTGATGAGCCGCCTGTGTTTACTTCACGTCTGTACTCCATGGTGGTGTCTGAAGCAGCAAAGGTTGGCACTATCATTGGAACTGTAGCGGCCCATGATCCAGATGCCTCAAATAGTCCTGTCAGGTAATTGTAAGAGATCTTAATTATTTATACATCCTTTGCATTGAAGTTGTTCATCTTGTACTGGGAAGGTATTTGGTTACACTGAAAGTAATTAATAAGCATTCTTCCTTTGCAGAGGGACATTCAGATGTTCTATGAGTTTGCATGGTTTAACTTTTATAACCTGAACTACAGAACCTCTGGAAAAAAAAAGAAAAAAAGTTGAAGTCTGTGAAGCAGAGAAGAGAAGATAAAGATTCAGAATCCCAAATGAAAAATTCACCTAAAAATATTGCTCATATTTATTACTCTCTACACTTAGGAAGAGACTATTATTATCTGTAGCAAGTTACAGTCTCTTAAATCAACTAGGATCAAAAATTATATCTATACTATACATGCATGCTTGAATAATGATTCACAGTCTGTGTCCACTAGGAATCAGAAGGTAATGGGACATCAATTCCCACATGGAGTTGAGGCCCCATAGCAGGAAACATTAGTGAAAACTCTGTAGATGAGAGAAGTGGACAGGATAAAATGCATCCTGTTCCAGTCAGGATAGTTAGAGGCTTTTAGTTTTGTAACTTTTACTGTGGCCAAGTATCTTCCATTTGAATGGGAAGAGGTATGATCACTGGAGATTCTTAAACTGTCAAGACACTGTTTGTCTTCCTTTGTCTTCAGTGTCTGAAAAACCTGCATGTCTTACACAATACAATGTCCAAGATCATTAAGAAATCACAAGAGAACACAAATTCTCAATCTTGTTTGCCTGTATCTAAGGTCAGATCTCAAGGGCAAAGGCTCACCACCTTAGCTAAACCACTAATGAAGTACTTGTTATTTTTCTTATGCAGAGTAGGATTATTATTTCTCAAAGGAACATGCAAAGCATCTAGAGAGTAATGGTTATAAATCAGGAATTCCATGAATTTAAACACCTGCAGGGGGAGGAACTCATATACCATTAAAAATTAGTGCTTAATATCTTTTGTTTTTATTGCTCGCTTAGGGCATACATAGGAAAGATCTTTGTGGGTATTTGTTTGGGTGTCACTTGTTTTGGTAAATCATTCCTTTCATGCATTGAAAATGGGAACTTGGGAATCTAGTGTAATTTCTAAAGCAGAGATCTTACGTTGCAAAAGTAAAGCATATGTTTCACTCCTAGAGGTGATGCAAGTGTTCTATCTTTTTCGTTATATATTTGCAGCATATTCAAAATAGCTGATTCCTATCATGTATAAACAAGTCCTAGATGAATCTTTGGCATGGATTTACTTGTGAAATTTATCTTTGCTGTGGCAGTACTTTTTGGCACCAATGTTAGCATCTGGTGTATGATATCTGGTTACCAGAATCATTTAGAACAGGCTTAAACACAGTTCCACTAGTGCAGGCCGTGCTCAGAATTCTTTTGACTCCTTTGCAAACATACAGATGGGTTTGCTGGCCTTGATCTGGTGAATTTTTACAATTCCAGCATAAAAAATAATTATATCACCTGCTAACATCTTGAAGATTTCTTCTGTTTCAAAGTTTCTTGAAATTTTAGGGAGAGGAAAAAAGAAAAGTAGTGAGGATTTATCAATATACTTGTGAACCTACTGTGTACATGGTCAAAGGTACTGAAAGATCATAAAATTTAAAGCTGTTCTACATATGCTATGATACATCAGAGACAGATTCACCTAAAATTGGAATGTGCTAAGTAGGATTAATGCATAAAACTTTTCATGATCTGTTTAAGGAGTTTAAACTATTAATCTATAAATAAGTATTCCAACTTCCAAACATTAGATTATATTGATACTGATTAAAAACTAGATTTGTTACAATTCATAAAATGTTGAAATTACATGATCAAACACAGAACCTTGACAATGCCAAGGACTAGGGAAAATAATAAATGTTTTGAAAATAAGAGGTTATCTCATAAGGACCAGAGAACTATTGATGTTTGAACTAGCTTAAATAAAGGATTTAAAACTCCTGCAGCTCGAAGATTTCCAAGTACTATGGCTGTGAGGAATTAAAGGATTAAATGTATTTAAAATATTTTTTTTAGAATTCAAGTGTGGATACAATGCTTATAAATAAGGGAAACTGCTTGTTTCCTATGAATAAAATTATTTTTCTCCTTGTTTCATAAGGATCTGTCATCCAATTTATATAACTTGTTTGCTTTTCCTTCCTCTTTCCCTGTCTCCCTCCTTGTCTCCCTCCTTTACTGCTTTCTTCCTTTTCTTCTTTCCTACCTCTCCATGTCCTCCTTCATTTCTCTTTCTCCTTTCTTTTACTTCTTATCCTTTGACTCTTCAAGCTGCATAGTGATAGTCTTAATAATTGAGAAATCTAAGGATTTCTAAGGGAAATCTGGCAGGAGATTGAATCTCAGCTATGAGGCCTGCCAAGATTGACTACATAGCAGAGGTGACAGGTATAGTCTCGTGGGGAAACTTGCCAGCCACAGAGCAGTTGTAGAGCACTGCTGACCAAATAAACAGCAGTTCTGGCAAGAAACAAAGTGAAAAATGGCCTACAGTTAAGACAAAGTGAAAGAAGAAAAGGAAAAGTGAAAGAGGGAAAGCAGTAATCCACAAAAAATACTGTTACTGTTGTTACAGCTCATTCTCTCTCTCACTGTGACACAATACAGCAAAACAATTCTAATTATTTAACAAAGGCCCTGCACTTAGATTGCACACTTAAGAGGGATAGACAAAAACACAGCAATACAGTAAAGAAGATGATATATTACAACACAGAACAAGTAGTTTCATAAAATCACTGTGTCCAGAAAGTCCAATTTTTTAAATTGCCTTGCATAATTCTTTCTTTCCATGTTGTTCAAAGAATTTGGTTTATGTTATATCAATAATCTAATATATCATCACTGTGTCAGTAATTGCAATGATAATACTTGATCTGGTTCAGACATTTTAATTCATCCTGAGTGTAAGGAAGTGCTCTGGAGTACATACTTTACCTAAATGAGAGTGCAAGAATCTAACCCAATAATAAATCTAATGTCAAGAATATTCCAAGTGTAAATCTAAATCTGCCTAATCAACTGTCCCTTACTCTCAAAGGGGATATAAACAAATCACCCATAGCTATTTTGACCTTTTCTCTTATGCTACTTTCAGTTTTCTAAGGAGCTCCTAAGGGGATCCCCTTCCTAAAACAAATTGGGAGGTAAAGTAATGTTAAGCCAAAGAGTTAAGGGCATGAGTCCGTGTTTGTCTAATGACAGTAAAGCACTGTGAGCTGGCAGTGATCACATGCAATCTCTTGACCCTAGTCGGCATCATCTTTGCTTTTTCCCTCTTCCCCTGCAGCTCTGGGTGACTCAGGGGTTCTTCTGCTGGTGATAGAAAGCTCTGCGCTCAGGTTGCCAGGCCCCATGGGACCAGTGCCTGGCTGGTATAGCCTTGTAGCAAATTCCAACTCACCTTCTCCTTTGCTGGCTCTCAGGAGGATACTGTTTGATTAATTCCTGGGTTTGCTTTACAGCAGAGAGGAGGAAAGAAAAGAAGAATACCTAAAACCTCACTTAACACTGTGGGAGTGGGGCCTGCCACTGTCAGCACAAGTCACTGTGTAATTCTCTCACCTTTGCATGTGGCTTTGCTTCTCTCCATGCCCCAGGGAAACTCTACTGAGCAATGGTCAAGCTGAGGAAACAGTGGAAATGCTTTCCCTCTAATAAGAAATCAGTGAAATATTTTTACAAGCTGTAATTGAACATAAATGAAAAGTTTCTATACTCCTTTACCTAGGTATTCGATAGATCGAAACACAGACCTGGAGAGGTATTTCAATATTGATGCCAACAGTGGAGTCATTACAACTGCCAAATCTTTGGACAGGGAAACTAATGCTGTTCATAATATCACAGTTTTGGCCATGGAAAGTCGTAAGTATCCATAGAAAGATTTTTATCTACAGTTTATGTGTAAAGCTTCAGGCTCGGTTTTGATGAGCTTCATTCAGAGAAATTCTGGCAGTTGCAAGCTATGGCAGATAAAAATAACATATTACTTAATGCAAAAGAAATCTATATGATAAAAATTTTAAAATACAGCAGTTTAGGTGTTTGCTCTTTCATTTGCTTCACACCTTGTGTATTCTTTTGTCTCAGAAAGACAAGTACAAAGGAAGATGAAATATGTTAAGTCAGCAGTCTCACACTAAGACTGATTACAGGAAAGGTGATATAGAAGATGGGGGAGAGTGGTTACCCCATCTCAGCGAGGGCTGTCAGAGCTGATTGCTGTTGGTCAACCACAGCATTCTCAGAAGGTATAAAAAAAAGGGGATGTGAATACTAATGTGGTTTCATTTTGACTCTAAGGTACCACTGTAGAAGTTATTTTGTACTTGGTATCTTTTTCTGGTGTAAGATAAAAAGTGTTAAAAAATGTAATGCTTCAAATGGCTACAGGAATTCTTCTAATGCAGGTTCAAACCTAAACTTATTATGCTTTGAATACGTTTTTTGAAGTGTTTTTATATTTGAAGAATTTATATCTTTAAATTTAACTTTATTACTGCTCTGTTGGGCTGTGATAATAAAAACATTATCAGTTCTCTGGCTTGCTGCTGTAAAAACCATCATTTCTTGATTTCAGTGAGCTTAATTTAACATTTAACCTGAAAGTTAAGATCTACCATTTAGTGTCTCTATGAATTTATCTTGTATTACTCTGCTTGATCACAAGTAGAATTTTGGTCTACAAACCCAAAATGAAAACCAAAAATTTTCCTGGGTGGTAGCAAAACTGATGAGATAGACAAGGGGAATACCTGACAAAAATTACAGTCTAGGAACACAAGTAACTGTACTAACTTATATTCATGCCTGCTTGATTTTCAATAAATTTAGTTCAACAGATGAAAATTTTGATGTCAAAATGGCTTACTTTGGTATTTCACATGTGGTATAAAAACAAACAAATGAAAAAAAACCCACTTTGTGATTTACATTTAGGTGCTTAAAATATTTATTTATATGTGGTTGCACTACACTATAAAATGATAGATACATATTTCACATTTTGTAAAGTTTTTCATTTTGTCCTACTGCAACACTAATACCAACATTTTTGGTAAAAAAGGACTATAACAACTCTATTCCCTGCTCCAAAAGAGAGACAAAAGAAGTATTGCACTGACTGATGTCCCTATGCTTAGTACAAAATATAGTGTTTAAGGTTAAACTATGACATTGGAAACTGAATATACTCATAGCTAGAAATGTGTATCAATTTAGGATGTGATTTGTATTTAAGCTGTTCAATATATTAATAACAGTATTAAAATGCTTAGCTGTGTGCACACTCTAAATACTTTGGGATTTGCTTCAGAATGCAGCCTTCTTTTCTCTTACACATAGCTGATAAAATTCTGATTTTGACTTCTTAATAGACTGATACATCTAAAGTTCAAAGGAAAAAAAAAAAAAGAGTTTAACCCATAATAGTCCTGCTATTCCCAGTATGAATAGTGATGTCTGGGCTAGCTTGGTGATGATTTTATATCATCTTGCTCTTAGCCTTCCATGTGATTTAATTCAATGCTGTGATTAGTGAGTTAGATTTCCAGTTTATCCTGAAAGTAAAACCTTAGGTTAATTGAAGCAGCTGGAGCACATAAATGTTGGTCTGGAAGATCAAGACAAGAGCTTCCTTTGTATTTGAGGGAGGGATTATAATTGATTTGACATGCATATCCAAAAGATGAAAGCAAGTGAAAAAGATAATGACCTTCAGAATAACTTGCAAGGATCTCCTCTTAACTGTTTTATTGGACATTTTCCTATAGAGAATCCAGCACAGATTGGGAGAGGCTATGTAGCCATCACAATCCTTGACATCAATGACAATGCCCCTGAGTTTGCCATGGAGTATGAGACAACTGTCTGTGAAAATGCTCAGCCTGGTCAGGTATGTCTTGATAGGTTTTATGTTTATTTTTACCAGATAAACAGCCATTCCTTATGAAAGCCTTCCAGCTTTAAGATAAAGAAAAATCATCTTATAACAGTAAAAATGAGGCTCTGATGAGCAGTACAAGCAAACAATAAGAAAGATGCAGGTATAAAAAATATTGGTCAAAAGTAGTGTTAAAATCTCTGGCTTTCTTACTTGTATAACTGATGTATTCTGCTTAACTCACCTAATTTTGAATAATACTGAGAATGTATACTTCCTCCTAATTTTTTTGAGAAGTGGGAAGCAGTAACACAAGGGTTATTCTGAGGCTAAATGCTCACCATTCTGAAAATGAGTAGACACTTTTAATCCCCCTAGGAAGTATGGACTGTAAGGACACAGTTTAACAACAGGGAATATATTCCTATTTTTTATTTCTATATTTTTAACTACCCAAATATCTTCCAAATGGTCCTAGACTTATACTAAATCTATCACTTGTTTGTCCTTGGCATCCCTTATATTTGGCCTTTTCATCTCTACTTTGGAAGACCTCAAAAAATACATGTGCTTTCTCAGTCTCTCTTCCCACTTCCAGAAAACTAGAAGATGCTGCAACTGCATAAATCCCACGTATTTACTGGAAGACTTCACACTTTTGTGCCTTCTCCCAGTGTATTGTCCTTCCTGTAGCAGATAGTTCAAAATCACCTCATAATTTAAATTCTGATGAAAAACCACTATGATTATTAGCTTGTGTTCACGAGAAACACAGTGTTCATGCTCTTATTGTTGAAGCTCCCTGTTTTCCCTGTGCTCTGATCAGAACTGGACCAGAGAATTGGAATTTCCAATTTTTGTGGATTTTAAGAATTGGCGACACTTCCTGTAGAGATACATTTTGACAGAACTTTAGAAAATAAAAATAAAAAAATAATAGTAATGAAATTCCAGAAAATAATAATATACTTATGATGTGCCTTTCTGTTTCTCATTATATTAAAAAAAAAAAAAAAGTTAAAAAAAAATGCATTAATTCAAATGATCAACACCATCACAGTTTCCTTGTGAAGGTTTGCAACATTGATTGCAGCCACTGATAACTACACTAAGAACCATCCAGAGGACAATTCTTCCATTGCTATATAACTTATTACTCCAAGCTTTGATGAATGACAGGACCTAACTTTCTCCCCAGACCCTGCAGAGCATTGCTTTGGCCAAGAAATTTGTTACAGGTAAAGAGTTGAGTCACCGATTAACAATCTCTGCATGCTTAAGAGTTTAGAAGACCAAAATGGAAGATGATTAGAACTCAAGGGAGGGTTGGTATTTTGATAGGTAACAGAGTGGTTAGGTAATGTACGTGTACATATGTTCCAATGAAACCCTGATGTATTTCAAAACAGGTGATCCAAAAAATTAGTGCAATTGATAAGGATGACCCACCAAATGGCCATCAGTTCTACTTCAGTTTAACAGCAGAGGCAGCAAATAACCACAATTTTACATTGCAAGACAACAAAGGTAAGAAAATTTTGATTTGGCAAATACTCACCACTAGGGCTTTCCATTTTCAATGCAGCATGCTTATTATGACCTACATAAACTTGTGTTCTGGTAAGGACATAAACTACAATCAGCCTGCCAAATAATTTTATCCGTAGACTATTTGTCAAAGGAATTAAGCTGTTGTTTGAATCATTTAAAGCCTTGAGCCAAACAGAGCAGCATAAAATCTTTAAATCTTTCCTTTTTCCCCCCACCCCAACAGTCACTCTTCACATTTTTTCCCTGTATTTATAGGTTTTTATCTAAATTAGATTTTATCTTGGGGCAGTGACTGAAAAATGTCCAGGAATTCATGTCTTATTAATATAACTCAGGGCATAAAAAATGAGTGCATGATAGATGGAGATGTTTTGTGATTTGTGAGGATTTTGTTTTGTTTTTAGAAAAATACATATTTTCAGTGACTATGTATATCCCCTTTTGAAGAATGCTTTTAATAATAAAAGCTGCCTATAATATTTGCACAGACGTCTTATGACTGTTTCCTCAAAGACTCCCACTGACGTCCCATTTCTGTTAGTTAAAATATCCGAGAACACACTCTAATTACTGCCCTCATTAGTTGCACTGCACAGTACAGCAGCTGGGCACGTGTCAGGCAGTTTAGCTATTAGCTGTAGCAAACAGAACTAACTAGACACGGTATTGCTCTTGCGTTGCTCTTTTGTGGATCAGTACTTAGCCAGAGCTACAGAGTCATCCTATTAGTAAAACAAGAAAAACAAACATATGGACACTGAAGGACACTGTTTGTACAGGCAGACTTTGAATAGTATCCAGTAAGTATAATGTGTGACCTAAAAAAGTTCTTTCATGCAGCTCTTCATTGCCTTACCTTACATGTAGTTAATGAAATGCTTAATTTTCTTCATATGAGCAGCTTGCAGTTTAAAACTGAAGACTCTAATAGTATCAACGATCAAAATAATAAAAGTGCATTAGAATAGGACTGTTCAGAAATCTGAAATCATGAGAACTGTAAAGCAGTTAATGAAAAGAGACCCTCCTCCAGAGAACTTATAATTTGATAAGAGTAATAACAGACTTTTGTAATGCCCATAAAATCAGTGGAGGTATAAGACACAGCAGCAGCTGCCTCATTCAATATTAGTTAATTTTATGCATGTCTCATGTTATGTTATATCAAGAGGTTTTTGCATATTTAGCCAATTAGATCATAATGGGTGACACAATGAGATAACTTTACTGACTGTCAGTATATCTGTCTATGGATAGCTAGGTAAGCAGATAGACCAACTGAATGAACATTTCTATACATCCTGGGGGATGTAACTCCCTACTTCTCAGGAGCTCCCAATTTGTGTTGTACGCAGTGGGTTTTGCACATATCTTCTTGAACACACAGGCTTTTTAATCACATAACTCAGACCAGTGTCAAACTATACATTTTCAACTGATTATAATGGCCATCTTGATCTCAGAAGAGTCTAAAAACAACAGCATTTCTTTGTTTCATGCACAATTACCTTGTTTGTGCACAGACTGGAATATTTTTTGCATTCAAAAAACATTTCATTGATCTTCAGAACCTATTCTCCTATTAATATGGTCATTGCTTCCATTAATATGATATCTGTATCTGTAAATAGTTGAAATAGATGTTGGTAAATTAACTGGAAACGTGTATTTAGATACCTACTCTGATCACTGAAGGGTATTTTTTTTTCTTTTTATAATGATCTGTTCTTCAGCTGTCTATCCAGACTGTGAAAATGTAAGGTTAGATAAAAACAAATGGACCTCTGCATTTTTGAAATGTTCGTTTTTCTTGAAAATAGAAATCTTCTTGTTTAGTAGTGTGTGATACCTAAGTTGAATTTACCTCTGCAGATTAAAAACAATACGACTGGAAAAGTAAACTTGTTGAAATAATATGAATGTTTTTATAGTCTTTAAGTAGAAGACTATAGAATTTATAGGCTTGTGTTTTAGAAAAGTTACATATTTTATAATTTGTCTTTTTATTCCTTTATCTAGATAACACTGCTACAGTATTAACCAAAAGAAATGGGTTTCGAAGACAGGAACAGTCTGTTTTCTACTTGCCAATATTCATAGTGGACAGTGGATCACCCTCCCTTAGTAGCACTAACACTCTCACCATCAGGGTCTGTGACTGTGACGCAGATGGCATTGCTCAGACATGCAATGCAGAAGCTTACATCTTGCCTGCAGGACTTAGCACTGGAGCCCTGATAGCAATATTGGCTTGTGTCTTGACACTGCTAGGTATGTCTTCTTTCTGTTACCCTTGTTTTCCATTCAATGCATCATAGCAAAAGATACATGTATATAAGCTTCAACATTCCCCTCCACCCTGATTTCTGTGAACTGGCACAGATAGTACTCAAGAAAGAACAACATTTTTAACAACATTAGCTCAAAAAAACCCCCTTTGGATTGAGATTATCAATTCAGATAGTTTGTTTCTATATCAAGCTGCCTCCAGACAGATATAAGAAATAGCAATAAAAGAAAAAAAAAAAAAATCATGACTTGCATCAAATGCAATATTTAAAAGATAAGACAGTTTATGGAATCATTTGGTTTAGCATGCTCACTATATAACCAGTATCAGTGTATCTGTTTTCCACAGCCATAACAGTTCTTAAACATTTATTGATTTGCATAGAACAAAAGATATTCAGAAAATATAGCAGATGCAATTTACTGCTAAGAATCATAATTAACTGACATCATCTACAGAGTGATCTTTTGTTACTTATGCAAATGGTAGCACAGCTGGATTTTATGTTGAACATTGAAACTGCAACTAGATAAAAGGCATTTGAAAAGAGTGGAATGGTGTCAACATCCTAGTTTGCCTAGCATTTCTTGTGTAATACCTAGTCATTAAACAATAAATGGGAGAGTAAGGGGTCAAATCAAGAAATAAAGATGAAGGATAAGGTAAGCAAAAGTGAAGTTTTGCTTTTTGTCTGAAAATTCATGTTAGTAAGGATATCCAGTTCAGCACACAAGAATTTTCCTCAGGGTTGCTATCAATGAAGAAATTTTTCTATTCCCTATCTCTACATACCAATCTAAGGAAACGGAGAAGACCACGGTCTTCTTATGTTGGTATAATCCCAGTGGTGTTTTATCTGTCACTCTTATCAAAGTAATTTGGATAGGTCAAATCAAGAGACTTGTGTCTAAACTTCTGTTCATGGCAGCACTTCTACCACGTATAGATATGTCTTCTTTCACACTCTGATTCATGTCGCTGGAAAACATTAGAAGCAAGTGTTCCTTCTGCTAAAATATTTCTAAAGGACTCCAAAAGGAAAAACCTGTTTCATACTTTTTTTACAGAGTAATAAAAATCACTACCTCTGCAATGAACTCAACCAACTCACCCAGTAGCTATATATACGTATAGGAGGTGGCATTTCTAAAGTTTTCCATCTCCGTGACATAAAAAAATCTAACACCATAAGACTTTATTCTCGCTCAACACATGGTTAGGCCTAGGTTTAAGAAATGGAAGGGAATTATTGCCAAAAGTTTTAACGAACCTTTTTAAATACCATTTTTCTAGTAGCATTTCTAGCCAATTTATGTACACAAATGAACTTTATTTGGACATGAAGCTAAATGTTAGAGTTCAAAAAGATATAAAAATATTCCCTTATATCAACTGGCATTAGTATCGGTGAAAAAACACCCTCTTTAAACTTTAGTCCAATATACTTAGGAATAAAATTCCTGTAACCATAGCAATTCATTTGATCCTGAAATGAAATGTCACTATTTTTGTTATATATGAGAAGGGAGTTTCTGAAAATTACATGGGAAACTGCTGTAGGTACCATGTAGCTTGGTCTGGTCACAAAATTGACTTCAATAGAAGCAGTAGGATTTCAAGAAGACCATTGAGTGGAGACATAGCATGTTGGCACCAAATAACTTGCTTATTTTCCTTGGTACATCTGGGGTCAAATACAACCAGTAAACACACAAATTTGAGATTTTATTCCAGTTATTATTAAAGTGTTCTGAACAAGGGTTTGGTAAAAAAATCTTACATATTACCACCTTACCACTGATTTTATTTGTCAAAGACTTTGGGTTTCCAATGTCTTCTGTCTGAAGGCATCAACACTGTTTATCCAAAAAAGACATTTGTATGTGCCATCATCACTTCCAGCCTAAACTGTTCCTTTTGAATATGGTTCAAAGCTGCAGGAACAGGTTAGGCTGTGTTTGTATGGTAACCCTGGCTTTGAGTGTTGCATTTTGATACTGTATGCTGTTTTAGTCTCAGCCACATGCCAGTGTCCACGAGGAAGAGGTACTTAAGCATCACTGATTCCCAGTGAAACCCAGCTGCTAGTCTGGTCCCAGAGCCTTTCTTCTTCTCTCATTTTCTCCTAGAGTATGTTTTCTGGGAACAGCTGCATGGTGGTATTTCTAGGAATTACTCTTTTCCCTTTTGCTCTTTGCATACATTCCTGAGAAAAATGCTGAAGTTCCACTAGTACAGCATAAAACACAGGCTTCAGCTGTTGGCAAGTGGTTCCAGGACTGGGACAAGAGATGCATGTTTTTGTGTAAGACTTTATCAGTGAAAAGAGATACAGTCTACTGGATCAATATCTTTTCCTAACTCGAGATTAACACGCAGTGCAAATCCAGTCACATTAATCAATGTCATCTTAATGTGGGTGCCAGTTGTAAAGCAGAGAAAGCATGAAATTTGCATAGAATGAGTACATGCATTCTGTCTTGAATTCTCAATCAGCTCTTACTTTCTCAAAGTTAGTATGATACACTTTTTGATCTTGCCCCATACATGCCCATGGCTGGTATATAACCATTAGTCTTTACCGAGACCCAGATTGTCTCAGTGGGATTTCTTAGTGTTTCTACTTTTATTTAAGAAACCAATCATTTTTAGATAAGCACAATGTTTTCACTAAATCTAAGAAGGAAGAAAATTATTAAATCACACTCTTTTATGAAAATTGCATACATAGACTAGTATAGACTAGGTATAGACTAAGTATAGACTATTTTTTCAAAATAAAATAATTTTTAAAAGTTAAAAACATTTAAAAACAAAGTCTCTATCTTCATACTGACTGATGGAGTTTAAGTTGTAATTTTTATTTTACAAGAAAATTCCAGTACTTTTTTAATTTCACGAAGCAGCCTTCCAATTATGAAGTAAGGCTGTTTTACAGAAAGAAAAAAAAAATCTAAAAAATAGTAAAAAGCATATGAAAAGGTAGTTTGTTTAATTTTGGACTGCACATACTTTTGAAGAAAGTAAGTAGGAATTTTTTAGCTTTTCTGAAAATTATATGGTAATTTAATTCAAGGTAATTTGTTTTTCAGTTAGCATCTTCCAGAAACAGTAATTGCTATTGTAACAACATCTTAGCATAAAATGTTTACATAAAATCACACACACAATATTCACCTGTAGATAACCTAATCACATTTGAGAGGTTAAGTATTTTCTTTGTATTGATTGTATTGAAAGCTAGATTGGCACAATACTTTTTCCTTATTTTTATCTTTCATACTTCTGAATGTAATTTATTATTCCTATTTTCTTAGAGACATGGAAGAAAACTTCCTATTGGTGTAGCACTAGAGTTTACAAGAATAATACTTTAATAAGACTAGAAAACACAACTTTAAATAATTTTCTTTTCAGTTTAAAGACAGCAAAATTGTTATCATTATCAAAATACCTGAAAAACCCAAATTAAATCAGAACACATAACTGTGATTTGTAAACAAGAAGAAACAGTGAGTCATAAGGATCCTAGTCTCTTAATAGGTACAACATGTACAGAATGTGACTATGTAATATGTGTATGGTTTGGCCTTGCAGTTTTAAAGTGATAAATGTGTAACGGGGAGAAAACAATTAACTAGAGGTACCTAAAGCAACATTTCCAGAAAGTGGTTGAGTATGAAATGCAGCAGCTGTTTTTGGAAAGTTAGGGAGCTGATTAGGGTCACTCAGTGTGGGCATTTAAAGGTCACAGTCACTTTGCAAATATCAGTCCAAACTGATTAAACAACAGGTATAAGTGAAGCTTGTTAAGTGAGAATTAAATTCAAGTTTCCTGAGTCTTGGCCTCTGTAATCCCCAAACCTTGTCTGACTGTACTGGCAACTGCAAGGTATAACTAAATAGGTTATTAGTGCACTGCTTAGATGGCTGAGGATCTCCAATCATCAGCTTTATGAATCATGACACACCTAAGGCATAAAGCAGTGTGCAGATCTCCTCGCAGCTGATGTGGCTTATTGCTATAGTAAATTCCTGGCTTAGGGGTGTAGTGTATACAAAGCACGGTAATGCTTGTGATTTAGCTCTGTGCCTTTCTGTACAGCTCTGCATGTAGTCTTCTCCCTCAGGGTGTCTCACGACCTTTATGGCTTCCTTACAATTATGTTGCAGTTGCCTTGAGTACAAAAGGAAAAATTAATACTAAACCAGAGAAATATGTTCAGCTGAAGTAAACCTGACTTATTACCAGATCATACCAAAATGGAAATTTCATGGTAATTCCAGAAAACACACTGAAAAGTGGCAAAGCAAAAGTCCACTCTTGCATTCAAAGGTGTTTGCTAAAAGACTGATTTGGATGTACTGAAACTACAAATATTAGCATTAAATATATACTAAATACAAGGATAAAACTGTGTATTACCACAGCTAATATAAAGACAAACAAATCTTTTTTCTTGGCTATTGTAACTATTAAAGGAAATCAATATTTTAAAAGAAGTCAGGTAAACCAGAAGAATTAAAAGGTTAATTTAAATCTGTCTTTGTTAATTCTGGTTATTAGTTGCTTAAAATATTGATTAATTTGTTTATTTGTTACATCACATATGAAATCTGTATTGTCATCTCCTTAGTATAAGTTGGGTGTATCAGTATGGAGCCAATCTAGTGCCCTCGATGTGCAATACATATGTGCCTAAAGGTTTTCCACTGTATTATTTCTTCTCTAAGAATCATAAAATTAAGTTTTTAGAAATTTAGACAGTCCCTAATTACTAACTTAATCTCTGCTTTTTTCAGAAATGTAGGAAATAAAAACCCACCATGACTTAATGAGAAATGAAAAAAACTTTAAAATCATTTGATTTAGATAGCTGTGAAAATTGTTTAGGACTTTTATTCATCTCTGCAGCTCCTGCAATGCAGCTAAAGCTTTGTTCATTTAGAGGTTAAACTTTATTGTTCATGGCTGTTGGAAAGACTGGAAATTAATAATCTTATAAAGTCATCTAAATGCTAAAATATTTAACCTTTAGAAAGACTCCATATTTTTCTTGGCTTCAAGCAAGTGTGAGAGGTAGAAGGAACACTATATAAAACATTCATTGTATCTTGATTTTTATTGTACCTTTAGGCAGACCTTCCTACTAAGTTTCTTATTTTACACTTATTAGCATGTCTTTAACTTTCAACATAAAGTATGTTAAGAGGGACAGTAGAGTAAAAATGCATTTACACTTGAGTAAAGTAAATTATTAGCTGCTTACTTTTATGGCAATAAAAATGTAGCAGCAAATGTTAAAAATAATAATTACAAAGTTATGTCACTAGAAATCTTGGTTTAAATATCTATTTGTACTGTCAGCAAGTTAATTTCACTTTAAAATATCTTTTACAATAAGGAAACATATTAAGAGTGGAGTGCAATTGTATCTGGTGACAATTTTATGTTCTCTGCTGTATAATTTACAGCTTAATTTGTATTATACAAATATCAGAATGTTTTGAAATTCCACAAATGTCACTTTAAAGGTCAATATTTCATATTATTAAACTGCTTATGTAAATATTGTTCAAAGCAAAATGCCCCAAACTAGTGGCTTCTGAATTCAATACATAAAGGATGAATCAGGTGGATGCCAGGGGCAAAAAATGTGAAAGGCTGATGCTGATTATGTAGTACTATAGTCACAAGACATGTATTAGTAGATGGATTATTGGATATATGCTTGGTAGCTACTGAGAAAAGAGGAAAGAATTGTTGCCTAATATATTTTTCAAAAAATTTAGGGCAAAAGAAATGTAGTTGCAGTTTTATTTTTAGACATGTGGCTCCAAAGGGAAATAAAAATAGTGCAGAAAGGCATCTCCAGCTTTAGCCAGTTCTAAATATTATCGTAATATCTGTAGACAGCTTTCTTGCATGTGCAAGTTACTGGTTTATTCTAGCCAAGTGGTCCTTATATTAAGTCATTCCTCACAATGACTAGATTGATACTGATTTTAAGATTCCTCCATGAAAAGGCTTTCAAGAATGATAGTCCTGCATCATGCAATTTGTGGAGGCCACTTTTGGGAGTACCTAGGGAACCTCAATTTTATCTCTATCACTTTTTAGCTTTTGCTTTTCCATATGTTTCTACAGCATTTAATTGGCATTGTAAGACTGAAAATGTTATCAGTGCATATAATCACATATTCTTAACATTAAAAATAATCATAAAATCAGAAGAGGTTAATTAAATGTGGAGTGACACTTTTCAATATACTGTTATCTTTACAATCACAGTGATGCCTGTGATTTCCTAGGACTGGCATTAATTCAGCAAATGTTATCCAGATGCTGCAATATAGTATTAATTATTTTCTAGATGGATGATTCACACTCCATCATGTCTCACAGATAGGTGCAATATTCCTGGTATTGGTTCCATGGTTTGTGTGTCACCAGTGATGTTTCTCTACCAAAACTGTATTAGAACAAGAGGAGCCTTGAGCTAGTTTCTTGCAGTGCTTTTGGCTAGTACTAACTGCAGTTTAGTATTAGCTTTCAAGCTGAAAGAAACTTTAAGAGCTAAAATTAAATAACCAATTACATTTGCAGCACTGGTTCATCCAGTAAACTCTAGCCCTAGCAGCTCTCATTAGATATAAGGCATAAATTTCAAGTGCAGTACTTTGCACTTTTCAGAAAAGTGAGATCTTATATAGAGATGGTTTTACTCCATGAATTAAGACAGTGTTCTCCAATATAATTTTTTTTTTTAACTTTATATTTATTCAGCAAATATTGGTGCAGTGACTTTAGTTCAGTCACTTGCCAAACTACATTTTTTTGTTTCTGTTCCATCAATTTATGTATGCTTTTACCCCTTGGGCATTTAAGGGTTCAGGTAAAGGTATTTTTTTTTAATTATTTTTTTTAGTTGTTATAATTTTTTGGGTTGAGATTGTCATAGTCAGACTGAACTAGTATTGAAATTTATGTTTAGCAGACAGTATAGAATATTAGAATTTGAGATGAAGATGCTACACCTAAATGATTTGGGAAATAGATTCCTTAGTGTCTAAAAAGCTTATGGTTTAAACGTTATTTCATAATCTGCTAGGTTTCACATCTAATCACATAAATTGCTTGCTATTTCCTTTGGTCTTTGCCATATAAATTAATAAGTACTTCCAACATTAGGAAAATATGAGAAAACTTCAGCTCTGCTAAAGCTCGAGCTTTTCTTTTTTCCAGTTCTTGTCTTGCTGATTGTCACCATGAGGCGACGGAAAAAAGAGCCCCTCATTTTTGATGAAGAGAGAGATATCAGAGAAAACATTGTCAGGTACGATGACGAGGGTGGTGGAGAAGAAGACACAGAGGCTTTTGACATGGCTGCCTTGAGGAACCTCAACATCATGCGGGACACCAAGACCAGAAGGGACGTGACACCTGAGATTCAGTTCTTGAGCAGACCAACTTTTAAAAGTATCCCAGATAATGTCATTTTTAGGGAATTTATCTGGGAAAGACTAAAAGAAGCTGACGTGGACCCCTGCGCGCCACCCTACGACTCCCTGCAGACGTATGCATTTGAGGGGAATGGTTCGGTGGCAGAGTCACTCAGTTCTTTAGATTCCATCAGCTCAAACTCTGACCAGAACTATGATTACCTCAGTGACTGGGGCCCTCGTTTTAAAAGGCTTGCAGATATGTATGGGACTGGACCAGACTGCTTATACTCCTAGCCTTGGAACCTTTCTCTGAAAATGCACTGAAGAATATTAAAACAGAAAACTCAACCTGACAGACTGAGGAAAGTTGTAAATATTTCTCCATTTTTAAAATTTTAGGTTTTTTCCTTTTTTTTTTTTTTTTTTTTTTCTTCTTTCCTTTGTGGAACATATCTTCATTAGACCTGTCCTAGGGACTGCACTGACCACACAGAATATGAGCGTTTGGTGGCATTTTTGATAAAATGAAATGCTCGGCCACGTTCAAATAGATAGCAACCCTCAAATACCTGCAGAGGCAACTCACTTTCAAGAGTATGTTATACAGTCACCTCAGTGAGCTGGTGATACTCTGTAGATGCCTTCACAGTTTTACTATATTGAGAATGCAGAGTCTCTGTTTTAAGAAGAAATAAATTTTCAAATATATAACTAAATACAATATCAATTAAAATATTACAGTTCATGGTATTTACACAGGCAAAGGTTTTTTAGCAAATTTTCTTTACTGTGTGCATACAGCTTACTAGAACAAAAGCAGGAGAACTGATGAAAACAAACAAAAGCCCAGGAAATACATTTTTTGTGTTTCTCCCTGTTTGTTTTCATAGCTATTTAATTAGAAATATCTCTAACTTTCTGGGTAGTTTTTGAGAAAATATTGTTTTTACTAAGAAATTCCACAGTGTGTCATCAACTTACGAAGCAGACGAAAATCGACATAAAATGATAAATATGGACATGTAATCTCCTGGTTGGGAAGTTTTGTGATGTAGGTATAAAAAAGGTGTTGCTATCTATTTGCTATTTTTTATTCTCTCTTCTGATTTGTACAGGAGAATTTATCCTTTTTTATTATTGTTTGACATAAACTGTTATGTTTATTTTGGAACTCCAATCTCCACTAAATTCAGGTCCATTTTACTGCCTCATGGTTTTAGACTTGTCAGAACATGCTGATTTTTCTCCAGTCTCAGATAAATGTAGGAAATGAAGCATGGAAGTGGAGAAATTACAGTAAACAATGCCACCCACCATTCACCCACAGAAAGGAGAGCAGCTCCAAGGATGTGCAGTTGTTCTTCTGAGCCATTACAAAGTCTGAGACATTTAAAGAGAATATTTGTACATTGAATTTTTTGAAAGAAGACTGCAGAGGTAGCTGGGAGCGTCTTTAATGCAAGATTTAATTTTCAAGGTTAAACATGCTGTAGACTTCAAAGACTGTAAACACCTTGCTTTTCTCCTTCCCCTTCTCTTTTGCTGCTGATGAATCACAGTAAAAGATTTTTCTATTTCTTTCTTATGTTAAGCAATGTAATACTATTAACTTCAGCAGTCATCTTTAGATCCTGCTGCACATAAGTATTATTTCCCCAAGGTGTTAACTCACTACACATAATTTCTATGCTCTTTCAGGAGTGCCAAAACAGAAGGAAAACTATTGTTGGTTAATATACTGTATGATTTTGAAGTAGGATTTCTTAGAATAAGAAAACTTTTTTATGATTCTGACAATATTTATACTTCATCTTTCATGATTTATTACTACATAATAAGGCATATATTCAAGTAAAATAGAGGGTTTAGGTATTCTTTCAGATTTTTTTTTTTGTTTTAGATACAATGTAGATGAGTTCCTAAATTAGAGTCTGTTCCTGCAAATTTTTTGCTTGTACCTAACTTGAAATGACTTGACCTGCCTGCAATTACTGAAAGGTACACAGAATTGTTTACAGAACTATGTTTGTGAAGAGAAGGTGCTCCACAGAGGATGATGCTCACTCTAAAAGTACTTCTTTCTGAGAGAAGGATCCTTGTACTGAAATTCTAATGTATGAGTGATGTGAGGCTGGGGGATGGGAAATTATCATTAAGGCTTTGTAATTTTTGCAGCCCAGCATTATCAATTAACTATGTGAAAGTGGCCTTCAGCTCCAACAGAAAAGAAAAATAATTTTAATCATCTACAACATAATTTGAGTTACATTTTAATAGACAATCATTGTTTCATAATTCAGTAGATTTGCTTCTAGTTGTATGAAATATATATATATAGGCATATATATATATATGACAGATTTTGTAATGGAACTGAAAGATATCGTCCATGACTTTTAGTCATACATGTAAGATTTTCAATAAAAATATTAAAAAATAGAAAAAAAAAGAACCATGTGTATACAGTTTAATGAGAGCAAGATATGCTGCAGAATTCAAGCAGGTATTAAGTCAGCAAGGTTCTGAGAGAACCGTTTTTCATTAATCTCCTTGTTGTTTGTGGGAAGATAATTCATGCATCTGGATTAAAATGTCAAAAATGCTGATTTTAGCACATAACATTCACAGGAGATTTAAATGTGGTTTAGAGTAAACAGCCCAATTTCCTTGGTTTTTCCACCCTCCGTATCTGTAAAAAACCCCAAAATCTCCACTATCAAGAAACTATGTTAGGGTGGGGGTTTTCTGGTGTGCTTCCTAGAGAAAAAAAAAAAAAAAAGTTTTACTCTGATATAATAGAAACTCTTGCATATATGTTTTCTGTTGCACAGTTCTAATTTAAGTTTACAGTTATGTTCTACGTGCTTGCCTACTGATAGAGTTGTTGCAGTAAGAAAGGAAGGTGGAAATCCCTTGTGCTTGATGACAGATATTACTCTAGAATATACATAGCGTGTGCATAATATACACAATATATAATGCTCATCAAAAATTACCACGATTATAAGTTTTTACAGTTTGTAATCTGATTCAAATTCTTTCATTGAGTCTTATTTGTGTTGCATAGCTGGATGGCATAAAGTATATTCTGCTGACTAAATAATATAAAATATAATATAAAATATTTTCTCTGTCCTGGAAAGGTAATGAAATTATTTGTGAAAATTAGTTAGAACAGCCCCTTAAAAAGACTTGCAATCATGTTTATTTATTTAACTTTCTGAACAGCTTCAGTATAAAATAGAGGCCATAAATCCTAGATAAAAAATATGTCAAACATAGAAATCACTCCCATCTTATAGTGGAATAACATGTCTTTCCTTCTGCCATATGCCAATTGAATAGGCTTATTTTAAATTGAGAATTCCAAGAATCTTGAAAAGTGCACAGTTTTAAGAGTGCTACTAGAATACCCTTACATAAAATTAAGCTGTTTGAAGAAGACTTGTGACAAAGACTTCTTCCTCTGTTTTGACCAGTGTGAAATCAACCGAATTCAGGAGACTCAAAGAATGGACATTCTGACTTATATTCCTTATTCAAAAGAATAAATTTAGTGTACTTATTCTAGGTTATATTCCCACTAAGACATAGCACAGGCCTTCCTAAGCCTTCTAGTTCTGATGGTTGCTTAGTACAATCACTGTAGGTGATTGCACAAAGTTCACCCATGAACTTTGATGGCACCAACTCAAACTTCTCATACTCCCCAAGAATTAAGGGAGAGAAAAACCCAACTTCCTTTTTACTCTTTCTTTTTTTGCCATTTCAAAAGGGAGAGGGATGATTCATTACAATGTCCCTTTTTAGTTAAGGTCTTTTCTCAATTTTTTTTTTCTGTTTACCCTTCAAGCGCTAGCAATAATTAATAAAAATGTTTCTTATACTTTTTCGTTTAGACATTTTGGATGAAAACATGTTATAAAATATATCTTATTTTTATGGACAGATACTCTTGTATGATATAAAGAAAAGTCATAGTTTGTCATTCTGAAAAGGAAATAAATATGAATATAAATCAAGCAAACAATTACATTGGCTTTTAAGATCCTTAAAGAGTTGAAAGGTGAGCACGATTACCTATATCAAATCTAGTATTAAATTCTTGTTTGCAGTCTGTCATGTGACTGATTTTAATTTTTTACATATAGATTTTTTTTGTCTACTTTAGAATCTATGCAGAGTAATACTGCTTTGAGGCATTGTTGGCTTCACCTCATTAGCGATAGAAGGGGTCAAGTATATTTTTACTGGTCTGTGACACTAAAAGTGAATTGCTAAAGACAGAAATGTCACTTTATTTGACAGAAATGGGAAAGTCTGCAAGATACCAAGAGCTCTAAAAATTGCTTTCTTAACTATGCCATCCTTAAGTCTGCCAGATCAACAGCTAAGTTTTTCAGATACATCCTAAGAAATGTTTTCACCACAGAATGATTCCTTCCACACCAATCGTTATTCTTCAGTTCACTTTTAATGCAGCTAAAAATGTATTTTATTGTTTACTCTTTTTTCTTTACCTTATCAATTTATTCGCATATTCTTTTCTGATTATGTCTTGAATGCCTAGATCATTCTTCCTGAGACCTGTGAAGTTGTTGTGGTTTGTGGGGGGAGTGAGGTTTGCTTGTTTGTTTATGTTTTTGTTAGTGTTAAAACTGGTATTTTTGCTGGAATGCTTATGTTTGAATGACCTGACCTTTTTCATTGAATTTATTTGGTTTGTTTTTCTTTGGTCAAAACAATGCCGGCCATGTATATCCTGACTTTTCTTCTATTTTGACTCCAAACCCACCTTTTACTGTACTGTTAGTAGCAAAAAGAAAGTCCTGAGGTGTTCCCTCTCTTTGATGTCAAGAAGCTGTGAAGAAAAAGATAAACAGAGGATCAACAGACTGCAGTGAAACTAATCTGTCATTTTCTTGAAACACAAACTCACAGATTCCATAGTTAAGCTGGCATTAACACCATTCAAATAAAGACATGGATTGCAACTTGAAACTTTAAAATATTCCAGCATTATTAGCAGCAATTTTTACACATTTAATGAAATCAAATTTTAGAATTGTCAAGGTTTGTTACCTGTAACTCAGTTTCATCCTAATTATTTATGTCATGATGTAGATGCGCAGAAGAAGGAAAAATTGCAAAGTAAAACAACCACAGTACAAGAAGCCCCTATGTGCACTGACATTTAATGCAGCATTTTAATTACTGCTCTGCTTTAGTATTCCTCATACACTGGTAGCTTTTCCTTTCTTTGAGACTAACTACTAATAAATTAAGATAGTGTGATATCGAGCCAGATATTCAAGTCGCGTTAGACCATTTGAGTCTGACAAGAATATTCAGTCTGAATTTTAATGTCCTTCTATTTCCTTAATGATCAGGGCATCCTTTATTATTGTCATCAGATTGTCGAAATTTTATGGAGAAAGAAGTGTTTACTGATTCACCTACAAAATGCTAGGCAAAATCTTTATCATGTTGAAGTACTTGGCAGATCTCCTTATGGCTTTCAAGAGGTGTCAAGATTTATACATTGTAAGGGGAGACAGATAAATGATCATTTACACCATCAGGATGGGGGATTGCTGCTTTGAGTTGGATACCTTTTCTTTTTACACAATCTCTTCTAATAACTTTTTCATTTTGGAAGACACAACCTTTTAGAATGGTAATGCATGTAGCTTAATAGGATGTTTTAATGGCATAAGCTACTTACTTACTACCAGTAGCATAGTACACATAACCTTTCTGTACTGAGTAGTATCCCTGCTCATAAAGATAATTTCTGTGCACATGCTAAATACAGTGTTAGGACAGGTTTATATTTGATGAAGTATCAATGGTAAAATACTGTCTGGAGAACAAATCCAAACCAAAGCAAAACACAGACAAACAACACTTTCTCATTAAAATAAATAACATACAGAATTTTCAGGCTATCAGAATTAAATTATTATATTTCCCTCAGACTGTGGGACTATCTGTAGCTTTACTGACTTCAGTGACTGCAGGTACAATTCAGATTAACCATAATCTTCTTTCAAAATATTTTGCATTGCTGATGCTTCAGATTTTGTTAAATCATAGAAAAGGGCTGTAGCAAAAAAAAACCAAAAAACAACCAAACAGGTTAAAAGTATCAAGCTTTTTCTGTTTGTTTTTTTTTGTTTGTTTGTTTGTTTCATAGATGATCTAATGATGTGAAAAATAATGTTATACTGAATTACAATTTCCTTTCAGGAAACAATATTTCCATCCTGTGGAACATAATTTTCCGACAGTCTGCAGTGCTTGGCCTGGCCTGGCCTCATCTTCTTATTCAAATATAAAGAAAGAGTTATTAAGACAGATTAAACACATAACTGCTAATAAGAAATTTTCAATTGGTCAAGACATGGAGGTTTCCTGTTCTAGGTGTGAAGAACACATGCATAAAGCTCTCATAGGACATGCAACCTGTTGATGAAGCTACTGATTTTTTCTGGATATTTGTTCATGTTTTTTCCCCCTTCTGTTTCTAGTAGTTTGTGACTTATCTTTAGTGGAAGTTAGTATGTGATAACAAAATAAAATAATATGATAAAATGATAGTAATTAGCAGCTGATCATGAAAAATAGGTTAATATAGGATGTACGACATATTTTTTTATTGTAGCTTAGTGCAGGTCAATATACTTTATTGAGACTCAGAGATTAATGTAGACCAACTTGGCTCATTCACATAGCATCTCCATGAAGGGCTTTTAATTCAAATAGCTACTATAAAATGTGCAGTTATTTAAATATTCAGAAGCCACTGTTCCTTGGAAATAAACAGAGGTAATTAGCAATCCATACTTCTTCTCTCTCTGTGAACAGGTAGATATATGCAGAGAAGTCTGAAAGGGCAAGCTCTTTGAATTTAACACCTGTAGTGAATATGGATGAAAATCCAATTGACTTCAACTGAAAGCAAGATAGAAACCCAGAAGGCATCTGTCAACGGTGCTCATTCTAGTCAGTCTTGTCTCACTGTTTTGGGAATGGCAAAGCAGTACGACATGACTCTCTTCACTGCATTGTCCAAGAGAGCAAAGTTTATTACTCTTAATCTTCTTTTATAGACAAGTTCGAGAAGGTCTGAGAGGTAAAACTCTCATTGGTCATTAAAGCAACACATCCACCATCATTGGTTAAATGTAACATCACTCCTTGACTGTTTTCCTAAACACCACTTGCAAAGATTGTTGTCCTTTACCAAGGACTGTTTGGATTCTTTCTTATGCTTTCTCAGACCAGAATGAGAAGCCTGTGTGACTTAGTTTCACAGAGGGTCTGTGCTCCCTTCCTGCTTTCAGCATCTATTCAGTCTAATTTAGCTAATTAACGTTGTTTGTGTTAAGAGTTGTCTTTAGTTTGGGCTTTGTGTAATGCAAAAAGCAACAACTTCAAAAGTGAAAATATTTGAGTTGCCTTCTGGTCAATTTTGCATTCATGAAGAGGTAAAGCAAACCCAGACCAAAGCTGTGGCTGACTGGCAGTCTGAAGTCTGGTCTCACCTGATGGTATGGGAGGGCCATGCTGAATGGCACATGAAAGGGAAGATTTCCTCAAACCCCTTGTGCTTGATTTGTGTGTCATGACCTCAGGAAAGCCAAGATCCTTGTGCCCAACCAGTTTGTCATTATGGGGACTCTCCACTGAGTAGTCCACTGAAACACGGGGCTGTTCAATTAACTTGTTCAAGGACACACACCAACAGTGTAGGAGAGACCCCCTCCCAGGCCCCTGCAGCCAAGAGCGTTACCCACTGCCAGTGACTGCCAGCACCCTTGAAGGACTCACATGAACAATTTACAGAATAATATTATTGGTATAATAGTAAATTGTAAGGTTAAGGCCCAAAGATTTCTGGTGATAGTATTTGTAAAAACTTATTCAAAGCAGTATATGAATAAGCTCTAATCCCTAAAAACATTAGCTAGTGATAATAATTCAGTGTGCATAGAGTGATTCTCACCTTGAAGACATCACCATGAGGGAGAAGACATGTTCAGCTTGTCAGCTGATCCTGGCAGTTATCATGGAGTCTTCCCTAACTTCTCCCAGTTATTAACTTTTGTAATATTTCTTTGTGGTGGAGCTTGAGTAACTCTAGACGTACATCATGTTCAGAGAGGAGCGCTTATATCCTGGAGACAGGTAGCTTTGGGATAGAGGATCGGTATTACATCTGGTGTAACTTTGGGATGGAGATGGACATCAGTATTATTTATGATGAGAGTGATTTCACCCTGGTTTCTGTTTCAACAGCAAGACATCTCTTTTTATCTCTCTTGGTAGAAAGCTGATATGTGGCTTTTCATCTAAAAAATTTCACTGAGTTCCCTACTCTGCAAGGATTTCCGCTGAGCTTTGTCACCGTTTCTCCACTCTGCTCCTCTTTCAGTTTCATCCCTCCTTTCCCATATATTGTGTGTGGGATGTTGGGCATGTTGGCTACTTTCCATCCAAGGAACAGCAATTGCATTCCCCCCCTATTCTTTCCGTACTGTTATAACTTCCCAGTTTTCTTTAATTTTTGCCTCACTCTTTTCCCTACAGTAAATGACAATGTCTTGCTGCCTCACTCTTCATCCTTCCACTGCTCATCTCTTTCTCTAGCTGGTATTTCCTAGAGAAGAGATGTAACTTTGTGAATTCCCTGTGTCTGGTGGTTCATACCACTAGTCATAGATGTCAATTAAACCATAAAAACAGAACAGCAATACTGATGTTATTCTTACTACTAATAGCAATGATGCTGTCAAAAATAGACATTGTTGGTCTTGGAATCAGAATATCAAGGTATTTGCCCAGCTTTGTCAGTGATCTGATCTCTGGCACTGGTTGATCTATCTTTGTCACCTGTTGACAAAAAGACCTGAAGAGGAACAGAGGACTTTCAATATTTTGGAGAATGAATATAATACGGCAACTTTTTCATAACTGCTTGTTTGTTTTGTTAATTTATTTCATCCGTGGCATAAGTGTGGAGTAAACTGCTCCCTAGTCAATGTCAGCAACAATGAAATCTCAATGCTGTATATAGGATGACAAGGAAGCTTCAGAAAACAACAAAGTCTTAGCATTAAGAAGGCATAGAAATGCAATGTGATAGTCATAACAATGTGATGAAATGCTCTAGGGGGAAAAAAAAAAGCACACAAAATGGTTTCAAATACTTTAACTTCAGACATTTTATAATTCATAGAGTTTCAAAAAAGAGCCATTAAATTAATTTGCTTAGTCATTCTGTCATCGAAGTAAGCATTCTCTCAAATCGGCAACAAAACAATGCCACACAAATAATTTGGAGGACTAGTACACTTTATACTGAAGTAAAAGAAGGCTACATAGCCTTCCTTTGAAGGAATATATTCTACAAGGAGGTAAAGACAAATACTTGATTGATACATTAATATGAAAGAAGACATATTTGCAAGTAACCAGGGAGGTTTTGAGAATGTATTTTCTCCTCAGCTAACTTATTTCAACAGCTGAAGCTTGTTAATACCCAATCCTAAAGTAAAACATCTATCTTTAAAACCTTATGGTTTAACTAATATGAGACTAAAAAATAAAAATTTTATTGACATGGAAGCTCCATCTGAAGAGGGATAATTAATTCATCTTGCTTGCCATTTAATCATAAGAAAACCCAATGGCTTTGTAAATTTGAAAATCTGTCCTCTTGTTGGAAATCAGAAATTAAAGAAATTAAAGGCTCTCTCACTAGCGAGTTTTATTGGCAAAGCAATGTGAAAAAATCTAATGGCCTTGAACAGACTACTTCACCAAACGGTATCTCTAAGATTAATCTGCCATGTGCCTAAGGAATCATCAGGTTAAAAAAGCAAAATCACTACTCTTTTAGAAAACCAGAGTGGAGGCAGTTCATGTAAGTTCTTATCAACTTCAGTAGAAAAACAAGTTTAGGTCTATCACCTTATTTCTGTAAATTTTTGGCAAATTGAAATTATGTAAACCAATTGATAAAAAAGAAATTAACACATTGTTGGATTTAAAGGTGACCATGCTGTCCAAAAATAATGTGTGAAATAATTCATCAAGATTCAGGCCAATAAATCTGGACTGCTTATATTTTTTTTCTGAGTGAATTAAAAAGGATGCCAATATCTGACAGCAAAATTATTTTCTGGACTAAATGGGATTTCACAGAACATGTGTTCCACTGTTTGCTTTCAACATGCTTAAGAGAAAAAAAAATAAAAACAATACCCAGAGAAACATAAGACGTGAGTTCAAAGTTCTCAAAGAGGATATTTTTGCAATTACAGTAGTTATTTGTCTTCTTATGGCTAAGATTTTGTACAATATGGTGGCAATTATTTGGTGCCCTGTTTGGTACTAAAGCAGCAGTGAACTGACCCAGAGAACAATATGGTTTTCAGCATATTCAGCCTCAGAATTTTAGCAGTATTTAGGCACATGACCAATGGCAGTGGGACAGCTAAAGACCTCTAAAGGGCCATGATCAGAACTGAACCCTCATCTTCCAAATTCCCCAGAGACCAGACATCTGAGGACAACACCCTTTAGACAGTAGAATATGACAAAAGTCTCTACCTTAGGAAATCTAGTTATCAACAAACAACCAAAGCATTGCATAAACCTTTATCAGCAAAATTCATGTTAAAACTCTGTAAGCTAAATTCTTTAGAAAATCTCCTTAATTATTCTTGGGAATTTTTGGCATTTAAAAAGGAAGTCTTTTAAAGTTTCTAATTATCTATGCCTTCTTTCTTCTCCTCTGTGTATTGGGTTTGTTTGGTCAGGTTTTAGCAGCAGGGAACCTACAGGGGGTGCTTCTGTGAGATGCTGACAGAAGCTCCTTCAAGTCCATCAGAGCCAATGCCAGCTGCCTCCAAGATTGGATGTGCCACTGGAAAAGGTCAAGCCAGTCAAAAATGGTGGTATCTCCTCTGCAATAATGCATTTAGAGGGAAAAAAATGTTATTGTGCAGATGTAATTGTTGCCAGAGAAGGGCAGGGTGAAAATATGTGAGAGTAACCACTGTGTAGACACCAAAGATCATTGGAGAAAGAGGGAGAGGAGGTGCTCCAGCTGCTGAAGCTGAGATTCCCCTGCAACCTGTGGTGAAGCAGCTGCCTCCCTGCAGTCCTTGGAATAGGAGATTTCCTGGTAGGACTTGTGACCTGTGAGGAATCCATGCTGGATTTGGATGAAGGGTGTGCCTGAAGGACTGCACCCTGTGGAAAGGGACCCACTCTTGATCAGTTCATGAAGACCTGTAGCCTGTGAGAAAGATTTACACTGGCAAAGTTTGCAGAGAAAGATTCCTCTCCTCAAGCACTGGCAGAAACAACATGTGAAGAGTTTGCCATAAACTCCATTACTTGTTTCCCTGCACCCCTGGGTGTAAGGCAGTAGAGCTGGGAAGGAGGGAGGGGTGTGGGGAAGATGTTTTTAACATTTACTTTGCTTTTCATTATCCTGCTCTGATTTTGTTGGGAATAAATTCCTTTAATAACCCCAAGCTGATTCTGCTTTGCCTATGACTGTAACCAGTGAGTGATTCCCAGTCCTTAACTTCCTATATTTTCTCTCCTCTCTCCAGTTTTGGAGGTGAGTGATAGAGCAGCTTTGGTGGGCACCTGGCATCCAGACAGCATTAAACCAATGCACTCCATGGGCTGGATGAAGAACATCAATAAGGCTCTTATTTTACTATTTAGTCTCCTATAAAATCTAATTTTCTGACAGTATGAACAGGAGAATAAATTAGAGAATCTTGTGTTTAGAAAATTAGCAAACTACCCGGGCTTCAGATAAAACTGTAATACCTCCTGAAACAACTTATTATTTTTATTTTTAAATGCTTTTTCTATAAGTGAGATCCTACTGACAAGACAGACAACAAATGTAACAGGTTTTATACATACTGTCCAAGGACATAGAGAAGTGTTATTTATACCCAACAGGCAGAAGACTGAGTATGTACAAGACAACATGATGTTAGGTTAAAAGGATGCAATTTTAACCAGCTTAGAAACAGCACATCTTGTATACAACTGAGTGTATTCATCAGAGAGCTGTTAAGTATGAATAATTAAACTTAAAGCACTTCAGAAAAATGTAATTGAACATGGAAGAACAAATATATAAATTATAATCTGCAAGAAATAAATTTAACCTTCTCGTATTTCTAAAATATATCTAAAATATAATATTAGCATAAAATTTAAAGATCAATTAGCAGTGATAGTACACCAGTTTTATGGAGGTTAGCCATGTTGGGAGCTTGGAAATAAATGATATTTCACATGATTTTACAGACTTCTGTTAAAACCATATTCCACTTTTTTCTGTTATTTCTCCTCTCTTTATTCCCCTTGTCTTCTTTTTCCTTTAATAAATCTGTTTTGTTATACAATCTTTCAATCTCTAAAAGGATAAGATATACCAGGCACTCTCACTATTTGAGTTGCAAAATTAGATTTCAGGAATGGGTTTTGTAATCATTGCTTATGGTAGTGCTGCCTTCTAGATCCACCTTCAACATTTTCTCTACAGCTATTTACATGTGATCAGAATTTTTCCTTTGTATAAAAGGCAGGGAAAAGACATAAAACCAATACACTACCTTATGTTTTTTTCCTCTGCATGTGTATTCTGTGAATGTACATATATATTAATATAATATATTCATATTCTATGAATTCTAAAAGAAAAGTTTTTCAAGAAGCTGTGACACTGTATAGTGTAAGGATGGAGTAAGACAATGGATTTTGTGCCTCAGAAAGTTAATAGTGAATTAGGAAGAAAAACCTACTTATGTGAAATGAGTTTTGAGTAGGAAGCAGTGATAGTCAATAATATTTGAATGACATTGCATTACACTCAGGTGAGAATCAGGGAGCCTATGTCAAATAAATTTGGTTTTGAAACTAGGTCAAGAGTGTAAGTCCTCACGTAACTGCTGACCATTAATTTAATGACTTTTTTCAGCAATTTCAATGAAGACAAAAAGAACTAAAGCAACACACAGAATAAAATATCCTCCCTCTGTCCATCTGATTACAAAATTCCTTCAGGCCTATTTTTTTAGTCACACCAGCTGTATTAGCCATCACAGAGCAAGAACAAGAAAGCTTTAGATGTTAATAAACTGTTAATTCAGCATTTTTCTTATAGCAGTGGAAACAAAAGGAGATTGTTGACTAAGCAAAGATAATTCAAGTGAAGGTCAGTCATAAAACCTTTCTGATATTTAATATCTTACCTTGCTCAACTTTCAAAACATCTATCAGTTATGTTCGAATCGTATCAAAACCAACCATTAAATGAGATATGTTTTTAGATAGACTTTAAATCCAGGTTTTGATAAAGTTCCAGAGTCTTCCTTTCTCCTCACTTTTTTGTTTCCTTTTACCTATAAGAAATAAGAAGATCACTGTGGAATAAGCTCTGTAAAATTCTGGAAGTAACAAGGAAAACAGGTCTAAAACACTATAATTTTCTAGGCATATACTTAAAAATAGATATCATAATAACTTCAGGGACAAATTATTCTAGAACATGGAGAGGGCAGATATCTCTACCAAGTGCTGAAATGAAGCAGAGAAATAAGTTCTTTTAGATCAGAAAGCATATTTATAACAGAGCTAGGCACAGAAAGCAATCTGATATTTTGAAATGTAAGACAAAAATTAACCTCTGACTTTTTTATTTCTAATTGATGATGTTGATTGGTTTGAATGATGAACACAAGTATTGGAATGGAATGAGCAAATAATTATTTTCTGAAAAAAGGGCAAACTTAAGCATGATCTTTCATTCAAAGCAGGAGAGAACTCATATGGAAGAAGTGGAAGCCTTACTGAATGAGAAGAAAACCAACACAAAACAACATAATGTATGTCCAAACAGTTAGGAAAACAATGACAAAGTATGGGAAAAGACTCTACAATAAATTTTCCTATGACAAAATTGCAAAGAAGCATAGAAACAAAGTGAAAATAGTCAAAATACAGTTAAGCTGAGTCTTTTAAAGAAAATTACATCTGTCAGTGACAAAGATAAAAATAGAAAAGGGTCAGCAGGAAAAGGAAACAGAAGAAAAATTATACTAATACATGCTCAGAAAGGAGAAAAGATCAATGATAATCTATTCCAATTGCCAAAGGAATAATTTTGCATCAGACTTTCTTTTTTTCAAATTAACTGCTATACAGGAAAAAAAAATAGTAGCCAATTACAATTAAAATAATTAAAAAAATAAATGATGACAAAAAAGAATTACATGGCAAAAGTTAGGATATCTGAAAGGGAATTAAAACTTGGATTTCAAATCCTAAAAAGAATCAGAATAGTCATTTAGTGTCTGACTTGAGAAATATAGTCCTTTAAAGAAACATCATTTGAAATTTAAAGTCTAGTACTATGAATGAATGAAGGAAATGCTCTCTGAATGAAAAGAAAACACACCACTGTGAGTAATTCAGATATATGCACATAACAGGCTGTGGTGCTGCATAATGGCCTAGAACATATTTTGGAGAAAAATGCTAAATCCATGCAACTTTGTGGACCATTGAGTAAATTATAAAATTATTATCTAGCACAGTAGATTCACTCTGTATATATTTTTTTGGAAATACACATATATAAATATTTTGTGACAGCTGATTTATTAGGTCATTGTAGTCAAGTCATTCCAATCTGTCTAGAGTTACAAAACACTTCATACACTTCCCTATAGAGGAATGCACTCATATTCATTAGGAATTATGAATAGCAAGGCAACAGGAACGTGGCAACAGTTGAGTTAAACAGATCAGACTGGGAAGAAATTAGACAATTATTTCCCTCAGTCATTCTTCTTGTGGTAGATATGTTTAATATTTCCATTAGAGACTTTTATGCAGGAAGTAAGTGGGCACCCTGAAATGTGGAAGTGTTAGAAAGTAGAAAGTGTTATCCAAACCTGATCAGTAAGTGGAAGAGTTGGATGAACTTGGGTGCTAAAGCAGTGGAAATTAAATTTAATTAAATAAAAAAAATAAAAAAAATCTAAATCATAAACGATTTATGATTAATGAGAATTTGAGCCTATAAATGTAAACCACATTCATTGTATGCAAGAAAGGAAAGGAAAACTTGAATACATTGGTGAGTAACAGGATGACTGTGACATGGTTCTGAAAATAATATCCTGTAGTGCATCAAACAAGGAATTCTCATTACAGATAGGAAAATATTACTCCCATTTTTGAACATATTGTCATGATCTTACTCAAAATATTATATACAATATTAGTCAGCTGATAAAGATAAAATATACCTGAATTTGAAACAGAAAACTACAGTAAGGATGACTGTAAAAATGGAAAAATCCCTATGAATTCATGTTAGAAGAGATAGTGAAACACATGTGGAGTGAAGATTACCTTCTTTATAAGTGTGAAAATGTAAGAAGGAAAAGAATAATCTGCCTCGAGAAGACAATGCTTATGCATGACCAGAGGGATTTGAGATGGTTATGAATAATGTCATTACAATCAGAAAGGTGTTTCTAAGTAAGGTTCTGGGATAAGGTTTCTAATGATTTTGGCTCTAACACTGAAGCTGAAAAGATTAGAGAAAAAAGGATTACATAAAACAAAAATCCTAATTCTTGTGATGAAAGATTATATATATTCAACTCATGTAAATTTTCAAAGGTTTTTGAAGTAAACATAAGGGTTTCATTGATCAAAAATGCCGACCCTGCTTTTTGGTTGTACACAAAATTTACATGTCACCAAGACTGTGTCCTAGACAAATAAATTTGCTTTTCTTTTGGTGTTCCATCTTTCATTCTTCTTCCCAAGAAGCATTCGGAGACTGATCACTGCGCGCAATACAGGTTCAAAAGTAGCTCTAGGAATACTGATAATTTTTCAAGTATCTACATGGTATTTAGATACTTTAGATATTTAGGTACTTAGATACTGAAGCGATCCTCGTATATCATTGAAGTAACAGTCAGGGATTAATCAAAAACTGACTGTCAGAAAACATTGGAAATTTGTTTCAATTTATTTTCAATCTCCTTATCTAGATAGTTTCATCTGACAAATGCTCATATTCTTCCTGTAATCTAGGACAATGTCAATGTCCTTGATATTCTCGGCTTTATTTCTGTGCATTTTTGTAGCTTTTGATCTGATGATGAAACACTGAAATCTTCAGTTGGGTGAAAGAAAATCCTATTATGACTTTTGAGTTTAGGTTTCCCAGTGCCTGCCCATGAAGATACAATTCTATCTACAACTGGTGAGCACTGACTCCTGTTGCTATGGAACTTTTTTTTTCCCCTGCAATCTCTTTCCTTACTTACTTGCATTTATATATGCATTTAGGCTATGTTATTGACTTTTCTTTTCCCACATGATTACAGAAGTAATACCCCATTTTGTGTAACCCTTGTTTGTTAGGGTATTAAAACAACATTTTGAAATTGACATGGCAAAGAACAAAATTCTAGAAGTTAGACAGCCAGTTAGAGTGTCTTAAACACTGCAAAACCACCGGTTTTAGTTAAGGTGCTCTGAATTTTCTTTATTTTCTTTTTTTTTTTTTTTCTTTTTTTTTTTTCTTTTTCTCTTTACTGAAACTTATCTCACTTTTTTCATTTTCTCTCATTTCTGGTTGAATATCTGAAACTACCTCTTATCATTCCTCTACTGTATGTCATTCCAGATCACTTTCCCAGTAGCTAATTGGGAAAAGACAGCTCAGGCTGGCAGGAATAACCTCATGATACTTGCACGCAGGAGTCTTCATCACTATGTTATCATGACTGATGCTGCTCTCTATATATCACTAAATAGAAAAGAACAAGAGATCCAGAAGACACACGCAATATTTTTCTTTACAGAACTATAAAAGAAAAATGAGAAAAAAGAAAAAGAGATTTTTGTTAGATAAAAATAAAAAGGTAAATTGAGATTAAGGAAGGAGAAAATCAAATGTTTAATACTGAAGGAATAAACATAATTTCAATCAACAGTTTATTTTGCATATTTATTTGTTTTGCACATTTATATGCTAAAATAAATGTAGACCATTTTGGACGCAGATTTGTACGAAGATATTAATTTTTTCTTAATATTTTTCTTCTTCACTACTTTTTTCTGCTCTATCATGACAAGACAGTAGCAGGAAATTGCTGGGTGTATTTTCTCAGTTCTTTTGTTATCTCTTTTGAAACACTAATTTTTACATATCAGCTTTATGAAATACATATTTCTGAAGTAAATATCGTTATTATACAGAAAGCAGAATGACTTAAAATATTAGATTCACTCATAGCAGAATCATGCTGCATTTAAATCAGTAATGAATCTGTTTCCCCTAATTAGGGAAAGGTCAGTGTATAATAAAAATAATAATGTTAGTGAAAACATTTCAAATATATATTATGTGTTGTGTGTGAAGAATTCAAAGTATTTTTGAAGCTCAGTAGCATTTAGTCAACTATTAAAACTCTACTGAAACGGGAAGCTAAGAATCTTGGCATGGACAATTTAAATTACTTACCCAAGGCCACACAACAATTCAATTCCCGTAACAAAAATAAGATTCCATAATTCTAGTCTCCTTTGTACCTAGCTATACTTCATTCCTGCCAAGGATCTGTCTTACAGACTAGTACCCTTGTTCTCAATTGTGAAGTGAAATGAAAGGAAATGAAGTCACCTTGTGTGATTTTATTAGATGACCTGTCTTAATGAAATATTGAATTCTCTAAAGATGGTGCATAGAATTTATCTTTCTGGTCCTAAATATGTTAATAATATTCTTTTACTCTTTCTTCTGTAGAAATTTTGGAAATAACAGAAATGTGGCAGTGTCAGCAGAGGTACATACTTGCAAGACCATCTCTTACAGCTGGGTAGATTCAAGAAAGCAGATGTGATAGCAAAGGACTGACTGTATTAACAGCTTAAACACAAAGTAAATGGCATATCAGACAGAAATGTGAAGGAAGTTAAATACCTTCTATCTAAATATACACATGCAGTCACAGCTGTTTCCGAGGTAACACAATGTGCCTTTCTGAACAGTAATTCCCCAAAGCAGGTGTAACGTTCAGGGGATGAGTCAGTGAAGGAAGACATGCAGAGCCATAACTTTTCCAACACCAGCAGTTAGTTATTTTAGGTGATTTTTTCCTTGACATAGGCTTTTTTAATTATTACTAACATAAGTTTGCTAGGAAAATAAGTTCAGTCTTCTGACAAACTCTATATATGCTTCCTGTAGGGTGATATGTGGTTCTGTATGTTAGTAAAAACAAGAACAAAAATAAGTTGGTAAGAAACCAGAAGGAGCAAGAGGAAGTATGGCTTTAAAGTTTCACTGCCTGACAGAACAGCTGTCTATAAATCTTCTGTGCATCTTTTACCTTTGCAAAACTGGGTACTAGCCAGCAGTGTACAATCCAACCTAGGCAGGGAATCCAATTTTTTTACTGCCTGAAGCCTCTGCAATTTTTTATAGCTTTTCAGTTTGCATGTAAAATGCTACTATTCTGATCATACCCACACTTCTTTGCACACAAGATAGTGATTACCTAAGGCAGTGTGGAATCAGACCAAGAAAGACAGGGAAGAAGATTCTTTCCTTATGATCAATATTTAAGTGAGAAAATACAGAATAAGAAGTAACATATGCATTTTCATGAGTACTCACTTTTTTTTCCCAGTGTTTGCAATACCATTAAGCATTTTTTTAATTATGAATTCAGACAGATGTTAAAATATTCAAACTGTATAAAATTTTCCAATGGATTACCAATGCATTCAAATCCATTTAAAATTACATTTTTATGGCATACCTGTATAAAATGCTACTTTCTCATCTCTGCAGAACTACCATTTAAAACATATACACATATTTAGAAAAATTCTAAACTTTTAAACTTCTGTATTATTTTGGGGTGCTGTAATGTACTTGTTAGTACTTTGTTTAGAGTGCTAGGGAACTAAAATATCTAACACATGGAATGATTATACAACATTTAATTAAAAGATCTGTTAATCTTTTATAGTTTTTGAGTACATCTTGCTGCACCTTAATCAATTTGTCACATATTTGAAGGGAGGTTTACAGTGAAGAACTGCAAGTTTCCAATTTCAACAGCGTTTGTGTGCTTGTTATTGCATATGGCCCCACAAAATCCTTTACAAGATGTGATCAGCTCTGTGTTTTTCATTCATACTTAAATTTCTTATTCACAGATTGAAAGTAGAGGTCTACAGCAAAGAAGGATGTAACTGGCTGCTTTTCAGCACTATAATGGAGAGTAATCATCCATCATTTATGTTCTCCTTCCCCCTCACACAGTCTTACTCATATGTGGTAATAACTGCAGTTTGGATGAAACTGCAGCAAATATAAAATATCCAGGTTCTGCTGTGCTTTTGAGAAGTGACAACATATTTATGTGAATAATTTTTAATACTACATCAGCATTTTAGATAAGAAGATGATGTCATTCAAGGAAGCCTTGAAAATCTGGAGAGGTATGCTAAGACATAGATGAGATAAAGTTCCACAAAAATGTTAAGAATGGCTATAGTTCAGACTAAAAGCCCTGTAATCAAAAGTGAAAAATTGGTTTAGAAAAAACCTAGCAAGTAGAGGATGTGCTGAAAGGTTCTCAAAAAACTTTTCTAGGCTTGAGATGGGAATTGTATTTCTAGGCCACAAGGCAGATGGTATATCCTAGTCTGTACCACCCAGATGAAAGTCAAGAATGGAAAGCACTTTCACATCTCTAGGCATATATGTTCTTCCTGTTTTATTTAATTTTATCCCACTCATACTTTGTTTTCCTCAAAACAAACTACCAATTGCTGTATAAACATACTTCAGTGACTTCATATTCTTTGGTAATGATAAGTTTTCTCATCAGAGAACCAAGGACCATTATGAGTTCATGTATATTCCTCATCTGTCACATCTGAAAAGGCAGTAATGGTTACTTATTGGCACAGTTTGCTTACAAAACCAGGCTATTGCGTTTTGAGAGATTGCTTTACTAGTTGACACAATTAGTTGAGAGGAAATTGGTTCTGAAACTTTCTATGGAACTGCAGTAAAATCATTAAGATTGGTGCGAATGGAGAATTAACAGGATTTTTCTGCTATAGAAGCAATGGAATAAAAAGCGGAACACTAAACCTCTAAGAACAGCATATGCTGATATCATGTAGCACTGATTTTCAAAACATCCTATTCAATAGAAAACTGAGTAAATTCTGAAGGACTGTAGAGGTTGAATAAGATGGAGAGATTAATCTAGAAGAGTCCAATAGACAAGTGAAAAATGGGGAAGTCTCTCACCTAAGAAAAACTGAGGTGATGAGTTGTTCTTTGGAAACGTTATCATCCTGAGGCCAGCTACTATTGTACAAGAACCTTGGTCATTGCACACCGAAGAGGATGCTAAACTACAAAACTCTTGATGCCTGTGAGTATGTGAGCCTGGGTGTTAATGTGTAATTAACTAATGTAATTGAGTATATTTATTTATTTATTTCCATTTTGTTTACTTTTTAATAACATCATCTTTCTCTCCTACAGGGCCTGCACTAAGTTTTGCTACAATTTTTCACTAAGTTATGACATTACTTCCTACTTTCTTTATTTTTATTTTCTATTTCATCACGTATTTTCCTTCTGCATGAGCTGAAGACAAAACAAGACAAAATAAACAACCGCCCCCCAAGTAACCCAAATAACTAATCAGGATGTGGTCCCTGAAATTAGTTTCACAGATAGTGGTTTACAGACATAGAGCTTTAGAAGAGAGATTGCCAGAAGCTGAAGTATAGCCAGACTATGAACAAGTTTTATAAATGTCTCCTTTAACAGAAATTAAACAAATGCCTTCTGTCAAGAGTATACAATTTGCTCTGCCTTTTCATTTTTCACAGACCTTGAACACTTGAAAATCCTGTGGAATTCAGTAAAGGTTTAGTGGATATTTTGACTTGGCTATTACATGATTTCCTTCTCAATGTAATTTGCAAAAAATAAAACTGTATCAAAGATACATATTCAATAAGTAATATTTACTTCTTGGTTATAAAACCAGAAAAGGATGAGGAATGAAATACACCTACAATGGATTTCACAGTATGAAAGGCAGCTGTCCTCTGCATTGACAACCAGATTGGAAGACCAATGCAACAGGGCAACAAAGGTCACTCTTCCAATCAGCTTTTGGGGACATCTTCTTTCCAAATGGAGATGCATTGATAATGTAAATTCTATATTAAGAACAATCATATCAGATCATGGAGGATGCATTCCAAAGAAGGACTGTCTGACCTTCTTATGTTGGAAGGAGTAGAAAAAACAGCTCCATATTGACTTCAGAAATACAAAGTGAGAGTAAGTAAAGAGAAATACCTCAATTAAATGCCTATTTTCTTAAAAAGCCAAAAAACGACTGCAATTTCTACCAAGTCAGGAACAAGCTTCAAGCTCTACAAGCTATAAATGAAATCTGTATGTGAATGTCTCACATTTAATTAGCAGGTGACAATTTAAAATGTTAGCAACCAGGTGCCTATGTGTCTATATAATTTCAAAGTAATTAGAGCCTCCTGAATATTAGTTCAGTTTAGCTGTCTATCATTGCATAGTTAGCATTCTTGCATACTGCCCATTAGTTTAAACACCACCGTTCCTTGATTACTCAATAAAATATAGGGAAGGAGAAAGAGACAAAGAAAGAATGAAAGGCTTAAAAGATAATTCCAGTTTTTAATTGTAACAGCTAGGAAATTTACAGCAGAGGAGGGAGGAGAGGAAGTAAAGTGCTGTTGTTTTCAGTTTCATCTTTTGCTTAGACATATCAATGATTCAGTTCTGAATGAGGTCTGTGGCTTGATCCACAGGCACAGAAACAATCATACTAACTCCATTTTCACTGCCTTGGAACATGTCACGGACAGCCAGATGTACAGACCAGGCACAGGTTTAAGTCTGATATGCTGAAGCTGCTTTATTCCATGTAGAATAAAAAAACAGATGAAAACTAGAGAGAACCTGCAAGTCTGAAATTTAGCTTTGTAGCCAAAGAAACAACTACAGCAGCATTTCCCAGCTGTGCTTATTACTGCTGCACAGCAGTGATAATTACCTAATTTTTATATTTATAGAAAACTGGTGTCTCATAAAGATCCAGCTGCACCTTTATCTAAGTAAAATATGTAAGCATTTTGTATAAATATGGACATTTGGTGGAAGCATATTTTAATTGTGAAAATGCAGGATTAAGTTATAGGAATCTTTAATTATTTATTCGTAATACATAAAAATTCTGCCTTTCAGGAAAATCAATCTAACTCGTTCCCATTTTCACTGAACACATCACTGATCATTTAGTGATTTTTGACCATGAGGGCTGCAGAGGGATTTTTTTTGGCAGTATATCTTGACAGGAAACAAGCAGATTATCAAAGTTTTCGATCATAATGTCTAATGTGCATAAAAAATGACTGTGGAGGCTATAATGCTGGAAACACTGGCACCAAGATGTCTGTCAGTGGTGTGGAGCTGCACAGGTAGAATAAGACAGAGACATTGATTCAGATGAGATAGGTGGAACACTTCAATTATTTATCTGCAAACAGCTGCAGCAGCAGCAAAGCCCTGACATAGCATAAGATGGTTAACTTTGAACTTGGAATAGATCTTATAGTCACTAAGGTACCTCAGAGGTAGAAGGCAAGTTGTCAGTAATTAATGGCTTGTGGATTTAAGAAAAGAGCAAGGTGTCAGCATTTACACAGTGAAGGATAGGGAAGTACGTGGGACAAATCTAGCTGACGACTGCAGGGAGTTTTGCAAGTGTTTGCAAGTGGCATCTTAAGAAATATTCATCTGAAAAATGACTATACTTATAAATGGATTATGGTATCTAAAACTCCACATGCCTTTTATTGTCAGTTTGGGCTGCTGGTCTTCTTCCATCTTGTTTAATAAGATTTACCTTAAAATGTTTGTCCTATTTTAACAACAGCAGCACCAGCAAAAGTGTAGAAAAAACAACCAACCCCATTTTTATGTCAGAAAAACCTCTTTCTTTTTATTAGTCCCAATGGTTCCAAAGGTTGTTTTTGTACAGTGCATGATGTGTGTGTGGCAGCAGTGGCTATATATAACACAAATACACAAAACTGGCAAGGTGGATTTCAGTCTACTGCTGATGAGCTGCCTCCTTTTATCCCTTTTCATTCCTTGAAATAAACTTCTAAGCTTTCAAATGCTATCCTGTCTCCATGTAGTCACTTGACTAAAATGGATTTTAAACTTTTCACCTGTTAAAGCTCTTCTATTTTAAACAGCACTGAGAGGACCCAAAGCAATAAAAAACTAGCAGAAATCACAATGTCATCTAGAGACAGAGAAGGGAAGAACTCAGGTATCTAAATTGCTGCTTAAAATGCCAGCAATTAAAATTAATTGAAAACAATTAAGGATCTCTCATTTTCTTGTTCCTGTTCAGCATTTATTTAATTTTTATAACTCTGCTATAGTAAGTTCATATAGGCTGAACACGTGGAAAATGATCTGCAGTTTCATTCCTGATTATTTGGCAGAATGTGTTGGGGCTCTGTGACAGCTGGGGAGCCTGGCATCCGGGCCCATCCCAGCACCCCAGCCAGGAGCAGCCAGGAGGGCACTAGGGCAGCCCCAGACCCTGGCATCGGGCATCTCCTTCTTGTTGGAGCCCAAGGCAGGGCTGTGGGGACAGGCACAGACAGAACAAGGACAGTGCTGTTTTGATCATCATCTCAGCCTAGCGATCCCCACTTCCAGAAAAGTCACATATGGAAAAACAGAAGCTTTCTGGGAAACTATATTTCATGAAGTTCTGATGGCAAACATACTCTTTTCTTAGTCACAGAATACAAACAAAATAAAAAAAAATAAAAAAAAAAAAGAAATCTTTCCTCCTTGCTTTTAGAGACTACTGTTCACTTCTTCTGGTTTCCAGATAGGATTTTAGCAACTGAAAATCAAAATATTTATTCTGAAATTGAAATGTATGAAGAGAACCAAGCTCCTTCTGAATATAAAGCACTTAGTGGATGAAAGTGAGAAAAGGCTGTAATGACAAGTAATATTCCTACCTAGAAAAAATAGAGTATTTGTGAAAACTAAACTTTTGAACCCACCACCACTTTTCATCAGAACTCAGACTAAGGCCAAGCTGGTACTGACTGCCAGCATTCATACACCTTCCCCTGGTTTCATATGTCCCTGGCTTTTCCCTCTGAGTGGTCCTTCATACAACTTTTGGGGGCCTCAGCTGTGACAGTAAATGCTTGCAGGCTACTGGTGTGGGCCACTGCTACATGCCAGATGATTAAAACAATCCGGGATAATGACAGTCCTTGGGAGCTAACAAATGTGGAAATATCTACATCAAAATGCACCCTGAATTTAACTTTTGTTACTGTTTATTGGTTTTAGGGCATTTGGACTTAATTTCTCTCAAGCAGAAAAAAATGTTAGGCATGGAAGTAAGAAAGATATTTTAGTCTGCAGAAAAGGGAGATTTGATTTTCACCTAAGAAATGTTAAGAACTGCTCTGGGGAAGGTTGGGACACAATGCATGGAACGTGAAAAGAATAGTCCCATTGAGCCTTTTATTTCTAATACTTTTATTTCTAATACTTTTACTAATAATAATAATAATAATAATAATAATAATAATAATAATAATAATAATAATAATAATAAATTTTTTCCTTCTATAGACAATGTCTTCCCCAGCTGCTGCTAACGTTAAAGTTATGCCTGTGTTGGGATCAGAATATGGAGAATTCCTTAGCAATAGCTTATCGTCTATGTCTTGCCTTTTCCGAGATGTTTGAGCAATGAATTTTCTCTAGCGGATATTTGCTGCCTCATCAGGTCTTCCTCACTTTTAAAATGTAAACTACTTTCTGCTCTCCTTTGATTCCTTTAATTTATTTCTGAAACTTCCTTCTGAGTCAGAGCATTTCCTCCAATGAGCTGGTATGCTGCCGGGCTTTTATTTCTTTTGTATATTGTGTCAGGTATCGGCACACTTAAAGTTGCCCTCGTCAGCATAACTCTCAGCATTACAAGCCCAAGTTGTACAGCACAAGACTTTTTATTTCACAGTACAGGCTGGAGCTAACCTAATCTCTTTTAAAGATGAATTACAGTGTAGCAGACTGGGGAATATGGGCTAAGCACTCAACCTTCCTCAATTCACAAAAAATATGAATATATATAAGTACATAAGGCTTGCCAAAAGATTGGCTTTTTAGCTCAAGCTGTTGAAATTCATGTTTATAGGTTTGGAATTTCCCAGTCCCTCAGCTATCATTATTGGCAGTTACTCAAAGTTCAGGTAGACAATGAGCAATTGATTTAAGACTATGGGACTTTTGATCTCAGTTTGAATTTAACCCTGCTTTCAGTAGAAGTCTTGACTTTGTGAGCTTCAGAGTTTTGTTTGAACCTAGTTATCTATGGTTCTATGAATTATAATGAACTTGATAAGAACAGGCCTCTGATCAGTAGTGAATTTAATGTTTATTCTGAAAATCCCATGACCCTTTATCATTTTTAATTTAGTTTTATCTCAAGTTTAAAATGACTAAATGGAATTCTACTTGGTATTTAATCTGATACCTTGCTTTATTTTGCTGATAAAGTAACATAAGAATATAAAATCTGAAGAACAATTAGTATATTCACCACCTTTTTCTTCTTCTGATTGCCAAGTATTATATTACTTGTACATTTTGTCACATTTCTTCCTTTGCCCCTCATATTGCCATTGCTATTCTGTGAGCAGTCACCTCCATTTCATCAGTTACTGGTGAGAGGAACAGCTGTCATTCACAAAATCCTTTACAAAGATATATCCTTTTGTGAGCTAACTGACATCCCAACAATTTTCTTAACAAGCTACAGATTTTTTTTTGTGCATTTCTCTTCACATCATACATAGAAACTTCACACTTTTGAAGGTGCTGTAACTAGGAAGAAAATGCGGCAGGTATGTTTTGCACCAAATTTCCTCTTTCATACTTGATCTTTATGTTTCTGCAAGTTTTTCAAGTCCTTTTTATCATTATCTTTGCCAAGCAATCAAATCTCTCTTGAGTGCATAAGCCTTTAGAAGCCCAAGATACTGAAAGAACATTACTGACATCCTTGGGGACCAACCTATAAATCACAGTTTAGTATTACTTTCTAAGATTTATTAACATTGGAGAGTATTTGCTGCATTTTTGGGTTAGGAAGAAATACAGACATAAAGAGCTCCTTAATTTATTTCCCCAAACAAGAATTTTAAGAGTTTCAGTTTTAACAATTTAATTTTAATCTCATTCTGTATGTTTTCATATCCTATCACAGAAAGCAGATTATTACTGAATGTTTTGTTGCCCCCCTAAAGACATGTAAGGAAAAAAATGCATTTTCTTTGTTAGAGATAAATATTGAAGAGGTTCTTACAGATGAGATGGGTATGAAGAAACCCTTTTGAATATAGAATTAGCAGAAATGTGTTTAGATTTCAGTAAGAAGTATGGGAAGAATGCTAATCTTCAGTGGATATGAAGAATAATAAGTTTCTTTTACTTCCTAGTAAAATCCTTGGGATTCAAAGATTTTGAAAAGCAGGCTACTTGTTTGGGAAAGTAAATACAGGTAGGAGCCCAAGACTGCAAACCTTATTTGTGCACTGCATGATCCCTTCATCAGTTTTACAGATGTCCCTCCTTTTAACAAGTAACCATCCACCTATATAGTCACATGCAGTAGTTATGTTGACAATGACACGTTTTAGGTGCAAAAAAATAAGAAAATATTCTAAATAACTGAAGGCTGGCAAGAAAGGCTTGTTTTTTCTATCTGCAAGAAATAAAAATAATATGAGAAAGTGGAATGGAAGTGTTGCAAGTCATCTTGTAAATAACTCAGTTTCCAGTTACAAAATGGAGAATGTACATGTGGGGACAAGAGAGTATAAGCTCTTGGACTTTTTATCAGTTAAAATTCCACTTTATTTACTCCTACTTCTGGCCTCCTGCTGTTAGCAGCACTAGAAAATCACTACTCATTTGATATTTCTACAAGGCATTAAATAATTTTTTGCAAAATATAAAAGCTTGTATTTGACTAGAGAAATGTTTTGGAGAGGTTTTTTTTTAATGTTTATTGTTTGTTGTATTGCTTAGATTTTTAGTCTTACAAGACAGTTTCCTACCAAATGTGTGGAAGCTGTGAATGTTAAGCTCTTTCCTAACAGCAGCTCTCAATCTCACAGTCACTGAACCAAAACTGAAGGGTTTCTTCTTATCTTGAAGGGATAAGGCTCATATGATACACACCAGAAGGAACACCATGCAGATTTAAATACTAATGTCTTGTAATGCCTACGAAATAGGGCTCGGACACTGCAGCGGTAATGCAAAGACTTCTATTGGTTTCAAGCACTTTATTTTATACTTTCCAAAGCTGTGATAAGATGCTCCACTTAATGCTTATTGCTTACTTGTTACTGTGCTCTCCTCCTGAACAGAGGGTGCTGTGGTTATGCTGCATACATGAGCAGGATGCGATGTTTCTTCTTCTGGGACGCAGTTCGTGTCCCGTGATCAGCTTCAAGGCTGCTGCTGCACAAGCTTTAACAAATCAGCTGTGCTGCTCACATCATTTAACTCATTCTGCTTTGCAACACTGGGAAAGTGATGTGAGCAAGATTAATGTTCTTATTAGATGGCACCAGCCCCTAAAACAGTCATAAAGCTTCCTGTGTCTGGGTGCTGTAGTAAATTCCAGCAAGGAATATTTATGTAAGTGACTACTGAGTAAAAACACCTGCCTTAAGTGGTAGGTCTGGAGCAGAAATTTTTACAGATTTTCTATCAAATCTCTCCTAATTAACAGCTGTTCAAAATTACTTTTAAAACACAACACACTTTCAATAGACATCTTGAAAAGAGTGGGTAGTGGTTTTAAATCAAGTCCATATTTGTGACTGAAGCCCTTCTCTAATCAACCTCTGAACTCATAAACTCTCACTTTTTAACATATTCCCCTCCAGTATCACTTACACAAGTTTAGTCATAAAACTATTCAATTCAGTGTTCTTAAAAATATAAAATACTTTTAAAATTATTTCATTGTTGAATACAGACTTGATTTTATACATTTTAACTAATCCATACATGTACTAATACAAAGCAGACAGCTCCTAATCTCCAGGTGCACTGCGGGATCTGCTATTAAAAAGGCATCAGAGGAGAGGAGACCTCAGGAAATAGACGCTTTGATCACTCCTACTTCCAAATGCATATCATAGACATTTTTCTTTCAATCACCCCATGCAATGGCAGCAGAAACTCTCTTCCTTGTTATTCGTATTTCTCCTCATTCATATTGAGTAAGAAATCTTACACATGTCAAAACTGAGATTCTTCTTAATCACATCTGCTGTAGAAAATTTAATTTTATTTGCCTCTTTTGAGTAAGTACATTTTTCAAACCCTTCAACAAGACTATGAAGTGTATAAACAATATAGGTCAAGAGTTTATGATTCTCCAAAAACAGGCTGAAATTATTGAATAAAGTAGAGAAAATAAAAATTTAACACAATTTCTTAGTAGTTTAGTCAGAGAATGTTCCACTATAGCATTCTTCTGTATTATTTAAGTATTTCAAAATGAAGAAAAGGGAAAAATTTAATATATACACATGCACACCCACACCCACACAAAATCCCAAAACTACCCACTAAAAAAACAAACTGTGAAAAAGAAAAAAAACCCCAACAAAAAGCCCCAAAAAACCCTATTATAAAATCTGATGAATAAAGAAGGAATAATGATTACTGTTGTCTGGACACAGATTCACAGAATATTCTGTGTTGGAAGGGAGTCACAAGAGTCATGGAGTCCAGCTCTAAAGTGAGTGGTCCATACATGGATTGAATCAACAACCTTGGCATCATTAAACCATACTCGAACAAACTGAGTTAGGGGAATTAAAAAATATGATTGTAAAAAGTTTTAAAATTTTCACCAAAGACCACAGACAAAAATTTTCAGAGTTAGCGACCCAAATATAAAATGAATGAATTCAAAATATTCTTGGAATAATGTGATAACACGACATGATGATGGGGTTTTTTTGAAGGCTGTGATTAAAAAGTGCAAATAAGCTGCTTCTGTGACTGCTGATTGCAGCTATGTATATGTGCCTGTGGTGTGAAGGAACAGAAGCAACTCTCCTGTAGTGGGTACATTTTTGAAGGCTAAGGGTTTGTATCAGGGAAGATACCTCCTAGTAGTCTCTTGCCAGTCAGTTCTTCTTGCCTTTCCCATCAAGAAAAGTAACATCCCAAAATTTCTCAAAATCACAGACTCAAGAAACTTCCCAGAAGAAATCAGAGGATTGTAAAACAGTCTCTTTGGGAGCAGAAGAAACTTTAGGTGTTTTAATGTTCAGGAATACTTCAGGCAGTTAAGATTCTGTTTTTCTGCCAATTGTTGAAATATCCTTTATCATATCATTTATAAAATGATTTCACTTATAACATTTCATAAAAAAACCCTATAGTTCTGTTTTAAAAACTTAACCTAATTTGATTCATTCAGTAAGAAAGAAGTTCAGCAATAGGGAAGGGATTGTCCCAATCAGCTCTGCACCTAGTGCAGCCTTGCCTTGAATATTGTGTGCAGTTTTTGGCCCTGCAATATGAGAAAGATATTAAACTGTTATAGAATATCCAAAGGAGAGCCAAGAGGATGGTGAAGGGTCTAGAGGGGAAGCCATATGAGGAACAGTTGAGGTCACTTGTTCTGTTTATCCTGAAGAAATTAAGACTGGGGGAAGACCTTATGGCATTCTGCAACTTCCTTGTGAGGGGAAGAGGAGAGGCAAGCACTGATCTCTGCTCTGTGGTGACCTGTGACAGAACCTGAGGGAATGGCTTGAAGTTGTGTCAGGGGAGGTTTAAATTGTATATTAAGAGAAGGTTCTTCACCCAGAGGGTGGTTAGGCACTGGAACAGGCTCCCCACAGAACTGGTCCCAGCATCAGCCTGACACAGGACAAGAAGTGTTTGGACAACACTCTCAGAGACATGGTGGGACTCTTGAAGATGGGGCTGTGCAGGGCCAGGAGTTGAAATCTGTAGCAACCTTGTAGATCCCTTTCAACTCTGAATATTCTCTAATTCTGCGATTCTGTAGACCCAGGTCCTGCATCACAGCATGAGATTAGTGCTCATCCTCAAGGCTTCAAGTGGCATTAGATTGTGCGGACTCTTCCTCCATTAGGATTAGACCTATTTCTGCATGATGAGCTCTAAGAAAGATCCTCCTTAGCACCTTTCCAGAGAAGACATACAAACCTCTATATTAACGATAAAGTTACATTTGTTCTGTTTCTGAGAGGTGTTTTGTTGGTTTTTTTTTTAACATAATAAGTGCTATCTGTTCTTGCACAGCTCATTCTTCCCCTTTCTGTCTCTGGTGGTATCTTCTAAAGCTGCTGTATCTCTTCATATTTAGTCCACACTGATTTTTACTCCTCTGCCATGTTTGAGTTAAGCATGTTCGCTTAAATGGAACAGTCACCTGTCCTTATCACTAAGAGACACTCTCTATAAAAGATCTTAAAGTCCAAAGAGCAGCATATCAAAAAGGTTAACAGCAAATGAAATGGTGCATTTCAGTGTTTCTTAGGAACTCCATTAAAATTTAGTGCCCATTATTGGTCTTTTTAAGATCCCAGCTTCCATTGAATCATCTGATTTTGTCCTTGTAGTTTCATTAATAATTCAAAAACTTTTGTTTCAAACACCTCATGTCAGCATCTTTGTCAGTGTCATGCTAATAGCTGGAACTTCACCCAAGTGTAAAAGGAAGGAGATCAGCACAGACAGAACAAAACCTGAATTTCAGGCTTGCAGGAGCGATCAATCAAAACAAATGTATTTTACACTGAAGAATACCAGCAGAATAAGTTTTGTTTTTTTTTTTTAAATAATATTTCACTGTATAATAAATATAATATGTTTTTATTTCAGGGAACATTCATAGAAAGATAAGCTATAAAATGTGAACTATAGATTATATCATAGAGGCATCTCATAGTGGCTCATTGTCTACTAGTTAGCATAATATTGCCAAACACTTTTCTTCTAATTATGAGAAATAGAGAGGAGAGGAGGAGAGATGGAGACAAAAGGAGAGATGAAGAGAGAGAGAAGAAGAGATTATTTCACTGTCTTCAGGTTCTGACTAATGTTTTATTTAGGCCCATTAAACCAATAATTTTATAGAAAAGAGTAATATAACTTGAAAATAAGTTCCTATGCACTCCTTTACATCTATAAAATGCCTTTATACATGACATCTCTGCAGAAATGCAATCCATGTCTCTCATATTCTCTCAGTGAAAAGTATTTTTAAAACATTAAATACAAACATTTTAATTAAGAGAAAAAATTGGTTGCCATAGAATCAGCAGTCTTCAGCAACCTTTTCTCTTCCTTTATGCTTTCATAATGGAAAGCATTTTATATTAGCAATACCTAAAATAATATTATGAACGTATAAGACACATGTTCTAAGATAATAAAAGGATTAATTGCACTTTATACTATAGGTAGGTCTTATTCAAGAAACATTAATCTTGCCCATTGTAGGCTGATTATGGTGCTGGTTTTTAAAAATATCATTTTAAGAGTTACTGTTCCCCCACTATGTCAATTGCAAGAAAAGATATTTGTCCACATATATTTGCTTTTGCTGTTTGCAGAACATGAAAAAAAACAAATAATGCATTTCTTGAAATAATGTGTAAGCAGTCTACAGAATACTGGCCAGATACACCGTATCTCTCAACACAACAATGAGGGGGAAAAAAAAGAGTCAAAAGCCCTAGAAATTAATCTATGTGAAGAATTTTACACCACCATTTTTTAAAATTACACATTTTTTTAGACTTCAGTTGTCAATGTCCTTTCCAGAAGTATTCTTGAACGTGACTCTTAGAAAATGCACATTTTTTAACCCAGATTTTGGAATATTGTAAGTAAAGGAACTCAGACTGATGATTTTTGAAGTTCTCGGTCCACTTCCTTAATATTCTGGTCTGATCAATTCCCAAAATTCTAATTAGTTCTTAAATGTTATTACAAATATATTCTTGTTTCTCTTTCCTTATAGTGGTGCTTTTCCTCTAGTGCAAAAAAAAAAAAAAATCTTAACAGCTACTCAGAATGCTTTCATGAGTGAAGAGGAAAACAAGAGAAACATTTAATGCTTCCATGAATATGCAAAATTCTTCTGGTGGAGAGAAGCTGCCGATCTTTTCTCAAATCTCTTTTTTCTTCCTCCGACAGTTGGAGCCAGGCTGCACACTAGTTATGATCCTTCAAGTGTCCATTTCACCAGCAAAAAGGAAAATAGAAATATCTCCAGTGAATTCAGGTTTGGGAAAAGAGCAGCTGTCACTCAGATGATTACAGAACTAAGACTTGCAAAGAAGTGCACTTTTTTACTCTCTTTTCCTTCTTATACAAGAAGGAGAGATGGGACAAAGTCATCAGGTTTTTCTGAAGAGGGAACTTTTAGAATTCTACCTCAGGGAGTAGGAAAACAATGTGCTATTAGAAGTACCCCATAAATCTTCAGAAATCAGGAAGAAGATCAAGCAGCCATCCATCCAGAAATGTCAAGAGGCAGGGTCATAGACAGCAGTATTTTTTTAACCAGAAATTTCATAGGGAACTTGTCACAAGGAAAACAGCAATCCAAATCTTGGATGGAGTCTGCCATGAAAAATGAGCAAACAGTCTGCTTTCAGGGATTCTTCACCTAATCTTGAAAGTTTTATTAGAAAAAAAATTACTCTATATTTAAAGAGAGAAACGACATTTACATTTTTGATGGGCACCATATTATGGGGAAATTAGATGCTAGCAGTTAGAAGACAGCTTATGAAGTGATTGATTAGAAAATTTTACTGAAATGTTTCTGACAGTAAATGAATTATCAAAACTGAAATAATTCACAGAAAGATATTGCCTTGATTAAAAACTCAGTGAAAAATTTGAAAGTTTAAAAGTGTCAAAGCATTCTTTTAAACCCCTTAAGAAAAAATTTGTGTTTTAATTTGTATAAGACCATTTCCCTTTAAAGCTGACTTCAGATTATTTCTGTATTTTAGGTTTTAAAATATTCTTAGTGCTGGTGCCTCTGATAATTCATATTCCTTTTGATTTACTGTATTACATATTAAGGAAACAGTAAATATGTACATTTGGAAGAAACTGTCTTGGATATTTTAGTGTCTTTTATTGGTTTTATACTATAATGTAAAAAAATATTTTAAATTATATTCACCAGAAAAAGAGGTGAGATGGTGGATCTTTTGAAGAAATTACTATTCCTTCTAAATGTCAAAATTTGGATGTTTTCAGAAAATCATTATTATGAATTGATAAGTTTTTCATAGGATTATACATTGCAAAGTTAGTTTATGTATTTAAATGTTCACCAGTGAGATGTCTAGCCATTGGCCAGGCAAAACCAATTTTTACTTCAGGCTTGTCTTTATTGTAATTTGATATTGATTTCTTTCCCAGAAAACTTAAACATAGTCAAACATAGTACTTCCAAAAAAATGTGTTCAGCATTCAGACAAAAAGTGTTTAACATTGATAGGAAAGCACACTTCAGCAGCAGAAGAAACAATTATTTCAATAATCAAAATGTTTTGCAAACATTAAAACATTACTGTTTTATGTCAAGGATTTATTTTAGTTTATTTGTTTTCCTTTTTAATTTTTCTGTCTATTTATTTCGGCTGCTGAAGTGAAAAGGTGTAATTTGAAGCAATAAACAAAAGCTGGACATACAGATTTTTCATGTTAGAACTTTTTTCTTCTCTTTTCTAATCATTGTCAAATTGGAAGAAAAATGAACCAATAAACACAGTAAATAATATAAGAAAGAGGGAAGAATAAACTTATAGTTATCACTAGCAGGCAGTTGTCTCTTGTAAAAATAATGACAATTATTTTTACTTATGTGGTTCTAATACATTCCAAATGCTGGTAGTTGGAAAACATTTTATCTTATTTGCAACTACATGACATAGCAACATTCTGTACCATTAGATGTATAATTATGGTACAAACAAACCTTATCACCATTTTTCAGTCTTACATGTAATACAAAATATGTGCTTTTGATCCATAATATTATATGCTGATATAATACTCTATACTTTTTTGACAAAATAGCAGATTTGTGTCCAATGTAAGTTAATATTTTCTTCATTGTCTGCTAGAAAATTGAATTGGAAAATTTAAAGACTGTGGAGATATTTTGTCACCTAAACTTTGATTAGTTAAATTTTCTGTTAAGTGTTTTCCCAAATCAGATTAAAAAGTTCCTAATTAAGCTTTCAGGAATTTTGGAGTGATGTATATAAATTTTTAAATTTGGTTTTATTTCTTTAAATGCATGATTATATTAGTATGGTCTGTTGGAAAGTATCCAAAATCTTTAGAATTCAAAGGTATCTCATATTGAAAGATTTACTTTTTTGAGTAAAAACGCCAAGGTAGGCTAAAAAAATGGAAATATTCTCTGCCCTTTAAATTTTCGTCATAATTTAATACCTGGGAAAGTGCTTACAAAGATCACATATTTATTTTATTTTCAGTTAAGGTATTTTCTTCTCTTCCATCTAGATTACAATAAAGGATAGGGATGGAGATGTGATCACTAGTTACAAGATTTATTGTGGTATTACTTATACTATAGACACATTTAAAAGACCACAGCAAAAAATTTGCTCTTGTGATCTTTACTTATGGAAAATGTTAAATACGTCTGTAAGGTTCCTATCTATCTATTAAAGCAGCTCTCTACTCCCTTTAATTTAGCTATATCATAGAACTAAATCAGTGTGTTTCTGTAGTTTCCCTTCTGCCCTGCTCTTTGTGGAGTGAAATTAAAACCTCATGTTTGATAAAAGACAGGAAGCTGCATTTATACAGGTTGTTTTATCTCAACTGAAGTAGTACTTTTCAAAATTGTTTTCTTGTGCCTCTTTCCTGCAAGTTAGGCTTCCATAAAAATAACGTCACAAATAGTTCAGAAAAATAAGTTCCTGCAGTGTAGCTGGGGAAACAGCTCTTTAGCATTCAGCATGTGCTGGCTGATTTTTTTGTCTTGCAATCTTATTGAATACATTCCTGAACCCTTTGTTTTCCAGGCAGTGCCATCTTTTGCAGAACACACCATCAAGTATGCCTTATTAATACATCATTTGCATGACGGATTCAATGGCATGCTGAAGCAACTGCTCATCAGAGCAGTAGCACACTGATGGTTTATCACAGTAGCATATCATCAGAATGAGGCACACTAATAATATTAGATTAAAAAAAAATAATCCAGAGGGGTGTTATGCAGAAGTGGATTCAATTCAGGCACCAGAATGAAGGTATAACTTATAAATCTTCAGCCATTGTCACTGATGTGACCGAATTTGCATTCTTGCAGAGTGTCACATTATTGTCTCCAAGCTGCCTCGTCCCTTCACCATGAGCCCTGAGGCTCTGTGGACAGGTGAGGTGATCGCTCACCAGTACAACTCTGATCTGTCTTGGCATTAGACAATGGTTAAACTGTTCCCCAGAGTCCAATTTCACTCCCTTCTCTGTTATGGCTAATAGAGGCATAAGAATATGTCCCATAACATACTGGTAATGTTCTTCTGAGACATTCTGTTAGAGAGTATGCCCTGAAATATGATGCACTCAAAGAGAACTGTGGTATTTATTACTATTAGTTACAAGGTCAAAGTCAATGGCACACAAAGCGTGAAATGAAGATTAGATACACAGAGAGTACTTTGCTTAGGAATTGTCTACTAATATGCTCTTGCTGTTGGAAAGCTGTGCTACAGAGGCGGATCAAATAAGCTGAAAAAAGTCTGTAAGAATATCTTTTAAAGAAATTCACAAGAAATGAAGTAGTAAATATTCCTCAATTAAACTCAGTTTTAGGAACTTGGGAACTCTGCTTCTTTTCTAAAGAAGGCATAGAATTACTCAGAATTCTCAGGATATATCTTTACTCTCACTGAAGAATGTAATCTTTTTTCATTGCATGAGCACATTAGTACATTATCTTTTGACTAATATGAAACAATTCCACTATGCGCATGGAGTTGGACATTTCCAGCTAACCAGTTGATTCATGCTAATTGGAAACTTTGTAAAAATTAATCTTACTGAAGGCCTGCTTATTAATTTAAATACCTGTCTAGTGTTATCTCTTAGCAGATGAATATAACTATAACTAAAGATGTTTGCAAATTAATCACAAGATTTATGCAAATATGTAATCAACACAAACAAACCTATAAACTTAGGAACATATGGACACACAATTCATATAATATCTAACTCAAAACTATTTAGTACTCAAGAATGAAATTGTATCTCATTAGTTAACTGACTCAGAGAACAATACTTTCTGCATGACTTATGAAGTCCATTTAGGAGCAAGTATGAAGCCTATATATCTTCAAAGTAGTGTGCAAACCTTGGCTAACTAATCCATTTATGCTAATCCATTTATTTAAAGCACTTGAATCTAAATGACCTTTATGAATCAGGCAGAACGTTTTTATGTTTTCACAGATTGCTTTCTACAGAGCCTTCCTCTATGGGTCATTCTCTCTTTTTCTTTTTAACCCACTGAACAAGACAAAACTTTCTGGAACCACCTGTGTGTTAACCACAGTGCTAGCTGTGAAACTGAAGACTAAAAAAGAAAAACCATACAGTTCCACCTGCCCTCCTGATTTGGATTTTTCTGTTTACCACAACCCTTTCTTTAAATTCTTAGAAATCTTGATCATTATACCCTGAAGAAAGGACACAATCAGCAATAGAGGAGGTATGAAGTCTTTCTTCTCAAAGGGTACCTACATCTGTACATCTGTAGATGTGCAACAGAAATTTTTGGGCTTGGACTGGGTTTTTGTTGTGGATAAGAATTGTCCTCTTGCTGCTACATTATTTTACTGTACAATTTCAATTAGTATTTCATTTGAAAACCAAGACTTCATAATGTCTAGCTCCACAGATCTAATCTTTACACAGACTCTAATATTATATATCCTTTTGTTTGGCAACTATTATTTATTCTTCCCTTTGCTCCCACAGTTTGGAATTATCTGACTTAACTGTAACTTTTCTCATACTTGAAAAGAAAAATGATGTATCAGAAAAACTTACCTTATCATATTGCTATTTCAACATATAATCTCACTGACACATTTAATACATAACAAAGTATTTAGTTAAGATATTTCACACTGATAATATATAAAAATTTAAACAAGTGGCTTTTTTATGTTTGTTTAAATTCAGTATGACTTTCAAAGGTGTACTTTCATTTACTTTGGTTCTATTGTTGGGATTGTCAAGGGTGTTTAATCATCTGCCTTGTATGTACTACCTTATGTTGGGGCAATCCTGCTGAAGAAAATAGTTATTTGAAAGAACTGAAATTATTTAATAAAATCCCTGGTAAAAAAATATATATTTTCTAGCCCCATCTTTCCCAGCTATTCAACAGAAGGATTTTCAGAGCTATTTTAGAGTTTGTTATTGAAAGTGATTTTTCTCAGATTCAGATAATTCAGAATGGTTTAAGTCTTCGTATATACTGAGAGTTTGTATTTTTTGCCTTTTTCTTCTATGTCCAACATATTTTGATATGTCCCAGGAGTTCTGTTATAGGTTTTCCCACTCTTTGTTGTCTGTCTGCTGCCTTTAGCTATTCTGGCTTGACTGACTACTTTGAGTGGTCCAGACTTTTATTGTTATCCAGGAAAAAAAAAAAAAGTTGATTTCTTTAGCTTTTAAAATATGTAATAAAATCATTATTGTCCCACTGTCTTTTCTATGTCCAGTTCTGCTGGATGGACTAGCTAAATTAAAAGCAACACTGAAAGAAATAAAATTATTCCACTGATGTTGGTACTTAAAGAGTTTTTAATTAGTGTTAAATTAATTGTACACAGGGTTATGAACCTTCTGATGACGAGGAAAAAGAGCCAAGGTACCCTAATATTTATATGATGATGAACATGTAGTAAAATTTTAGTAATAATTGCTATATTTTCTTAGTTTACTCCCCACATCTGCCATGATTTAGATTTGAAAAACTTACTAACATTTCATAGAATCATAGAATGGTTTGGGTTGAAAGGGACCTTAAAATTCATTACATTCCAACCCTCCTGCCATGGGCTGGGACCTCTTCTGATAGACCAGGTTGCTCAAAGCTGGATCCAGCCTGCTCTTGAATGCTTCAGTCATGGACAACACACAATTTCTCTGGGTGACTTTTTTAGTGTCTCAAAAACCTTACTGTAAAAATTTCTGCATGTCCACTCTAAATTTATCCTATTTTAGCTTAAAACCATTGTTGCTTGCTCTGACACTACAGGCCCTTTCTTCATTTTGCCTATAATATCCCTTCGTATATTGAAAGCTGCAATAAGGTGTCTTCAGAACCTTCTCTTCTCTAGAATGCACAATTCTTGGCCTGTCTTCATAGGAGAAGTGCTCCAGCCCTCTGGTTATCCTCGTGGCTGCTTCTTATTGGTGTTCTAAGGACAAATTATTTTCCACATACCTAAACACTAACACTGAGATGGGTCAGCACATTTTCTAGCTTTTTCAGCTCACTCTATTGTTATCCATGCAGCTCAGTATCAATTTTAAAACATTTCTTGCCTCACCAGACCTTGTTTGCCCTTGAATTCTCTTTGCTTAACAAGCTGTTCTTTCTTCATATTCTGGTTGAGTTCTATTTGCTCAAGATGCCAGTCTGCTGATTGTGCCAAAATTGAAGCTGAATCAGCCAGTGAAATTGCTTTGACATCTACAAAGCTGGAAACATTACACTTTTCAAAGCCAAACTGAAGGCACTTCAAGATTATTTTTAGTTCTATGAATTTCAATTATTAAATGAATTAGATGTATAAAATGTTTCATTTGGGGCTGTTACCTGAAGATCTCTCTCCAGTTTTAGTCTCCCCATCAGGAGACAGACACTTATGTAGTGAAATAAGCCCAGCAGAGGGCCACAAAGCTGGCAGAGAGCTGAAGCATGTGGCATATAAGGAAGCACTGAGACAAGTATCTGTTTAGCCAGGAGAGCAGACAACTTTGAGAGATGTTTTTATGGACAGCAACTGCTTCAACCATGGACAAAAACAGGGCAGACTCTTCTCAAAGTGCAAAGTGATAGGACAAAGGGGCATGGAGGAAAAACTGTACACATGTGAAATTACAGTTATATATTAGAAAGTTTTTTCAGGTTTTTTTTGTTTGTCTGTTTTTGTTTTTGTTTTTGTTTTTGTTTTTGTTTTTGTTTTTCTTGTTTATTTTATCTTTAGGGTAGTAAAATATTGGAACAGGGGCCTATACACTTCTTGTCTCCAATCCTTGGGATGTTCAGAGCTTAGCTGGACAGAAGTCTGAGAAGCTTGGTTTGACTATACTTGCTTTAAGCAAAAGATCCTTCTGACAATGATGACAACTTCTGGAAGCCCCATTTGACCTGAATTGTTCTATGATTCTGCTACATACATTTTGCACTCTCAGATACCTAAGATTTTTAATAATATTTTTATTTATTTATTATTGTATTTCCTACCGCAGTGGGGATTGTTATTTATATGCGCTCCCCTCTTGAATCAGCTAGCTGTACACAACAGCATGAGATCAGATATTTATTTTTTTTTTTTCATTTGGCTTTGTGTGGGCAACATCCAGGGAACAAGTGAAACAAACGACTTGATTTAATAGTAGAGAAAGAGAAAACAAATTACATTTACAACTTAATGAGAGCAACTTTGTGTCACTTCCTGGATAACAAGGATTGTAAAAAACTGAAAAAGGAATGACATCCACAACCTGTGCATCTGGAAGAAAATCTGAATCCAAAGTTGAGTTGCTGGGCAACTCAAATCATCAGCTTTGGGCAGAAGTCAGCTAACAAGAGCTGCTGAAACTAGCATGGCTGAGGTCACGTAGGTCCCAGATGTATGCCCAGCCCTGGTTCATTCTCAGTGTTGCAGAACAGAAGGATGTGTCATTAATTTCCTAGCTATTTTTAAAACTATTGCTTTTGGTAGAGGGAAGACTTTAGTATGCAGTTTATACATTGTGGGAAGGTTGGCCACAGTGAGTTTAGAGAAAATTAGAATTTTCCTGTTCACTTTTGATTCATCCTTGTATTTTATCTGTTGGCATTTGTATTGCCCTACAGAAAATTATTAAAAAGTTAAGATAAAACATTAACTTACTGTTTCAGTAGCTTTATTCTCACTTTATGTTAATAATATTATTAGACAGAGAAGGATAGGATATGATAAGCATTTCGGTTTGGGGTTTTTTTATTAATTACTATTAATAAAGTCAACATTTGCTACTATATGCCAATCATAATTATGGCAATTGATTCCTAGACTCAATAAAATGAATAAAATTTAGTAGCTGACATTGGTCACTTTTCTAGTGACCAAATTATTTTGTTTTTAATGCAATAACATGAAAAATACCAGCCTTTTTGCCCTGCAGCAGACTGTCTTCACGTCCTTTGATAAAATTCACACTGTTTTTAATATCTACTTGTTATGTTTGCTGTTTACAATACATCCTGCTCAAAGATGTGGCAAAATTATGACAACTGTTATATATTACATGCTGATTTTATACTTAAGAATGCCATAAAAAGAAATGTACTATCTTCCAGTTTTCATTTTTTGCTTTTAATTCCAACATTTGGAAAATTATGTTCTTAATCAGCTTCAGTTCTAAGTGTTTTCCAGGGATTTTATCCAGATATATTTAAAAGCATGACAAAATGTATCTCCAAGTAACATTTGTTGCCAAAAATTGAATTCTGAAATCTAATTATCCATTATATTTCCCTGCACTGTATGGCACTGTACTATGCAGAAAGAAATATGGAAGATAAGAGAACATAAAGAAGAAATGTCTCCTTTTATGGGATTACAAAATCAAACCAGACTGTTATGTAGATTTAGTAGTGGCTACAAGGCTTTCCTAAAGTGGGATGTTGAAGAAAATCAATAATTCCCTATTGAGAGTTTCTTTATTACATAGGGGGAGAATGTGAAATTTTTAAAACCTGTGTAAAGACAAGGTAGACTAAGTTAAACTGAATATTTTGAAATCAAAATAATACCTCAGTTTTGCTCATGGCATCCAACCTCATGCCTGCTTTTCTGCAATGAACCTACATCCAAAGGTATCCCGCTTCCAACATGCATCAGAGGACTGCATTTCACAGCTGAAATGAAACCTGCTGAAAGGTTTTGGTGCTTTAGGTATGAGTGCACAGAGCATTGGCTCTGTAAGAGGGAGTGGCTGTGACATGGCTTCCCCTGACAGCCTAAATCTGCCTAAAGGAAAGTCAGCTCCGCTTACTCCAGTTAATAGTTCTTCCCAGACACACCAACCTCTTCAATATCTTCTAAAAGGCTTCAGAGGTGTCACCACAAAAGTGCTATCATTAAAGTGCTCAGATTTAAAAAGCATATAAAAATGTTTAAAAAAATTGCTGTCACCAACAGATATTTAATGACTATTGCATTCATAAGTAATGAAGCCATCTCCAGTCATAAAATAAGAATCTAGTTGGTATACAGCCATTTTATATACTTGATTACATTAAGAGTGTTACCTGTTTTATGAACCATACATCCATGGTTTTCAACATCAGCCAGCATTCCTCTTCTATAAGAAATGTATTTTAAAAGAGTGATTTCTATTTAAGCAGATTTAAATAAAACACCTTTGAGGAGGAATATGAAACTTGTTCTGTGAGGGGGGAAAACAATAAACTACAATACCACATTTTAAAAATGAATACACTTTTGCAGTTACAGATCAGGAAAATAAAAATTATGCTTTGAATTTATTTAGATGGCTTCAGGTCTTTAACTGTTTGTGTTGAAGACAACACTTAAGAATCTGTCTCCCCCAAAGTTATTCCTTCTCTCCACTTATTTTATTTTTCATTTATCCAGAAACATGAAAGTTTCTTTACAGCTAAAATGGAACATCAAGGATCCAAGTTACATTGCATACATATATATATTTGTAACCTTTAATTTCTACATTTTGCTTATCCAGTTTTATTTGGGAACAATAAGAATTTTTTTTTTGGATGCAATAAATAACTTGGAATGTTCTCCTTCAACTATGTTATTTATTACTTCTTAAAATAGCTGAAGTAGATTAAGAAAAAACTCCAAACACATGGGAAGAGTGACTTTGAGGTACCCTGAAAAATTTTTATTTTATACAGCATGAGACATATTTTTGTGGGTTCCATCTCCTATGTTAATGTGTTTGAGGCTTCAGCAAGGTGAAATTATTTGTGGTTTGTGATATTATTTTATAGAATATTGTCGGGTTTAAAATTTTATTCCAATTTATATTAATGACTGTATTTTATTTACAATAAACTTTGGAATTGAATGTTTGAAACTAAAAATAAAATAAACTAGCATTATTTGTAAAAAATATAAATTTATAGTCTTGTCAAAGCACAATTCAAGCAGTGAACATAGGGTTTTACAACATAGTTAATTCCAATGAAAAAATGATGACTCTGAAAACTTATAAACAGTTCCATTATTATTATTTCTAGTCATTTAGATTTGGGAAAAGAAATATCCATTAAGCATTAACCATATTCTTTCCAATACGGTAGAAAATTGTAAGGAAGTTCTTGATGGAGTCTACTGTTTTCTCCATTTTAAAGTTTCATGCTGAACTTGGCAACAAATAGCATATTTTTACTCCATTTCTATATAATATTGCCATATAAATGGCTATATTAAAAAAAATGTTTTACCTTAAGTGTTGGTTTAATGTTTGACAGTAGAGCAAATACTCACTAAAATTCTCAAACAGTCTTCAACTGTATTAACAATTTTACGATACAAAATATATTTGAAACCACTATCAAGAAGGTCTTATTCTTTAATAGAGAGGAACTTTTAAAAATTACCCCATCTTAGCTAAACAGGGGTAGCCTACATGTGAATGGTAATTATCTTGAACCATCATTTTTAGTAAGTAGTAAGTAGACCATAATTTTTAGTAAGTAGACCATAATGTTTGTTCCTATGTGCTACTTTTGATTTTGGAAAACTCTCTCCAGGATATTTCACTTCCTCTGTCATGATGCAGAGACTTATTCACATACGTATTTTGAGAATTGTTTAGTTATTTAATATTTAATAAAATATTTAATGGAAGACATTCTTGCCACATGACATTGAGCATAGGAGGACAAGTCTCCTTTTAACAACAAAAATGTAGCCTTGGATATTTTACACACATAGAAAGTAGAATGAATTAATTTCTCAGAGACCATTTAAGTTTTCACACCATCATCCATTCAAAACAGAGTAGAAATGTGATCAACATGTATCATAGTAACTGGAGATGTTTTTCATACTGAAGAACTTGTACTGAACAATACAATTTAACACAGAGTAGAAACAGAAATATTTGAGTTATTTTTTAACAAATTTTCCTACTGGAGGAGGAAATAAGAATCCTTTTCCTGATTAAGAAGGCATATTGTTGCACTATATTCTACAAATATTTATTCATTTTGAGATTATACACAAAGAAGATGGGAAAAAATACACTTATTCTAATTAAAGAACAACTCAGGATTTTTTTGTTGTTGTTTCTGGATTATTATTTGTTTGTTTTCATATGATATCATGTCTTGTGTTCTAATTTGTTATATATTGTTATAAATTTGTCTTAGTTGTTGATATAAAAATTACAATATCTTTGTCACTCTGGAAAGACATTTTAATAAAGAAAAAAGTATGCATTTGTGCTAAGAGAGATAGGAGTTTTAATTCTGTAAAAAAAACTTATAAAGCACTTTATGGCACTTAGAGGGAACGATGCATTTGAATATATTAAAGTTTCCTCTTCTTCATCTATTCAGTAGCAGGTATATTGGCTTGCTGAAATCCTAATGCTGCATTAGATTTTAATATGGCAGCCTCTGCATGGTAACGATCTTTTATTATTAAATTTTAGTCCATTAAATAAAAAAAAGAGTTCTTAATGCCAACATAATTGTTTTGGAGAGAAAGTACCAAATGACTGTGAAGTTCTGGATATAAATTTAAGACGTTTTCCATAATGCTCACATGTTTCAGATAGTACTCAAGCTCATTAACTTTTTTTTTTTTTCCCCTGAACCTAGGATCAAATGGGTTGTGCAGAAAGGGGCACTTTGATGATATAATTTAGATATGTAAAACCTGATCATTTTCTTTCTCACTAGTTCATTTCCACTTATGGCTCAGTAAAGTAGAACTGCTTATCAAATATTCATTGTACAATGAACAATACTATTTTTTGGTGTTTAAGCAAAATTTATGGAGTAAGAAAGGGAAGTATTAATTTCTCAATGCAACCAGATTGCTTTATCCTTTCCAAGGGAGTATAAATGTGTCTAGATTGAGGACCCCCAAGTCATAAAAAGAAACTAGTTTCATAATATACATAGCATATGTCATAATTTTATTTTTTAAAAAATATTTTTAATGAGAGGTATTTAATGAGAAATCACTGAAACATTAGCAGCCATTGGGACAGTGTAATAGGGCATTTTAATGACACTGTTTTCTGCCACAAATTCAACTGAAATTTTATCTATAGAGAAAAGATAGCAACAAAGCCACACGAGCTGTCTAATAGATGATCAACAGTCATACATATTTAAAATTATGTTTTTCGCCCTTGTAGATGAGAACTACAAATGAATCGTAATCTCAATTAAGGTTTTCTGGAAAATCTTGAAAATGCTTTCTGTCTGCTTATCATCTGATAATGAAGAATCCAGGTAATGCCAATATCATTAATTTAATCAGATTGTGCTGCGGATTGTGAACTTTGAGTTCTAGCAGGGCTGCCCTGCATTGTCATATTGCTTAGGCTTGCTTTGGGCTCGTGAAATTAATCTCCATTCTATTGCATTTCAAGGCTTTCTTTTATGTTGCTTTTCCTTGTTGGTATCCCAGTCTTCTTTTTGCATTGGAAAAACTTTCCTCATGTGGTTGTTTGCTGACCAGATTTAATCTACTTATTCTACTTATTTGCTTCATAGTCATCCAAAAAAAAAAAAAACATAAAGAAAGATTTATAAGGATTCATAAGGATTTTACAGCAACCTATAATTTTCCAGCTTAATGTTATCTCTTGACCTCATGAATTTTTTGAGTTCTCAAGATCTGTTACATATCTTTTCATATATAGCAGTCTTCAGTTCCATGTAAAAGGAGTTCACCTTAAAATATGATTTTCTAATGAAATTAAAATTGCTAAATTAATCTAGGGGTAGTGTTCATTGATAAAACCATGTTGTATTTTATTCTACATTCCAGTTACGTCTGTGCCTTTAATTGTTCTATTCTCTCAAATATTTTCTAAAACTTTGCATATGAATAATTTTAAAATAATGTGCCATTAATTTCATATATTACTTTTCACACTTTGCAAATCTGGGACAATTCCCTCTCACAGTCTTTGGTCACAGACAGATTTATATAAAATGCAACAAGTTTTATATTTTTTATTTTTTTCTTCTGAATCCTGAACACAAATTGTTATTTAATTCTGTTTCTTTGAATTATCAGGTTATCAGATTATAATTAGATTATCTCTAATGCAAATATTTTTAATCCATTATTTTACTTTACTTTCACTGTGGTCCTTTTTGTTCTTTTTTTCTTTTTTTGAGTTTATGTCTCAAACATTTTCTTTGATAGTTTTTCATTATTCAGTCTTACATTTATTTTTCTCTTTGCGAAGGAGGCTTCTAAATATGTCTGCTTTGCTAATCAACATTTCTTATTTTTCTGCATTTTTTAAAAGTTTTTATTCTCTGACAATGATTAAATCGTTCTTTTATGGAACAATTGTTCATTCAGAGCCTTTTAATATAATATTTTTATCTTCTTTTAAGTAAAGGTACATAAAACTCTGAATCCCAGCATTTCTCAATCTCTTTCAAAATTGAATTCTTCATTATCTAGCAGTGCTTCACTGTGTTCCTGAGATTCTCAAATTTTTGCTTATTCCTGGTCTTTGAAATGTTCTGCCAGCTTCCCTGTTATTTCTTCCCTCTCTGAATTAATCTTCCTTTCAAGTCAGTGAAGTCCTTATTTTAATCCACAAATTTCATTTCCTGCACACATAGTTTAAAAACCTCTATTTATTTAACAACCCGTTGGCATTTATTTAAGTTCTTTTTGGTTACTTCTTATTTTCAGATTTTCATTGTTAACTGAGCGTCTTCAATTAGAGCATGAATGTAATCCACAGATCTTTTCACATTGGGGAAATCTTGTGGTGCCAAAAGAAGTCTCTTTCTTTGAGCTTCTTTTGTCAAAGAGGAACATGGGAAGAACAAATTACATATCAGTATGATGCTTTATGCCATCTGGAATGCATGCAAAGCATTCTGATGAACTTAGCTGCATCAAATAATTCTCTCTGCCAACCTTAGAGGGAATTTGCTATGCAAAACAGGCAATGCCCTGGCTACTCTCTATAGAGCTGTCAGTCTTCACTACATCCGTAGACAGTATATTGCACCTGGAGAAATAAAATATGTCTACAGAGAACTCTTGACTGGGTTAATCTATTCTTTTGTTAATATGTCTGGTTCGTTGTCTCAATGATATAGCCTAGATATTTTATACCTGCTACATTCACCAATATATGTAAATGATAATTTGTCACAAAAAAACACAAGAAAAGAAGCCATGAAATAAAATCTACATTGTTGACAGGTAGAAGGTATTAAAATATGGAAAGCTATTTATTAATTAGAAATCATTGGCCACTCGTTATAGGCAAAAGTTCTTAATACTTTAAACTGATATTTCAGATTGCTCAGTGTAATAGTACAATAGTAGTCTTTGCCCCTTGAATTCAAATTCTATATTTTAGTTGTTTTCTTTTAGTTTTGAAATTTGAACCAAATTTTTCTCTTCAATAAATGACTTGGCTAACATTAAAAAATATTTCAAACAAATCCATCTCTCCTAAATGCTCTAGGATGCTGACCTTCACATTGTACCCTTGTTTCTCAACTCTAATTAAACAGTAATGGATACACCATGGATCAGCACTGGCATGCAGATATGAATTTGAATTACATATCTTAAATAACTGTGTAGAACAATATTGTTGCAATAGATGATAGATTATTTTCTTTTTCCCTTTTAGTCAAGGAAAAGGAATATTGTCATACCTCTAAGACATTTTGCTATCCTTAGTGATTAAAACAATTAGTTAGATGAGCCACATCAGTGCTCATAAGTGACTCTTGTGAGGTGAAATAATAAAGCAATTTGAGAAAAAAACACAGGAATTTTATTATTATAGGGAATTTTGGCTGAAAAATGTTGCAGTCCCATATACTGTAAAGTTTAGAAGCAGAGGATCTGTTTTTCAGTTGGCTTTTGATAGTTCTTTTACATACTTCTTCCACTATCCTAGACATATTTAGAGAGTTTCTCCTTTCTTCCCTTTCTTTCTGCCTTTCCCATTTTCTTCTCCTTATCATGTTTTTCCCATATGTTGAATAACTAGTTCTTTCATGTTCTTCCAGCTTATTTTCTCTTACTCTTCTCTCCAAAAACATGTACGTTGTGTAAAAAAAATTGCCAGCTTTGCCTGTTTCAGTCTTCTTCAACTCCATTCTACTCCTCTTTCTGCTGCCGTTTCTCCTTCTCTCTTCCTTGAAAAAGCATACATTAAAACAAATGCTGATCATATTATAATTTGTCTAGCTATATTTGGACTGTGACCCCTCTCTGTTTTCATCTCTTAAATAAAACCCATGATAAAAATTTTGAAAACCCCATGTATAACCTTGAAAAATATGTGATTGCATTGTCAGAGAATTTTAGAGTAAATGAAGTAGGTGTTCATGCATTACTTCCTAATTACACTTGAAGCTAGAAAATTATTTTTAAAAAAATTATTCTATGGTTTTATTATTTTATTAAGATGATGACTGCAAGAGATCTATTTGCAGGATAACAGAAAGACACTGAAAGTGCAAAATACTCTTTTATATAAGCAAAGGGCATAAGAAGTACAGTGAGGGCATTCTTTAAGACAGAAGACAAAGGGATACTATTCCTGATGTATTTCTAATTCAAACAAGTTTTAATTTAAAAACATCATGAAAAAATAATATTTACAAACAATAGTTGTACAACAGAAAAGAAAACAAACCTACTTTTTGTATGTTTTGTATGTTTTGTATTTTTGTTTGTGGTATTGATTTTCCAGTTACTTCAGTAAGAGAACTTTCTGGAGGTGCCCTCCTCCTGCAAGTTCCAACTATTCTTTCTTGTCTCATAATCTATTGTGTCTGCATCTATTATCCTCTGGGCTGACCAGGAAACATGGATGAAGTGTTGGAAGCAAAGAAAGAGCTTCCTGAATTCTCTGCAAAGAGACTTGTAACAGAAAAGTCATAATTTTGAAGAGATGCTAGAATAAAAAAATAGACATCCCTTCCTTATATGGACAGACTCTTAGCTGGAGCTGTAGAAAGCCTTGAATCAGGACTCAGTAGTGATAAAATATGACTTATTGTATCACAGTATGTGTTTAATTTTGACCTTACCAAGAAAAGCTGCAGAAAACAAAGTCAATTATGTAAATGTTTTTTCTACAGATTTGCCTTCAACTCTTGTTGATGCACAGGAAAATTTAATCAAGTTATTTGCTATGGGAATTACCACTTGTCTAACTCAACAGACAAATTTTAATTTAGAGGTGCCATGAAGGCTTATAAAGGAGGTATACCTAAATTTGGGATTCAGAAAACTTTTACGCTATTTGCTGAAATAATCTTCTTGAAGTTCAAATATTTTTCCTGAAAAAAAAAAATTATATCACTAGCACCTGAGTATGTATTTCAATGTATTTCAGTATATCTGGATGAAAACCTAGCTATTAATAGATAATTGTCCTTCCTCTTTTTCTGATTCATAATTTATCAAGTCAGGCTGCAAAACCAGACAGAGTAATTCAGTATATTCGTAAAGAGAACCTGTCTTAACGCTATCTATTTACTTCAGTGTATTCACCATTCACACTTCAGACAACAAACATTGAACAATAGCATTAAAAAAGCCAAACATTCTCTACATTTTTAATAGGATTCTAAGAAGTTCTCAAGTCAATGTTTTTTACTTGTACTTCACTCTTGTGATCACTTCTTCCTCTCATCTTCTCCTAAACCTCTCTACTCTCCTGATAACAAAACCTAGTCTGCCTGATCTCCCATGACAAACAAGTTGAATGCAAATCTAAAACGGAACTACAGTGAGACTCATCTAGGAGGTGGGAGAATAAATTATTAAAAATGTACATAATGTGTGATTTTGCATAGTCTATGTGCTTCATTTTGTAATTAAGTTGTTGGGTTTTTTCTGGTTTCAGTTTTAAGTGAGAGAAAATATTCTGCAATGTGTTATTTACACAGATTTTGATGCTTTTGATCTGATCTGAAAAATGCTCAAAACCTAATAGGTTAAACTGTCAGGTGCAGGTTACTGCAGTTCAGCTAGCAAACACAGAGTGATCCGTCCACCTCCCACTCCAAGCAGCAGAGATTGAGGTCAAAGACCCCAATTTCTTCATTGAGACTTTTCTGTCACCATTTAAACATTGTATTTTAACCTTTGAGTTTAAAGCATGGATGAAAAATTGCAACCATGACCCTTCCTTATTTGGGGGGGAACAAAAGATTTTTGTTGAACTAAGGCTTTATAATTTGTGCAAATATGCCAGGGAGAAAGAAATGTTGGCAAACAATAATTGAGGTGAAATCTGAAATCATGTCCTAATTAGAGCTTTGCAAACCTTAAAAACTGATCCAAATGATCTGGAAGAAAGTTAGTTACTTCAGACAGGCAAAAAAGTTCTTTTAATACTGGACTCCTGAAAAGATCTTCCAAATTCCTGATTTTCAGGCTGTTGAAGGTATATGAAGATGAAGAAAAAAATTATTAAATTGTTAAGACATTTGGAAGGGAAGTGTCTTTCACAAGAATGGTTGTGATGAGACTAATAGAGGTTTGAATATTCTATAGATTAGAGAAAGATTTTTACTCCTATTGCGTGAAAGATCTGAAATATATTCATACAAAAATCTTCTGCCTGAGATGATATATACATATAATATACATAATTATTGAGGGTCTCACAGGGTATGTCAATGCACTTTAAGGCAGGGCTGCTATTCAGAGGGACCTAGGTAAGCTGGAGAGACAAAAAGCATAAATTGGGAAAAACGGCATTCAGGCTGCATCTAAGGAACACTTTATCTCTGAGAATAGTTTAGCAGTCTGCCCAGAGATGCTGTGCAATCTCTATCCTTGAAGGGTTTCAAGACCCAGCTGGACAAAGTCCTCAGCAGCTGGAGGTCTGACCTCAGAACTGACTCTTCTGTGGGCAGGAGGCTGGACTGGAGACCTCCTGAGCTCACCTGTGACATGAGTGATCCTCTGAAACCAATTTAAAGTTAAAGAATTATAAGTGGTCCAGGGCACAAGATCCATTGTCCAGGGCACAAGAGTAAAAATGAGCAAACTTACACTCATCCCCTTATTTCTGAGAAATTTCCAATATGAACTTTTTCAGCTGACTTCTTTTCTGATCCTCTCTTCCCTGTTACTTAAATGGAATTGAAAAAACATTTGTTGTCTTCTCAGGTTTTATCCAGGTAAAGGTTCAATTAAAGCCTTCAAAGTATAATAACAAAGCTCCTAAACTCAAAACATTAATCAATTTTAAAAATTATTTGAGGCTAGGATGCTGTACCTTGAGGTTCACTTCACATACTTTGAGCCTTGCCAGATATTAATTTCAGGTATTAAAAGATAAACTGAGACTAGATTTTAACTTGACAAAACTAAAATTATTGTCTCACCAAATATTGAAGCCACAGGGAATCTCCATTTTCTTATGATAAAAAAAGAAATTATCTTTTGGGCATACCATTGAAGTTGGGATATATTTGAGCTACTCTAAGATTGAACCAAGTACGCCATCTAAGAGATATTTTCTAGCTATAATGCCCCTGTATTACATAAAATAGGCAAAAGACTTAATCCGAGTGATTTAAGAACTTCAGATGTCATAAGAGAGATATATAACTTCTCAGGTTAGTTTAATTTTGTGTGACATGAATTCTGATTATTAGTTAAATACACAAAATAGTAAAACATAATGAATGGTCATTAGTTGCTGGAAAATTAGCAGATAAAACTTCTATGCAAGTAGAGAACTAGTGTATTTGAGCTTGGGAAAATTTTAAGAGAAAGAGCTTTAGAATTCACAAGCACCATAAATATTTATTTGGATGACAGATAGTTGCTCCTCTTAGAATACACATACATGAAGTTTAGAGAGCCAAAGATAAATATTTCATTGTTAATGAGAAAATCCCCTAAAAATGCAAGTCAGTTCTAAAGAAAAAAAAAAGGAAACGTGTTAGTGCAAGTGTACTTGTCAGCACTTGGGATAATGAAAGACCCAAACTGAGACTGCAGTCCAGTGAAGTCTTTTTGAGATGAGATTGAGGGTAATACATTTAAAAAGTCATGTTTTCACTGCATCATATAGTAGTTTTTGTTGTACTGGCACAAAAAAAATTAGTAAAAAACTGACTCAGAACCAGAAATAGAGTGATATAGTTTTTCAGGATAATGAATTTTTTTATTCTGTTTACTTAAGAGTATCCTGAATAGCTGTGGAACAAAGGGCATACGTAGAGGAGACTGAAAATCTGATGCAAAGGACAATTAAACTGTGTTGTCTTCAAAAAATCCCTGTAAAATCACAGTTCCACATGTCTTGTTCAACTGATGGCATTTCCAGGATCTGATGGCTCCTGTTTTTTCAGATTTTCTGGAAAGATTCATATTCATTCCAATGTCCCATTTATTGCATCCCATTGGAACAGAGCAGTTCCAGAATATTGTTGAAATTGCCTTAACATTCTCCCACTGATGTGTTTTGAAGGGAGTTTTCTCCCACTTTGCAATTTCAGAATGGAGAGACATGATCTTAACCTTTGATTTAATGTACATAAAATTTACCTTTTACCTTCTTTTTCTATAGGCCTATTACAGTTTTATTTTTCTACCAATATACTTTTTTTGTATAAGAGGAGCATGTTTTCTTACAGGCTCCTCTTTAATGATTATCAGACACAAGAATTAGATTAAGTGCTCTAACCAGCATGATTATCATTGCTCAAGTAGCAGGTGCAACCCCCTGATGGTCTTCTCCCAGAGATCCAGTGCAGGTGACAGCAGGTTAAAGGCAGTGCCACTTTATGTTTGACACAGTGACCTGGTGACTGGAGAGGCTGCAGATTGAAAAACATTGCTCATTGTAACCCAGTGGTTGAAAACACACACCTTTGCATCCTCACTTGATTTAAAACTGTTGTTACTTTCATGGAACAGTGAAGTAGTGGAAATGTCTTTGACATCTTTGAATCTTTGAGATGCCTAAGCCTAAGCTGACACAATGTCTCAAAACTTACCTCAAACCCCCTTTTCGCTCTTGTTCTATTTGCTTTCCCAATCAGACAGTTTTGCTTTTACAGACCCTGCTGTAAAAAATGACCCAGCTAAATAATTCCAAAATAAAACAATTACTATTAAACTTGCTTTCTGGTAGTTTATGGCCTCAAGAAACAGAAAATGGAATCAGCTAGCTGATCACTACAGCTAGTGCAGTCTATACAAATGGAAGATGTAGAAATTCATCTTCCAGTGGCAGCAAGAAATTTTTCTTGTTTGGAGGTTTTTGTGGAAAGGCAACCTAGACATTTGGTTTAGTTGGTGTGTGGGGCTTGTTAGGCTATTGAAACTTCATTTGAAAAAAAACAGGCAGTTGAAGAACAATTGAAATGTTAAAAGGGTCATCCTGCTTTTAGAGGTTTTCTGAATGTGGTAATGTTTTAATATTTTGTTTTTTTCTATGTATATAATGATAGATGGGGGTTTTGATGCTTGAGTTTTGCTTAGGCTATGAAGCCACTATTATAGCTTTTCCCTCTATTTTGTTCACAGTTTCATAACTGTTCTCTTTGCCTTCAATTTTTCAGGCCACTTTCCCCTTCATTTCCCTCCATAGAAATGTTCATTATTGGACCAGAATGTATAGCATATTTAGAAAATTTTGTGTTCTTTTTGCTCTGTTTAAAAGGCAAACACATAGAAAAGTAACATGCTATAATTCCAGCAGGTATTGGGATTTCAAGCAGTGAAACTTGGTTGTTTCAGAGCATATATAAGCAGTAATATTTTAAAACCAACGCCAGTTTTTTTACTGTTGCGTTGGTGTTTTTTTTGCTTTTATGGAAATAGAGCATCCTTGGACTTAACAATTCTTGAAGATTGCAGTCAGTTTCTAAAATAAAAGAGCTAAGGAAGGATATAAATTTGGGGCTAAATTCTTGCTAAATATCAGGAAAATTTCTTTGATAACAATGGATTGATTTTGATACTCATAAATTCATGTGCTGATATAAAATATTAAACTTTAATTCTAATTTCAAATTATCCTTAGAAAAACACCACAGTGAATTTCATTGTAACATTAGCTTCCAAATTCTCTGCAGTTATGCAGTGTGAGGTTAAGAGCAAACAACTTGAAATGTGGTAGAACTATAGAATTTACATAAAAGGCATATGAAAAACCTTCTCTATGAAATTTTAAAGCTATTAAATTAAATTTTTCATAGATAAACTGAGCTGGATATTCTGAAAAAAAAATAATTTTTTTTATTGGGATTTGGGTGAACCTAAATAAAATTCTTATACTTTTTAATGTTTAAACTAAGTTAGAAAGGTGATTTTAAATATACTTTTATTTTGAATGTTCTGTAAATCTGGGATTAAATAGTATAATTTTTTTCAAAAAAGAAGGGAAAAAAAAGGCCATACCCATATTTAGGAGAAACACATCAGTAAGAAAAAGTATAAAAAATGTAAGCTCTGAAGGCAGCCATCAAAGACACCAATGACACATGAAATATGGAAACAGCTGGAAATTAATCAGTGAGAATAAATCAAATGAAACAAAAAAAATCCAAATCATACTTATGAAAATCAGTGCTACAGGCAAAAAAAAAAAAAGGAAATTAAAGGAGGAAGAAATGCTGGCATGACATAACAACTAATAAGAGCTAGAATTTATCTAGCAAAAGGGGAATATGATTTTACTGTTGGAAGAGAGCTATTATGTAGTGAAAATGTAATTAATCCTGGGTACCAAAACCATAGTAGTAGTAGTAGTAATAGTAGTAATGCATTTTAAACAATATGGAATAATGGATATACTTGGATATTGATGTTCCTTTAAAAGATACTTAAAATATAGAATACCACAAACAGGAAATTAACATAGTTACAAGAATGTGACTAATATAGAATATATGTATATATAAATATACACGCATATATGCATATACATATACACATCCACATCCACACACACACACACACACACATATATATATATATACACATGTAACACATATATTCTGTGACAAAGGGAATAGACCTGAGACTCTGTCAGTCCCACTCAGGAAGGTGTTCTAATTACTGTCAAGTGAGCAACGCAAGCCCATAAAATTCAGCTATCAGCTCCAAAATAATTTCTCCGTGACTGTTTGTGATGCCGCAAAAATTCAAATGTTCCACTGTTTCTGAGACTGAGCTAGATAATAAGGGATCACTAAATGCACATTAAACACTATTCTTTGGTTTAAACCTCAGCATAAGTAAGACTTCCCTTGCATAACGTTCTATATACAATATATAATAAAAAGGCATATCTGCTTGAAATTCTACTGTGAGAGCATATCTTAGTCTAAGCTACCTTAGACGCTTCTGCTTTTATAGCATAAAATTCTGTACATCCTGGATTTGCAAAGTACCAAAGCCTCCTGAATGGTGTTCAAATACATCTTAAAATCATGAGAGAACAAAGTGGTGAACCTCTATAGATGTTCATCTTTTTATAGAGAACCTTGGATAAAAGTTTGATGGAAGAAGAAAGGTTACAGAAGAAGTTAGTTCAATCAATTACATGAAATAGAATTATTCATATTGGTTTTGAATGAAGTAATTTTCCATTCTAAAGTGCATCAGAAGCCCAAATTAGCAGGCAATTAAATAGAAAAATGTTTGATATAATTTTGGACAAATAATTTGCAAATATTTTTATTTATATTTTCCTTTTCTTTTTTTGCTTTTTGAGATTTTAAATTGAGTATTGTCAACAAAAATTAAATGAATTTTGGCTTAAGTCAGGCGTACTTTAACATTTTACAAGTGAACTGACTATAACTCTGCTGTGTTGACCTCTTAGTTTTTAAAAGAATTTGAAAAAAAATAATTTCTAAGATTAAAATCTTAGGAAGAAAATTGAAGAAATCTCTACAGGATTTCCCCAAGATTGCATTTTTCTCCTCGTCTGGGGAATATAGGGCATTTTCCCTTTTTAAAGAAACCTTAGGGCAAGGCTCAAATCTCATAGTTTTCATGTTTGCTTACTTCATACATTTCAGGTCAGCTAAATGCCAGAGTTGCTTACAGATACTCTACTTTTAGATTGTTTTACCTAACTAGCATAAAATGTCATGACTCCAGGGAATAAGCCACATCATTCACCAGCTGATTTAAGCAAACTGTATATCTACAGTATGCTAAGGAAGGTCTTACAAAAAGCAAAATTTGTTAAACTTTGTTGAAGTACATCAAAACCTACATGCACATTAAATTGTAGTATGTTAAGAATTTATAGATTTTAATGTATCACTCTGCCTGGAGAACATGAGAGGCATGTTTGATTAAAGGTACTTTCAAACCCACCTGCTCATCAACTACATTGAGTTTTAGATTGGTAGGAAGTAAACTTCAGGCTTGGTATGGTATAAATAAATAATAAAATGTAAGCTAAAGATAAGACCAAGAATACAGTATGAATAAATTGAAAATATTAATGAACCAACGTAATAAGAATACATTCATTTTTAATGTTATTTTAAGTAAAAATATGAATACTTTATGTGTTCCTTTTAAGGTTTTCTTGAGGCAGCAATTACACAATGAAAACCTATTTTTCCTGGTTCTGTCACAATGTATATAACTACAACACTTTCTAGCTGATATGGTAAATAATACTTAAATTAAGTATTTATCTTTAACATTTTTCTTTAAAATAGAACTTGCCAAAAGTATATAAAGTATTTTATCACTCATTAATGCATAATAAAGTATTTATGTAATTAGGTATGCAGCTGAAGCTTTCTGAGACTGTGGATATGTTAGTTGTGACCATATATATGTTTTCAAGCTGTGCATTGACTCACAGTTCTTCTGGAAGCTCTGGTGGAAGAGGTAGGGCATGGTCTCGCTGGAGGAGATACATGTGGAGAGTAACCTCAAGAATGACACTCTGCTCCTTGGTTTCCCCTTGTCCTCTAAGGTGAAATACATTGTACATTGAATGCACTGAGACTAACACACTCCTAGCTCACACTTCTCTCTTTAAATTTTACATGGAAAAACACACATAGAAATCCAGGCAGAAAGCCTTTACTACTTTGATATTTTTGGTGAAATGGAAACCCTGGCATTTAAATGCAATGAGCAGCACTTAGGAAGGGGTTTGGGTGTCATAAAGCAAATGTCTCAAGCCATTTTAGAAGCATTTTAAAACTACCTATACTTGATACCCCAACTTTAGGTTTTCTGGAGTTTTTCTGTCATTTACATCAGACCCTGTAAGGATTTCTGACAGGGTGCTAAATCTATTGTTTATTCATTTAACTTAAAGTTAGCATTTACCTTTAAATTCCATGTGTTATGTATAGTATATCACAACTTTCTTTTCTCATGGTGAAAATGGCTCTGCTGGTAGTTGTTTTCATATTATGTGGCTGATCTAACACAATCCATTTGACTTTCCCAGGGCTTATCAATTACACCTCTTCTGTGAGTCTGACATTTCTGTAGGCAATGGTGAGTAAAAATGATATCTTGGATGACCATATTCTTTGAATGAGAAAATAAAAGTTACTTTGATATCTGAAAAAAACCCTCTTATCATTGCCTTGACTGTAAAAGTCTAAAGAGATAAGATGGAGACCGTGCTGGTGTTACTGCATAGGCTTTAGCCTCTTTTGGAACTTCTCAGAAGAGGATAAATTTCTTTTTTTTTTTTTTATACAGTGATGAACCAACTCCAGACAGTGGGAAAGCTCCCACACATGCTTATGTACTCTCAGCAGGATGAGGGAGTGAGTCAAAAGGGAAAAAGAAAGAAAAGCTCATGGGCAGAGACAAAGGCAAGTTAATAAGCAAGAAAACCAACAAAACAAAAGAAAACCAGACCCCAAACTGATCATTCACCACATCTCACTAGCAGACCAATGCTCACTTCCACATTATGTCCACACAACCTGTGAGCAGTGACTTTTCTAGAAAAACTTTCCCTCAGTTTAATTGCTGAGCATGACACCGTAGGGGAAGCAATGTCCCTTAGGTCAGCTGGAGTCAGCTATCCTGGCTGAGTCCCAACTTCCTCTCCACTCCGAAGGGGAGGAGAGTGAAATATTGTTCAAACCCTACTCAGCAGTAATTAAAAGACTGGTTTGGTCACAAGTTTGAAACACAGCATCAATATACCAGCTATGTAGCAAATTAAATCCACCCTAGCCAAGAGCAGTAGATGTTCAGCTGCCCACTGGGGGCAAACAGCATAGAGAATGAATCACAAGTTAGGGTGAGGTAGCTCTTAAACACCCACTCTTTTCCTTGCCCTGATACTCAGAGTTTAGCTATCAAAGCTAGAAACTTCTTTGTGCTGTCAATCTCATACTTGTCAACAATGAAACACAAAAGAATTGACTTTACTCCTCCTCACTCCTTGATGATTCATACAAATTAGGTAGAAGTAAGAATATTTTTCTGTTTTAAATATACTTTTCTGTGCCCATTAAAAAGAACCAACAAAACAAACACACACTTTTTTGGGAAAAATGAAAATAAGAAATATACTTTACAAAGCAATAGGGAAAATATAATTTCTCCATTGCTGTGAACATTTTAAATTAGAATTATATTATTATATATTTCTAATTATTAAATTAGAAAAGTTCTATTTTTTTAATCAATTGTTTGTTGTTTTTTTTCATGTGACCAGTATTAGTAATACTGGAAAATATGTTATTTCTGGATTATGGTTTTTCTAGGTAAATCTGAAAAAATAAAAAATATAGTTGATTTCACAAGAAAAGTCACCACTGACAAACTGAAAAATGAGAATAAAAAGAAATTTATTCTTCTAATGCCTTGAATTATGATACTTTTATTATATTCTTGATAAAGGCTAATTGATTTGTTTCCATCTGATGTCTTTATAAAGATTTTTATTTCTCTTTAGCCTGGTAGCTAACCACTATTTGTGATTTTATATCACAAGATCATTAGTCATAAGAATATTTAAGGACCATTTTTTCCATACCGTTATTAATAATTGAATTATGAGTATCCTTTTCCTTCCATTGGTAACCCATTGAAATAAACTTACCTATGCCCTAAAAACTCAAATGAACTGAGCCATTATTGACAATTGTTGACAACAAAAGCTCTGAATGGTCGTGAAAATAAATTACCTGCCAATACATGAAGGTCAAAAACATTGTCAGCACCATTATGAAAGCATGACTGTGACCTGATTCACCTTATGTTTGCCAGTTTCCCAGTTCCCCTGTGATAGCTGCTCAGAAGCTCTGCTTGGAGAGGTGAGAGTGAAAGGGGATTATATTAATAGGGATCATGTAATATTTGCCGAGCTGGAAATCCTTCTGGACCAAAGAAGGCATTTTATTTATTTTTTCCACTTCTTTTTCTCTATAATTTCGCATAAATAGATGCAATTACTATAGGAAAAACATCTTTTTTTCCAGGATTGTGGTAGCGGGAGGTATATATCCATTCGCTGGATGTGCAAACTGGATTTGTACTATATTGAACTGTGTTAGAAGGGAATAAAATTAATTTAACTGCACTAACCCTTTGATCGTGTAGCTGGCCTTTCCTTTGTTTAAGCTCCTTGCTTTTCTGACTAGAATTTGCTTTTGTCAGCACAGCATCAAGTGACATATGGTATTTTTGTTGTTACTTGAAATAATCTTCTGTAGATCAGCTGGATTTCTCAAAAGAGCTTTGCATTCAACATTAGAGAGAGGAGATAAAAGAGAACCCCAAATCACTATACATTTCATGATTAAAAATCTCAGTCAAGTAAGCTCTCCCATTCAAACCAATATACTTACTTCACATTTTTAGCAATTAAAAAAGGATGAAATCTGCTCTCTGATGTATCAAAATCCTGTAAACTCTGATTTTACAAGAGGTGGAAGAGGAAAAGTAGGCTGTGTTGCAAGTCTTGTGTTTTAGGGATTTTTATAAACATCTTATGTATTCAGACATTTAACTTACTAGCTGCTGGCTCTGACTTTCCTTCTGATACATAAACAGAAGGTGGTTGTACCCTGCTCTGGATTACATTCTTGCTCCTATATCACAGCAGCTAAATGTTGGCCTGCCAATGGAATTTTAAATTGACACCATTTTAACACATGTATCTGTGATTAGAAATTCCCAGACACAGCAATATTCATCCCTATAGAGACATATTATAAAAAGAAAAAATTAAAAAGAAAAAATAAAACCCAATATGGACCAAAGCCATACACTGAGAATGCTGAAGTGGATATTGTTATGTATTTGGCATTACAAAATGTTCTCATTGAAGTTAATGGACAGCATAACATAGAAACTGCTCAATAATTTGTATTCAGAGACAGCAATCTGTATTGTTTCTGCCCACAAGCACAGGACATCCTTTCTTTCCTTCAAGTTATTGCATATTGATGGGATACTTTTCTACTGACAGGAAACAAAAAATCAAGGTAGCATTTAACCAGTCTAAGTGGCTAAATGAATGGGAAGGTTAATGCCTCAAACTAATTTTAAGTTAGTTCACATTTTTTTAATAATCACTCTCTGCATTAATCTTGTTTTAAGCAGGAATATGATTCACAGTTCCTACAGGCTAAGTTACGAGTGTATGATGGAAGACAGTTATGCTTCAAAGCCAATGAATTCAGATAAAAAAATTACCGTAACTTTCGTAAGTATTTCAAAGGTCAGTGGAGGACTGGAATGTTGCGTGAAAACAAAAAAGAGCTATGGGCAAAATAACTAGAATTGATAATGACCTTTAAATCAATGAAGAATGAAAATCATAAAATACTTATCCATATGGAAGAGCAAAGATTCTCATAAAAACTTCAAGAAAAGGATACAAAGTAAAATAGTTTATTATGACTGGAAATGACAGACTGTTAATGTACTAAGGCAAAAGATTTCCCATACACAAAAAACCCTCCAGGGAAATTTCATTTCAACAAGTAATGTACTGTGTGTATGACTGTGTGTGTGTGTGCCCTGTCTGCATGACCACATCTCTAGGCTGGACTTAATGAAGCCAAGGGCAACTTTCAATGTCCTAGTGCTGCATAAACCTGGAAGGATTTTATCTTATACTCCCTTTTAAAATAAAAATTAAAAATGCATTGTAACAAGTGTAAAGTGTTACCTCATTAATTTTAATTTCTTGTTTCTTTTCTCTGTGTTCCTTTCTGTGTCTATTGTGACATCTGGCTAAAATTCCCCTGTGACATTCTTTTTTTCATGTAAAATAAAGCTGGTATTTTATATTTTGGTAGATTTTGACCTAAATGTATTCAAAAGAATAATAAGAATATTCAATATATCAAGTGACAATTTTTAAATAATTTTTCTTAGAACAGTAGGTGTGATATAACTGTGTTTACTTCCGTCTGAAGTGATAGAGAATGCATTGAAACCAATGCAGAGATTTCATTAACTTACACATGATTTGCTGTGACAGACAGGATTTCAGGATCAAATGACTGACTTCATTGGAATACAAGAAGTCTTATCATCTATGAGTTCTTAGTAATTACAAAGACTCATTCAATTAGAAAACAAAACAGTCAATTTAAGGAATAATGAATGTTCAGAAAAATTCCTTCATCCTGAACAGCTAAATTTTCTTGTTATAAACTCTCTAGTGCTTCACATAATTTAACACACTAAATATTCCTAGATTCTGGAATTCTGCTAGTAAGAGCTAGGATTGATCTATGTTTGAGAACAGTTGCTATATGGAACGCAGCCACTGTTTCTGAGTAGTAGAATAACCCCAAGTTTGAACTGAAGCATAGGAGGACATTTAATAAAGCACAAAACAAGAATTTGCACTTAAGAAAAAATACATGTCCTGAGAATTAAATTGAAATAAGATTTTTAAATTTTTTTCTTGACTTGATGGAGAGGTACACAGGAATTTTAGCAGAGTTTAACTGAGTAAGCAAGCTGTAATGTTGAAGAAAATAAGTATTAAATTGCCAGGTCTCTCACTGATATTTTGTTCCTCAGAAGGTAAAATCAATGTAATGAAAGCATCTGCTGACCTTTCATTCTTCCCTACTGCATGCTCTGAACAGACCATGAAGATCTCACAAAGCTTGGTGCAATTTCATTCTTCTCTTTGGTGAGCAGCAGTAGGACCCAATGGAATGGCATGAAGCTGAGCCAGGGGATGTTTAGGTTGAATATCAGGAAAAGATTCTTCACCCAGAGGGTGGTTGTGCAACAACCTGAAACAGAATTTCCAGGGAAGTGATCACAGCATGGAGCCTGACAGAGCTCCAAAAGAGTTTGGACAATGCACTCAGGCACATGGTGTGACTCTTGAGGATGATACTGTGCTGGGCCAAGGATTGGACTTGGGTGATCCTTTTGGGTATCTTCCAGCTCAGGATATTCTATGATTCTGTGATATTAAGATGTGCATCAATTCCTTTGTCAATTCCAGTTTCAAAACTGGAAGATTGCTGCCTGAAAATCAGCCATTAATATAGCATTTAGTTTTTACAATACTTTCTCCTCTCTCACTTCAGAACCAACTCTGTCTCGTATATTTTCCTGTCTTTAAAGCAAGCATTACTCAAATTCTTACACTGAGTGTTATTTTTCAAACTTTTATTAGCTATTCCAGTGAGGCCAAAGACCTAGTCCAACATGGCAAGTTTCCTTGATGTACGATTGTGTTTTCTGAGTAGAATAAATTTCTCATATTATTTACTAGAATCTGTATTAGAAAATACAAATCATGCATTTCAAGAAAAGTGAACAGATGCTCTGGCACAGATTTTTTGTCCCAAATATAGAAATTCTGCTCTTTAATTAATGACCAGGAATAGAAACTAATTTGGCTGAAACCTTGTATGTAGCAGTGCAGGTGCATATTTATTACATTTTCATATTTAATGAGTACGGTGCACCTCCATATTTGTCCAAAGGCAGAATTATTGCAAGAAATACATAAAACAGAACATCCAATAACTTCCATTCACCCAGAAATGTTGAAGTGGTTATCTGCCCAACTTCTAATCAAGCATAGACCAAACAGTGAATATTTATCACTGAGGAATAAGTAAATAAATGAACCAGGTACCTATATCACTGTGATGCTGTAATAGAACAGTATACTCTTAATGAAAACGATCTTTTAATTGAAATATCTTAGATTTTTATTTTTAATTTTGATTCTCTATCAAAATTAGAAGGGTTTATGTAAAAGCAATTTGCATTTGATACATGTTAGAGGAATGGAAACTCTACTAATAGCTCTCTGATTCTGTGGTGTTAATAGTGGTGACAAATTAGGTGTTAGGAGATACTTGTGATCATGAAAGTTCTGGAGGAGGGTTTACCTGTTATGGGTTAAGAATATTTTATAGGTGATCCTCTCGGTTAAATAACTGCCGTTTTTTTAATAGTGGAACTTCATTTTGCAATTTAGCAACTTAACCTGTCTGCATTCAAAAGGTAAATCAATGCTTCTGTTAAAATCACTGTGAAGTGTTATAATTTCTTGAGTGTAATAATTCCCTCCTACTATAATTCTTGCAAGCTTCTGTGCATCAAATAACTACCAGGTCAGCAGAGCACTGGCTGGCTTAAAAGTATTAAAGGTCATGCTGCAAACTCTGGCAGGGAAGGGGAGATAAATGCAGATTTCTCAAATCAGATATTTCAAGGGTGAAGTAGTAGATTTTAGCTAGAACAAAGGCTTATTAATAGCCAACAAAAACTTTCAGCCCATTTTCTCTATTCTCCCCATCCAGATGGATTCCTTACTCTCTGCCAGGTTAGTTACAGTTGGCTTTGACATCCTGTACTGAATTGATGTCACAGAGTGACACCTAATGAAGGCAGAATTCAGATCACTGAGACTGTAGCTACATCTGCCTACCTCTAACTTATTAGATGGGTTTGGAATGGACTGATGGAAACAGAAAAACAAGCATAGAAGATTTTTATGGGGACACATACTGAGGAGATCTGAGTTTTATCTGGATATGTATAGGGAGGAAATAAGAGAAGAACTTGTTACAGTTTAACATCTTAGAAACATTTTTGGGAATGGTGAGAGTAGAGAGCAGAGCCAGAAGCCACTCACAAACAGGAAACATCAGCTATTTGGCTCTAGACATGGAGGAACTGGAAAGGAATTGGCCTGGGGTGTTGTGTCCAGTAAGGCCATGGATTTCTTTTGCCAGCCCTGACCACCTAAGTGAGAAAACATTGAAAAGGGTAGGAACAGGAGTAGAGAAGCAAATCCACAGAAATTAAACACTGTCAAGAAGAACCTGAGGTGTTTTTTTTATGGGAACAAGTTTGCCAGATAGGATTCCTTATGCTGACTGGTTGGAGTGAGCATCCTTTTCCACTCTATCCAGAGTGCTGGTCGCAGTCAGACTGGGGCAGAAGAGACTGTCTTCCCTGTGAATGTGTGTTCCTTATACAGTGTTGGAGTGGATTTTAACACAGATATAAATTTTATATTTTTGCTGGTATGTCTGTCCTGCTTGGAAATAAGATCTAAAATTTATTTCACTTCATGGTGTAGTTTGTTCCTTGAGATTCTATTGTGCTTGAATTCTTCCATGACAGTTGATATAATTCACCAATCCAAGTCAGAAAAATCTGACCAAACAAAAACCAAAAACCAAAAAAAAATTATCCACTTATTCTGATAGCTTTGAGCTGTTGAGTCCTTCCAGGTACAAATTTAAATTCATCAGTGTATCACAGAACTTTAGAATCATTTAGGTAGGAAAAGATGCTTAAGATCAGAGTCCAACTGTAAGCCTCATGGAGCCAAATCCACCAGATTTATTTCTCAATAACTATTTTGATAGGAACCCCTCTTTCTTCTAATTTTCAGATATTCTACAAAAAAAATTATAAAATTACTAGTAAAATAATATAAATAATATTACAAAAAAACTCCACACAAAACCCCACCTCTAAAAAGACTTTTCCATACCTCATCTCAGTTTTGGACATTTTTCTTGGGTTTCATGGTAGATTTCTGCTGCATCTGAGATCAAAGTACTATAATAGAGAAGATAAGAAATATGTGTTTTTAGGTAGGTACATACTTGGAAGATACTTCATACAGCCCAGGTCGATCATTTCCCTGAACTCTTGACCTTGTAACTTTGTTCCTGATAATAATAAGTAAAATCAACTAGAATTAATTATTACAAACTCAGGACAAGAGAACAGGCCTGGCTTTAAATCTAAACCTTTTATCCTTCCAAACAAGGAACCATAGTGTATATGGGACAGGAGACAACCTGGCCTTTTCTTCAGTCATTTCTTCAGTCAGCCTGACTTGGAGTCAAGTCATATGCTGTGGCGTGAGCCAATGGGGTGAAAAATTCACTGACAGCAAGGGAGTGACACAAAGAACTAGAGGCAAGTCACAGTGGTTAAGATAACCAAGCAAGAATAGTACAATTGTGTTCATGATCATTTTGTTAGTACATCTTGAAATAACTATAACTATAACTATAACTAACTATAACTATAACTATAACTATAACTATAACTATAACTATAACTATAACTATAACTATAACTAACTATAACTATAACTAACTATAACAACTATAAGTAAATATGTCTACCATTTTAAGTATTTCCATTTATTTGTCAAAATCAGTAGTACCAAAAATTCTGAAAAATATGTATGCAAGTGTTATATAAAATTTCAATGTGCCAAATGGAGGGGAATAGTTTGGAAAAAAAACCCATACTTGGGAATTAGAATACAAGGGCAAGTAGAGAGGAGACCACTCTGGAATTAAAGTAAGAAGAATACAAGGAAATCACTGAATTCCTTCTTACTTTCTGAAAGTATTCTCAAAGGGTTTTCTGGATAGTGATCTAATGAATTACATTCATCTGATAGTAGATAAGTCCTCTAGGGTAGAACAGGGCCTGTTTATAAGCTTAATAGGCATGTATTTTCTTTTGAGCAACCAAAAGAGTCGATAGAACTGCTGTATCTAGTGTCTCTCACCTTCATGACAATTTCACTGTTAATTTTAATGGCAATTGGATCAAAATCACCTCTGCTTTTCTTTGTTTCTGGAGGAACCACTGTAATATATTTAAATGCTAGAACTTTTGGGTAACATGAGTAAAAAGTATAATGGTATAGATTATTTTTGATATGTGTATCATGGAGAGTTTTGTGTGCAGAAAAAGTGCATGGAAGTGTTACTTTATTACAATTATAATGAACTGTGTTATTGATGATTCTGAGTGCCAAATATTGGTGTCCAAATAAATTTTGTACCCATTGTTCAATTACAATAGCAATTGTAGTTGCTATAATTGTAGTATTTAGTAGTAAATAGTTTAATTTACCATGAGTTTCACAGACTCATAGAACCATCAAGGCTGGAAGAGACCTTTAAGATTATCCAGTTTCAGTGTTTGTAGAAACACACACACTTCTGTTTTCTATGGTAGTCTTTTTTTGGGTGAAATTGCACTTCCTAGAAGGCTGTTAATCAAAATTATCTGCTTCAGAGAGAGTGGTTGTGTCTGTGATGAACTAACTTAAATCAAGTCCACCTTCCTTTCTGATATTCCTTTTGCAGACACCAAATTCAGTAAAGGCATATCAAATACATGGCTTCATTTACATTATGTGAAAGATCCCTCATATGATTTCATCTACTGATTCTTTTCTGCCAGTAAACCTCACCAGACATCTTTTACACAGAATTCAACTTATACTTTCCATATTTTCATGAGACAACAAGAAAGAAATTAATTTCCTAAAAACAGATGGGAGGATATAGCTTCTAGGACTGTTTTTGGATATGTGAACTTATTTTAAAGAGTTGATATGATAATTAAAATTGTTTTATATATATGTATATATATATATATATGATTTCATTACTATTCAGTTTTAGTAGGCTCTGAACAATTCATAAAAGATTTTCAGAAAGTAAATGAAGATCTGATTTGAAAACTTCAGGATAAATTCTAAAGCTTGGTAAATACTTTGCTCCTCAGATTAATTTGCTCTTCAGTGACTGGTGAAGAATTCCTTCTTACTCTGTAGGCATTGAAGATAAACACGGAATACAAAGGCACATTCTCTATCCTTACTACAGGTGCTATATGAGACCTTCAAACAATCATTTGAGTCAAGATTTTTTGTAAGTTAATGCCAAAGCTGATCTTTTAGGTTGCTGAACTGTATTAGACTTTTATCAATTTGCATTTATAAGTCAGTTTGAACCTTACTTACTGCACGATTCCTGCTGCCAATCTGTTTTTCAAAGTCTATGGCCACCTGCTCATGGACAAACAGTTTCATGGACAAAACATTGTAATATATTGAGGTAATTTTAGAACTTCCTCTTTAAATGAGATGTTTGCCTAGGTAACCTCCAGAGAAAACTTTAACATATTTTTTTTAATTTTGTGATTTCTACATTCTTCCAGTGCCACTTTACACTGGCAAATTTAAGATGTACTTAATTCCACTGGTTTGGGGAGTTGTTTTTTGTATATTTATTTATTTTCACATTTTATAGGAAATTACATGTTTTCATTATGCCACATGCAGAAAAAATTGAATAACTCTTACTTCAATAAAAGAAGTGCAACAGAACAAAATTCTCATTTTCTTAAGAGACTTAGTTTTTGATAAAAGAGCCAATTAACATAAAAAATCATTCTGTGTTTTGAATTTTTAAATATCAGAACTGAAAAAATACTAATGTATGTACTTGGAACGAAAATTGGCAGTTTTCTTTGAAATAAATAAAATATGTCTGTATTTGAATACTTATTTTCAAACTTTTACTCCAACATAAAGTTATATTAAAATATGAAGTTCCTTATGTTTCAGAATGTCTTTCAACAGAGCCAGGAAGAAATCAATTTTCTTAAAGAAAAAATATTGGCTCCAGGAATTAAACTGTCTCTACACATATATATATATATATATATATATATATATATATATATATATATATATCTGTATTCTTCTGTGACAAACAATATATTTATATAACTACAGAAAATATAATCCTTTAATCATTGGGTGTAATGTAAATAACATTCTAGGCAACTTTCTAGAATTAGAAAACACACTGATTTTTAAAAACAACAGTAAAAATCCTACTATGTTTTCCAAAGATGGAAATTAAATATATTTCAATATTAAGCACTCCATTGTAAGGTAGGAAAATTTAGATGTAAGTAGTGTAACAACATGTTCATGAAACTATGCTGTGTGTATATTACATATATAAACCCACGTGTATTTATGTTACATATATTATAGGTACATATACATATACATAAATATATATTACATATGTATTCTCTGTGTCTCAATTTACTTTGCAATACTTCATAAATAGCTAATCATAAATGCTATCCTTGCACTAAACCATTTTAACTTTTTTTTTCATATTGCAAACTACCTTGGCTGAAATGTGAATTTCTCCCATGTGAAATCCTCAGGATTAGTTCAGCATAGAAGTGTTTTGTAATTCTGGCTTGTGTCAGCATGTCAGTAAGTGGCTAAAAGAAACACAGCCAGAAGTAAAAAGATGAAATCTAACTGCAGATAATTAAGGACTGGCATTCAGGAAAAACAAACAGAAAAGATGTAAACAGAAAATACAAGAACATTCTCTGAAAAAAGATATTGGTGTCTTTAGGAAGTTTAATTTATTTGTTGATAGTTTATCAAGCAGAAGGGTCTCGAAAAGTTGACAGCAGAATTTTGGGACTGATTTTTTCAAAAAGATTAACTGTTATGAATTTTTTTTCTATTCCATGTTGGAATGGAAATAGGAATGTTTTTAGAAGAAGCTTTGCTAATTTGAAATCGAAGTTAGAGTTATTCCAGACAAATATTTTTTTCTATTATTAAATCAATAAGAGATTTCACTTTCTGCAGATTTCCAGTATCTTTCTGTCTGACCTCTTTTCTTTCTCAGAATTCAATTTATATTATCCTCGTATAGACACAATATATATTTTCCATTCCTATATTTTTAATAAGTTCCATCCAGGTTTCAAAAATGGTTATTTTCCTCCTTTCAACAATCTTTTATCTTTTTCTAGTGTTGGGGTTTTTTTACATACCTTGCCTCAAACAATTTGTTTGGCAATATAATATAAATTCAAAGACTCTCATTTGTTTATCTTATCAAGTGAGTCTACAAGCTATGCAATTTGTTCAGTGATATACTAGCTTGATGTGAGGAAATAAATTAGATTGTTGCCTATGTCTCTGACTGAAGATAAGGACAATGGTTTCTTGCCAGAAAGTTTCCATTTTGGACAAAAAATACAAATAGACCTTTCAGAAAACATAGTGGTATAAAAAGAGATTTTCTTTTGGAAATCAAATGTGATCAGGCATCTGGGACCTCTCAAAATTTTGATTAATCCCCTGTTTAGCTGCTGCAGAAATATATCTGCACATACAGATACATAAACGTATTCTGTACATACAGAAATGTATCTGTACATTGATTTTATTCAAAGAAAGATACAATGCAAACTCTGGTGAGTTACTGTGTTTATATAAATGGACTACCTTTTGAAAAAATATACTACTTTGTGTATTTATTTGACTGAGAATTTTAATATTCTTCTGAAAATTTGTTATTTATATGTATATATAATTTAAATATATACATGCGCCTTCACACACACACACACATATATGTAGATTAAAATTGATCTTATTCAAATACAAAAAACACTTACAAAGAAAAAAAAAAATTCCATCTAGGGGTAAAGGCTTGTATTTCTCCGGAGATGTAGATGTCTAGTTCACTGTGAATTAGGTGGACTAAATCCCCTGAGTTAATCTAAAGTAATTGATAATAATTAGTGAAGTAATGGACATACATATACAGAAATAATAAATATTTGTCCACTGGGAAAAGATTTATAACTTACAGTTGCCATAAGAATTATAACAGCTGACAAATTATATCAGGTGATCTAAAGACATATCATATTTTATGTGTTAAATACAGAATTCCACATGTAGAAGTGAGTATAAGATGCTTTAAGGCATGGGAAATTTTTCAAAATTTATTCCAATTAATATCATTTCTTTGGGGTTTATTTGTTTGTGAGTTTTGTGCCCTTTTATTTTTTTTCAGAGCAACTGTGACTTCTGTTTTTCAACATAAAGAGCTTCAGTTTGCTAATCAAGTTAATTATAATTTGATACACAAAGTTAATTTAGGTGACAGTGCAAGAGAATGGGAAGTCCATGGGTTTGTCTTGTGTCAGATTTACAACATATATATCACTTAATCGTGGAATCAGAGGATCAACTAGGCCAGAAAAGACCTTTGATATCATCAAGTCCAGCCTATGACCTAACACAACCTTGTCAACCAGACCATGGCACTCATCCAGTCGTTCCTTAACCGCCTCCAGGGATGGTGGGTGACTCTTCACTGTCACCATCTCCCTCACTGTGTCTAGTACAAGGAGAAAATGGTTTCCTTGAAGGCTGCTTTTTCGGAAACAATAATTTTTTGTTGATTTCCTTGTGAGCTTTTAAAAACTTCAAGCAGCTGCCTGAAAATAATCTGTGTCAACAGGGAGAAATTTCTTATGGGAAACAGAATAATTAAAATTTTAGATGAACCAATAAGAGTGTTTTCCAGCATTCATGAAGAAACATGCAATATTGTCTTCTCCTCACCTAGGTATCCATTTCCCATTGATATTGCTCTTTACAATGAAGTGATGAGGGCTTGCAGTAATGTTTGTTCTGAAAAGCTTACACAATATCTTTATCACTTTCTGTATTCTCTGTACCATTTACGAAAGGAAAAGTGAAATCATTGCCAGCTGATACTTCTCTTTAAAAGGTCCTTGGATGGAAAAAGACACCATTTCAAATGTAAGGGGTTTATATAGTTTGGTAATATAGTTTGGTAATATAGTTTAGAATTTTTCAGAAAATTACATTTAAATGTCCTTATAAATGAGCAATACTACTTAAACATGCACATATTGCTGCAATGAATTTCAGTAATGAGAGTTGTGGATTTTTTCATAAAGCATCACAGTTATAAGACTGTTAAAAATACATTTAAATGTTGTAATAAAAATACAACACATCTTTTTCTATGGTGTAATTTGTTAAAATCTTCCATTAACATTCGACAGCCCTCTATTCACTCTCATTTTAGTTAATAGACATAGTGTACTCAATTTTTGCCCTCTGAGAAAATACTGGCAATGTCTTCTGACCTATAATCTATACTTAAGGGTTCAGTAGCTTTTTAGGAGTGTTCATAGAGACTTTATTAATCTCTAATAAACTCAGATCTTCCACTTCATTTCGTGGCTGAATGTAACAGTATTTGCTTTCAAGACTAATTATAGAAGGCAGAGCAGAACACTCAAAAATATGCCCCTGGCATAATTACAATAGACTTTGTTTATCTCCATGCCTTTAAACACCATTCAACTATGCAATAGCTTCCTTTTGTCCTAGATATTTATTTCTGAGAAATGGCATTTAAATTACTAAACAAAAAATATTAAAGTGAGATGGCAAGTACAATTTAGATCTGATTGTAAGAGAAGCTAAAGATCCAATTTAGAGAACAGCCTGAAAAAATCAAAAGAACCAAAGCAAAGAAACCCAAGATTGTTACCAAAATACTCTACATAAAGGTTTATTTGAAAGACATTCTTCTGTATGAGGAGTCTTGTCTGCGTTCTGTGATTATTTTACTGTTATTATAACCAGAGTATATCTCTAAAAACCTCATGTCTTCCTTTTTTATACAAGTTTCTCTTACACAGAATATTTAAAAGACAGGGAGTATAAATGTACTCTGCAGAGGATACTATAGAGAGCAGCTAGAGTAGTAAAGCACTTAACCTCTCCCATTTCTGTTACAGAGAGGGAAACTAAAGTATGAGTCTAAGGGGCACTATAACAATAAATGAACAGCAATAGCAGTCCTGGTGTAGCTCTTCAGTACAGATAAAACTCCTGGGACATCATCTGAGCAGATGTGGTATGTCTTAATGCTTTGGTAAGAACAAATACTGCATGAAGTCTAATTCATGTATGTAATTCCTGTCCATACTCTTCAAACAACACTAACTGTTTTGTTTATGCTTGTCTCAATTTTCAAGCACCTAGAATGGGAACTTAACATGGTGCCTTAAGTTATCTAAGTATCCAAACCACTTTACTGTCCTAAAACTGAAGACGCGATAGGCTCTATTATATTATTCATTAATTGTGAATAACTTGGAGGATCAAGAACAACATACTATGTAATACATAATGCGTTAGGGAGTAAACAAGACTCAAATGCACAGAAAAGGTTATATTTCTCTTTTGTTTCTTTAATCCACTAATTCAAAGATAAAGAATTTACCTAAGATCAAAGATTCTAATGCAAACTCCAGTTTATGGATTTTGCAGCTGTCCTAATGGGGCTTGGAATATACAAACTAACAACATCGCTTTTCATTTTGTAGTACCTTTCATCTGAAGACCTCAAAATATTTTTTTTTTTGAACTTCAGTGAAGCACACCTTAAGACAGCAAGTGATATCCATGAGGGACATATAGGAATTTGTTCAACCCACCAATACTCATTGAAGTTTATCTCTCATTGTTCTCTGAACACTTGTGACAACACTGTAGCAAAGTTCAATAGGCTGAAGACATTCCCCTCTTCTCTCCTGTATTTAAGTTTTGAAATATATTCAGTTGAAACTGCTGGAATGCACATAGGCATCATACGACTGAGCTGTAATTTGTGTAAAACACCAGGATTACTGCCCTCAGCTAATGAAAAATGTCAAGAAATATGAATTAACATATGTGGCTAGAAATCCACTTCTATGTTTTTGCTAAAAGAAATAAAACCAGATTAATCAGGAAAGTGAATTAATTGAAAATTGTACTACACTGTGCCAACCAGAGATGTTGGATTCCTGTGGATCTGGAAATAAAGTAGAAGGCCAGAAAAATTTCCAACACCTCAGGCAAACAGAACATTTGTTTATTAAAATTAAGCCTTTCACAAAGGCAAATAATCTTCAGCTATCTAGATGACTATTTGAACTTTGTCCATGTAAATATAATGACTGCAATTTAGCCATTCTGCTACATATATTTTAAATAAAATATTTAATTAACTAACTAATTATACTAAAGGCATTTCTCTGACATAATGGCAAAAGTCATATAAGGACATACAGATAAGTTGTAGTGATTCAGAAAGGTCATACATGGCTCTCAAGTCCACATATTTTAATTCTGATAACTAGACAAAAATCATTGGTTTAAGCATCTTGAAAGTAAACACACAACAAAAACCTTTAATTGCCTTTCATGTCAGTGTTCTAATACTCCAGAAGGATAGCTGTTCTCCTCCACTTGTTCCTTTTCTCTCAGATTTACTGAGATCACATTCAAACACTACAATGAATGTTATGCACACAACAAATATCAGCTCTGAGGGAGCTGGCAAGCCAATGTCATACAGTGTGTTAGCATAAAGAGATGATAACTTAGATTCTGGAAGCTGGTTACACAGGTGAATATCTTAGGAGTGTTATCAGATGACAAGTTAACTAGAAGAGTTGGTAGTTTACTATTTTCTGCAATAAGGACTTGACCGATTTATTTTTCTTAATAAGCAGTGCAATATAAAATTTTCCTGTTGCTATCTTTCTACAAATCCACTGACATTTACTGACCTCAGGACTGAAGCATTATTATATGAGAAGTCTACTGCAGTGTTATCTGTTAGACACTACTGCCTTATTAACTATTCTATACTAACTTATTATCACTGCTTCCTAAACCCTTGCACTGTGAGGACATGGAACATGTGCAAATGACAAGGGAAAAATAATAATTGCATTTTTTTAGTGTTTGATTTTTTTTTAAAGACACAGGACTACTCTGTTTTATTATTGTAAGTATGGGTTTATTACATAAACCAAATGTAGTTGTTTTTATGGATGCAAAGCATGTTTATATGCCTTATAACAACCACAGTTCTTAGGCAGAACTACTGTATCCTAAAAACTCTACTTTCTAAGTCTCATGCTCAGATTTTTAACAATCATTAAAAGAAAAAAAAAAATATTGTATTCAGCCTTTTAGTTAGGGAGTGTGAGCCTTTACTCATATACTGTAAGCTACTTAAAAGTGTAGTTTTTAATGTTCTCTTTTGCCAGATAATATAAACAGCCAACTAATCATTGTAATGATCAGCTATGTTTCGTCAATCGCTCCAGCAGGCACCTGAATGTCCAGATCTCCTTTAAGATATGAACATTATTCTTTCCAGGGCTTTAGCAACCTGGTCGAGCTTTGTAGCTAACCCCGCTTTGAGGTGGGGAAGTTCTGAGGGGCCTCTCAACCCAGATTATGTCCAGCCAGTATGGTTCCATAATTCAAAAGTAGAGCCATTTGTTGGATTTACTAAATTCTGGGTTTCGTATTTATTAACATTTTGAGTAAAAGAGATCTATCAGAGTGAAAGGTTCTCATCTTGTGCCTTTAAGAAAGCAACTGTAGTATGAAATCTCATAGTTAAAAAACAAAACAAAACACAAAAACCCAACCAAACCCTAAACAAAATGAAAAATCCAAAGCCCCAAAATGAGTTCTTAAAACCAAGCAAAACAATGAGCCAAATCAGACTACAATTGTACCATCATATTCTAAATTTTAAGGTCATCTAGGGAAGCTATTTCAAGAATTAGAAAAACAGTATAGAACAGATTGCATATACCTGGTCAAAATAAACACCTCCATGTTTAGCTTATTTCCCAATAATAGCTTTCCTATGCTGCTCATATGGGGTTGTTTTTCTTGACATATCTTGCTGGAAGAATGGTTTTATAAATTCCTCTGTATCACTGTTCATTCTAGGTTAGTGTGAAGGAGATCTTATTTTTCTTTTTGATTTTGCATTTTCTAGTGGCCTTCATGCAATCTCTTTAAAATGCTTTCTCTAACACATCTGGGATAACTAATCCGATTCTTGAAAGGAAAATCCCTTCAGCAGCAAAATCTCTGCTCTGAATTGGTAACATTTGCTGCACTGGCCACACTCTGCTAACAGCTTTAATCACTTTCCTTGGGGTCTTATCTTGGATCATAACTTTAGCAAACATTGCCAAGCTTTGATTTACTGGGTAGAACTAAAACTGTCCCCATTATGTGGCTTATATTCTCTACCCTGCCTGGCATCCCTGCTCTTCATGGAGAAGCATTATTTTGTGAGTTTTTGTGTTTCATCTGAGATCCTGCACATTATCTTGAGCCTTATTAAACTACTTTGGAATATACAGCATTTAACTCTACATTTTGCTGAGCTTCATCATGTTATCAAATGTGTCTGCTTCTACAAGTTGTCTTAGGTGTTAATTAAGATGTCACATAAAATATGTGTATATAAAAGTACAAGTTTGCAAGTGGCAAGAACACCAGATATATTTTTGGCAATGGCAATAAGTGTGGGACAAATCTGTACTGAGAGGGCCTCAGTAAAAATATGGGCCAATATTTATAACTTTAAATTAGACAAATATCTCCATGTTCAGTGTCTCTTATTTCTGCATTTACTTTATTTAAGTTTAGCAGGGATATTCTCTGACACTGCATTATTTTATGACAACTATTGTTAGTACTCTGAAACACATCTTTGAAGCACATTGTTTTTAAGCCAGCTTTATTGAGGACATGAAGATGTTCCCATGTCGCATGTCAGAAAATATATGTTCATCTCTTGGCCACCAAAAAGGTTTTCATTGAAACACAAGAAAAAAGTAGAGGTTTTACAAATATTGTGCTTCATGAAGCAGACAACTCATTAAAAGAGGGAGGTTCAGCTACGCGATCCAGCAAGGGGAAGACTGGATGTTTCTTTGTCCCCTCTAATATGTCAAAGAATCCATACAAATGAAAGACAACATGGATTTTCCTACAAAAATATTAATTAAGATCTCTTATTATCAATGAAAAATCAATAAATTATAAAAAAACCCCAACCCATGGGAAATTATGTTTCGTTGATTTTTCTCTTGATAGATCTGCAACATATAGTTGCTATCATAGTATATGGACTTCATATGTGCACACAGCCTTGGTAGGCATTAACTATTGGGTGCTGTCTCCTATGCAGAACTGACTTACAGGCCAGCTACACTTTGTGATACTTTGTATATTAGTATTATGGTAGAGTTAGGAACCAAGAGGGACTGCGTCTCACCAGCAAATCCAGATATCACCTCAAAGCTGATTTCTGGTCTCGCCAGATTCCATCAGGCACAGACTTTTCCATAATTATTTATTCTTTTTCCATTTCTGTTCCAAAAATACATTGATATATCTCAGTTTTATCTACGTTTTGGAAGGATATCCACCATACCTCCTATTATCACCCTTTGTTTACAGTGAGACTCACAAACTTGCTTTAGGAGACTTGTGCTTTCAAAAAGTTTAAACTCTGGTAATTTCACAGCTCTGATATCTCCCTTAGTAGACAGGCATAGCTATAAGATATTTTCTCTCATAGAAGCTGATGTTCAACATTCAGATACAAGATATTCAATAGCAATTAGCTATTGAAGCTATATGAAGTTTGGTAGAGAAGTATTTTAAATTCAAACTCTCATCAATTTTGCTCAGTTAGCCACATTTTTTCTCTATGTTACATCCCTTGAGCCTCAAGTCAAGACTTTACTTTGCTTGAGGTTTATTTTTTTCCTCCAACCTCACAGTCATCTTTAAGACAGAGTGATCAGCGACAGCTTTGATTCATCTCCACTAGACAGGTGAATAATCAAAACATATCATCAGGAGTCTTTGACAGTACTGAAGATGGCCCTCCTCACTTCTATTACCTTAGCAGAAGTTGCTGTTGGAAACATAATTTCTAGCTTTGTTTCCAAGGGTAAAGTACATCCAAAAGTATGTTCTTTTAGTAGAGTCTCTAAGATTTTTATAAAGTCTCAAATGTGGTTGAAAGGAGCAGTTTCCCTCCCTTTCCAACTGCAGAAAGTTCATTTATGAGCTCAGGCACTCAAGTGAGCCAGTTCAGCTGAGAACGTAACAGCAGAGATTGGTTTTCTGCTAATTTAGTTCTCTGAAGGAGTGTACTGTGGGGACAGAGGAGCACCAATGCAGGGAAAAGGGAGGAAATTGGTGCTGAGAGCTGGGAGCAGGAGCAGGAGGGGTGAAGTGGCCCTTTGTCATCAGCTCACTGCTGCAGTGGATCAGCTTCCCATGGTGCTGCTCTTTCACTTCTTTCTTCTCTCTAGGGTCTTTGGCTCACACACAACTTTCTACTGTCTGCCTGACCTCACTACACTGGGATATGTTTTTTTATTCACATCTTCCTCTTTTATTCCAGGGTTTTGTAGCCAAACTGGCCACCTGAAATTAATTGGAAAATTCATCTATACACAGTCAGTGTCATGGCTTATAAAAACATCCCAAGTGTTTGCTAGAGTGAACCACAGCCTGCTTTCTCTACTTTTTTTGCCTTCAGCAGTGTTGATTTAGACTAGTAAAATTATGAATAAAAGATCCCAATAACCATGCTGATATCAAATATTTATTAGTTATTACAGAGCAGTCCCTATTCTACCCCAACATTCAATTCTTTTACCTTATGTGACTGTAACAGCAAACAATCAGATAAACACTCTTCCAATGAAGGAGTAATTCTTACAGAAATGCAGTACTAAATTTATAATAACTGGTACAATAATATTTGGTTACATTCTTAAGAAGTCTAAAATTCTTCAAAAAAATAAATAACTCAATCATCCACAATCAAGTTCCCATGATTCTTTTTTAGAGGAAATTGAGCATCCTGTTGTGTGTAGTAATGCAAAGTGATGGACTGAAGAGATGAGGATATTTTCAAATACAGAAAGCTAAAGAAGTTTGATGGCCCTGTCCCTTGTTCCAAACCCTGTTGCCAAATTCATGCTATAGCAAATTGTTTTCCCTGTGTGCGCTCTTCTGTGCTGAGATTGCACATGTATAGCAAACCAATATCCTTCTTGTGAGTTATCTAAATGAGCTACAATTTTTGCTCTTGGTTTGAAAATTCTTCTGCCCTATTGACACCATGTAACAATATGGCTTGCACTGGATCAACATTAACATTAGATGATCATGGGCCATTTTGTCAAAGAGAAAATTCTTTTGAAAATATTTTGGTCCATATGTCCTCTCCCAGATAACCTACAATAGCAAAATGTAGATATGTATCTCTATTTATGGAACAGATTGTTTTGATAATTTAATTTTAATTTTTTATTAACTTTCATTTTAAGCTCTTCCTCTCCTTCCTTAATATGTCCCAGGATGTATGAGTATCTTGGGAAGTCTACAAGAGCAAATTTTAAATGTATGTTTTATGAGTAATTAGTAATGTTTTAAAATTATCTGGACTAACACAAAGTCTAAAAGATCATTTTGTTGTGGCTTGTGTCTGTTTTAATAGTTTTATCATTAATGGTTTGTACCTATGCTCCCTAGTTTGTCAAGACATTAGGACCCTGTCCCATACTGAATTCTCTTGGAACAAAAAATTAATCTTAAATTAGACCTGCAGGGACTGATGAGAAGTCTAAGTATGCATGCAGGATACCATCTTTTCAACTCCACTGACTGCTTAGAATATACCTTTTGAATGTGTCTTACGCCGCTTTCCTTTGTATATTTAACTTAGTGAAATCATGCCTGAAAGTTCACCAGATGTATTTGAAAATACCAGGTCTATAATTTATATTTGTTGAGAAATTAGGAAGTGGGATTTTTTTGAGCTTCAAAAGACCTGGATGTCTTTGCATTACTCATGACTAAACGTTACAGCATATGTCTGCACTCCAGGGCGCAGCATAGAATACAGGTGTATGAGTTTTTCTTAAAATAGCTTGAGCATGTGCTTGTGGCAATCTAACCCCCACAGCATGGAGCTGTGAGGGCAAATTTATCCAGCTTTCAGCTAGATCTGTTTCACAGTACAGACTCGGTAAAAAAGAAAGATTGTTAGAAGTTAACAAAATTATTTTATTTCTTATTTATTAGAAAAAATAAAGTAACTCAGCTAAAGCTGTTGGGAAAGAATTGAAGTAAATCAATAACTGGCAACACTGGTAATTAGATCAGAGCTTGCATAGCTTAGAAACAGACATCCTCACATCATAACTCCTTACAAGGCAAGAGCAGAGTATATTTGAGAAAAAAAGAAATCAGGGGGTTATTTTGTCACTAAATATGTAAGATTCTGTTCCTTGTGCTGATTACAGGAATGGTAAAATGGGTACATATCTGGTTTGTTACCAGCTTACAGCCTGACACAAATGTCAGGAAAAAACTTGTTCATGAGAAAGTTCCTTAGTTCTTTTCATCTTCCAGGCTTTACACATTTAAACATGAAGGCATTGTAAGTACATAAAAAGAACTATGCCAGATCACAAAGAGAAACTTTGCTGTCTTCAATGCTGACCTTTTTCAGGACAAATGTGTATATTTATTATGACACAGTACTGTAAAATGAAAATTTCCGTTACATATTATCATTTGCTTTTAAGCAGTTTGCCCTGGGATTAGTCTTCCTTGAAAATCTCAGCAAAATGTGATGCAGAACTGGTGTGAGGGATAAAATATTCTCCAAGGTAGAAAATAATCATTTTATAATTTCTGTAAAATTCTGACTAAATGCGGATGCTTTGCTAATTTTTATAAATCTTAATGTACACAAATATGAAAAGGTATTAAAATTGGGGGTTGTTTGGATTTTCAGTGTGTACCAAAACTGTTTCATCCTTTCAGTACCTTTGTTCCTTAACTAAACAAATAAGGAGAAAAATGTCAGTTTTTTTGGAATACATAAGTATTCATGTTGAAGACTGAAAATTTCAGACACTTGACCAGATAGGAACCTCATTTGGGAAACAAAGCCAGTCTATGCTATGTGTGAATGTGAAACAGAAAATTAACAGAAGAATAAATAAAAATAAAAAGTGTGAAGGAAAGGGCAGAAGGAAGACAAGGTTAATACCAAGAGACAGGCAGAAGCACAAGGGAATACCAAAATGAGGATCCATAAATCTCATTAATCCGTCTTTGTGGAGTTCACTGTCAAAAATGATACCTCCTTTTCCATCAAAATGTGACCTGCTCAGTGGTCAGTACATTATGGCTTACATTTGTTCCACTGAAAATTAATTCAGTGTTAGTTTTAGTGGAGATTGTGCTTTCAAGGAATTTTGAGGAAACTTTGAAAGATCATTTTCCTCTTTTCCTTTTGATGATCTGGGAAATTAAAAACAGAAGGCTATATTAAACAAAGCACCTTAAGCCAACAAATATGATTACAAATGCCAGACTCTAAATGAGGAAGTGACAGAATTACAGTCACATGATCAAAATATCACACTTTAAGCTAGTGAAAATTGACATCAGATCATCAAGAATGATATATTATTGGAAAAATTTCAATTTGAGATGTGGTAAACTCAGATGCTCCTGAGAAACACTTTTATACTTTTCTGCCTTACATAAAAATCCTTTTCTTTCTAAGAATAATTGTTACAAAACAGGCAGGCCCTTGAAGCCATAGAGGAATTGTGTAACTCACTTTCTGGCAGTCTCTTATTCTAAACAGTTAAGAACTCAGAAATAGTTCTTGTACCACAAAGCTACAGATGCTCAGCAGGAACTTCGCTTTGATGCCTTGTTCTCGGATTCTAAAGTGCTGAGCAATGATGTCAAACCATAAAGACTTTTTTCCCAAGCACATTTATTCACATTTATTTTAATGTTGATTTCTAATGACAAATATACAAATAAATTATTTTTTGGAATAAGCTGATCCTGAATTAGTGAAAAAAAAAACCAAACAAAATGATGTTCTATTTCCAGATAGTAGGTGTCCTCACTGTGTTTATTGTGTTTTCCTCTTAATCAGGTTGATAAATAAATCTGTTCCAGGAGATAAATAACAATTTTTCTATGTAGAAACATGTACATTGAAAACAATGTTCTCTGAAAACTGTTGTTGTCTCTCTTCTGATGTGGTAATAGACATAAATTTGTAGACGAGTAGAGAAACCAAAATATATCTGACTTTGATATTTCCTTTGTGTATTTCAAGGATGTTTTAAACATTAGTTGGAGACAACATGGGCAGATTAATGTTTTATTATTGGAATTAGTACTTGAGAAAACAAGAAAAAAACCAAAATGACAGTTTACTATTTGAAGTTCACCAAGCACTTAAATTAAGGAGCGATACTGACAAAGAAAGAAGTTCCTAACAATCAGGCAGTCACTGGCCAGAGGATATGTGCCTTTGCCTTAGGCCCTTCATGCAGTCAGTGATTAAGTGCCAGGAAATGGCTGACCTAGGGGTCATTATTATTCTTAATATAAACAGTTATAAATAAATCTGAGAGTATGAAGGCAAAACGTCTGAGGTATATGTTGTCAGAAGAGAAGGCAATTCAAGTTTTGTCTCCCTTGCTCTAGTCGTAGGAAACTGTTATCAGTATCCATAGATACTGAAGAAGTCAGATTTAATTCACACTGGGTTGAAATGGAAGACAAACCCTTTGCAGGCTGGGTTTGTTGATAGTTTTGGGTTTTTTTATTTGGAAAAATGTGTTATTTTATTGTGATATTTTAATGATTTTTTTTTGTGGTTCTGTTTCTTTATTTTTGTTTTTGGTGGTTGTTGTTGGTAGTGTTTGTTTGGTTTTGTTTGTTATGTTTTTTCAGTTTTAGGACCAAAAGTACTTATACTGAAAAACTCAGTTTCCCTGTGTTTCACTTGATTTGAACTTAATTTGGCTTCTTTTTAAATTATTCAGTGGAGAAATCTTAATTTCATAGAATCATAAAATTATAGAATGACTTGGGTTGGAAGGGATCTTAAAGATTATCTGGTTCCAATCCTGACTTTGGCCAAGAACTCCTTTCAGTAGCCCAAGTTTCTCAGGGCCGCATTAAACCTGAGGATTTAGTAATACACAGCAGTAGATTCACGTACAAACAAAACTATTGCTTATTTTCAAGTTTAAAAGGGTTCAATATCAAAGTGGAAGTTTTATCCCCCTGACTTTTCACTGCTGAAGCTCAATATGATGAACCACATGGATGAAACAGGGCACTAGACAAGTTCAAAGGAAATTCCACCTTAATATGCAATTTTTGTTATTGAAATTAGTAATTTTTGACTGGCTTTGTACAGACTCAGAACACAGAATGTATTCATTGCTATGTAATGAAGGAGAAATTTTGCTCCTTAGTCCTTTTACTTATTGAAGGTATTTCTTTTATTCTCTAATTTTCTCATAAAATTGCTAAATTGGTTCCCTAGAGTTAATGAAAAAAGTTGTTTATTGCCATGGTGAGAAAGAGGAGTATGGCAACTATTGCTTGTTTTTGTTCTCAGCCTAAATTCAGGACATTGTTCTACTGCTGATCAGGAAATTTTTAGTAAATTAAATCTTGATATTCTTTAAGCAGATGTTGCCAGCCAGGACAAGATTTTCTTTACCAGACAAAAATTAGGTAAAACCAACACCACTAATGAATGAGTTGTGTTTCTTCGTCTAATTCTGTTTAGAAGGCTTTTAGGAGAGAGGGTAGAACTGTTCCTCCCTTCATCCTGCTCATGTTATCCATAAAGGAACTGAACCTAAATCAAAGAAGTAGATTCAAATGAAACATAACTTAATCCTTCTTCCAGGGCAAGAGATATTGTTGACATTATAATCAATTATACAAGCTTAGATGATGTCCTATTATTGGATTATAAAACAAAACTCAAAAAGTACTTTGACATTTGAGTACACTCAGAGAAAGATGCAGCCTAATGTTTTCATATAACCCAGAACAGTGCATTGCTTCAGTTTCAAGAGATTCTATTATTTTTTTAGTGATTAGGATTTCTTTATTTTCTATACATATTTTCATTTATGCATCCATTACAACGAAATAAGCAAGGGAAAGAAATGTGTGTTAAACAAGCAAGTGTCATATAGTTTGCATTATCTGTGTGTTTCATCTCATTTCTAGGATATATATTGTGAAAGCAAAGATGAAGTGTGAAATTGAAAAGTGGTGGTCTGTGCCTAAAGGACCTTAAACTGTTGTGCACATTTGTTTTCTTGTGTAATTCTAGCTGTCTCTTGTGGAATCTGCTTTTCTGAACTTCTTTGAAGTCTGAGAGGAGACTGTTCCCTATAACAGATGTCAAAATATTGCATTTAAAAACATTTACATACCTTGCTATTATAAATTAAACACAAGTATGAAAGGGAAAATATATAGGCAGGTTGTGATTTTATTCAGTTTTTTTAACTAAAGATATGAGAAATTAACCGAAAATTCAGATGAGGTTTTTTGTTGTTTTTTACTCTTTTTTCTGAAATTATAGCAAGTTTTAGTAAAAGTTGTGTCTATTTTCAAACAAACAAACAGACAAACATACAAACCCACCTTTCCTCTCCACTCCTGTCAGAGCTCCCATTAGAACTTACGACTGTTATCATGTGGTTAGCAGTTTGTATCAACACAAATAACAACATCAAAACAATTAATGTAAATTTCTTCCATAATTGTTCTCTGTGCATTGAACTTGTTTTAAGGCATGATATGAAAAAGATGGCTGTGGATGCTACCACAACCTCTCCTTTTATTCAGATGTAGAACATAGTTGATTGTTCTCAGCCAAAATAAAATATTTATTTTTAAAAGAGAAGAAGGGTCTGAAAACTATTTTTAGGGATAACTTTGATTTTGCTGGATTTTGTTTTTGGTTCTTTTTCCTCGGCATTTTACAAGCTGTTCCATTAATTGTTTCAGGAAGCCTTCCTAACATTTCTCTATCTGTAAGACAAATTGCTTCCCTATTCCAGGCACACTATCTGGGATTTGCCTGGCCCTTAAATCATGGCAAAATCTGAGAATGTATTAGATCCTTTTTCTTACCTACTACCTTCCTCACCACGCATACACATATCTGAGTCTGAAGAAGTGTCATTTTAATTATCCCAAACACTGGAGAAGATATCTCAGTGTATTACCAATGGGCTCCATTACCACTATGACAAAAAAGTAAAATGTTACAAATTTTTTTTCTCTTTTTTTTTTTGGAGTGGGGGGTGTTGGGGAAGGGCCCAGTGTAAACATACAACAATATCTATCTAAGGGCATGAAACATTTTTAATTTCAGAATGTTATGAAAGAAAAATATTGACTAGGAGCTCATGCAGAATTCTAATAATATGCAAAATAAAAATTTTGCATTTCATTGCCTATTCAAAATAAGCTAATATTTATTAGTTATGGTTAGTTACATCATTAGTTATTAGGTAGTCATAACAATAATATTTTTCTTATTTCAGACCTTAACTTTTCCTCATTACTCTTCAGTTTTCACCATGAAAAAAGGCATCCAAAAAAAGAAGATGAAGACAATAAAAAAACCCAAGTGGACAATAAGAAAATATTTGATTTCTGAAATAATTAATATATGGAATATATTCCAATGACTTACCATTAAAAATAGGATTAAAATGACTGAAATGGTACTGATATTTAAGAGTTTTATTGAGAATCAAAAGGTTCAGAACAGGAGTGTGAGCTTGAGACAAATCTAGTCAAAAGACTCATCAGCCTGTCAATACTTTAGAGAATGTCTGTATTTTCTTGTAAATCTGTATTTTCTTCTAAGTCTGTAGTACTTTTTTTCTAAATTAACTCTCATATCCAGGTGACAGAGTTACATATTAGTATTGGAAAGCAAACTGAGTGATTCTTTTTCTGCATGTTCATAGTAATTGTATTTTTTTATCATGCAACTAACATTTTAAAACTAGGATTTGGGAATTGCTTAGGAAATGATAGCCAAATCTAATAATTTTAAGAAACGTATTGAATATCACATACCCTCAAAATCAGCAAAATCATATAAAAATCATATAAAAATTAAAAACACACAGAGTCTGGAAAAAAGACTTTTAAATCCACTTCTCCCTTTTTTTACTAATAATCTCAAAAATATCCTGTTCTCATAGCTATCAAACAGTAACTTGACTTATGTGAAATACATGAGATTCTTAACTGAAGATTTTTTTTTAATTCTTTTCCATTTTTATATTCAATACAGCATTTCATTAATGATACTTCAATTTTTTATGGGTCATATGGCAACTGCATATAAAAAATGCTGTTCCTGTGGAAAAACGTCCACATTAAATAAATAATAACAAAAATGAGATAAAAATAATGGAAAACAGAAGGCCAAAGCAGATATTGCAGTACAGGAAACTAGCTAAAAGGACTGATGTTGGCATTATGTAGATTAAACGGCCGTAGTACAAAGTGTCCTCAGGGAAGAGCTAGATCCATTGTGTTGTTGCATGTTTGATTGACTACGGTATCTTAAGGATCTGGTTTTCCTTTTATATGACAGATAATCAAATAATGATAAAGAACTTTTGGACATTTAGAATCTCTCTAATCATGCAGGGGCAAAAAAAGTGAGGGTGAGGGGAGAGAAATACAGCCAGAAGCAGAGCAACTAATCCTTGCAAGATCCTGAACAGGAGCAGGACCCTCTGCTGACTCCTTGGTGTCCCACTCCTAAGATCGTGCAGATGGACAGAAAGAATGTGGGGAAAAATCAACATCTATTCTAGTCAATAAGTGCTGAGTTTACTAAATGAAATGAAAGATAATAAGAGGAAAAAAACCAAGTAGTATGATGACAGAAAAATAAAAACTAATATTAAAGCTAAAGATAATTATTTCTATTATTTTTGTATTAAATGAAGTTTAATTTCATGTTTGGCCACACTCCCTTTTTATTCATCTATTTCTGAAAACACATCATATTTTCCTACTTTCTGGCACCATTAATGATGCCTGAAGTCGGGGGTAACAGATTTATAACAAGCTTTCACATTAATCTGTCTTGTAGAATAGGTTAGTAAATAAGTCCCAAAAAATGAGGTACATTTGAATTTTTGTTTAGTAACCCCTGTTATCTTCTTCTGTAAATGTTTTAGACTAATTTATTTATCTGCTGAATTAATGGTCTGGTGTTTCATTTGAATGCTGTTAAAGTCATGTGAGTGAAGCAAATGCCAGCCTTTGTAAGATGAATATATATGAGTATCTTCAGTTTCTCTGAAAACATTTGTTTGGAACATATTCTTTCACTAAGAAAAAAAATAAAAGTATCATATCCAGCTGATTCTGCTCCAAAACAGTATTTCTGATTCAAGTACTAAATGGGCAAGAACTGATGACAGTAACACACTGAAAGCAGAAAATGTTGCAATAAAAACAGAAAAAAAAATAGAAATTATGGTCAATTCAGTAATAAAACATAATTACTTCATTTGTTCTCTTTTTCATCAACTTAATAACCAAAAAGATTCAGAACCTGTCGGGTAAAAATATATGTTTAAAGTAAGGAATTCATCTAATGTCAAGGTAAAAATCAGGTCTGCATTTTGCTTGTGATTCCCAGGATACAATGCCTGACATATCTATTATATGAACTACTACCGATAAACTATCTTTTTAATTCAGTTTTTTTCACAAATCTACTTTGATAGAATGGAACATGCTTACAAGGCATATAATTCCTTCTTTACACAGAGTATAATTACTAAAGGAATTACTGATCTAAATCTACATAGTCATTAATTGAAAAAGCTCATCTTTCAACAAAGAACATTCTAATAACCTTCAAACCCAGATGGCAAGCTCTTCACTTTAACATTTTTTAAATTCCTTTTTTTTTTTTTTTTTTTATTTACACCCCTTTGTAAGTTCCATTTCCATGGATATATTTGCTGAAGTTGTCAGACCTTTATTTTATGATAAACTTTTATGTCTTTGTTCTAATGCACAAAGGGGTTTCAAATGCAATGCTTTATTTATTTTTCAAGGCTCAAAGCTTCTTAAAAGCCTCTGATGGTTTTTTGTGGGATTTTTTAGTTTGTTTTGTTGTTTCTTTTCCTTCCCTCCCTTCCTTCCCTCTCTCCCTTTCTAGCAATCAGAAACAATAGGCCTCTTGTGATGCTCAAAATACAACTTTTCTTCCTTAGTGTCAAAGACTCTGCCTTCCGAGTGACACTCCTGATGACTCTAAAATGAGATATATAGTTGAGGTTATTTGGAACTGAAAAGCTTAACTCAGCTTCTACTCTCCAGTCTTTCATGAGAGCAAGGAGCAAAGGTGAAAGGTTGCTACTAGGAATTTCAAAGACTAGTTTCTCTTCAGTAGTCTGAGCTCATGTTGCCGGGGAAGACAGAGTCCTGCTCACATACATCATTCATTACACTGTGAAACACAAGCTATTTATTAAGGGCCACAAAGAGAAGGACTTAAAAATAAGAAATAAGATTACTATAAGATATATAGTATTGTAATGGTATGTCTGCTCCCCTTTCTCCCCAAAAAAATCCAATAAAATTATAACAAGTTTGTTACCGCTGAAGATGAACAGATCACACGGACACAGGTCGAGGTGTGGTGAAGAGAAGAGAAAGTTTATTTTTCCCTCCAGGATTTATAGGTTTCTGACCATGGCCAGAGATTGGATGGTCAGGATAACACTTTCTCACAGCACTGGCCATGAGAGATGTCCATCACAAGACGTGTAACAGAAAGAATGTACACATATCTATGTTTACAGTTACTGTCCTGGGAAAGGCTTTAGAAAACTATGTTAGCAAGCTCAGAAGCTGAGTTTTCAGGGCGACATCTCACCCTTTTCGGTTTAATAAAAAGAAAAGAAAAAGAAAAATGAACAAAGAAACTAGCAACATTATAAGCAATCAAAAGATAAATAACAGGAAAAAATACAATACTCCATACAATCAGAAGGCTGTAATTTCAGGGTGATATCTCACCCGTTCGTTATTATTAAAAAAAAAACAAAAAAAACCAAAAAAAAACCCAAAAAACAAGAATCAGAGAAAACAACAAAAACTCAAAAATAAATGACACAATTGTCCAACATCAACACCTGCTTGTGGATGGGCCATCGGGGTGAGCACGCATGTCATCTACATCTGAGTCCTCATCCGATGACCCACCCATCCGCTGACTTCCAATTTGGTCACGGTCTCCAGCCCGCTCGCCGGTCGAATGCTGCCTCTGTGGTTGCAGGTCAGGACGGACACACTTCGCAGGTACCCAGCGTACCCCAGTATCTGTGGATACACAAGCATACCCTCGCCCCGAAGCAATGAGGTCATAGGGACCCTCCCACAGCTTTGTGACGAGATTCCTCACTCTAACCTTTGCCCGAGGCTGAGGCGTCTCATCCGAAGCCCGCAAAGAAAGGTGGTGATTCAACATGACCGGGTTACTGGAGTTCTGCGGCACCGTGAGGTGATTGAGGGTATATAAAGCTTTCCCCAACCGACTGTGTGGGGTCTCACCCTGCATTCCCCGTTTCTGCTTCTGCAGAACTCGCTTCAGCGTACCGTGAGCGCGTTCTACGATAGCCTGACCTGTCGGAGAATGAGGGATACCAAACTTGTGTGACACACCCCACAACTGCAGGAACTGCCGCACCTTCTGAGAGGTGTAAGCAGGACCATTATCGGTCTTCACAGCAGAAGGCACGCCCAAAACAGCAAAGGCCTGCTTCCAGTGGGCAATGACATCGCAGGTTTTTTCTCCCGTGTGAGCAGAAGCCCACATGGCAGAGGAGAAAGTGTCCACACTGACGTGCACATACCGAAGCCGGCCAAACTCGGCAACCTGAGTGACATCTGTCTGCCAGAGCTCCAAGGCCCGAAGGCCCCTGGGGTTTACCCCTGCCGGCAGAGGTGCAGCAAGTGCATGACAATCGTCACAAGACTCAACGATGTCATGGGCCTCAGCTGACGTCAGCTGAAACTGTTTCTGCAAAGTATGCGCATTCTGATGGAAGAATCCATGCGATGCCTTGGCCTGGCTGAGCGTATCGGGCTGAGGCGCAACCCATGCAGGGTTAGCCAACTTGTCAGCCCTTGCGTTACCCTCTGCAACAAACCCTGGCAAATTGGTGTGACTCCGCACATGCAGAACGTAATATGGATGCACCCGGGCCTGAATAGCACTCCACAGGGCCTTCAGTAAATTAAACAAGGCAGGATTGCTGACCTCCTTCAAGACTGAATGACCCAACCGCTGGGCTATATCGGCCACGTAGGCGGAATCCGTGACCAAATTGAAAGGTTCCTGGGAAAACTTCTGAAACGCCATGACGGCAGCCCGTAATTCCACCAATTGGGCTGACCCAGTCTCACGACTCTCCAAGACTTGCCACTCAGATCCTTCCTTCCAGGTAGCAATGGCCTTTCCAGTCCTCCCTGAACCATCAGTAAAGACAGTGGGGCCTTGCACAGGCTCCTGACTATGTTTGGGCCGCAAAGAAAGTTTTGTGAAGTTTGCCACTTGCAGCAACTTATGACTGGGCAGATGGTAAGTGATGTGGCCAGAAAAATTTTCCAGAGCACTTTGCATGGAAATACTGTTTGCAAAGCTCCAATCAAAGTCCTCCCGTGGTACCGGGAGCACAATCTTTGCGGGATCTGCACCCATCAATTGTAAACACCGTTGTCGGCATTTAATTATCAAATGAGCTATCAGCTCAAACATCGTTGTCGCCGTCTTCTGCGGCTGATGGGGCAGAAAAATCCATTCTAGGACATGCAAGGGATCAGACCACTCATCATTCCACTGGCCAATGATACCCGCAGGATGCAAATCTGGAGTAACAATGAACACAGCGACATCAATGGAAGGGTCAATGCGATGAACCTGACGAGCGGAAACCGCTCGCTGAACCTCCTCCAGTACCTGCTGTGCCTCTGGGGTCAGTGTCCGAGGTGACTTTAAATCAGAGTCCCCTTTCAATAGACCAAACAAGGGGGATAATTGTGCCGTGGTCAGTCCCAAGTAGGGACGCAACCAAGTAACGACACCCACCAATTTCTGAACATCATTCAGTGTCTTCACCGAATGCACAAATTGCACCTCCTGGTGTTGGACTGTCCGTTCCAAAATTTTCATCCCTAAGTATTTCCAAGGAGGTTGTTGCTGAACCTTTTCTGGAGCCACTTGCAGCCCATAAGAATGCAAAGCAGTGAGCAGCTGAGGCCGTATCCTCAGCAGCTCATCCTGGGTGGGCGCAGCCACCAAGATGTCATCCATATAATGATAAATATGAGCATCAGGAAACTGCTCGCGAACTCCAGACAGGGCTCGAGCCACATACCATTGGCAAAGGGCCGGTGAGTTTCTCATGCCCTGCGGCAAAACCCTCCATTGATATCTCTGTGCAGGCTCAGCATTATTGATAGCCGGCACTGAGAAAGCAAATTTCGGTCTGTCATCGGGATGCAAAGGAATTGTGAAGAAACAATCCTTCAGATCCACAATGAGAACGGGCCAATCAGCAGGAAGCATGGTGGGTGATGGCATTCCAACCTGCAATGCCCCCATGCTTTCCATCACGGCATTAACTTTCCGGAGGTCTTGCAATAACCTCCATTTCCCAGACTTCTTCTTGATGCAGAAAACAGGAGTGTTCCAGGGACTGGTTGAAGGCTCCAGATGACCCTGGTCCAACTGTTCCTGCACCAATTCACGGAGGGCGACTAACTTATCTTGAGAGAGGGGCCACTGATTTTCCCAAACGGGTTTGTCCACCAACCAACGTATGGGAGGTGTAGGACAATCTGCACCCTCCAACACAGTGGCCCCCATCAAAAATCCGTCCCCATACGCACCCCCCATGCAGCCAGAACGTCCCTCCCCCAGAGTGTTAACCGGGAGTCTTTCGTGACATACGGCCAGACCATGGCCGTGTCCCCCTCGGGGTTCGTGACGAACACAGGCCTCCGGCTCACATAGCATTGCGCAGCTCCTGCCAGCCCCACAACTGACGTCTGCACCGGGTCCAAGGGCCATCCCGAGGGCCAGTCAGCAGATCCGATGATCGTAACATCTGCGCCAGTGTCAAGAAGCCCGCGGAGACTGACTTCTGATGGCGTCTCGCCAGGGTTGGACAGGATGCAGAGCCGCTCAGGACGATCCTTGGCCGCCAGAACTGCAGTCCAGTGAACCTGAGGTGGCCCCGTGGATCCGAAGCCACCAGTTCCCCGCTGCCGACCTTCCGCCCTGCGAATACAAGACTTAAAGGGCACAAGTTGAGCAAGTCTGGTTCCCGCAGGGATAGTAACAGGAGGGGTGAGTGTGGAAACCATGGCATAAATCCGCCCCGTGAAGTCTGAATCAATGATTCCCAGGTGCACAATGATGCCCTGAGCAGTGGCACTAGATCTCCCCACAAGAAGAGCACTCATGCCTCCACCCACTGGGCCTGAGGCATCCAAAGGAACCCTGTGCACCCTACAAGAGTCCAAAACAACCATGTCTGCTGTGCAGACATCAAGGCCTGCAGAGCCGGAGGTGCTGGCTACAAGCCGGCTGAGCAGACCTCCATTGGCTCCGGAGTGTGAAGAGAGACTTGTGTCTGAGCGCGTCTCCCCTTCGCGCTCGGCTTCTCGTTTCCCGAGCCCGTCAAAGACTTACCATTGACATGGACTGTCGCCCTGCACACATCCGCCCCATGATTGGCCCTACCACACCGGGCGCAGTAATACAGAGGAGCCGAGGCTCCCTGCGCCTTCTTCTTCTGCTTCTTGCCGGCCTGAGCGGTCCCCTGTTGTTGCTGCCCACCCGGTGACTTCACCCAAGGTGGCCGCTGCGCAGCAGCCACAGTAGGGGTCTCTCCAACATCGACGCCAGCCTCTACACAGGCTCGCGCCATCTGTGGCAGCGAAGGATCACCAGGGATCGCACTAATGACCCTCCGACATGCGGCATTACAATTAGTCTTTGCGAGAGTCTTAAGCATCATCTCCCTCGCCATACCATCCTGCACCTGCCGCTCCACAGAAGCAGTCAGCCGATTTGCAAAACGCAGAAAAGACTCGCCATCTCGCTGGACAACAGTTGCAAAGGGCTCCTTGGGGGCGGCCAGTTCTAAGGTCCGCACCAACGCCGCCACGCCGGTCTCCTTACACTGCTCAAGCACAAGAGGGTCAAGGTTAACCTGCCTATTAACATCAGCAAAGACATCCTTACCCAGCAGAACATCTGAACCGGCCACCCGCCTGGGATCTCGCTGACTCAAGGTAGCATTCTGCAGTACCACTTGACAAGCCATCTCAGCCCACACCCCCTCAAAAATACCATACTCCACTGGCTGAAAAACAACACGGGCTATATTCCGAATGTCATAGGGCACTAGCACACCCCCCACAATGCCTCGAAGAGCCTGCATAACCTCGTTCGATCCAAGGCCATGCTTTTCAGCCGTCTCACGGAGATCTGTCAAAGCCTTCCAGGGTAACGGCTGATGAGTCTTTTGAGTCCCATCCTGAAGCACAGGAAATGCCTGGTACCCCCCTGGAGGAGCGGCCTCACTTGCCGCTCCCCGTCTCGGAGAGTGCCCCGAGACAGGATCAGGCACTGGGCTGGAAGACCGCACCACAGCATCCGGCGCCACAGCCACCGTAACACCAGTGGAGTCTGAGGAGGCATCCTCGCCGTCCAGGGGGCCGCCCTCAACCTCATCAACCTTAACCCTCACAGCGCCCCAAAAGGCTTTCGGACGCTTCGGCCGCACGGTCATCTGGCAGGAAGGCAAGGTCCACCGGGTAGCCGAAGAAGCCTTAGCAGCCCGGGATCCTTTCCCTTTGGGGGCCACCGGCTTCGTCCCCGCGGTATCACCACCCGAACCAATGGTAAACAGTGCGGGACCTCGGTCCGCCCAGGCCGCCGGAGGCGACGGGGGGGGGCTGCCTCCAGCCTCAGGCGCTGGCGATGCCCGAGAACGCGAGGCGGGGCGAGGTGAGGCCGGCACAGCGCGGCCCGCCTCCCGCGAGGGGGGGGAACGCGGCGCCGGCTGGGGCGTAGCCCGTGGAGACGCGGCACCGTCCCGTTCCGCCCCCAGGGGCCGTCCCGGGCTCGCAGGGGGAGAAACCTGCGCCCCGGAGCTGGCAGCCGGCCCAGCGTCTGCGCAACGCGCCGCACCCGGCCTCACGTCGCGCAAATCCGGCGCAGGAGGGACAACGCTCGGCAGCGCCCCCAGCAACATCCCGTCGGGAGCGCAAAAGCCAGGAGCCGGTACCGGCCAGCCCCCCTTTGGAGCGGCGTGCGCATATGCTGCCGCGGAGCCCGGGCCTGCCCCATCCCCCACAGCGGGATACGACACAGCCCAGCCACAGCGGGGACAGAGTCGCTGCTCTCATCCAGATCAGAGAGAGCGGCCACAGAACTCACAGAAGAGGGCGAGCGACTATGCAAGACACGGGCGCACTGCCGCCAAGCCCTCAGCAGCTGGACCAGCCGGGGCTCATAATCGAGCAGCAGAGCCTCGAGTAGGGAATCGCCTAAAGCGTCCCAAGCCGACCTCGAAAACAGGGCCTCAACCACAGGGAAAAAACCCTCATCTCTGCCATACTCACACAATCGCTCGAACTCAGCATTCGAAACATCAATCCCTCTCTGATCCAACACCGTAAACCATATCTCCATCGCCAGGCCCCCTGTAGGAGAGAGCCCAAAAAGAGCCATAGCCACAGGCTAGACAGTACCCTGTAACACACGTGCAAGACACGTCGGGGTCACCAGATGTTACCGCTGAAGATGAACAGATCACACGGACACAGGTCGAGGTGTGGTGAAGAGAAGAGAAAGTTTATTTTTCCCTCCAGGATTTATAGGTTTCTGACCATGGCCAGAGATTGGATGGTCAGGATAACACTTTCTCACAGCACTGGCCATGAGAGATGTCCATCACAAGACGTGTAACAGAAAGAATGTACACATATCTATGTTTACAGTTACTGTCCTGGGAAAGGCTTTAGAAAACTATGTTAGCAAGCTCAGAAGCTGAGTTTTCAGGGCGACACAAGTTCTCTTATATTTTTCAGTTACTGCTGTCAGGACTTAAGAAAACCAGTTATGAAGACTGGTTTTATATTTTAAAATATTTTCTTACTAAAAGGCATAATAATTTTAGAGTGATTTCCTCCAAGACTTCTTGAACTTTTTAATAATATAACATTTTCTAAAGTTGGCTCTCATATTATATATAATTTTTTTTACACAAATTGGAAGCTAGCAGAACAAAAGAGAACAGTATGACTGTATCCGGTATGACATCCTGTAAAATTTAGGTCCGTAAGTTCTACCAAGCTACTGCTACTATGAATTCAATTAGATATGCATGATTAAAAATTACTTTCAAACTAATTTCATGATTAAGTTCAGAATGTTACATGTTCTGCAACAGAGATAACTATGCACATCACATTAGAATATTGCCCCAGAAATACCAGAACACTAAAAATTGTGATATCTACTTGGAGGGACAGATCACAGGGCAGGAATAACTGGGAAGGCAGATTCATTGGAGGGATGTTGGAGAAAGGTGGTAAGTTTTTAATGATAGAAAGGTTCATCATAAACTGTCTGGGAAAAAACTGCTTTTGAGCCAAAGCAGAAGTAATCCTAACAGGGAAGGTTCTTGCTTTCACTTAAAACAATTTCAGGCATGGGGAGGTAGCAAGGTGTGCCATAGCTGAAGAAAGAAATAATGTCTTTTTTGTTTCCTGTAGAAATTTAAATATCAAATGAAAGTTAATTCCTTTTTACATTAAGAAAATCTATCCAAGCTGGAAGAAGAGAATTTGTATAGAGAATTTGTTTCAGCTCTAGTCATTGGGCAGCTGTGCATTCAGATGTTTAGCGCTGGGGAGAAGGGTGACCGGAAAGGGATGGTGGCAGAGGAAAGTATGGGTCAACAGGAAGAACTTTGTAAAAGTTAGAAAAGAACATAAATTGAATATTCTCTTTTGGAACATTTATACATAAATTCTTCATTTTGGTCTAGTTAACAATTCTGCATCAGTTCAACAAAATATTAAACTATGTTTTTCTATCCATATGCTGCCTAGTAAATTTATCACAATCAGTTTTTGAGCACTTTTCAAAATTATGTCAGCTTCATTTGTTAAGTAGGAAAGTCATTAGCAGGAAAGAGAAGAGGCATGGACTGAGATGGAAAAAAGGAGAGACAACACATACATAAGACTTATGTTTGTCAATTTATTAGAAAATAAATGTTTGCTGTGGATTGTCTTGGTCTGAATAGCATTGAACTTTTTTTTGAAACTCCATTGCATGTTCATTTCTTATTGAGACTTTCAGCAGGCACCAAAGGCTTCCAAAGGATTCATTCTGAGCAGCTAGGAAAGAATAATTCTCTGCTGAATTATTGTAGAGCAGTTTAATCTGGAGAAGTGCATGAAATTTTTTCATTATCACCTGTAAATGTGAGAAACGTAAGATAAAAAAGAGCAATTAAACAGTTACAATGTTAAGAAAATATAAATCAAAAGGAAAACAAAAATTTCCTAGTGAATCAAGTCAGTGGCCTACACAAACCAGTACTGTGTTTCTGACTAGGCCAGCAGAAGAAAGGGAATTACACATCTGTGTTTTCATAAGCAGTGTGACTAACACAAATTGCCGTTTAAAATTTTATGTCTATGTTTAAATATAAGGATAAAAGTTTTAGAATATAGATGATGAAATAATGAGAATGCAGCCATGCACAAGCATCTATTTGTATTAATATACATACCATCACAATATAATAAAAATAAACACTAAATTTATCACTTTGATAAATTAGTAATAATTAATCAAGTGACTTTTAGATTAACTTTCATCACTAACTTCAGGAAGATTTTTCCTTTTTTTTTTTAATTATTTTTTTTTAAAAGCCAAAAAGATAGTTTTCCTATTCTCTAAATACTTTCTATTAATGAACTGCAGTGATGACATGAGAAATTACTCTCTTAATTCACTTCTCTGCCATGGAAATACAGCTCTTCTCTCTTTTTCCTTCCTTCTTGTTCCTTATCTCTCTTAACAAATTGGTAATAGATAGCTTTTATTTTTATAATAACAGATATCAAACTTCTTGGAGGTCAAATATATTACAGAGATGTATTTTGTCAGTACATAATGTGCATTTTTGCCTCTACCTGTGGACACTGTACGTTTGGACAAAATGACTGTTCAGATGGCACCTGACAGACAAAACTAGAACTTCAGAATCAGCTTGCACAGGATTGTGTTGGAGTAAAAGGAAAAGAGAAACAGGATTTACATACACCTGTGTCTACCCTGAGGCAAGCTTTTGGAAGGTGAACATTGATCAGGTCAATATTATAGATTCACCCATCATTAGCTATAATTATGCATACATTTCAAAGGTTAATGTATATGTTAGCAGGCAAATATGTTGGCACTTCCCTAGAATAATAATAATTTTTCAAAAATAGGTACTTATGAAGCTGTTTTTCCAAGAGTAGGAGGTCAAACAAGTAAAAAAAAGTGACAGTATTTTCTGTGGAAAAAAGGCTCTACATATTTAGCTGAGAAATACTGATATAATAGAAAGATACTAGCACTCTGCAAAATAAAGCCTTGTATCTGCTTCTGCTTTCATCTTGGCATCAGATTTTCTGGTATTCAACAAGCCACTTAATGTCTTTTATTTTGTTCCTTCACCTAAAAAATTGGGATGATACTTCTATGTGAACTAAATCTAGTTAAGAGAAAGTTGGGGATGCTTTACATAGAAAAAAATAAAAGTAATTGTAAATAATTGTCTTTTTTGTTTGATTTTTGAGGTTTTATTATGTCTGTGGAGAGAGAGAGAGAAAGAAAAAGGAAAGAAAATGTGATGGACCTGATGGACACTTTTTATACTGGCAAATGATCACCAACATGAGCAAATTTGCAGAACTATGCATTCATATTGGAATTTTCCAAACCGAAAGGCTCTTTTTTTTTTAAAGATATTATTTCTCACTTAATTATATTTTCTTGCTTCTTTTAATTCCATTTTATCAGTATTTTATATATATATATATATATATATAGAATCACACCACAGCAATATTAAAGAGTTTCTATAGTTGTAAGCCCTTATGTTTTTGGTTTTTTTCTATGCAGGTAAATATACTGCAACACTCATTTCCTGCAGAAAGAGAATAATTTAAGTGTTCCAAACTGATTTTTTTTTTTTTTTAAATTTAGCAATATATTTATTTCAGAGAATTAGATGTCATAATTTTAGAGGGAAGAACATTGGGAGTTGGATTTTTTTTTTAATTACCTTCATTTACTTTTATTACCTCTGTCATTTATAAAATTTTGCAACTCCTCTCTTTTTAGAGCTCACTCCTTGTATAATAGTTTCATCTATACTGAACTGACCAATGTGCTTTTTTCTTCTGTAACTTTGAAGACCTGGTTCTATGCAGTCCATAACAACACACATGCAGAATTTGAAGTACAATATCCTGTTATTCTTTGTCACAACTTAAAAAATGCATCTCTTAGATCTTCAAACAAGAGATATTACACAGTTCAATACGGTGTTCACAAGTTCTTAGACACCCTAAACAATTACAGCTATGAAGACTGTTTTGGAATAGCTGAGATATGACATTTCAATTATCTTTGAAAGTGCTCTTTAGGTCCTAAGAATCTTTAGGTTCTTCAGAGCCACCGTCTAAGAATACAATCTTAAGTCACTATTGTCAGAAGGAATTATCCTCAAGATATTGCAATTCACTTTTGTTAGGAATTATATACACTTTTTGGAATCAAATCTTTATTATCTTCCTCTTACTGCCTTTCAGGTCCTCTGCCACTTTGTTAACCAGTGGCCTCAAATGACTTCAGATTTTTATTCCCCTTCTGACTTTACTGGACAAAACTAACTGACTCGAAGGTCTGGCCACTTTAATAGTGCATCCTCATCACCTGTCCACCAACAAAAAACAGGTAATGGGAATTTTCCTCTTATACTCTGTCTCTTTACATACTTTGTGCCTGTGAAAAAACTGACAGTCACACTCTTTGCTTTAATGACCTACTGGGGTAATGAGATCCAGTGAGGAACTATATTTTATGTAAAGGTTTATTTCCTTATACGCTACAAACAATAATCTTGAGCTGTATGGAGTTTTCCTGTTATATGGTGAACAAGAAAATGGAGAGCTTGAATGGTCTTCATATGTTCTTATAATTTTTACCAAACCTACTCAAATACTCTAGCCCTTGTCCTTTCAAATATTTCATGTATTCATAAATTTATGACAGGATAGATGGGTGAAGAAAATACACTTTATTTAAATAGCTTCAATTATATAATGACCTATTTGCATTTTAATAGAGATTTTGAGTAGAACACCTGAGACTTCCAATAAAATAGGGATTTAAATTTGCAGGTAATTAAGGATCAAGCAGATTGTGAAATTTCTGTTTGATCTATTTAATAAACCTGTTTACTGTCATAGACAATAATGTTGCTGACCCCAAATTGTCCCAAGTTATCAAAGAAAAAAAAGTTTTGCTTTGACTGTACTAATTATTCAGAAAGTGAGCATTATTCATGTCAGGAATATCCTCTTTAAGCTGAGATGCTATTTTAGTTATTGCATCTGTAGCTTGTAATAGATAAAGCAGAATAAAATAACTGAAGAGAGAAAATGCTGAATATATAGTTATAATCCTCAAATTGCATATAATATCCTAGCTTTGGCCAGCAGTTGTTGTCTCTGGTCAGTGAGGAGTGCCTAGGGACTAACCCTACATAAATTCCATTGGCATTAATAAGACTTAGCCCCATAAATCCCATGAGTATTGATTGCAGAATGAAACTGCACAGTGATTACAAATGGGTCAGAAGTGAAGAAATTGAATAGACAGATTGTCCCACTGGGAATGACAACTTGGGGGTTAAATATTGTTCTCAGTTCACATCTTTGACTCAGAAGTGCAAATGATGCCTTCTTTAGACACTTGATTGAGGCAAGGGCAAGTAGTATTATATTACTGAACTCAGCCAAGTCAAATCTCTATAGCTTGTAGTTAGGTCTCTCTGGAATTTTCCATATTTTGCTCCTAATTGGCATATTCCTAATCATGACTTTTTTGCTGACAAGCTGCAGCCTTTAAATTTCAGGGCATGTAACCTTTCCAACAATGTTTTAATCTTTTCTGTTCAGTTCTGGATGGTTTAAGTACCACTGAACTGGAAGAATAATTCACAAGTGCAATGAAAGCAGTGAGAAACTAAATTCATACTCAGATAAAACAGTGTTATGCTAAAATCAGTTCTCTACTATGTCTTTGAGTATTTAGGTGCCATTGTAGTCTAAGCACTTAAATACTTGGCAATCTTAAACACAGCAGATCTGTTACAGAATGAGGTTGAGGCATTAAACGTAGTTCATGGAAATGGAAATTTACCTTTATGGGGCAAGAAATGAGATCTCCTGTTCAAATTTTTTTGCTTGCTTACTTGCTTGGTTGTTTAATCAGTCGTTTGCTTTGGGTTTTCATTGGTTGTTTTTAATACTTTTTCTTCTCCTAGCTAATGATGCTTTTTAATATGAAGCTTTATGTTTAGAAACTACAAAAGCTTGAAAGAGAGGGTCATCACAGAATATCTCAGCTGCTTTAACCATTCCTAATTATTTCGTGGCAAAAAATCCTTTTGGTTCTGTAATTTAGTTACTCCAAAACATTTAGTTCTCAATTATGATCAAGGCTTAGAAGAAATTAGATTGTATGTGTGATGTTGTCTGTCATACTAATGATTTTGGCTGGGAGCTGTTTGTGTCTGTGACATCAAAGTTCTCTAAGCCAGTTATGATCCTTACCCTCTCCTCTTAGTGGGGCTGTCTGGCAATGCCATTCATGACCTTATGCCCCCCTGACACTGTGGCAAGGACACAGCACCAATGGTAACTCCTGTATTCCCAAGTCCACCCCAGGACATCCAGCAGTGTGCACCAGCATAGCTTACCCTCTGCCATGGGAAGGGTACAATCCCATCCCTAGACTGTGGGATGGTCTGCTCAGAACTTTATTGCCCATAAAAAGTCTTAGGAGTCCAGTCCAGCATATTAAAGTAGTGTTGAACAGTGACAAAGTTGCTTCTGGACCTTGGAGCTGGAGTGATGGAGTCTACTCTCTTAGTGTCACTTGAATCAGTGACTTTTAGTACACACGGGCAGGTGCACAAATGCTGCATCATGACAGGGTTTTAGCAGTGAGGAATACAAAGTAGTGAGTGAGAGGCTCCTCTGGTTGTCTCAGCTTCTCTGGAAGCTTCAATTTGTTACTTGGGACTCACAAACACCTCTTTCTGGGAAAGGCTGAGAAGCGCTTGCTGTGGTGAACTTCACTGCTGATATATTATTGTACATTTGTTAGCATCCTGCTAAAGTTGGAGAAGGCCACTTATCATGTGCTTATATGAAGGTGACCTTTGTGCTGTTGACACAAAGGCTTAGTTTGTTAACTAAACAAAATTTAGTTAATTCTGTTATTTTTGGCATAGGCAGTTAATTGATTTATGAGGTTGAACAAAGTTTTGGAGATACAAATTTTGAGTATGACATCGTCCTAAACATTATTAAGACCAACTCTTCTTCCAGGGGAAGTTATAGAATGTGGAAGCTAGATTCCAAAACATCTGTCTGTCCTGAATAATCTTTTATCTGTAGTAATGGTATTAATTTCAACACAAATAAATTTCAAAACTCAACGTCATAAATCCTACTTTAGCTTTCTGTAGACACTAGAATTAATCCAAACTAGCCTCATTTGTGTCTATTTGAAGAAAGAAAGAGATATTTTAGTGACTCAGCTAATTGTGGATTTTGGTTTTACAGAATGACTCAGTGGCTAAATTTGCTACCTGATTTATGTGAAAATACTGCCCAGAGTCAGATTGCCAGACTTCAAACTCTTATATAAAATCAAAATTAAATCTTGATTATCTGGTATACTGAATTAATAATGCTATATCTCCTATTAACACCTAACATTTCTGAAAAGCATCTACTAATAATTTTCTTATTTTTTTAAGGTGGATGTTCAGGTAACATTTGTATAGTTTTAGGTACATAAATTTCATTTCTATTTTCATTTTTATTTTATTGATTTATCTGCTTCACCCAAAATAACTTGAGTCTACAGACACAGTATCCTTTTCCTTATTAGCAATGTAGCAGATATTTGAATCTATTGATTATTTACTGTCATTTGGCACTGTCTGTTTGCCTGCTGAGCATGTATTTTTATACCACCTACGAGTGTTTAATCTGTATCAATAGTCTTTGGTGCCTGCAGATTATCTGCCCTGGAATGGCTATCTCAGGGATCATATCATGCCTAGCAGAAGTCTCACCACTATCCTCAGATCAAAATAGTGCTATGGAAGCATTCCTGATGAATTAAATATACTTTTTGAAGACCAAAACTTTAGAACCCATATTTTACTTCACTGCATTAAAAATATTTCTGGTTTTACTTTACCCCTAACCAGTGTATTTGAATGATTTATGCAAACCTCTAGTTCTCTTCTCATGTGGTATTGTGGAATCAAAGCTGAGTGCTGTGGTCAAGTGGCCACAGACAGCAATGAATAACAGGAATAAGTACATATTTACAGACTTCATCTGTTGTGCAAAAATTTATAGAATGCCTTGACAGAAAATCAGGTGTTGGTTGTGTTGCTGTGCTCCATTAAAAAAAAAAAAATACCCTTGGATGTATTTTCTTTCCTTGCAATTGTTTTCAGATTGGTGAAAAACTATATTTTTTTATTTAAATAGAAATAAACTCTTTGATCTTGTCTGCAAATTTAATTAAATAATCTCAACGATATTTCAGCAAGATATATAGATGACTACTCCAGCCTCTACAGATTCAGAGTCCAGAGTTTCAGATGGAACAGAAATGATGAACTATATTGACTATAGCAATTTTAAAATATACATTTTAGAACAAACATCCAACAAATAAATCCTACCATTTATTTGTCTATATTTTCCATTATGCTTTGCTTTCAGAACAAATATTTTATTCAGAATTTCATACTCTTATAGGAGAATAAAGCTTCTGAAAACAGAGAAAGGAATGTGTAAATCCACTGCTTCTGAGGCAATCTACTAATGTAGATCAAGTCAGTTGTACTTGAATTATTAATATGAATTAATATTATGTCTTTAAGGTATTCATAATGTATCTGTATTTGTAAGTCTTTTAAATTGATACAGATGGTCCAACTCCTTTGACTCAATAGAAAAAATATATTTATAAAAAAAATAGATATGCATATTGCAATATTTATATTTAAACAAAGGCTATCCTTTCCCAGTGTATTGTTCTAGGTCCAGCATCACTTGCACATATTTGCTGCCTTTTCCATAGTTTATAATTCCAAACTTTATATGTACCTGAAAAATGATTTGGTAGTGCAGGACAGAGATCAGTTTAACATAAACATCTTTAACTGTGACTTGAGCCACCATGGAGTAGACTAGCCAAACAGGTTGCTTGTTTTCCTGATGATTTGAGGTGATTCAAAAGCTAATCTCATCTCAGGAGGAAGAAAATACATTGTAAGGTATAATAAAGAAAAATTGATAAAATTTAAAAATAACCATAAGAAAATGGGTAAGAAATCTTTCTTGCTTAATGGATAAGAATTTTTGCTAAAGGCAAGGATATATATTTTCTGCATATCTGTTCTCACTAACAGAATAAATTTAAAAAAAACAAAAAAAAAATCTTTGGTGAGGAACATTTTAAAATACAACCCATTTCTTTGCAAAGTTTTAAGGAACAAAGGATGGTTCAGAAGACTGCCTAGCAATTTTATGGTTTCCATTACAAATCTTTATCATGTCCTTTACAGAAATCCACTTATTTTTCAAATCATAGGGTTAAAGACTAAGTCATCTTTCAAAATCCTGATCACTCCTAAACAGTGCAACACAACTTTATCAAAGAGTTCCATGACACTTCACCCAATTATCTAAATGATAATAATAGATAGCAATAAAGCTGATAGAATTAGAAGGTGTGAATAAATTATGGATTAGTTCTGTCAGCAGGCAAAAAGGTACACAAATAAATTTGCTAATTATAACATACATTAAAAAATATAATAACCTAATTTAATCGACCTTTCTTATTTATACCAGCTATGCCTCAGAGGAAAATGGCACAAATATTCTTGAATTAATGCAGATAAGATGGTAAATTGAAGCTGTTTAGAAATCAGACTTCCTTTCTGTAGAATAAAATGAAATCTAATCTCTCTCTGCCTACATCTTCTAGAAATTTGTAAAATCTAAATTATGACAATTTCAAATCAAAATCTTGGTTTACTTTTTCACCTTTTGAAATATTTATATGAAATTAATTTAAAAGTGAGAAACTGATTCAATTTCCATAAATAGGCCTGTAATTCCTGCTTTTCACAGTTATCAAAGTGTTTTGAAATATTCAGCAAAGTTTTAACCATACTAGAACATGGAAATGTATCTTACCTAAAAATACAGTTTAGAAGGTTTAATTGAGTTCTGTAAATTGTTCTCACATCTAAATAAAATACCCCATCAAAGATATAACAGGCTTCAAAGCAATATGCTAGAATTTTTCTAGAAATAAAAGCTAGGCTGCAATACGCATGGCATAATGGAATTTGTGTCAAGGTATGCTCAGAAACATTTCAATATTTAGTACTGCATAGTGATTAGTATCAAGAATGAAAAAAAGAAATAAATCTTCATAGTCTTATCAATTTTTGTTTAAAACTATTTAAGTAATCTCATATTAACCTTTCTATGGTACCTTTATTAACTGTGATGACATTTCAATGGCTTTCACAATGCAAATGTGAAAATATTTAGGTGTTTATATCTGTATGATATCCGTGCATAAAACTGTTATTTTTTTTATTTACTTTTGTTGTTCAAAATTTTTTCTTCTTTTGTTCATTTTACTATAAAACCGTACAGTAATTTTGTATAAAAAATGAATTTTTGTCATCCTCTTTCTCAAATTCTTAGCAAAGATTTGAATGCCCATTATGCAGAAGCTGTAAAAGCATATTGTCTATCATTGTGAAGTTCCAATTCAGAGATTATTTTCTACACAACACAGAAGAAATCTTTCATCAGAAAAAAAAAAAAAGGGAAAGGTATTGTGACAAACACACATATTTGGCGTCCTTTTGTGCAACAAAAATAGAACTAAAAGGAAAGGTAATTGGAAGGCCATATTAAAAAAAATGAAATATCTATTGGCTGTTTCTGCTTTAATATTTCAGAAGTTTGGAGATAAAAGGTATTCTTTCTTTGACAGCAATCATTGTTCAGGCTGTCATCACTCAAGTCAGCAATTTCATCCCTTCACAGCAAAAGCATCATTAAGAAAAAGGGAAAAAATCCAGATGAACCACTTAGAAAAAAAAAAAAAAAAATCCAAACCAAACCTCCTTCAAGTAGGAAAAAAGCATGCTTTTTTCTCCAGTCTGAAAGTTCTATATTTTATAATTTTTCAGAGCTGAGAGTGATTCCAGTAGCATAACAGCTAGAGCAGATCTTTATTCAAAGTAATAAAAGACACTAAAAACAGAGGCAGTTTCTTGTTTAAAACAGTCTGCTAGCAATTTAAGACTGGAAGTGTGAGCCAGTAAACAAAGGGAGGTGGGTTTTTTTTACATTTATTAGGGGTTTTTGTTTTGTTAGTTTGTTTGGTTTTAGTTTCTTGTGTCGGTTTGTTGTGGGTTTTTTTGCATTGCATTAACAGCACATAACTAAAACTACTTTTCTACAGAAAAGGGAAGCAAAGTTATTTGAAGCTCAATTTATTTTGATTTATTCTTAGAAGTTAATAAGATTAAGATTCTAGATTATGTCACTGATTGACAAGCAGGAAAACAAAGGTATTAGTGTCTGAAAACAATTAACTGATTAATAATTTCTTAAATACCCTTATGGAGTATCATCACTTTTCATGCTCTTTTAAAAGAAAATAAAATAAAATGATGGCTAGAAAAGTAATGGAAAATCAATTATTTTTAAAAGATGATTATTTAGCTAATTAAGAAAAGTAACAAAACACCATCAGAGGAAATGATGATTACATGCTAGCCTCAATTCATAGTGAAAAATTCAGCAGTAACAATAGTAACTGCCTACAGACATCACCTAGAATATTTGGTACTAAGTTCCAGACTGGAAGTCTGATGAAGCTGATGGACTGATCCAGGTCAACTTCAACTTACACATGTGCTAAAATAGTCTCTTGAAAGATAAAAAAAACTATGGAAAAATGGAGAATGGAATAGAACCTTCGGGAACAGAGTCATGAGCACCAGATATAAGCCAGTTTAGATCAAATATCAGTTGATTCTGGAACTCTGTTTTTTTCAACACAGAGGAAAAAATGCTTGCAAAACCTTGTAAATCACAGTATTAGGAATACCAAATTTGTAATCTTCTTGTTAATCATAATTATTCATTCTCAATCAGCATGTACTACTACCTTGAATGCATCAGTTCTGGGTTCTTTAATGTGACAGAAAGGCTCATTACTGTATAAGACACACGGCATCATAAAACTCTTATGCAGACATGACATTGATATAGGAACTCAATCACCTCAACAATTAAAATAATGCTAAAGATCAACCTGCTGATAAATGTCTCACCTCTCTAGAGGCCAGAAGTTTCTTTTTGTCAGGGTTTCCTTCAGTAATGGTATTCCAGCGATATACTGTGCAGAAAACAACTGTAATAAGGCTGTTTTACTTTTTACATCTCTTAGAATGCTATTTTTTCCTCTTATTCTCAATGGCTGCTGAGTTCTGGCTTCTTGTGTGGGGATGATATCTCCAACTTCCTGCCATGGCATCCTACATAGGCAACTCCCAAAGCACAGCTATCCTGCCAAGATTTGGGCAGTCTGCTCTGCTTGATGTTCACTTTGTCCCCTTTAGAGCTTTCTTGGGGAGTCTTTTAAAGACTCTGATTATAACTGGACAGCAGCTGATCTTTCATTCAATTGTTACTCAGAACTGCTCATTAATGAATTGGTGTCATGAAATTTTTATTACCATGAAAGGAGTAAGTTTTTATAAATGAACATTGCCATTGGATGCCTTTTTTCAAACATCTGTTAGAGAGGGCTCAAGAAGTCAGTAGTCATTTATGGGTTAGCCACAACCTTTTACAATTTACCTGTTTTCCCTCATATTAAATTTTTAGGAATTTATGGAGATCTACATAATGAAAAATATTGCTATATAAATATTTTAATGAGGTTATACTGATTATAATGTTTAACGATCTTATGGCGCATTGTGAAATGTGAACAGCATCTAGATGACTTTCAAGTTTCTCCATTCTCCCATTCTTTAGATATATTAAAGGTTAATTAATTCACATCTGACTCTTAATTGATTTTTTAAAACTGCTTGATTAAATCACACTCTTAAATTTTGTTTATCTACCATATTTAATATGTGATTACACACAATCTTCAAACTTGATAAACAATTACATTTTGAAAAGCAGGGAAATATCTAATAAGTATTTAAAATAAGACAACATCAGATAAACAAATGAAGCATTCTCTCTTTTTTCTTTATTTCTATTTCTTCTGGTAATAGACCAGATGAGCTATGTGTTGAGTCAAGAAATTTCATTAGAAGATTAGCAATTATTAAAAGATATTTTTCAAGTCAATGCATTCCAAGTAAAGTGGAATATGATAAAACACATTTTATAATTTAACTTTTTCTTGTTACTCTTGTTTTATCATTATGATCATATATATAATGATATCATTATGATTATTAATGAATAATTGCATATTAAGAAGCATTTTTGAAAGGACGGATAAATTGAATTTGTACCTGGTTACATTCAGGACAATTCTCTCAGGTGTTTTTAAGTCCTTGCACACTTATAAGGTAAATTCAGATAATAAGAAAAATATTATTTAAAATATTTGTATTTTGCAAATAAAAGTACTGTTTTTGGGGTTGAAACTTGTAATGATTTTAATAATTCAAATATACCATGCTCAATTCTCACATGATTTTGTTGCTATGACAGAATACTTTATGGATGTTAGTGCCTCCATTAATTGAGTGAATTCCTTGCAAGAATGCCTTCTAATTCTTCGGCTAATTAAGCAAAAAATAAAAGGCTTCCTTTCCAGATTGTATTCCATTATCCAAAAGTTGAAAAGTAAGTACCTAAAAACCCATGATAAAAATATTTTCCTGTTTGCTACAAACTCAACAGTTTGTGCTCTTTTGTTTCTGCAAATAGAATAAATTATTGTCACAGCTTCCCCAGAACTGCCACTATAGCACATTATTATTCTACACCCACACCCACAAAGAAGAGAAATCTATGTATTATTATAAATACTTATATACATGATAAGGAAATTTGCAATGAACAAGAAGAATATTCTGAAAAATATATTGCCATTTTTAGTTTCTTAATACACCAAAACAAGTTTTTAAGGGTTCCAAAAAAATCACATAGATGTAAGTGAAAAGAGTTCCAGGTTTTGCTGAGAATGTCTGCCTACATCATTCCTGGCTCCACCTTGAGTGTAATTTCCAAATATTCTTCCCAAAACAGCAGAAGGTCCATCTGTAAATAACACCATGGCTGTCTGCTGCCAACTCATGTGAATGTGTAGGCAGAGAAATGCCAAGTCAAGTGGCCTTTGGGCCGGTTCCATGCAATTTTCCTGTCTGTTCCTTCACCATTCACTGGCAGCTTTCTCTCCCTCTCCTCCCTTTTCCATTGCTTTTTTGTGAGACGTGGCTAGCAGAAAGCTGCAGGATGCAACATCATTCAGGGACTCATCTGGGGCACCATACCCTAGAGCAGTCTCTTCACAACTACCAGGTCTTGGTTTATAACCTCTGGGGCTGTGCTTCAGAGACAGAATACATGGGCACTCCTAGGCATGGCTAGGCTTTCCCCTGAATTTCCAACCTGGACTTCACTGGGAGGTGGCTGTCATAAACTTGTTATATAACTCAAAATGTGTCTGCCACATTTTGAGTCATATAACATATAAGCCCCAGTGTGGAGATTCTAAGAATTGTCTTAACCATTGCAATTGCTCTGCAAATTCAGCCACTTCTCTCCTGTACTGGGGAGCTTTCTGATCCAAACTTTTGAATGAGACAAATGACCAGCCCTGCAAGGCTTCTGCTTGGAGGTGTGGCATGGTGTTTTGATGAAGAAACTACGCTTGACCACGACTACCTGCTTCTGACTCCTTCAGGGGAGACAAAATCTTCTGAGAAAAAAAAAAAACCTTTCTTTCCATGTACTTTAACCTTCATTTTATTTCACAGTTCATGCTGTTCATGGAGCTCTCAGTTCTTTATCTAAATACTTTGTATAAAGGAAAAATTCTCAGATCTTTCTACAACTTGTCTGGTTTTTCAGTGGCATTTTAACAAAAGCAAAGAAATTTCTTGTTTCCCATCTCCTTTTAACAGTTACACAAGCAAAACAAACCAGTTACACAAGCAAAATGCTAGTTGGCATGGGGACAATACCTTTGGGAGCAGCGGTTGAACTTTGAGGGGTAGGAGTTGAATGTACAGAACTCATTTTTCCTTTCAAAGTGGAAGTGTTTGGATGTAGCTGCCCACTGGACAGAAAAGTCTGTCATAGGAATGCATTTAAGGAAATGAAGGATGAGAATGCCTGGAGGGAAGAATTCCAGGTTAGCTCTGATATGACAAAACCAGCTCTAGCTCTCTACTGTTAAAATGATAAATACCACTAAGCTTGTACAATGACTTGTGGATGAGGCAAGTAAAGGGCCATGAGGAAACCTCTGTGAAGAGTTGCTCAATAACTATCATATTGCTAGAGTATTATTCTGCAGTATCTAAAACTACCACTGAACTGCTTTTCTAGGACAGTATTACAAAACAACAAGAAAATATTGCCAGATTTGCTTCACTTATCCAATAGTATTTCTTGGTTTTGAGTATTTAAGTTTTTATAGGTGTTATATAAAAGATGCCTAACCATGCTGTTAATTAAAAAAAAAAAAAAAAAAAAAAGTGGATCTATATAACATTATTGATTTATTTATTATCCATTTATTAGTTCCCCTATGTTTATAGGTTTGCCCAAGGGATGGAGAGTCAAGCAATATAGATAAGTAGATAGGATCTTCTTCCTCCTGACATGTTTTGTTCTGGTAAAGCTATTTTAAAATTGATAACCCTTGCTGCTTCCAAACCTTCACTAAAGAAATGATCATTTATCATTTCAGTTATATCTAAGGTCAATGTTCATCCACAGCAGGCCATGCATAAGATAAGGCATAGATTTTTTACAAGATAGTCTCCAACAAATAGAAGATAACACTACAGAGATTGTCCACAAGTAAGATATATACAATTTATTTTGTAGAGAGAAAGTGTTTTGGCCTTTGTTTTCCTCTGTCTCTATCATTTTGGCAGGAACTCCGCAGCCTATAAGATTTGCAGATCTGCAAAGCTGCACAGGAAGCATTGCAGAAAAAGATGTTTACAGACAGAATTATACAGACAGATTAGATGGCTTTTAAGGATTTGTTTCCCCCATACTAATACAGTAAGACTGATGTATCCATTTGCATTTACTTTAGACTCATATCTAAGGGGGACTAGAAAATAATTTCCTAGTTTCATTTCTGACATCAGAAATGCTATTTCTTTTGAAATGAGGAAACCAAGACCTAGGCCATAAGGCAGAAAAATATTGAAAATGTGGAAAATGAGGAAAAGGAGACTGATTTGGGAAATCTCTATTGTCTTAGTTTCAGACATGCTTTTTCTAGAAATGATGCTTCTCTTTCTATTTTGAATTTGTGTCTCTCTCTGGACTGTTTAATTACAGAACAACTTTCTCTCCAAAATGAACAACCTGAAGACTTTCTAAATATAGGCTGTAGGACTTCAGTTTTTATAATAACTGGAACAAGGTCAAAATCTCCAGACAGGATATGTTAATGAATGGAGGTTGCAGATTGCAGTTTTTGGAATTGCTTTGCTGGTGCATTGCAGCAAATACATTTATGGTGCTAGCTTTTGGTCAGTGAATGTATACATTTGATCTTCTGGAGCTGGACAAGGACAGTCAATGTGATAATTAAATGAAATGGTACTACAGTTGATTAATTGGAACAAAATACTCTTAGTAAATGCTACATTTTATGGATTGTCCTGTTTATCCTTTGATTTCCTTTTGATAAATTCAGTGACCTTTATCTTTTATACAGCACTGAGACACATAACTCACCAACATAAGGTTTCATATCTGTATGTCAGCAGTTTACTATTATAACTCAGAATATTGTACAACTCATATGCATGTGTCTTGATACTTTTATAAAAAGTGTGAACTTACAAGATACAATTTTTAATCTTGTAGATTTCTTAAAGTCAGAAAATATTTTATCTGTATGTACAGGAAGGAAGTTATGCAATTAAATTTAAATTCTCTTGTGAAATGGTGAAAAATCATAAATTCTCAAACTTTGAGGAGAGAGGGCATGATGGTCAAAGTCTTTACTCAGCTTCTCTTATGCATATTACTTCTCCTGGGGTGAGAATTTGTTTGTCTGTGTGAGAACCGAATTTAATATCATTATAGTCTTAATACAAAAAGAATATCTTACATTTTTTGCCAAATCCTTTTTCTTTGTGTATTGGGAATACACATTTCTTACAGAATTTAACAAATTTTTTACCTTTTCTTATTTAAAAAATCCTTTCCTGACATTATTGCTACTATTTAATACATTAATCAGAATATCTAGCATGCCAATATAAAATGGGACATACTTTAAAAAGAGCCAGTTTAGACATGAAGAATTATCTGAAGATTATAGAGAAGCTGGAGCCAGACTTCTCCAAGAGGAGCACAATGTAAGCATACAAGAAAATGGAAAAAAAAAAATATATTATTTCAAATTAGGCATAAGGACACAAAAATCATACTACTAGAATAATCCAAAACTGCAACAGAGACATGGTGGAAGTTTCATGTTCATACTGAAAACTTGACTGGGTTACATCTGAGCAACCTGGTCTATATTTGATGTTTCATCTGTCTTTGCAATTGACTCTGCATTGACCAGGGCATTGGAAGAGATGACCTCTACATGAAGTACAGGTTATCTCACTAAAAGAGCACTAGATAATCAGCAAACTGCTTTTTATGCCAAGTAGTCACATTCTTGCCAGGAGTTTTGTCTGTAGGTCTATATGCAACCCAGATAAAATGGATTTTGTCCTGTTCTTACAGCTGATTGCCATACTGAAATTCATCATGAGTTTGCTCTAGCTGGTAACTATGTTGATATGCACAAAAGGAGAGGGAATTAGCTGAGTAAGCACAAGAAATAAAGTTGTCTCTTGTACCACAAATGGCTTAAATAAAGGCTGAGAAATTGTTTGAAGAACTGTGTTGAGAGATTGTTACTATTAATTTTATTACTTTTTGCAGTACAGAACACAAGTAACTGAACCAAAATTCTACTAATCTGACATCTGCCCTGGGCCATAATTGTGTTTCTAAAATAACGAATCTTTGTTTAATATAAGACAACTTTTTTCTTGAAAGGTCTAAGGCTATTGAGCTGTGAAAGGATTATGATTTTTCAAATAAAATGACAACCCTGATGGAACAGAGAAAGGAGCAAAGCATTCTGGATTTTACATCTACAGTTTTACTAAACATGACTGTCTCAGACTCACTGATGTTGCTGTCAAACTTTGTCAAAAATATCTAGCAAGCAGCAATATACTCTTAGCAAACATGTTAGCTTCTTATACCCTGAAAGGCAGTGCAGGAATGCATTTTAGGGTTTTCTGAAGAAAAAAAAGTGTTTGCAATGGAAAGTGTGAAAAAGGATGCTCAGCAGAAAAAGGAAGGCTTGGAAAGCAAAGCTATTTGCTATTTCACAGGCTGCAAAGATATAGCAATTTTGAAGTCATTAGGAAATCTGTTTTTCAATTACAGCATACATATTAATATGCTTTGCTTTAAAAAAAAAAACAAAACAGAAATTGGACAAGCAATTTAGAAACTGTCTCAGACAGAAGGAATGCTAACATCAAGCAAGTCAGCCGAATTGCTACTTGTATAGATCAAAGCTGGAAAATGTGCAATCATCTAATATGAGTAGATAAGAATGATCACATTAAAGATCACAGAATGCAAGAAACAAGACAGAAACAGAGCAGAAATTTGCTGTAAGTCCTATTTAATGAAAATGATGAAGCGAGGCAAGATTTAGTGAAGTGCATTGTTGCGGGCAGGGGCATTGAAACCTGTCAGGAGCGTTATCTTTACCCAACTGTAAACTCAAAAAGGTATAATTATAACAAAGTGCCACCACCAAACTCAGTGAATAAGTGAGCACTGCATTGCTTATTTGAAACATGACACCCTCCAGTGAAATAAATAACTACAAAATAATATCGCAGGTCCCAGAGCTACAGTAATAAATACTAACTGCATAAATGGATACAAACAACTGAACCTACCATCAGCTGCTCCTACTACTTCTCAGTACCTATTATCACAGCGGTTATTTTCTGGGAGTGTTACTAAGAGTTTTATTTTCTAGAAATCTGACGTATTAATTTTGATTTTTATTTTTAGTTTCTAGTAATGGCATAGTATTTATTACCTGAGTTTGATGCTATTCAAGAGGCTAAAATGCCTAATAACACAAATCTCAGTCATTGAAAAGGAAAAATGTAATTTCTAGGTGCTTCTTTACAAGCGTTTCACAAGTACATGGTTTGTTTTTTTGGTTGGTTTTTTTTTTATGGCTTTCTGCATGTTGTGCTGTTCTGTAATTTGGAACGCTTACCCGGGAAAATGCCTGTTGATAAAGAATAAATGAAGACAGCATAAGTATGCAGAGAAAAGAAACCATAAATACAAGTGCCTCCTTTCACTCAAACAATTTCAAAATTTTTCTAAATGCCAGTCCCAGACGTCATATGTTTTCCTTCACACTCTCAAGTTTTCACTCTAGTATTCCGTTTAGAGAGTTCTTCAATTAGACATTATTAGACATCCAAATCAATTTTAAATGACTTCTTTTTCAGAGATACTGAACACACGTTATTCCCAGTGGAGTAAGGGTATCAGTACATTCTCAGCAGTTCTGATAATCATGCAATTTTGATAGATCTTAATTTAACAGCAGATAATCAGCTTCTTATACGTATTGACTTCTAATAATAGATTTTACTTTTCTCAGTTTCTCTCACAAAAAGATTTAACATGTACTTCCATTCAGGGCTGTACAGATGTAATGCCTTATCAAGTCTGTGTTGCTTGTTACTAAAATGCAAACTAAATCAAAACAATCAATCAAGTTATTAGCATATGTGTAGATTAAACTTAATTTCTATTTTGATGTACTAGAATGAGAGCATAAATTACATCTTTCTTTCTTCCTACAAGGTCTTTTTTTTTTCTTTTCTTATTCAGGTGAAGTGAGAGAAAGATATATGGTTTTACGATTTTTCTGATCTGTGGAAGAAAAGGTAAGCATGGGTCTGAATACGTACAGAGGACAAAATTTTTACTTCTGCATTATTTTCTCAGCACATGGAGATTTTTGATGCAACAAGGTTGTACTGTAAGACACCTGGGAATTCAAAGAACCAACTGAAGACAATAGTATTTATTGGTAACCCTTTGAAAACTGCTTGATGACAAATAATCAGAAATATGGTCAACAAAGAAAAGTACCTCAAATCAAGAAATAAAATGAAATGAACACAGAGATTTTGATATTAATCTGTGCATTAAATCTACATCCCTAAAATATCTATGATGTCTGATGAGGTACTTTCAGAATATCCTCTGAGAAGGTCTTCAGGAAGTTGCCTCAATGAATATCTGAGGTATCTGACATCAAAGAATGGTTGAACTGTCTGAAGTAAATAACACCTTAGGGTCCACATTTGAATGGGAAGCTCACAAATATTATGTACGTAGCAAAATCCTTTCAATCTGTGTATTAAGTAGGAGTTGGATAGAGATGGCAAAAATGTATAGAATAATATCAGGAATCATAGAATCATCGAGATTGAAAAAGTCCTCTAAGATTCCAGCAGCAAACTTAACAGTGCCAAGTTCACCATTAAACCATATTTAAACCAAAAGTACCAGGTCTCCAGGGATGGTGACTCCATCACTTCCTTGGGCAACCTGGCTTGATGACTCTTTCAATAAAGAAATTTTTCCAATATCCAATCTAAACCTCCCGTAGCTCAACTTGAGGCCATCTTCTTTTGTTCTAACACTTGCCTTTTGGGAGAAGAGACCAACACCCACCTCACTACAATCTCCTTTCAGGTATTTGCAACCTGAAAAGAGTTATGGGAACTGTTGAGAATTTAAAAGCAAATGCCTTTTCTGAGTGCTTTTTTTATCTGTATTATATTATTCATTCAGTGGGTGGCTGAAGAATACCTACTCCTTCGTTTACTACACTTCCCATGTTTCCCTACAGAAATGCAGGATTTGACAGGGTTCTGATTTGATTACACATTTAGTTATATTACCAAACAACAGATAGCTGGCTCACTAATATGCAACACTTAATCATTAATGTGAACAGGAACTCACAGCATAAACTTCTGTTTCATTTCAAGACTGTGTGCAATGAAAATTTTGTAAAATTCCACAAAATAGATTAATTCAAATATCTCTAATCTGGAACACTTTATTAGTCGCATATCTCATCTATGTAATGTCATGTAACCATTAGGGGTTTACAGCAGAATAAATGGATATGGTTTTGTGTAAATGCTTGAAACTGTATTTGAAAACACAGAAATAGATGTTTTGCAAATGTTTAAATTGCAAAAAAAGGTATTTTTTGTTTATGGATTTTGGTTTTTCATTTGCTTATTTTTTTGTTGTGATTGAATACACAGTATGAAACAGATTTCAGTGTTGTGATATCTGAGAAATAGGTTTAGGCAACACTTAATATTAAAAACTGACAGAAAAACAATTAAGATGAGATTACTTATTTAGCTTCTTATTAGCTAACTGTTAGTAAAATGAAGTCTGAAATGGAACCTCCCTTCTTTCCCCATCTCAATTAATTCTGACTGCCACTTTAGATTTGTGCAAGGCTGAGTCACTGAATACCATTTCCCTTAATTCCCCATTGTTTTATTCTTGCATATATCTTTTAGCTATTTGTTTATGAATGTGTTGATTTGGCACAGCCTGGTTTGTGGTAGCGGGGGGGACCACAGCAGTTGCTTCTGTGAGAAGCTTCTAGAAGCTTCCAACATGTCAGACAGAGCCAATTTCTGATGACCCTGAAGATGGACACACTGCTGGCCCAATTAGAGAGGTTGGTAATGCCTCTGTGACAACATATTTAAGAAGAAAATCATAACAGTGTGTGCAGGTTGTTTTTCCAGGGGTGGCGAAGCGCTGCCACCAGCAGTCACACCCAGTGTGGCACACAGCAATGCACCAACCGCAGCCACTGCCATCTTGGAGTGACCCACGATGAGCCTTGCCTGCCTGGCCACCCCTAGCCAACTGTGCTGCAGGTGGGAGGTCAGGGGTGGTGGTGGTGGCAGCTTTCCCTTCCTGGTGCCTCACATGAAGAGAGGCATTAAATAGTGCCAGAGCTGCAGCGGCCACTACTGCCTGCATGACAGCGGTGGGGCCGCCTGGCTGGTAGTGGAAACATGATGAGCGATTCCCTGATGCAGAAGCCAGATGAGATCAAATTCTTGGCGCTGCAGGATCTTGCAAGAATCTTTGAATTACTGGAACTTGTTGACAATAGTACCTGTACACAGCAGTTTTTCTTCTAGCCAGAGAAGAGGAGGAAGAAAAGAACTGTGAGGGAAAACAACATGGTGACACCAAGGTCAGTGGAAAAGAAAGAGGGGGAGGAGGTGCCTCAAGCATTGGAGTTGAGATTCCTCTGCAGGCCTTGGTGAGGACTATAAAACAAACTGTTCCTCTGTAATGCATGTAGTCTGAGGGGATGGGTGCAGAGTTCCACTCACAGTCCATGGGGAACGTCTTTGTGCTGGAGTGGGTGGAGGTTAGAAAACGCAATGATCTAGTGGGAGACCTAAAGAGAGAGAGAGAGGGCCCCTGCTTCCAGAGACAGAAAGTGCCCTTGCTTCCAAACTAGAGCAGCCTATCCTAAAAAGAATTCACCCCATGGATGAGTGACCCATGCCACTACAGTTTTGGGAAGAATGTTTGCTGGTGGGAAGCATCCCACAGCACAACAAAAAAAGGACTTCTTTCCCTGAGCAAACAGATGAAGGTCTTGAATGGACCAAAACCCCCATACCCTGTCCCCATGAGCTGTTGGTGGGAAGAGGGTGGGGCTGGGGGGGAAAAAAGGGTGTTTTAGACTTTTATTGCTTCTCATTACATTCCTCTGACTCTGTTAATAATAAATTTACTTTATACCTTTAAATGTGAACCTGTTTTGCCCTTGGAGTGTTTTTTCTCCCAATTCTCATCTCAACTCATGACCCCTTCATCAATTTTTTCCCCTCTCCCCTACCCAACTGTAGCAAGAGAGAATAAGCAAAATACTTTTGCTTATGTGAGTGCCTGTCATTTGGCCAGTGTTAAACCACAATGAATTTTCCAGAAATGCAAACTTCAGTTACTTTTGCCAGCTACCCTCATTTGTTTATAATCCTAATTTGCAAACACTGTGTTTGTCCTTGTGTCACTTCAACAATGAAACATCTCTGAGCAGCAATGCTTTGCTGGATTACAGAGTACAATTTGTTGGACAAACAGTAGAAGAAACTTTAAAAACATGCTATAGTGCTGCATAAGTCTTTACCTTTGTGTTTAACTGCAAACATGTGCAAGCTAAAATGTAATTTTGCAAAACTCTGGGAAATCTCAAGCAGTGTATGAATTATACTGGGGGATGATTCAGTGAGGCAGCTGCATTTTCTGTTGTGTCCAGGTGTGATTAAACAGATATTAAGTGTGAATTATCTCAATTTCTCATAAAAGTTATACCTATCTATGCACATGCCTATACTCTTACAGAGTGCTGTTTTCCAGCTTAATTCAAAGGTGATAGGATCCAACTATGGTTTTTAAGAGCTTTGCTGACTGAGAGCAGAGCTGATAAAAAAAGTGTTAAGTAGGTTTAGATCAGGTTTTTGATGTAATATTCTCTTTTGAGAAAAAAAACTATTGTTTCTAAAATATAAAAAAAGTGACGATTTATCTTAAAGCAGATGTATCGGCAGAAACTGTACAAATATGAAAGTTGTAATAATCTCACACTGCACAACATCTTCCCTACTTTGTTTTAAAATGAGGAAGTTATTTTCCTTATATTACTCAACATCCCATAGTTATAATTAAAACTGTTTGTTTTTAACTCTCAGCACAAGTTGGGTTGCTTGTTTGGGTTTTTTGTTTGTTTTTGTTGTTGTTTTGTTTGTTTCTTTGTTTATTGTGGGTTTTTTGGGTTTTTTTTTAAATCCTTTTAAATGAACTGTACATCAAGTAACATGTCTGCTGGTCAAGGTCTATAAACATAGATTTTCCCTTTCATGTGTTAATGTACTGCATAAATAATTATGTACTTAGAGATTAAAGTGTGGTGAGGACTATAAGCTTACAAATGCAGTTTTAATTCATGGTCAGGAATGTAATTGGACATGCTGATGCTGTTGGGAAGCTAAGTTATCTAGCTAAAACAACCTTCTTATAAAAATTAAGAATATTTGTGAAGCTAGGATACTATGTGAATATATTTAATAGACACATGCATAGCCACATAACCAGATCTTGATGTTACTTAATCTAAAACATTTTTTGACCTCGAAAGTCACCCCATTACCTTTTTATCTTTTTTTCTATTAATGATTGGCTTGATATTGGCTGGCTTCCTCTAGTTTATTCCCCCCTCTTAAAAGTGAGGGAGCTGAGAATATGATGGAAAACTTCTGGTTTGAGATATAGACAGGGGGGAAACTCTTACCAATTAATGTCACAGGTGACATGGACTAAACTTAAGGAAGATTAATTTAATTTATTTCCAAGTAAAAATAGATTAAATCAGTGATAAATAAAGTCAAAAATAAAAAAAAAATCAATTTTCTGTCCATCCTCCCTTCTTCCTAGGCTTCACTTCCTCCTTCATAAGTCCTCCACTTCCTCCTGTAACTTCCTCCCCTATCCACTAGTGGATAAAACCAATTGTCTATGATGTTACACTTTCCCTGTGTGGCATGTGAGCTTTCCCCTTTTCTGTTTTGCTTGTGCTTCGTCTACTTGCTTTCCTCTCAGTCTTAATTACAGCAATGGTCTTAGTCATACTGATTGTCACAACTCTAGCTCTCCCTCCAGGACAAGCACTTGATTATCAGAAGATGCTTGACACTGGAGCTCTTTGTCCCAAAGGGAACGAGATGGGCTTGGAATTCTCAAGTTATGCTTACAGGGGCTGCAAACAAGGAACAGTGATAAAATCTGATTCCTAGAGAAAATTATAAGCATGTATCATGATTTCCTTTTTCAAGGAAAGAATTATAGAGTGCTACTCTTTTAGGAGTGTTTCTTAAATTTATTTTGAAAACAAAAAGCATGAGATCAATTTCTGTAGAAGGCAGCTGAAAACTCATAGGCAGGTAAGAAAATAAATTTCTGTGTTGTATACATTTTTTAATTTCAGCTTTTGGAAAGGAGGATTTTCAAATGGTATCTTCATTAGGTTTATCATTGCTTTCAGTAGGAGTTTTAAGTATAAAACATTTTCATTGTATAAACTGAGGATAGTAGAATTTTGCACAGTAGTATTTGACAGTAGTTAATGACTATTAACTTTTTCATGCACTACTTTTGGACTCCTGTTATATAAAACAGGATAAACCAAAAAGAAGAACTCATTACTTAACAGAGTTGGAAACTATTTGAAATGTTGCCATCAAAAAACTATCTAGCATAGAAATTAGAATGTACTTGCATCTAATGTCCTTGTAGAAGCAACAAGAGCCAAGAAATACAAGACTTTATGTGCAAATTCAAAGAGAGGAACTGCATAAAAATAGCCTAGGGAGTTCAAAATATGCAAAAGAAAGTTAGCATGATTAAACTGCTGAGTCATAGAAAATATTTAATTCGAGAAGACATCATTCAGGAAAGTGAAATTGTGTGTGACTGAAGAAAATGAAAGGAACAACAAATTCTAGCAGGTTAAATATAAAAGGCAGTCCAAATATAGAGTTGGAGAACAACTTTCAAAGGCATAAAAGCCATTAATAAACTCTTTCCCAAAGGCAACAGAGGCAGGAAACCTGCACACATATGTGAGAAAAGAAGCTCCCTGAAATAATAATGTAATAACAGAAATAATAAATGAATAATTTATTCACTGTGGAAGAAATTGAAAAAGTCATGATTCTTCTTACAGGGAGAGCCTCAGAGGTCTGATTAAAAGTTGGATAGTAGGTAGGAAGATTTAAAAAACTGGCAAAGTGAACATCAACATATTACCATTATGTTTTTCATTCTCAAAAATAATGAAGAATGCTCCTCATTTGCTGATAATTTAGTGACTATTACTCTTTTCTGAGATGTAGAACTTCTTTAATTCTTTTCTATGCCTGAGGCCACTTCAGATCATGAGGGTGCATGTTAGTACTTGAGTATAAGGCATTCTGTTTTCAATTTATTTCAGATAGACGAACTCCAAGTGTCCAGATGAGACCAACTTTCTCTTGTGATCATTGCTAAGTACTTTTGTCAGGTACAGAAGCTCTGAGATAAAGAAATGAAGGAACATTTCTTAAAAAAAAATAAAAAAAGGCCTAATAGTCTGGTAGATTTATTACTCAGCAAAAAAAATGAGGCAGATAATAATGTCATTTTGAGTACAATTAGGTGTTGGTAGACTTGCTTGTATCTTTTTCTTCTGTTTTTCTCTGTTTCTGTCTGATTTTTCTATGGATGTGGTAATAAAAAGAAAAAAAAAAAAATCTTCACCATGAAGAATTGCATGTCAATATCCTGTTAGAGAATTCTTCATAGAGAATATATTACAAAAAGCCACAGCATGTAGACAATATCGCTTTATATACAAAAAGTTTTGAATGATTCTGTACAACTTACTGTAATGATGAATAATTTTTAGTAACAGAATTTTCTATAATGGAGTTAATGTTACAAAGAGCAAGACCCATTTTCTGTCATTTTAATAGAAACAAAATGAGAAAAAAAATACTTTTAATCTTCCACAATAAAGGTCTATGGAACATAAAGGTGTCAATTACCTACCAAATACTTATAAACACATTGGCATTTGCTAATAGATTTTTAAGCAAAACTTCCTATGTCTCTGCTACCAATGAAACACCATCATGCCCAGGGTTGATATTAAATTTACACAGATAATTACATTAGCAGTTTGAGTAATGTATATTAAATAATAAAGGTGTAGTTTTGAAACACTCCAGTAATAAACAGACACAAGCAGTACTAATTAATGACTCTTGGAAGTATGACGGTGTGAGGAAATAGCAAAACCTCCATATCAGACAATGTTACTGTTTTCTAAGGTTAACATGAAATTTGTATCGATGTAAATCTTACAGCTGATTTTTATATTTAAGTTAAATACTGCATCATTCCCAAACACTTTAGAGTAAGATTGCATATATCTTCTATTGTACAGGATTGTGTAATACTCTGTATTACACAATTCCAACAATAACTTTCATTTTGCTTCTTTTGTTTATTTAATAAACAGAATTATTAAAGTAGAGCAAAAATACTAAATAAATTTGAAAGTATAATAGAGGAAAAATTTATTTTTTTTTTACCTACTTATACTGTCAGAACATGCATTTTTTTTTTTTTTTTCCAGAGCAGTATACCTATCATTTGCCCTTTACATCTCAGGTTTCTGGATGTTTCTGTAGAGGAGATAGTACAGTTCTGAAGGACTCATTCTTTAATGGACAGATGTGATTTTAAAGACTCAGCTATGTTCACATTGCAAGTGAAGTGATAGGTGACAGAGGCAGGGCATATACTATACCAAAAATAACTGCTACAGCAGTTATTCTTGATACTGTGTTCTCTCAGCACAGCCTTCTGCTATAGGAAATCATTTTTATTGGGAGAATAAAAATTGGTTTCCAAAAATAAGCAATCAGCAACTTGCTTTATTCTCCAGCCCAATAATCCAAAAGTTATAGACAAGTTTAACAATTCTTAAATAGATATAAAAATAATTGCAACAAAAAATAAATGTTTCAATATAATTTCCTGTAAAAGAATCCAATGACCAAAAAAGTTGACTCAAATAGGATATTGGGTTGAAGAGCAGTTACTACTTATAATAAAGTCAACAGAAAAAAATTAAAGGGTTGAAACAAAACCAAGCTGAATTATTTAAAACACTCTTACTGAAAGAAGTAGTGTGCAAAATGAATATGGAGAGGCAAAATTTCATTCCAGCTTTTTTCCCAGGTAAAGTGCTCATTATTTGATGACCTTTGGTTCATAACCCAAGCTTGTGTAAAAGGAGCTGATATAGTGAATCGCTCACAGATGAGTGGCATTTAGAAGAGAAAAAATTAATTAGTATTCTGCTAGAGATTATTCAAGTAGATAGACTGAGTAATTTATACATCTTAGAGTAAGATGACTAATGTAAAGAAAGTTGCTATACATTTCACAAATGATATGTATGTGAATGCAGACCATTCCTTCTGACTAGGCCTCTTAAAACCTGAAATCCTTAAACTTAAAAATTTAGTTTGCCAACACTAAATATAAGGACTAACTAAAAGACCCCTCCTGGGGACTCCTTTCCAAGTCAGAGGGTTCCATTACTCTCCATGAATTTCCTCAAGAGATGCTTAACTCACTATTGCAATAGCAGAGATGTATATGTTGAGGTCTGAATATATTGACAACAGCCTTAGCCTTTCACCTTGCATAGGTGAAAATCTTTTGAGAGCTTTTGCAGAACCAGTGGAATTTCTCATAAGTGCTCACAGTGTGTGTGCAATTATGAGTCTATCGACTCATGAGAGTAAAAGGAAATTACCTTTGAAATGTGTGAACTGAACCAGATCATACTGACTCCCAAAAAATATTTTCCATCACAGGCATAGAGTTTTCATCTTGCTTGACAACTGAGTAAAAAATATGTTTGTTCCTATTACCACCTAGGAACTCTGTACAAAACGTACATTGAAAATATATAAGAAGTTCAAGCAACATTCAGCATCAAAACCATTGCAAATCTGAGTCTTCATTGCTCAGAAATATCACTTTATTTTGTATCTGATCCAGAGCTTCTGTAGATTGCTGAAATAATTTTTGAAACATGGGTATGTGTTGATTCTGTCTGAAATCTCTCTGTCTTGTAGTGTTTAACTATATAATGGTACAGCACAGACACTTTACCTAATGCAGGAAATCTTGGACTTTCATGGGTGTATTTTTTAAATCTTCTTATAGATTAGATATAGAATAGAAAGAAAAATAGTTAAAGCAAGTATTGATTATTTCCATTAGACACAATGCAAAACAAAATCAATTTTCAGGGTAATTATCCTCTCCTTACCTGGGTCACTATGAGATGGAGTACATTTTTTTAATTACCTAAATCTCTATGCAGGTTTTCTGATAATACTAACTGTTTATAAATATTTTCACATGTATATACATTAAAAATGTATAACAAACTCCTATACTCTATAATTTTAAAAAATGCCTCCAAAACCTCAAACAACATTGACAAGGAATTATTTAATTATTTCTAAAGAGAAGAATTTACAATCTATAAGGACATTAACAGATAAGAGAAATATTTAAATAGTAAGATTAGACCTCATTGTGGTCTGCAACTTCCTCATGAGGGGAAGAGGAGGGGCAGACACTGATCTCTTCTCTGTGGTGACGAGTGAAAGGGCCCAAGGAAATGGCCTGAAGCTGTATCAGGGGAGGTTTAAGTTGGATGTTAGGAAAAGGTGCTTCACCCAGAGGGTGTCTGGGCACTGGAACAGGCTCCCTAACAGAGCTCAGGAAGTGATTGGACAATGCTCTGAGGCACATGATGTGACTTAGGGATGGTTCTCTGAAAAGGGCTGGGAGTTGGACTCGATGATCCTTGTGGGTACATTTCAATTCAGCACATTCTGTGATTATTTTCAGTATTTTCTATCTTGACTGTATGTGACAAAAGGTAAGCTACATTCTGCCACCATTAGTTGCACTGGTAAGAACTAATTTTGGTGGAGGACATGTGGAAAACAGGGAGGTGATGAAAGACAACTTCACCAAGGGTAAATTATGCCTGTTCCAGCCTTCTGTGATAGAGTAACTAAATTGGAGAGGTGGGGTCTTGATAGATTGACTGTTAGATGAATAAGGAATTGGCTGGATGGCCATATCCAAAGAGTTACAGTGAACAGCTCAATGACCAAGCGGAGTCCAGTAACACGTGGTGTCCCTCATGGGTCCTGACTGGGGCCAAAACTATTTAATACCTTCATCAATGGCATTGTAGGATTGAGTGTGTATCACCTCAGTATCAAGGTAAAAACCAAGCTGACTGACTGGAAGGAAACTGACATGCTAGAAGGAAAGTCATGCCATTTTAGGAGACATTAACATGTTTGAAGAGTTGGTCTGTGAGAATTTTATGAAGTTCAACAAGACCAAATGCAAAATCCTGCACCTGGACTGGGGTAATTCATGATATCAGCACAAATTAAACTTATTTGGAACAGGGGAGAAGGCCTTTGGGATATTGGTGGATTGAAAATTTGAATTGATCTGGTAATATATGCTTGCAGTCCAGAAAGCCACCTCTGTCCTGGGCTCCATAAAAACAAGTGTGACAACAAATAGGACACGATGTTGTTAGAACAAGTCCAGAGGATGACACGATAATGATCAGACTGCTGGAGCACCTCTCCTGTGAGGACAGGCTGAGAGAGCTAGGGTTCAGTCAGGAGAAGGGAAGGCCCTGGGGAAATTACTACCTTTTCACTATATAAAAGGAGCTTACAAGAAAGATGGAGAAAGACCTTTTACCAGGGCGTGTAGTGACAGGACAACGTTAATGGTTTTAAACTGAAAGAGGGTGTATTTAAATACAAGTTTTATTTGCTATAAGGAAAGAAATTTTAACATAAAATATAGTGAGGCACTGGAACATGTTGCCAGGAGAAACTGCAGATATCTCATGATTTGAAATGTTCAAGATCAGGTTGAATTGGAATTTGACCAACCTCATCTTGTGAAAGTTGTTCCTTTCCATGGTAAAGGGGATTGAACAGGTGATTTTAAACATCCCTTCCAACAGAAACCATTCTGTGATTCTATTATATAATTTTTTTTTAGAGCTTGAGAACATTCTGTGACTTGCAATACAAATGAGAATAGAGTAAATTTTCTCATTTCTTTAACTAGACTTCAATGGTTACATAAATCTTACCACATTTGAGAAGTGTACACCATCCTAAGTCAGCTGACCTGACATCATGCATTTAAATTTAACATAGCTGTTAAATAGCTTCCCCTCACTTGCACCGCTTTGGTTTCCATGCCTAATCTGGATACAAACCATAGGTGGGAACTATAACAGCTTTTGAAAACTCCTGCCTGATTCACCTTTCTGTCATGCAGTGACATGCAGTAGATCTAGACACAGGTAGCATTTTACTGAAAGTCTACAGTCGGAGGGGTAAGAGTTACGATGCAAGTAATTTCTGATTTTGTGTTTCTTAGAGAAAACTCTTACCAAGGTGCAGTTTCCTGTTGAACAACTCACTGTTCAGCTGCTCACAAGTAATATCTCAGGGTTTAACTAAACCTATTAGTGCAAAATGTCCACAGTTCAGCCCCACTTTTAGTGCAGATATTTTTCCTCTAAAGGGGAGCAATGTCTTCCATCACAAATTAATAAAATGAGATAACTGGATAGCTGTTCTTGAAGTAATCTTTGAATGCTTTGCACATGCTCTACAAGTTCTGCTCAGATTAACATTCAAAGGACTTCTAGAGGAGGCTTCCACTGATCCCCTTGGAATTTCCCATAGCTGGAAAATGTCACCTTCAGAAACTAGGGATATTTCAATCAGTTCCTTTGTTGTATATATTTTCTTTAATCTTGTGTATTATTATATAATTAATTTTAAATACAAATATTTATGTGGACTTAAAAAATGGAAATATGACAGAAGCTCAGAAATAAGTTGCACTTAATTTTTTAGTTATTCTCAATTTTTTTATAGCCTATACCCTAAACTTTTTATAATAACAGCACACCCATAATATAACTAATAATAATAAAACCTATAACTTGTTCTAATTTTGATTTTTTTTTTTAATTTGAAAATAAGTGCTAATCAGAAGGAGAGACAGCATGTGAGAAAGAAAAGACAAAAGTGCCTCTGTGATAGTTTCATAGAGAAGATGCAGCCACATATATACTTTATACTACATATGAATCCAAGATGTTTTTTCTAATATGAAACTTACAGCTACTCTGGATGAAAATAAGATAATTTAGGAATCCTTGAGGCTAATGAATGTCTGAAACAGAGGAGATAACATTTAATAGAATATCCTGAAGTTCATATTTTTGTCCTTCTTGAGATGTGGAATTAATTATTTAAAGCTTAACAGGATATTTCCTAAAATATGTATCACACTTTTTTTTAACTAGAAAAGTTTTGGGGGTTTTGGTTTCTTTTTTAGGCTATGTCATGCCTTATCAGATCAGCTTATTTAATGGTTGAGTAAAACTATATTATACTGAACATTTTAGAAAGAGCTGTTTTGCTATTATGTGTTATATACAGTCAAAGAGTTTATTTTCTTCAGTGATGAACTGTTTTATCTTAATTTCTCCTTCTGCCTGAAATTTTGCTATTACATCATGAGACAATTATAGAAGTTATACACAGATGTTGTTACTAATTTTTTTCAATTTTTTTTTTTACTTTTTTGGTATTTAGCTGGGTATGGCAACTTTAGATGGACAACTTAAACACCATGTAAAAACTGAAGTTTATTATTATGCTTATATTGAAATTAATGCCATTTATTTTATTGTTTCTCCAATGCAATACTTGCCTTCTTATAAGGAAAATCACTCTTCCATTCTTTCATTAAATTTCTAAAGACCACTTGACTGTAACTCTCTCTATTCTGTGCCATATAATCTGTCTGGGATTGAAATATTATCTGGTGGGTAGGCCACATTTTTTTCCATTAGCTTCTGTTGTGATCACAGCAAGAAAAGAAAATAACAGAATGAGAACAGAAAGAAAAAATCAAGAGCAGTGAGATGGTTCAATTTGAATCAGATTGTTTTCCATCTCAGAAGAGACCTTTTTTAATGTTTTTAAGGTTTTCAGTTCTTTTCCCATATTTAAGAGTGCGCTTGACTCTTGTAATGCTAGACTCTTTCACCTTTAGATATCATAATTTTCTTACTTCAACTTCAAATAGCTCTGCCTTATGTTTTCATGGTAAAACCAGCAGTGATGGATTCTGTAATTTGCAATTTCTTTCTTTTTTTTGCATCTTCAGTTCACCTTTCCTGTAAAGCTTCATTAGCCCTAACATTTTTCATGATGTTTCTAATTAATTGTTAGACAGTTAGAGACTCAGTGATATAGTTCCATTTTGCTACTTCTTGACCACTCCAAGTGGGAATATTGGCAATATTAAGAAATCTATTTTGGGTAAAAGAAATAAATTATTTCTCAGAAGGAGACCTGGCCTTTAGAGAGGGAAAGTAAACTGTTGGGGGGAACGGTCTGGAATGAAAGGATTCAAAAATGCTATCACAGAATTCTCAATGAGAATGATAAAAAAGCACAAGATAAAAGAGTAGTGTTGAGGCTGCAAATGAAACCATGCAGCACCAAAGCAAGGAAGCCTTGAAATTATTGTTTAAAATGTCTATCTGTCATCTCCTATCCTAATATAGTCATAGAAGTTGATGTTAAGCTTGGTGGCACACAGCTGGAATTAGAACATGTTTAGGAACATCAGTGCACAATGTTATGCATAAAATGTTAAAAAAGCAGGTTCGGACCTCTGTCTGTGTGTGTGCCTGTGTATATTGTATGTACACATGCCCGTGCACAGACACACATACATACATACTTTTTATATGTTTGTGTCTTGTTCATTTCTCAGTGAAGTTTAAGGAAAGGTTTGGCAGCAGAGTATGGATGACAGGTGAGGAAAAAAATGCCATACAGTTTTAATATAAAAACAAGTTATTTACAATATTTCTGACAACTGTTGTTCATTACACACCCTCACATTATACATAATTACAATTGCTCCTTTGTTCTCCTGTTGAATGCAAGGGTGTCTTAAGGTGACAGTTAAATTAATGTTTGGTTTTTTTCTTCCTAAAATCTTTCTTAGACTATGCTAGACTAAGGTGATAATTGACATTTAATTATGGGGACTAGGAGTATGCTAGAGGTATAGTAAACATGATGATGTCATCAAATGTGCCTATTAATAGTAAATCCTCCAGAGTTCCTTCTAGTAATCAAGAATTTGACTTTACTAACAAAAAGGCTGAAATTTGCACTAATAGTAGCTTAGCAAATTTTCAGTATATGCTAGTGCACTTTAAAATGTATAACAAAATGAGAATAATATAATTTAACTTGCATTTAATACAATTTAGTTTTCATTTCTGTGGGCATTTAAATTATATTAGCTAATGTCTTTTTATTAATGGAACTCTTGCAGCGTAGCACACTCAGGTATTGAAAAACCAGGTTGCATAGTTCCCTGTAATTGGCATTTGCTTTTTCATTTGGACAGTAGGCTGTAACTGGACATGTGACCAGTTTTACTGTAATTACTATTATTTGTTAAAAGTTATCACAATGCCTATGAATTTGAAAGAGACCACAAATAATGGATTCTGCATTCACTTTTTCTTTCAATTTTCAAGTATTTAAAAAATGAAGCAAAAATATATTTTTTTGTTCAATGAAGAAGCAAAAGATCATATGAATGTAATGCCACAAACAAATGTAAAGTTGACTTAACTTTTTTAAATTGGAAATATTATTTACATTTAATCTTCTGCCCTTTCTTGGCTTTCAAATACCTTTGTCAGATGCATCTCTCTTAACATACTTCTTTAATTCTGATAGTAGCCTGAAGACATGAATTACCAAGTGATCATTATAAAACACTGAATTGACAAATGCTGCCTTTATTGGAGGGGTTGGGATTTTTTTCCCGTTTTTAGTGGTTTTTTTTGTTGGTTGTGGTTTTTTTTAAATAAAAATCACAACTACGAAAAATTAGCTCCCCCCCAAAAAAAACCCAAACTAACTTTGTGCTTCAGGGTGAAGTACTTTCTAGATCAAATGAATCCCATCTGATCCAGACTGGCAGAGTGCAACAGATTTAAAAATAGCTTTCCATAATCTATATGAAATATATTCTAGGTAATGGACAGACACAAAATTACTGTTGCACATGTGGTTGATAATGAATGAGAAATTAACTCAAAGTGCATTCTAGGTATATCTTCAAGAGTGTTGAAAATGAATTACACCTTAAAAAAAACCCAAAACAAACAGGGAGAAAAAGAGGGAAGCTTGTAATTATATTGTGGAAAATAAAAGAACTTAAACTGTGAATCTCACAGTATGCAAAAGGTTTTCTGAGCAGCAAACTGATCTTTGGCAATGGGAAAAAAACCGGTACTTGCCACCTGCTCTACACTATTTAGATTTATTTGGAGCAGGTATTACATTTGATATTCAGCACTGCTGGTCGTTTCTTTTCTGCTGCATGGAAGCAAACAAAATCATCAAGATATGTAGTTATTAAAGAACTTGGAACTGCAATTAAACAGAAAGATGATATTCATGGTAGTCTTTAATTCTTATTTCTTGATATTTTACATGTTTTTTGCAGGAGGAAGAAAGCTGAGAGTGAGAGATTGTACTCAAAAGCAGCAAATAAATTTTTTTGGAAGCAAGCTTCACTGGATGGTGCCATTTTGGGGCAGCTGTAACAACATCAATGATGTTTTATTAAGCAGTGTTCTAATTTAATCCCAGCTGTGACAGTATTCATTCTTTTCAAGTTTTATACTGAGAACTGCTTTATATTTCTGGGTGCAGCTGCATACCAAAAAACATCTATTTAAATTTAGTCAATTTTTTAACTAAAAATATGAACAGCATTTTTCATTTGATTATTACTGTGGTTACATGTTGTCCACTAGGAACAGCATTTTGCACTTGAAAGAGATGAGTAATACTTGGAATAAAAGTTGAAAGAAAGTGGCTTTAAAGACAAGGAATCAATGTTATTTAAATAATAATAAAAAATACCCAACATGTAAATATATACTATTGCATAAGTACATGTAATTCCTTAAATTTTTCTTGTTTATATTTAAATATGAAAAAAATGAAGAAAAAGCCAACTGAACAAAAATAATTATAGCGGTCCTAAATTTACTTCAGGGTATTCAAGGTTTATACATCTTGACTTTGTATTCATAGAAAACTTGAGTCATGATCAATTCTTCATTTAATTCACCTATTTACAGTCAAAATCTGTGATGAATGCTGATAATCTAATCATAAAGAAATATGTAAATAATACCAGGAGAAAGTTTGTGTCAGCAAGTGTCTAATACTTTATGAAATTTTAGGTTAATGCTGACTATGTTATGAGTTACAAACAATACAGTGAAACTCATCCTTTGCATTTTTGATTGAATTCATATACTCATGGTTTTGTGTAGTAACTTATGGATACTCACAGTTAAATATTTTAATATGATAACACCATATGGATTGTCAAGGTCAAGAATAAATATTAGGTAATCCAGAAATTAAAAAATGAAATTAGTTCTATTCTACTAGTTTTCAGACTTGTTACCTACTAAAGCAGTATTGTTTTAATGGAGTGAACATACGTGTAAAGGATTTATTCCTTGTATGTAAAACTGGTTAATGAGAACTAGTAACTCTGTAGTTTAAGAATAAATTATACTATATTTGTTGACTGTCTTTATTATGATTCTTCAACATATATAAATTTTCATGCAAGACAATCAATAACTGCTTAAGTTTTTGAGAAACAGTATTGTCCTTGTGCACGCATATTTATTGGTATTAGAATTACAATGGAAAAAAAAATCTGTAGAATGACTTTGGAGCTTAATGGCTTATATTTGCAGATAGTGTTACCCATGGAATTAAGTGCTGGAGTATATAAACTGTGGTTCTTGTACTGCAAACAGAATCAGGGATATAAATTCATCAGATATAATGCTGAAAATATCAGTAATTTTTACTGAGTCAACAAAAATGCAGCAGTAACAGCACTGGTTATAAATCTAAATACAAGTTTGTGTCAATATTTTATCACCTTTTCTACTGTTTGTCAGAAATATTTCTTTACTATTTTAGATCTATACCCTACTTCATATTATAAAGCAGTGTTAAAATCCTTAGGCAAGCTTAGAAAATTAGCTGCTGAAGTAGTTTTGAAATTGATCTTTCCTAACAGACCTTCCACAACAGAGACTTGTAAATACTGATGATAGTACAAAGGGATACACTAAGACAGAATACAGCAGACTTCCAATTCCCTCTTCTTTCATTAGAGTGCATTAGGACAGCTTTTTCTATTTAAAAAATAAAATACTCTATTTTTTTCTTTTCTGAGTATTTACCTAAAGATAAATTGTTCTGTCTTGAGTTTTGATAATTTCTTCTGCTTTAAGTTATGGTGCATGTCTGTATTATATAATTAAACATGCTAAACAAACATTCTGTGCATAGCCAGACAATAAAGGAATGTCAAAATTAATAATAATATTAATAAATAAAATATTATTAATTAATAATAAAGAATAATAAAAATAATAATAAAACCCCAAAATAATTAGGATCATGAAAGTACAGAACTTTCACAATGGGTCTGAGGATCTGAAAATATCTGGAAAACACGGAGAACCGTATGGAATTTGGAACCCCTAGAGAGGTGGATGATAATATAGAAAACTAATAAGAGAGGATATGAACTTCCAACAGGTTGCAGTAAGTATGCTGCATACATATCATCAATGTGAAAAGGCTTTATATTTCTGAAAAAAAGGAGATAAAACTTAAATTCTTGTTTGCCCTCCAGATCTTCTATTTCTTCAGCCAAAATAGATCTGATAGATCACACGTCCCAGTATAACGGCAGTGGCTTCAGAATTGCAGCTCAGGTAGCATTGATCTCTATTGCGGCACAGCTAATGCATGTGAAACCTTATCAGAGGACAGGAAGCAAAATATGAGATGTTAGGTATTTGTTGATTGCCCTTGTTATTTTAGTAACTGAGTTTTCTTCAAGTGCTTTTTGTAACAGAAGACAACATCTAGAGTAGGGAGAATTTTTCACTATAAAAATTAAAAAAAAAAGCAAAAAGATGAACCTTGTGATCTAGAAATAAAACTAAATTGGAGTGTTTAACCTGATTTTGGCAAGGACTTTTGACTTAAGAAAAAAAAGAAAAAACTACAAGATTACATGCATACATGTAATTCATGCTGAGGCATGAAGCTGAGTCAGGAGTTTAAGTTAGGTATTAGGAAAAGTTTTTTCACCCATGGGGTGTTTGGGCACTGGAACAGGCTCCCCAGGGAAGTGGTCACAGCACCAGCCTGACAGTGTTCAAGTAGTGTTAGGATAACACTCTCAGACACATGATGTGACTCTGAGTGTGTCCTGAACATGGCCAGGAATGGGACTTGATGATCCTGATGGGTCCCTTCCAACTCATCATATTCCATGATCAATGATTCTATGATGGCAATATCCTGTTAATACTATAAATTAACAGTGTTAAAGATTGGAATGTTTATGTAATTAAAGCTTTTTTCCAGCTAGTGTTTTTTCTAGATAAATTTTCACTGGTACCCAAAGACAAGATTATAACTACAACTCCTCTGAGAAAAACAAACAAATAAACAAACAAACAAAACCAACCAACCAACCAAACCACACCACCCCCCCAAAAAAAACTAAGCAAACAAACCAAAAGCAAACAAACAAACAAACAAAAATCCAACAGCTAACTCCAAATATTAGCTTTAGTTTTTTTTACCTCTACAATGATAATTGCAAAATATGCAGCCAGTGCAATTTTGTGCTCTGAGCAGTTCTGCTCTCCAAAAAGTAAGGGGAGAACTATATTATTTACAGGAACCTATTTGTAATGATTAATGACTAGGTCTGGCTAAATAAGGCTTCAGGCTTTCCTTGGAAATTATGGTCATATTGTGCCAGCTCTTTCCTGGAGAAGCCTGCTGGGAGTTAAAATAGAAGAGCCGCTGGTTAACTCTTTTACACCAAAGGATTTTTTACATGGGTATTTTACATCTTTTCCTCTCTGTCCTTGTTTGACAAATTATTGTACATGTTCTCAATTACCCTTAGCTATAATTCAACCCCTGCAAAATTTCAGTGTATATTTTTCATGATGGTGTTAAATACATGCAGGCAGTCTTTCACCACCTTAATTATATTCACTAATTGTAATCCACACATGTCTTCAATCACAATTTCTGCACTGTCTCTTCTCTCTTCCTATTATCTTCCTCCTTCATCTTTCTAAAGTTGAAAACAAACTTGCCTCTTCATATTATCCTTTTACACTTGTTTCTGTGTCTTGTGTCATCCTACTTTCTCTTTGCTACTGTTGTTATCATCCACATAACCCTGAAATAATTTACCTGTTTCTCTTAGAAATATTCTCCAGAGGATGTTTAGACAATTCTGCCTATTTATGACATTTTCATTACTACTAAGTCTTGTAATTATGTGGAATTCCGAGTCAAAGTGCATAACGTAGACATCTGTGAACTCACTAATGAGATTATGTTTAAGTAAAAGTACAGAGACACTTTAGTAAGACTAAATTTGGGTATTAGGAGAAGAAAAAAGGAAGCTAGGGTCATACATTTTGTACTTTTTTTTTTTTTTTTCCCCAAATGTTGAAACTACAGCTATTTGGTCTAGTCTATCAGCATGTTCCCATAGAAAGAAAGAAAATTTTTAATAAATGACTTTATGGTCAAACAAAAACATTAAGAAAACTTGTTTCCAGCTCATGTATATATAAATATAAATATTCCACCTTTTATTCCCTTTTCTCTTTTCCATTTTAATTTATTCCTATTTTGTTTCTACTTATCTCTTTTATTTTTCCTATTACCTGTCTCCCTCTCAAAAAAAAAGCCTCACCAAAAGCAAACCACAAAAACCAGAAGTACTTCAGTCTTCATTCTCAGAGAAGTGAAAATGTCTTAAGGGAATTATCGTTCTTGTCATGCCATGTTAAGAAAAATCTGAAAGATTTGTTATCTGTAGGATTTCTGACATTCTTCTGGCAGGTGTGAAAAGAGAACAAAGCTGTTTCTAGTTTAAGAAAAAGATGTTCCAATAGCAAAGGAAAATCATAGTTGCTTCACTGGGCCACCAGTCGTTGAGCCATTGTCCATAATCTATCAACTCCTGAATGCTAGTGCGCAGTTGGGTTCATTTAAAGGGGAAGAAAGTAGTCACAACACCCATCCACAACATTACATCCTGGTAAGGGGGTGGATACTACAAGGTGAGGCTGGCTTTCACCCTAGACTGACCAGAACCCTGGGCCCTATCAGTGACTTATTCTACTCAGGTACAAAAGGCCCGTTTTGCAAAGTGTTTGGCTTTCCCATATTTGTGTGTAACTTTGGGATGGATCAGGAGGGCACCGACATAACTGGACTCAAATTGTGCCAGAATCCCAGTTCAAGGTGTCAGCCAACTAGAACCAGTTTTCTCAACATTGGTGTTGGCTGCTGAGCAGAAAAGAAGGATTAAAGTTCCCAAGGGCACCCATACCAGGCTATTTCATAGATGTGGTGAAAGCAGGTTCTCCCCTTCCCCAGCATGACAGATTACAGTACCCAAAGGCCTTTCCTCCTGATGTGGCAGGAACTCTTGACTCCTTCTTCAGTCCGTGAAGGCTAGTGAGACAGACATTTCCACAGGGCATCTCAGTCATCTTTCTTTGGCACTCCTCTCCCTCACATTACATAACCCAGCCTCATTAAATCCTCTCTTTGCTGGAATATCTTTGGCAGATCAGCCTTTTTGTGCAGCCCCTGCAGCTGTGGCCTCTATGTCACAGTGAGAAGGAAAGCATAAGGGATATTCATCAGATGATGAATCATCCTATTCACAGTTCTTATTCAGTCAGTCATCCCTGGAAGTGGTCAACAAAAGAAAGAGTCTATGTCTGCTCTCCTTACAGGAATCTTTGCTCCTGAGAGTCAGAAGGCTGTGGAGAGGCTGTTGTACAAGCAACAGAGCAGTTCATTGTGTCTTCACAGATCTTTAAGACTTTTCATCTCTCCACATATTTTTCTGGTGATAAAGGAAGGGCTGCACTGCTCTTCCCATCCAATCTCCTCCCTGCTGTAGGAGACATGGAAAGCTAAGATAGGCAGGCCATCTACACTCTGACTTCTCTTGCACCCAGAAGTAAGAAGGTAAAGACAAAAAATGCACTAAGATAAGGCAAAACTAAAATGAATATTGAGCAAAGCAGAAAAAAATATTTCAGGTTTCTGTTGGGCTAGTGGATTGTCCAGATGAGAAAATGTCAGATGAGTATGTGTGTATGCATGAAAGAGTCACTAGAGCCAGCTGGTTACTCAGCTGGGCTGGACAATTCTGTGCTGGCCTGCTGTGGAAAATTATTTCTTCTCCATACACTCCTGCCACATCTTCCTTCAGAACTGCCAAGGGCATTGCAAAGGACTGTTTTAGCCCTTCCACAGAAGTATGGTGTATAAAGTTCCTGCAGTTGTTCTGACCACAATTTGGTTGGCTATGAATCATTGGTGCTTGCAGTGCATTGACACAAGTTTAGAATTACCAATGGCCATACCAGCTCTGGTGGATATGTCATGAGCTTCCTTTCAGTCTCTGCTTACAGTTTCCATGCTGAGAGGTGGAGCTGAAGAATCTCCCTTGACAGCCTGTGAACCTGCAACCATAGAATAGCAATATTTGAGGTAGGTCCAAGCTGTCAGTTTGAATCAACAATGTCCACATCATAACAAGTGGTCAGCAGTCACTTAACAGGGGGGAATGGGTCGGTAAATCATCAGCTGTCAGAAGACATCTACATTCTTCTTGGTTGTTATTTATGCCTGAAACTTAATGTAACAGTGGGCATACAACTTTTTGCAGGGGATTTCAAATTAAGTCCACAGTGCATAGAATATTTTATTTTGTTGCTGGTCATTCTAAACCAACAAGACAATAGAGTTTCAACAGTAATGCTTCACATAACAATATCTTTAAAATATCTTATAATTGCTGTAAGGTTGCCCAATGTTGCCTAGGAAAACTGTTTTCTCTTATCTCAAACTCCAAACCATCAATTTTAGCTTTTGACCCCATGCTTAAGGCTGACCTAGCAAAATTCCTTGTGTTATGCTCTATGGTCCCATGAAAGCTCTATCATATACTTTGCATTCTTGTTTCTTTCTTCTGATATACATGCACAGTATATGGAGGACGTGCTAAACAACTGTGAACATCAAACAGTTGATCATACTTAAAATTTTCTCAGCTATTCTGGTGCTAACTGTTCATTGCATCAGTTTTATGCTGCTTTGGCACCACTTGGAGCTACAATTGATACTCTTAGGCTTGGCCTTTTTTTTTTTTTTTTCAGTTGAATAAGTTCAGGCAAATGATAAAATCCTGTAGTAATTTTAAAATTTCAGAGACTGAATCAATATAATACATGGGGAAATAATTCAATCTGTCCCTTGTTGATTTGTTTTCTTAATCCAACAGAAAAACTAAATTATATATAATATTGCAGTTATTCTGAATCAACTAAGTGGTATGAGATGTTGCTAACAAAGTTAATCCTCAGGGCCAACAATCACTCCTGTACCTGCTATTGTTTTCATTGTGGTAGAAACATAGCAGAACTTTTTAGCATTAGAAAATCTTTATTGACAAGAAAGAAAACAATAACAATAAAAATCAGCTACAGTCCTGTCAGAAATGGCTGTCATACAAATGATAGAGGGTTCTTGAACGTTAGATGGGGCTGACAGTAGCAGAAATGTCCCAACATGCTTACACAATCTGTGGGGAAAAGAAAAAAGGTTGTAGATTATTACTGAAATCACCTTTTCTGCATTCAAAATTTCCCAGGTGTGAATTAAATATATTTACAAAGCCCAGTTTAGAAAGGAGAAACTTTTATTTTTCATGTTCAAATGTATTATTCTTTACAAGAGTAGACTTTTACTAACTGTATGAATAAGAAATACTTTCATCATAAGAAATATGTTTCCATTAATGAATGACAGTATTTGAGCTTCTATGAATTCAGAGTTAAAAACCCTAGATGTTCTGAAGTTGCTATAAATGTAAATATAGCAATTTGGCCCCAACATATTATAATGGATTTTTGCATATACTGGTTAAGAGCTGCACAACATGAAGTATTCATAGAGGCAATTATAACAGTAGCGAAGAACGGGTGGAAAGACCAGAACAGATAACACAGAATATTTCATTTAATGAGAAGTAGTGTTCTGTAGCAGCTTATTCGTGATGACTGACTTGATTTTTTTTAAAGCACCTTATTTTACATTGCAAAAATATTTCCAGCTTTAACCCATTCTTGATTACTGCTGCTTTTTCTTATTTGTAGGATGTGCATTTATGTGAATACACATGAATATATGTCCACACACATACAAAATTAATGCTCACTGCCTTTTTGACTTGTAGAATGCTATTAAAAAAGCCATCATGCTTTTTTTTTTTTTTTTTTTAAAGTAAGATCTGCCAAGATATCTTTTCAGAAGCAGATATATAACAATCAGAATAGATTCATAAAGTTGAAACCTGGACATACATCATTGTAGCTCATTTGTCAGGTAGAAAATGGAACTTTCAGCTCAGAAGCATAGGCATCTTTCCTTAAGTAAAAGTGTAAGTACTAAGACTGTAATTCTGTGTCCCAAGTCATTTGCTCTAATTCATATTCATTGCTATGGAGTCGTGACATCATAATGTAAGACCTGAGTGCCAAGAGGATTATGTGTCCCTAAGTGTAAATCTCTTTCACAGAGCTTTTCTATTGTCATTAAATACAAATCAGCACATTCTTCATGCAAAATCTTCTAGCAGCATTTTGCAAGACAGGGATTTTTTTCAATTTATTCTTAGACTTGTTTTTGGTATAGGAAAATAATCGAATTAAAACCAATTTTGGTGTATGTGCAGTATGCTGTATCATTTGAAATGGCATAAAATCATTCCACAATATAGAAAATTATCTCAGCGCATGAATGAAAACCATAAAATTGTTCTTCCTAAAAAATTTTGAACTCTGAAACCTATGTTCAATTTAAAACAGAGAAAAGGGATTTTGAAATTTGTGCTTATTATTAAATGATAAATTACACAGAACATGAATACTAAATTGATTCAGGCTCAGAACATAGCATTTGTTTTCTGATTGTTTTTTTAAAAACATATTTTAGTGTAGTCATAATCAAATAAAATCAAGGAAAAGTAGGATAAGTGTCAGGTGGTCCTAGTACAAGGATAATTCCTCGGTATGCTGCTGTTGTATCTCTGGAGGCTGCAGACTATTAAACTGCACTGATTGTACCTGATACCCTAATGCATTATTCATGAAATTGGCACCACAGCATCTTCAAACAGTCTGTCATTTTCCATTACTTTCCATCAAAGCAACCATATGCTGTTCTTAAAGTATTTTGATACCAGGGCATATACAAAGCAGACAGTCACATGGAAGTACTATTTGCTTTCTCATGACTTTTTCAAATAGTTATTATTAACCACCTCTTTTAATGGCCAGTTTGATTATTCAGTGCTTAAACTACGAAACTTCAACGAGGAGAGAGATTGATGACTGCTCTTTCTATGTTGAAAATTATTCAGTTCTCATAAACAGTTTGCCATTCAATGGAACTTCACTGCAAGATGTTTCACCATGGATGCTGTACGTTGAATTTTGTTTTTAAGTGTTGCTCCTCAGACATCTCTCATTTACTGTTTGACTGTCTAAGAAACAATACTTCATTATCAGAAATCAGCCTTGTTTCCTGTCCCATCTTATGTGAATTGTTTTTGAACACAAGCTATTTTTTTACAATATCACTCCTAATTTAATCAACAACAATCTGATTCTGAGCAGTAGCTGAAAATTTTTCCTAAAACTTTTGTGACATTCTGTGTATTGAATGACTGATCAAGAAAAGAACAAAAAATCCCTTTAGGTATCTTATGAGAAGGTATAAGAATTTGACTATTCATCTCAATATCTAAGTTTATTTTTTTAGCCAATTACTTATTTTATAATGTGATTTTCATAAATCATCAATACCTTTTTTATATGATTTTTATGAATCATCAAAATCATCAAACAAGACTGCTTGCTATTCGTTGAAATACAGGGATTTTAGACTGACATTTTTTTGTGATTTTGATCAGTATTGTCATCTGAAACAGTTGGTAGTAGGTTAAGGGTTAATGATTGGACTTGATGGTCTTAATGGCCTTTTCCAACCTAAATGAGTCTGTGATTCTGTGGTCAGTTACATCAAGATGTTCCACTGTGTTCATAATTTAACTTTATACAGAGAATATAAAGATTTTGTAGGCTTAAGACAAAGAGGTATCAAATTCAAATACGCATAAGGAATTTAAAATGGATGGCATTGCCTCAATTTTTCAACACTGTTTATATCCCTTTGGTATCCCTAAATTAAGAGCGAACTGAAAATTCAAAGTCTGGGTCCCCATTTGTCTACACATAGGATTACTGGGAGCATCTGAGATTTGTTCAATAGAAATACTAAATATACTCTGTGAGACTGAGCTTGGTCCTGTAATTCTAAACTAATGCTTTCTATTAAGTGGATCTTCAAGGCAGAGGTAAACAGGCTCCTGGGGGGCTTCTGTGTGTTCAATTCTAAACATAGGAGATGTTTTTCACACAACAAGAAAGTGCAGTTGGTAGCTGAGAAATGCAATTCAGCTACATCTGGATAAAGTTAAAAAGCACCTGAGCATACAATCTGTTTTTTAGATGAAGTATGTAGGTCATATTCTCACATTTAATACAGTCTATATTCAAGGCATCCAATTTTCTTCTATTGCTTTACCCTTAATGGATATTCTCAACGTCATAAATTTATTTCTAGTGGAGAGAGTCAGTGCTAGCTCTCAGTAGTTTAGGTCTCTGCAGGCTTATGATACAGGGGGACAGTTTTTACATGAACTAATAATAAGAAGAACTGATTTACACTCACATGGGTTATAGAGTCATACAGCCACACCTTTTCTTTTCTGCTTCCAGTAATGACAAATGTTGACTTATCTGCAAGCTTCACAAAAGCAATAAGATTTCATATGGGATTATGGTGAGGTAAAGGTTCAAGTCTTATCTAGTTCAGAGAAACAGCCACAGCACCAATATTTTTCAACCTCTTTCCTTCTCCCTGGGCTGGGATGCAGGTGGTGACGGTCAACTTTACTGTGAAGTTGCCTGGAACAAGGTCGAGGAACAGTCTCTGTGGGCCAATATTTCTCCTGCAGGCTCTGCACTGGAGTTCAGGCCCTTTTTCCTGGCTCTTTCCTGGGTTTTGCTCTATGGGTCCCATGCTGGACTTAAGTGGCCTGGATGCCCCGCATGTTGCTCATCCTTACGACCCTCCCCAGCCAACCCAGGACCTTTTGCAACCTAGTTTTACTCACTGATCTTTCCCTGCCCTCCTTGCTCAAGTACTGGGGACCAGACCTCTGTTTGGTGAGATCCCTGTGCTGTCTGTCATGCTGTCACCTGTGCTCCCAGGACACCTTCCTCATGTACTTGGCCAGCCTCATAACTTCCTGGCACCATGTAATATCATACCGATACAACAGAGAGAAAGAAGTGCAGTTCAGTCCCTCAGACCACAGAAGACATGAATACCCATCAAACAGCTGGGACAGCCAAGATTTGCAAACATCTGTGAAGCTGATGACAAAGCTGCTACATATGCAGCTGGTCTACTTTGCGGCTATTAGAAACAATCTCTTCATTTTGGTGCTGAGCTACACGCAAGGGATAATTTCCCTTAGAGAAAATTTCTGTGGAAAACTGTTTTGAGATTTGTAGGAAGCCTTCTCAGGGATTACTGTATTTCAATAGATATCATTTGAAACTAATTGCTTGTTTGCTTGTTTGTTTTGAAGGTGTAGTGTTACCAGTACAATGTTCACAATGATACCAACATTTTTCAGGTTTTGATAAGGTGTTTTGCTACTGATGACACATTCTACACCATCGAGAACATCCCCTGTCAACTTAAAACATGGGCAGTTTTACTTGTAGGGTTTCTGATAAATTTTTGCAGCACACTCCTATCCCAGGATGTGACAGATGCAGCATCATGACTACACTATTCTGTTTTTATTTTGTTGCCTTGTGTTCAGTGTAATTTTCCTTTTTTTTCTCCATATGTTTGATAACATCAGCATATGTTCTCTGCCATAGCAGATGACCTTTAATTGTATCTCATGGTGCGAGGCTGATGTTCTGTGACTGTAGATTTACCTTGAGAATCTCTCAGCAATGTTTAATGGGTCAGTCTTAACCATTCATTGTATTTAAACTGTCCATACAAAATGCTTATGGATGGTTGGTTATTTGATATATGCAGCAGATGCCTGGTGCAGTTCAGCTCACAGGAGCATTGCTTTGATACCAGCTATAGGCAATTCTTTGAGACTCACTATGTAAGACATTTAACCATTTTGTAGCAAGAGCACAAAGCCTGTGGGTGATGGGCTGATCTGACAGCTCTAAATAAAGACTCATATAGAGAAGTCGCAAGAACAATTGCAGGGTACTTTCTATTCAAAGACTCATATCTTCATCCCAGCTATGCTGCTTTTCTCAGGAACTGTAATGACTGTTGCTGTTCTCTGTGTGACTCCATTTTTAGGCCTGTCTCATTTGGTAATCACATGATATTAGAACTGTCCTTAAACTTCAATTTTTACAATGGGTTTAACATGCTTTCTGCTAACAGTAACAGTCTTCTGAGATAAAATAATTTTTAAGGAATAACATACTTTTCCATATGGCTATGATACCTGTGTTTTAATTCAGACAATAATAAACTGAACCTGTCCAAATAATACTGCCTTGTTTGGTTCCATTTTAGGTTAAAAAAATAGTTTGAAATGTTTCACCTTTTCTGCTAAAACATTACAATTTAAAATGAGCAGCCGTTTACTTGCCTGAACAGAAATTTCTATGGATGTTTTTGCAGAATCCCAATACTAATGAATTTGGTTAGGGGCAAGGAGCATACATAGACATTGACTTTATCTACTGAACACTTCTTGATTTTGCCTGTGAGCAGAAAATCATATCAGTGTGGTCTTCACTATTCAGATTACCTTTAGGGAGGACTCTTTTCAACAGATTCTTCTGATTGTTATTCTTGTCAAGGACATTTTCAAAGCCTGAGAGAAACAACAGTGGTTTTCACTGTCACTATCATGCTTGTAGGGATGGATGACATTTCCATTATAAACTCCCAATCTATTGTCACTTTATTCCATATGGTGATTACCAGTTTCTGTGGTGTGAAAACAAAAAAGATGTCTGTATTTAGTTAGAATTAGTCACAATTATCGCTGACTTTACTGGCAGCCACTGCCTTACCCTGAAGCATCTGGATAATGATTTCAAGACTTACTGATACAGCACTCCCAGATGATCCTGAGCTGGTTGCTGTGAAACTCTATCTAATGCTATTCTAGTTATGGCAGATTGACAGTTTAATAAATAATGTGCACTATAGCTGAAACCTCTGATGAGGTACTGAGTACCACTGCTCAGTACTTTTTATTTCAACTCACTATCCTCAGTTTTGTTCAGTCATTGAATTATAGCTGTGTCTAGGGATCAAGCTAGACATCTGCTGTTTTAAATATTTCAGTGTTTAATCCTTCTAGGAGTTTGATTTTACTTGTTTTGAAACCATGAGACTGTTATTGACATATGACTCCTCTTTAATCAAAGTTCAGACCCAAAATCTTTACCATGCATAGCTTCTCACAGAGCAAATGTCAAAGTGACAATAACACTGTATGACCATCCCCTTCAGTCAACAAGTAGCTGAAAATCAATACTCCACTGGTAAGGTCAAACTGAAAAAATGAGGAATATTAAGTGAAAAATAAGATGTTATTTGACTTTTTGATGCCATTAACGTAACAACTGATCTGTTTGTACATTATAATCTGTCAGGTCACGCAATTCATTTACCAATAATTGTTCTAGAGACATCAGCGGGTTGCACTTCATTGCACCTGTGCAATTTGTTGTCAATATATAGATCACAAGTAGCACTCAAGGTGTTATTTCTATTGTCACATGACTTTTATATTCCTAACATTGGCTGTTTATTGGCAACTTACTCTGAATCCCACATATATGACAGTAATGTTCACTTCCATACTGCCCAGTCAGGAGCATCAAAACCTGTTTTCTTTGTACCTTTGTACCTTTATGTCCAGTTTGTGACTGATTGACCTCCAGTAGCAGTCTCTACTATTTCATTACCTCAAGATTTCCTTTATTAAAGATATCACATAAAGCGCAGAAGAGTCTGCACAACCAGTTGATTACAGTGAGAAAGTGCCAATTGTGTCTTGTTGGTGAATGCAATTTATTTTTTTATTACAGCAGAACAAAAGTTGCCAATAGGGAATGCAGAGGGGTTTTTTGGGTTTGTTTTGTTTGTTTGTTTGTGGTTTTTTTTTGTTTTGTTTTTTTTTTTGGGAGCAGTTCAATTAAGAGCAGAGGGCAAAGATCTTTAATAAATATGTATTTTAGCACAGTTGAGTATTCTCTGAAATTACACAGAAGACAGAATTAAGGGCAATACTCCATGCTCTAATTTAGGTAACATTGTACTAGTCTTGCATATATGAAAAAACACTTGAACATATAAATAAAGTCCAGGTTGAGGCATATTTCTGTATTGTAATAAAAATTTAGATGCAGTGTGTGTATCTGAACAGCCCTGTTAGTTTGGTGAAAGTAACTAAAACTGCTATTCAGCAACAGCAAGGTTTTTATGATCATTTTCAACCAAAGTGTTAGTTTGAGCTGTATATTTTCTTCTCGTTAGTGAATACTTTCAAGTTATTTACTTTGAAATCTATCTTCCTTTGGTATCACCACTTCCTTCAATTTACATATCTTGTGGTCATATGATGAAGAACCCTTCATTTCAATGGAAAATTAGAGTCAATGAATAGCAGAAGTGCTCATCTTACAGCTAGGCAAAACAGAATCTCCATGTCTTAGTGAAAAGATCAAGCAATTAGGCTTTCATGAAGGAAATTCTACCTGTTACTGAGATGTTCATGTGCACTTTTTTTGTCATTTGTTAACTTGTTACTAATGGATCTTTATTGGAAAACAATCACGAGTGGAATTTCATATCACCACAGTTTCTATTTAGAGAAAGTACATTCATTTAATCTACTTCTCCCATTGCTTTGAAGTCCACTTCAAATTGAATTTTCACAAAACACCATCTTCAATAGAGAGCATCACAATAAAACAAGAAGACAAACTTGCTCCAGGAAGTCACTCTGTCAGAAAGAAATCAGGAATCATTTTAGGTTCTTACCGTAACGCTCCTTTGTTCTTGTGCAGAACCTCTTTCTTTCCATTTTCTTTTCTTCTTGTTCTAAACATGAGTAAAAAAACTCCAGCTATGATCTCTGGATTAAGAGATGTGGTCAGAAAATTTTCCAGTGGTCTGTGGTAAAACTGCTACCAAGATGAAGATGCAGATTGTTGATCCGCAACAATAAAGGCACGCTAAGACACTACATGCAACCTCCCCACACTCCCTCATTTCTATTATTTGCAAAGAAATACCATATTTTTTCAACCTTTGAGCTGTTGTTTTCATGTCAATATCACATTTATTTAAGTTACACAGAGGGAGGTGTTTCTCACAAAACAGTTACCCTGAGAATGTTTGCAGCTATTCTGCTCTGATCCTGTTTAATTTTTAATTTCTGTTATTCACTATCTGACTAGGTTAATGTTACACTATAAAAAGAAACATAGAAGGCCAAAATAAAAATAGGATTACAGTTCTTTATTGGTTAAACATAAATGAATATATTCCAGTGTCTTTACCTGGATACTGATGCTCTCTACGATTTATGCAGTTGTTCACAAATACAGAGTAGAATAAAGCATCTTTGCTGCACAAATTAGTAATAGCCTATTTTAAAAAGTCATCTATTTACATTAATACAGACTACATAAATCTAAAATGAAATTTTTATTGATTTTATGGAAATGGGATTTTTTCATCCCATCAAATTTTACTGTAATTTTAACAAATCTATCCAAGCAAAGAAAGAGACATACACAGCTTTCTATTACAACATCTCAGCACTAGCTATCTCTTATGTAGCTTTGATAACACTAGGATATCTAAACTCTATAAAATATTTCTACCTAATAGATTTACTCAGATAGATTGCCATACAGCAAAAAAACCCAGGAGCAAACCACAAATAAACCTTACTTTTTTCCTTGTCATGCCAAATTGATTGGTGACTATTTAGAGAAACATTAAAAATAATGTTCCTCTTCATAGGGAATTTATAACTACAAAAACTACATTAATACAACTCCTAAAAAGAAAATTGCTTCAAGTCTTATAGACAAAAATAAGAATGCTAACCAAAAGAATAATGAGACCCCCTCTCGTTAACATTTAGAGAACTATTTGATAAAAATTAAACAAAATAAATGGTTCTAAAATGATAAACAGGTAAATGTTGCTGTTTTTAAAAAACTCAGAACAAAATCATTCTTCTTTTTTTTTTTCATGTGTACTCTACTGTTTGGAATGAGCAAGAGAGAGAAAGAAGAAGCAGAATCAACTTTGATTTACATATCTCAGAAAACCCCATCTCTTTCTTGGTGTTCTGTACTTCATGTATATTTAAAACATTTTGTTATAGCTTTTCTGAGTAATTATTTAGTCTTTTATTTTACACTACCAGTGGTGTGAACCATTTGTGGTTTTATTTTCTATCCATGTCAGCTTTACATATGCTGTATTTGATGCACAGTGAAAGTATCTACTTTACCAAGTAGTATAACATAAAAATGATGTATTTTATGAACAATGCTAAAGAAGGACAGATATTTAAACCTCTCTTTAGCTTCCAATTAGATATTTATACAGGAAATGTATATTTAGAATATTTTAATGCTTAATAAAATTAATTTCAAAAGAAAACCAAAGTTTCTGTGATTTTTTTTTGATTTGTTGGTTTTGATGTTTGTTACCTAGTTAGCTACTGGCAAAGGAATATCATCAATGAGAATGGTTGTGGGGCTAAAAGGAGTTCTAGAAAATATAAATTATAAGAAGTGTGGTAAACAATCATCCAAGACCTATTGTCTCATATTTATACTTGTGTCATATTTATACTTATTTATATTGTCTCAAGTTTATACTTGCCATATACTAAACCAGTCATACAGTCATATGCTGTAAGGAAAGCTATGCAGATCATGATCACAGTGGTATAAAAGTATGAAGATCTCATTAATAACATTCTTATTAGGAGCCTCACTATCCTAGAACTATCTGCATTTTTTTAACAGCTAATTTTTAACTGATAAAAAATATTGTTTATCATCTGTTTCTTCTGGTAGAATGGTATACATTAGTATACTAACACTGCACATGAATGTGGGGTTCTTTTCCTGCTAAAACTGAAATTTTTCAACAAAAAAAGAGTGTTAAGGAACCCAGGTTTTCTCCTTGCTCCTTGCTCCAAGCAATTGCAGCTGAATTTCATAGCTCTGTATTTATAGTATATGAAGAAGTAAAGAAGAAAAATTTCAGGACAAGAAACATTTTTTGTAGTCAGGAAAACACCACAAGCTGATCTGTAGGTGTTAGGAACTCTGTGTGCAGGAGCTGCAGTTTTCATTATATTTGTTTACAGCAATGAACTCCCTAAATGCCACGCTGTGGCAGGTGCAGTAAGTAAGCTGCACCTTCACCTACTCTCTCATTTGAAAATTATGGAATTTTCTCTTGGGATCAGAATGTACTTCAAGAAGACTTGTTTTTAGAGAAATTTTGGGACCTTGTTTCCAGTGAGCACAACGACTCTCAAATGACCTTCAAATTCACTGCAAAAATGGTAGAATGAAAGGGATTAATATATTTACAGCAGGCAGAACATAATTTTTTCATTGTATGCTTTAGAGATAAATATACTCCTATATCTTGTGTTGTCCTTTTTTTTTTTTCCTTTCTTTTTTCTCCCTTAACTGTCCCCTAATGACTTTTGAGAATTTTACACTTATCCTGATGGACAAATTCGACAGGTCAAGAGGGATTCAGGAAGCTGTCTGTTTCCTTCTGTTTTCTCAGTACAGTTTGACACTATGTTCAAAGGGGGAACTTCATATTTTAGAACTCCAGGAGAGTTCAGGAGTTCACAAAACCTATAGATGTGTAGCTACTTTAGAAATAATAGTATTTATTTTGAATTGTTTTCCAAACATAAATCTTAATCCTCCAGTTATTATGACATCAAGAGATTAATTTTCAACTGCTTTTGAAGGAACAGGCAATGATCAAATTGGTAAATAAATGTACTCGTTAGAAATAGTTAAAATAATAAATAAAATAAAATAAAATAAAATAAAATAAAATAAAATAAAATAAAATAAAATAAAATAAAATAAAATAAAATAAAATAAAATAAAATAAAATAAAATAAAATAAAATAAAATAAAATAAAATAAAATAAAATAAAATATTAGAAACTTTTCACTTTGTCAAGCCCTTTATAATAACAAAGGCCATACTTTTACATTTGAAATTGAGTGGAGAGAATCTATCTTTGGCATCATGACATAGAAAATATTTCTGATGCTAGAAAGTAGCAGTCCACTGTAACTCATCATTACTGCTCTGCTGTTCCTATGTTTCATTTTGAGACTCTTCTTCATTTTGAAGCTTGTTTCACTTATTTAAAGCCTTTTACAAAATCTTCTAATTTAAAGCATCAAATTAGACTTCAATAAGTCCAAACTTATTTTTAGAATAAAAAGTATATTCAGAAAACAAGCTTGTCAAAGTAGGCACCACAATATTTATTATCAAGCTCTATTTCTCTTAAAAACCAAAACCAAACCGAAGCATCCATGGGTCTCACCCTCTGAGACATTGATTTCCTCCTACATGCCATCATATGAAAAAAACCCCCAAAACATGCTTCAGAATTCTGTTTATCATCATGATGGATTTATTCTAACTTCAAAGTTGTGCTACATGGAATTATCTCCGTAGACTTTGATTGTTATATCTCTGCTCTGATCCGTGACATTTTCTATGGGATGAATGTTATCTTTTTAATTTCATCAGAAAGAAGAAGAGAAGCAAAACCATACTATAATCATGCACAATCTGAGGTCATAAAAGTATGAAAAAAGCTGTAAATCCCTCTCTTTTCACAGAGGCATATAATCTACATATACATTATCTTTGCCAGATATTGAACATCATATGTTAAAAACACATGTTCTCATTCAAAATCCTAGTGAACATAATGAGTTTTAAAATGTCACACTAATGGAGCCTGAAAAGATGCTATTTTCTCTCAAAAGGAGACCTGCTGATATCTTGGATACTTTTATAACAATCTCAGGAATTCCAGGGTGAAATGAATCTACTTGTCAATAGAATAATAAGCATTTTTAACTCTAATACATGTACAGATACTCTACATATGTTTGTCTATTTGCTACTAACAATATAAGATATAAACATGAAATATATTTGATATTGAAAATTGATATAATGTTGAAATAAACATGTCCATACCTTTCTTTCTAGCTTTCCTTAAGTAGCTGTTTCTTACCTCTTCCCTGCTTGGAAACATTCCTAAATATTTAATTTTATTTTCAAGGAATAGCACAGGTTGCTGCACCACATAAGACAGTGTGACTGTACCTTTAGTTTACTATTTAATTCCAACTATTAAAAGATTCAGAAATCACTTAGATATCCTGATGTGACAAGCTAATGGAATACAGTAGTAGTGGAATATAGAGAAGAATATTTGAAGTTGTAGAATTTGTCTCCTTCTTTTAGACAAGCATTCCATACATATTTTCTGGCACACTGTTATCTCCGGAAAATATTTTTATACTTTTCTCCAAAATATCAGTGCCACAGAAAACTAAGAGAATAGTATCAAATATAATATGGAATTATTATTTTTATTCTTTCTTATGCAAATGATAACTTCACAGAGCATGACGAAAGTTAAAATCCATCTGGTCTAGATTCAGTTCCGCCCATTAGGAAGGAAAAGAAAAGGAAAACCATATCCTCAAAGCCAAAATATCTTCTTAGAAATAAAGTTGAATGTTGTATTTTTTTCTTTGAAGAAGATAAGAGTAACGCTCAAATAAAATCCACTCTTTGATAAGGTTGCAGACTGCAAGAAGAGCTAGTCATCAGCCTCTTCACCAGCTGGCAGAGAATAGGCAGGAAAAGCCCTTCTCTAAGACCCTGGGTGAATGGGGACAGGAGAGGGAAACAAAAAGGGGCAGAACCTTTTTTTTCTCTTGAGCTTTACGGTAAGGCTCTATTTAGAGCTCACTCCTTCACAGTATTGTAAATATCATTATCTCATCATTATGTTTTCAGCTCTTAGGCAGAAATGCAGCTGGGGAATTATGGTTTTGATTGACATTCTACAGTGCAGACAAAAGACTGTGCTGAAGTGACATTTAAATGATGCAATTTTTTTTCTTTTTTAGTTTCAGGAGAAAATACACATGCATATGAACAAAATAATACATGCTATAAGCTTATAAGACACTTAAGAAACCTTTTTTCTAAAAGTCCTCTAACATAGCTTTGGCAAACAATGATATGATAAATCATAGAAAATAAAGAAATTCATTGCTTACTAGTGATCTAGTGATAGATAAAGGTTTCAGTGTGTGTTAAATTATATGAAATGCATAAGATTAATTTCTGTACAGTGAGTTCATAAAATGCAGGTTATTCAGACACTTTCATAGTGCTGAATGCTTCACCTTGTATTTACTCAGAAGGGTATCATAATATATCTATCTAGAAAGTCTAAATGGGTGAACATAAACTGTGTTCAAAGGGTTTTTTTTCTTTTTACTTGTATGGAATCAAATAGTTGAGATTACTTTTGTATTACATGGGAACTCTAATACAGAAAAGTTCTGGGGTTTTTTTTGTTTGTTTTGAAATAAGCAACATTAGCATAGCTTCATTTATAAAGATTGATAAATGAAAGTTCTTTAGGTAATTTAGGCCATGGTATAGAAATAGGAATTTTAAGATGCCGCAAAATATTTTTCCCCTGAATACTCATTAGTCTGTGTTTCCATAAAGAAATACAAAACATTTTAGTCAAACTTGCTGTTGGCAAATTGCTACTGTCTCATAACCTTCAGGACGTCTTCTAACAACCATTACTGACTATGGCACAATATCTCTTCAAGGCCGCATAATAACACCTTGAATCCCAGGTCAGTAGCCATGGAATTTTTTGACTCTCTCTAGCTCAGTATCATCTGATAGTCAAAAAATATCTAGACACAGAAGCAGTGAAGTTCCTTTGATTGATTTGTACAGAAGACTCCTGTCAGAGATCAAGGAAGGTAATAATTGCCTGACTACATAAACAAATGGGATTAAGTGTCTGATTTGTGTGATACCACTGGAAAAAAGTCCCAACAGTTTCATGTTTAAAAGGTATCACTGAATGCTATTTGGAACATATGGAGAAGTTTTTGTGGATTCTGTAGTTTGTTCTGCCTATTTGGGAAATATGAATAAGGTTGTCTTGTAGATTCAGAACCCTTTCCATTCATATGTCATTAATTTTCCCTGATATATGAAGGATATTGCCCCGTTAAGGACTTGTGGGTTAGGTTTTTTTTCCCTTTGAACTGGAGACTGACGAAAGGGAGGCAGTTTTCTCTTGTTCGGTCTCAGTAGTTATTCTTTTCTTATCAGCATTACAAGGTACAAGGAGCTATGTGCACTATGATAGAAAAGGGGTAAAATGGCTAACAAAGATCCTCTTCAAGGTCTTTTATATGTCCATTTACCCAATTAACAGATGCCAACTAAATTATTTTTCCTAGTGACCCAATGACCCAACACCTGTGTACTGCACTGCGGCATTTTTTACCCAATCACTTACTACCACCTAAAAACCCCTAGGAGAAGAACATGAAGAAGAAAGAAGAAGGACAAGAGACAACACCCTAAATCCTCCATCTTGTCTTCGGCTCTCTAAGCTGCCTTAAACTCTATACTTCAACCCATTCACCCAGTGACTCAAGAAACCTTCTAATTCACACACTTATATTTTCAGTCTTTTTTACTTAACTCTAACAGTTGTCTCCATGATGCTGTGTGAAACTCAGTGCTTTCTTGGGTGTCAGAGTTAGGCATTACAGATAAAGGTATATATCTTGCATCTCCGACCCCAACAGGATATTACATCTTACTGAACTCTAAATAATTACTCTTAAAGCTAGCAGTGAAAAGACCTATGAGGAGTGCAACAGGCTACTGATTGGGAAATTCAATTTTTTATGAGCCGTACTGTAGTCTTGTCCAAATTTTTTTTTTTCTGTGAGACCTTAGGCCTATAAAATGAAAAAGGAAATTATTTACATGGATGTACACTGAAAAATCCATGCAGAAATAAGACTGTGCATGGGTTCACACCTGCATACCATATTTTCTACTTTCCATTCATGGTGGATGCATGTCCTATGTTTCCATTTTCCTGTGAAGCTGGTAACTAGAAGACTGTGTAGGAAGAATGATAATTCTTGTATTTGCCCAATATAATTTTCAAAAAAATTATAGAATGAGCAGTGACCAAAAAGGAAGTGTTATGAACATATGACATTTCACAATACCTGCTTCCTAAATGAACTTCCTTGATAAGGAGAACCATACTAATAAACCACACAGAAACTATGCCATTTGTCATTTCTTGCTGCTGATGTGACTGTGTGTTGCTGGAAATGGGCAAGAAATTGACAGCTTGGCTCTTGCACATCTTTAATTTTACCTGACCTTTGTCATTGTATCTAGTAAATTCCTTAGGTTGCAGTGACAGAAAGCCAGCATGATTAGAGCCATTAAATTGCTTGAGGAGATCTGAGCTCTCGTGTTTTTCTCTTTCAGAGAAGCATTTCCTATCATCCATTTCCCAGAAGGAAAGTGTATGCAGGATCATTTACCCATCAATTAATCACAAGTCATTTGTAAAACTAATTTTTTATCAGGATGTATAATTAATGAGACTCAGTCTGCAAATACTTGTGTTCAGCAGATAAAACTATAGACTTCTTATTCCAGAAATGAGAATTGTGGTACATACAAAGGTCTGGAAAATGGACCAGCAGTGAAGAAAATATGCATTTGTCACTCATACGTCAAAAATGCTAGAAAAATATGGATAATGATATTTGAAATAAGCTTAGTCTTTTGACAAAAAACAATGAAAAGACTTATAAATAGATGAATGCTCTAAAGGCTTATTAAGTTCATTTTCCCAGAAGTTCTGAACTAAATTCTTCTGTAATTCCAGTATTACAGTAAGCCATTTATTCTAAACACAACAGGAAAAGAATATCTATCACTAGGATATTTTTAAACTGTCTCCCATAATACATTCCTGATAAATGAAGCATTGTGGGGCCAAGCTATAATGGGGGAAGAGCACCACCAATGAAAGCACTATTGTCCTTGTACTACCTTTAATCTCACACTGCAGATGTATAGATAGCTTTTCTTTCCTTGGGAAGAAAATTTTCTTTTTTCACTCTGTTTAATTCATTTGCTTTGAAAGCACAAATACATCCACACATATTTTTGTCTGAGTTTTTCATCAAAGCACTTATCAAAGTGAAGGGACACTGACCTTGTGTTCCTTTAATATTTCACTCATATTGAGTCACCGCCTAAGCAATGCTGAGTTTTGTGTTAATTCTCAGTTATAGCCATATTTGGCAAAGAACCATGCTATCAAGATTCAGATTTTAGAACCACTTTCCTATTACTAGATAAAAGCTAATAACTGTTTAAGCCAATAAATGTCATATTAAAAATAAAACTTTAAAAGTATTTGTGCACACAGGGTTAGTGGAAAGTGTAATATTTGTCACTGATTTGGGATCTGTTATAAATTTTAGCAGTTGGAAGCTTGAGTGGTCAAAGCACAAAGAGAAAATATGCCTGATCCCTGCTCAACAACCAAAGGTACTTCAGCCATTAAAACAAAAAACAGTTCAGCATGAAGAACTCTCATATTTTACTTTTAATGAATATGGGATCAGAGCAGAAATCATTACTTCATCAAAGAAACCTTTCAGTTCATTAGATATACAAATTTGAAAAACTTCAAAAATGTCTTAACATTACACCCAAGCCTATTCTTCCAAAATAGTATGTTTCAAAGTTATAATGATTCATTGAGAATTCCATATAAATTTAGAAAATAAAAGACATTCTTTGGTTAGATTGAGAAACTCACAAATGTTGTCCAAGTTATATATCAATGTACTTTTCTATTAACATAATAGTTAGTCATGACATGGAAGACAGTTGTGCATATGTTGAAGTTAAAACATTCCTGGAATTCAGATTAGTTTTTGGACATTAAAGTGTATTTTGAAACAGAAATAAAAGATATGTCACTCAAAGCAATGAAGATTTTCCTCATCAACCCACACACAAGCAAAAAATCTGTTATAAAAGGAAGTATGAAATTTTTAATTACCCTGACTTCAGAGTAAAATGAAGTAAAAGCAGATGGATAAAAAAAGGAAAGGTCATACTATATGTGTACGAATTAATAACATAGCACAGATTTCTAGTATAACTAAAGTGTCTCTGATAAAAATTTAAAATTAAATAATAAGTGTAAATATTTGAGGCATCTAATTTCAATGGTATAAATGTCAAAAAATGTACAGTGCTGCAAATATAATTGCTGCACATAATCATGCATACAGTTTTCTAATTACATATGCAAACATTTGCTTAAGAAGTACTTCAGTCAATAGGGAAGAGATTGAAAGTGATTCCAAACATTTTAAAATTACACATTATTTCCTGAAAGCTACAGTGAGATGTTTAAATACAAATATTGACAACATTCTCCATTAAAAAGGTAATTTTGAATTCTAATACATTTAAGAGTAATGTTAATTATTTTCAGTTATGCTTGACTTGGGATTTACTATATTTTCTACATGATCTCAAAACCTGATATTTTTCTTGCTTCACATACAAATTTTAAGTTTTTATCATACTCCAATTACTCGTGTTTTTGTCTATGTCTTTTTCAGACCAAATGGCAACTGATCTTTTCCTGAGTTGGGACCCACAGAACTGTTGCACACCAAAAATTCTGTTCTGCCTTTGGAATTCTGGATATCACCTTGGTTTGGTTTGTTTCTCTGAACCAATCACTGTCATAATCACAAAAGTAGACAACCATGATTCTCATCCAAGCTGCAATTTCCCTCCTCCCCTTCTCCAGTGTGGAAAGGAGGTTCCATACCTTCAAAACCAGTTGCTATGCTGGTACTAGCAGTGTAGTGTTATTGGATGGCCAGCAGGCCTCTACATTTGTAGGGCCATTCTCAATGTCCTTTTCAAAAACATGATCCAATCAATCAAATGCCAAAGCATCACCTTCACGAAGCACACACACACAGAGCTCCTACTACTCTGAAATGTAATTTTCTAATGTAATTAAAGTTAACACATCCAGTCAACTGTCTAGTGAATAGTGACACAACTTTCTCCTTTACTAGAATGAAAATCCCTTCAAAGGCATTCAAGTACAACTAAGATGTGAGTACAGCTATGCAAATACTTAAAGGGTATGATCAAATGACTCTTTCAAGTTCCCTCAAGTTAAAAACACTGAGGATTTTTCTGAGAGTTTGTATAGGAGTTTTTATATAGAGTTTTGTTTGTTTAGGCTGGTGAGGGGCTTGGAACACAAGGCCTATGAAAAATGGCTGAGGGAGCTGGGGTTTTTTAGCCTGGAGAAAAGGAGACGCAGAGGTGACTTTATCACTCTCTACAACTCCCTGAAAGGTGGTTGCAGTCAGGTGGTTTCTTTCACCAGACAGCAACTGACAGAATGAGAGGACACAGTCTCAAGCTGTGCCAAGGGAAATATAGGTTGGATGTCAGGAAAAAGTTCTACATGGAAAGAGTGATAAAGTACTGGAATGGTCTGCCTGGGGAGATGGAGGAGTCACCATCCTTGGATGTGTTTAAAAAAAGACTGGATGTGGCACCCAGTGCCATGGTTAAGTTGAGGTGTTAGGGCTGGGTTGGACTCAGTGGTGTTGAAGGTCTCTTCCAATCTAGTCATTCTGTGATTCTGTGATTCTGTGATTCTGTGATATGTTTTTTTCAACTATAGGAATTATTATTCTAGGGCCAGGTCACAGTCAGCATGGGTTCATGAGGGGAAAGTACTGCTTGTTGAACCTGGTTTCCTTCTACAAAAACTCAGCTAATCTAGGAAAACCAGATGAACAGCTTTTCATCTCATGGAAGAGCCTGTCACAGGTGTCCTGTCTGTTATGTCCAATAAAAGTCTTTCCTTTACCAAAGGCATGGGAGAAGTAAAACAATATTGCATATGTTCTCTAACACTGGACTCCAAGCCCCAGAAATGTGCTCTACATAATGAGGCATGATTCCTTCTATCCCTGAACCAGAGAATGCGTGGAGCTGAAGGAAGGTGCAGAAGCACCTGTTTTCTGCACTGTAGAAAGGAGCAGAACAGAAAGAATAAAAGCGATTCACCTACAATTAAGGCTGACATTATCAGGCATTTACAAGAGCACATCACCTCCCACTGCCTCAGTCACAGCTTGTGGCATTTATTCAAAGAGTATTAGGCACACATATCAGCATATCAGTTCAAACTCCTTAAGGACATGTCAGCACCATACCTGGACTACAGCATCAAAGTGAAGAAGGTAATGTGTGTCTGGCACAAAAGCATATGTGATGACAGTGTTTTTTATTAAAGAAGATGGTTAAATTAAACAATAAAGTAATAGAATCATAGAATCATTAATTTGGAATAGAGCACTAAGATCACTTAGTCTGAATATTAACCTAACACTGCTAAGTCCATGTCCCTAAGAAACACATCAACTAATCTTTTAATTTCCTCTGGGACTGGTCACTCCACAACTTCCCCAGACAATCTGTTCCAATGCTTCTCATCCCTTTAGGTGGTGTAATTTTTCTTAATGTCCAATCTAAATTGTCTAATGTCCAATCTAAATCTCCTGGCAAAACTCGAGACCATTTCCTCTTAGTCTGTCCTTGTACTAGGAAGAAGAGCCTGATACAGCCTCCTTCCATGTAGTTATAGAGATAAATAAGTTCTCCCCTGAGCCTTCTTTTCTCCAGGTTAACACCAGCTCCGCAGCCATTCTAGACTGTTCTAGACTTGTGTTGTAGACCTTTCACCAGACATGTTGTCCTTTTGTAGACAGACAAAAACAAGAAATGCAAGTGGAAGGATACATCTCTGGGTTTTGCCTATAGACATATATACTTGATTTGTGTCTACATGGCCTTGTTGGTAACTTGTGAGTGTAGCTGGAGGCATTGGGCCAGCTTGACAAATACAGAGAGGCCAAGAACATCTCTGAATAACCACCTCCTGTGTGCCCTAATATTTTTAAGATTATAGTAGCATCGCACTGCACCTTTCAGACTGTAATTGAGTATATACTCCAGGACTTTTGAGAGGAATTCACTTCTTCGAGTGAGTGCATATGTCTGAAACATCTTCAAGCAGAGCTCTTAACAGTAGACCACCAAAACCTAGCAAAATATTTCAGTACCTTGGACAGCTGTGTTAATTTTAAAAGAAATCTTTAAATATTCTCTTTAGGAGGAGAATGCAAAGTGGTCTTGGAAGTCCTGGATGAGAATAGCTAAAAGGATAGAGATGGTTAACAGAGGTTTCATAAACAAGATTAATTGATCTCAAGCACTAACACAAAGTGCACCAGAACCCCCAAAGCAGAAGAATCATTCTCATAAATACCTACTTTAAGCCAAATGAATTTCGTCCCTGGAAAAGTATATACTAGTATAACATTGATGTCTGGTTCTGTCTTAGTCTCATGTTGAACTGCTAAACATACTAAACTAGTGTTCCTGGGCTTTTTAGGCATAGTAGTGGCATAGGTATTTCCTGGTGTCATCATCCATTATGGTTCCCTTCTCCCAAAGCACTCCCCAAACTCAAAGTTAAATTTAAGCCCTAATGTTTTACTTCTATTCACCTTCAAGCAATCCAAATCTCTGTGATTACCTTCTGCAGTCTCCAAAAACTTCAGTCTTCAGTCTGGTTTGAGTGGACGGGGCACAGGAAGTTAGCAAGGCCACTTTCTCCATAAAGAACACTGCAGCTTGTTGAACATGCATACTAATGGGGAAGAATAGAGCTGAATGGGCCCAGAGGCATCTGATAATGTGTCTCAGGGGTACAGGTAAAAAATACATGAGAGTAGTAATGTTAAATTGTATTACATATCCACAGTGCCCACACAGGTATGTCCTGGGGTGGTTGGATCTTCTCTGCTGCTGCTCAGCAGCCCAGATCCACATCTGTGACATGGCCGTGCCTAGAGACAGAGGGCTGATCTGGGTAAAGGGTCCAGCTGGAGCTCTTTTCAGTGCTGCCAGCTGGAACAGTCACCTTCTGGGTCTTCATGTATCATCACAGTATCTCTACCTTGTAATTTGTAACACTTCGCAGTTAAATCCTCCTTTTACAACGCCCTTTTTAATCTCCATGGGGGCCAACAATACCCAGGAGCAGGAAGAGCAGGGTCTGGCAGCCAAGGCTGTCCCACAGTCCCAGACAGGAGCATGGAAGTGGAAGCACCATCACAGCCCCAGACCTGAGCATTGAGCACCTTCTTGGGGACAAGCTGAGGTCAGGGTGGGACAGGCAGGGCTGACAGTGACATGACACACTCTGTTTCCACCTTAGAAAGTCAGATGAAGCTGTCTCATGTGGCCCTTTGGCAACTGAAGCATCTTGAGGGCATTGCATATGCCCTGAAAATAGTAATTGCCCTTACCAGACTATGAAGCCTCACTGCAGTCCTCCATCAACCCTTCAAGTGGCAGCTGCACACATCATGGAGAACTCAAGGATCAGCCTGTCCCTTCTGCTGCTTGTCTAACCAAAATCACCTGTCTTCAGGCTTCTTCACTGATCCTTTTGGAAAATGCTTCCTCCATGGGCTGCTACTGTTAGAACAGGAGCTGCAGCCATTTGGTCTTTATAGGCATTATCTCTCTGTGCTCTAGCGGTGTGGGGGAAACTCATAAAAAAAGTTTTTCCCAGCTTCATTACCAGGTGGTTCCTTACCTCAGCTTTAGAAAGAAAAGTTTTTGGAGCTAATGGTAGTGATAGCAGTATGCACCTGTGCCAGCTCCTATTTTATGGCCATCATCACTACTGAGTGTAGCCCTCCCATTAGAGTGCCACAATCTGTACACATGTGAGGTTGCTGTGTTCACACAGCAGGACTTTGCAGCATGCTTGTGAAGAAATCCCCAGCTGATGGTGCTGAACAGTTTCCTGTGGGTGCAAGTGAACTTTAGAACAGTCATATCTTTCATCTCATGACTGACAGCCATCCCGAAAGATAGGATACTCCTATTGTTTCCTCTCTTGTGTAAATTCCAGGCTGATAAATCCTTCAGAAACTACAAATGTGTAGCAAGCATATGGCTGAGCAATGCTGGCCATTCCTCTTATCCTTGAGGATACAGATGCCAGATTATGGCAGTGTTCCCAGCTTCCCCACCCAGTGCCCTCAATCCTTCACGTGCCTGTGTTTCTGTGAGCTCACAGGTCCTGAAAGCAGAGCTCAGAGGAGATGCAATAAAGTGTGTCATCTGATGCCCTGGGATGGATGGCACTTCTGCTGATTCTCTCCCTCCCTTCTTATATGCCACCTCCTTCCTCACCATGTTTCACATTCTACATTACACTGCAAGCCTCCTTCCTCTGTGCTGTGAAAGGTGAGTGCAGGAAACATCATTTGGGATGTGGAGGTGTGCTTAGCTCCAGGAAATGTGCTTGACATTGTGTGTCTTTCTTGACCCAGTGCCTCTTGTACATTTGACCTGCTTGTCAGGGAAAGGATGTTATATAAGGCACTGTACCCTTAACAACATTTTTTTGGTGAGCCTGAGGCACATTTTCCTGTAGAAACTACTGCATGGAAAACAGAATGTACCTTTTTGGGTCTATACATGGAGTTGTCTGATGTAAATTAGAGAGGTGATAGGGGTTACTTAAACTCAAGTTCCTACAAATATGACATTTGCTTATGTGGCTAGAAGAAAAGTTCAGAATTTTTACTTTGGTAAGAACTGGTTAGGTCAGGTTAGACTTCCAAATGTTGGTTAGTTTTTCCTGACCAGTAGGTCTGCCTTAAGAGGTACACTATTTCAAAATACATTATACTTTCCAAATTTCCTTGTCAATGATGTTACCATCTAACCCAGCAAAGAGGGATTTTGATACCACAGAAAGAACTGTAAATAGCTGTATGAAGGCAGAAAAGAGCAGTTAGCTCCACAGAATAGATGGCAACCAGAGGTCATGGATATGAAATTAGTCTAAAAACTGAAAAATCATGAAAAATTCTGAACCAATTTGTATCAAGATAGTATCAAACATCATTTGTCCATCTATTTCTACTACACAATAAGCTCAGCTGCAGTAGTCATGCAAAGGTAAAACAAATAAATCATTCTGTCAATGTGAAAATTAAAATTAAGACAAGCAATTGTGGTGGGTTGACCTTGGCTGGATTCTAGATGTCCACCCAGTTGTTCTCTCACTCCCTCTCATCAGCAGGATAGGGGACAAAATAAGATGGCAAATTTAAATGTCAGGATAAATACAGAAATATCACTTATGTGCCAATGACCACTATGGCAAAACAAACTCATCTTGGGGAAGATTAATTTAATTAGTTTTCAATCAAAAATAAAGCATCATGGTGAGAAATAAACAAAAAACCCCAACAACTAAAAGCAGATTTCTTCCACCTAGCCTTCTTCCCAGGCTCAACATTCCTAACTCTTTTACTTTATCCACTCACTAAACGATGCAGAGGGATGGGAATGGGGGTTGTGATGAACCCATAAGAGTTCCTCTCTGCTACTCCTTCTTTCTCACACTGTTTCCTTACTCCAGTGTGGGGTCCCACCCACAGTGTACAGTCCTTCACAAACTACTTCAGAATGTGTCTTTTCCACTGGGTATAGTCCCTCAAGAAGAGACTTCTTTAGTGTGGGTTTCCCATTAATCACAGCTCCTGCCAAAAAATCTGCTCCTGCTTGGAGCCACATTTTCCTTTAGGACATAGCCATTTACTCTGCTGTGGTGTTCTCTACAGGCTGCAGGTGGAAATCTGTTCCAAATTGTTTCACTATGGGCTGCAAAGGAACAGCCTGCTTCACCATGGTCTTCTCCAGTGGCTGCAGAGACCTAGAGCACCTATTCCTTTCTCTTTGCCTTCAATGTCTGTCACAGAGACCATCCCTGTAATCCCCTGCTACCACCACCTTGACATATAAAACCAATAGAGCAAAGAATTGAATTAAATGTATATAAAATACATGAACCAGAATTTATTTTTTGAGACCACCTATGCAAAATACTCTTAGAAACTACAAAATAAGTACCAAAACCAGAATAATCATTTTAACTACGTAACTCCACAGATGATGCAAGTTGTCTGCCAAAAAGGTTTTGACTCTGCTTTGCTGGACCTTCTGTTTCTCATGAATGTGCTGAAGAAAGTGCTGCCTTTTACTGCTCTTCAAAGTGCTGTTTTATCACAGGGATTGAGTCCTTCCTGGAAAGAAATCCTTACTTGGGCTGTCATTCCCAGGTTTTCCTTTAATATTTTATTTATTTTCTGTGATGAAATCTTATCAGACTTCCTAACTTCACTTGCCATCCACAGTTCAAGATGCAAAATAAAATACATGTTTGTCATTTATCCTATTAACATTTCAAAACAGCTGTGCAGCAGCAGCGCTCATCTACACGAGGGTGGGGTTGATAGTGCAGGTAAGACTCCATGCCTTTGCAGACAGTCGTATCTTTAGAGAACTTTCCTGAAAAGAGCTATACACAAGATGGCTTTCTAAGTTCTTCTGACTAAGAGCATGAGGCACCTGCAACCTGCTTTCTGCATTGAAAGAAAGGAGCTGAATAACAGGCATAGGAAAGAGTAAATATGTGGAGAAGGGCCAGGCTGTTTTTGCTGCGAGGGGTCAAGGTTTTCAGGATACTTAACTTCATGTGTTTCAGGTCTGATCTGTATGGAGAGCAATATTTAATACAGTCTTGATGACATACCACTGACATTTCTGAAAGTAATAGATTACAATAATAAAAAGTTAACAAAATACTTTATCTATGTATATATGAACATACATCTATCCTCTTACTAGACTTAGGACTTTTTTGTAAATTGACCTATTCAGTGATGCTAATAAAAGGATGCAGGTGTGAATAATTGTTGCTAATGAAGCATAGTTGTCAGTAACATTTATATCAGGACTGTTGCAGGGAACCTCAAAAGTGCAAACACAAGATGATATAAGTATCCTAAGGGAATGAAGATAAATCACAAGTGATTAATTATATGTCACGAAAAATGCAACCTTAATAGTTGGATAGGAGAGGTAGTAGGGAATACATAATTATGCTTCTGATTTCACTTTGTTATGAAGTAATCACTTAAGAGTTCCTTGGTCCTGATTTTCTCCCCTGGGTTGAAGGGGAATATAAAAATGTGGGAAAGCATATTTCTGAGGTAGTCCTTCCTCAGACACTATGTCATATGTCTCTAATGGGTTAAGTCTTATCTTGTGTTCTGACATAATATAATTTTATTTATTTATTTTTTTTTTCCAATGACAAGTTTCTGTAGAATTGTGAGATTTCTCTGATTGGAAATTATTTTTCTGCCTCAGGTTAGATAATGAGTCAGGCATTGCAATTGCCCTAGATCATGTTAATATCTTCTAAGCTGTATCACTATTAAAGCAGAAGCAACTTCTCTTTCATGGGTGGCTAGCTTTTGAAGATGCCAGTCTGATCAAGTGGTGTGCCTGTAGCAGTTAAATGGTAGACATTAGGTGCTGGACAGTCATGTGGCAAAGTAAGGAAGATCCAAAATGCTATGTAGGGTAATGCAGTGCAGTTTTCTCCATGGCTTATTTATTAAGCAAAATGACAAGAGCCACTCTGAGTCATGTCTCCTAGTGAACCTGAATGACTCTTTGGACTACATACCAAGGCACTGCAAATACAGACACTATGATTGACATGATAGTGTGCAGCAAGTCCGTATCAGAAAGTTCTTCATACTGAATGCGAGCCTATATAACCATGGGCATACTATCATAGTCCCAGCAGCTGCAGAAAAATCTGAGGTAGAGCATGAAAATTATTCAGCTACATTTATCAATGATTGAGGACATGTATTAATAATGGACCATCAGTGATGACAGAGATATGACTAGTTCAATCTGAAGTAGCACATGATGACAGCAATAACCATAATGGTAAAAAGCTTTTACAATCAGACATCAAATGACTAAGATGCACTTCACTTGCTACCAATATTAATAAAGTCAATAACAATCATTTTAGATATGAGAAGGTTCAAAAGATTTTGAAGCATTACCTCACAGGTCTATTAATAGCCACTAACAGTGTGCAGCCATAATTAACTTCCTTTCCCTTCCCTTCCCTTCCCTTCCCTTCCCTTCCCTTCCCTTCCCTTCCCTTCCCTTCCCTTCCCTTCCCTTCCCTTCCCTTCCCTTCCCTTCCCTTCCCTTCCCTTCCCTTCCCTTCCCTTCCCTTCCCTTCCCTTCCCGCACCTTCCCGCACCTTCCCGCACCTTCCCTTCCCGCACCTTCCCGAACCTTCCCTTCCTGCACCTTCTCACACCTTCCCTTCTTCCCTTCTGTCATGGGGTGACTTTACCTTTAAGATAGCTTTGGGAGCTAAGGAAGTTGAAGCTGCTGGTGGCTGATGGGAATCTTTTCTCCTGACCAATTATCGGTCATTTCTGAGAATTGACAGCAGTTTTGACCATTGAAAAGTGAGATCAACTTGTGAACACCACCTTAAGATATACAGTCAAAGCTCTCTTGTCCTTTTGTGTTTCTGGCTTCTGACAAGGTAACAAGGCTCTGTCTTGGCCTCCTCCCCCCTCCTCCAGGCTGGACAAGGCCGCAGAAGAGGGAGGGGGGAGAAGCAGAGCCGGCCAGCCTGGCTTAGTTTTCAGTTTCTGCTGCTGGACTGAAACCTGACACCATGAACATCTGCAGCTTTTCTAAGGCTTTAATTCTTTTTACTACCTGGATAAAACGTACAGATTATTCCTTTTTCCCAGAGAGACAGAGAGAGAGACAATCAACTTGAAGAAGACATCATAAAAGCACCAACAACAGCGCAGAAAAGAGTTAAGTTTTAGATGGGGAGAGAATAAGGAGATGCTTTATAAGCTGAAATATTTTTCTTTTAAAGCTATGGAGATGGACAATAGTAATATGAAAAGACTACTTTGATTCATGACAGAGTATATTGGGAGGAATAGAGTGTTCAAAGTGTGGATTTTGAGCAAAAGAGAGAGTAATTGTGGTACAGTGAAGCGCTGGAACAGAAGCGAAGATTTGAGGCCTTGAGAGCAATGAGAAAACTGTTTCCAGGGAGGCTCACAGAGACAGATGAAGAGAACTTTTGCCTTTGAATAACTCATCCTTAAAATGACATCCCTAGACTCATTGACCCGTACACACCTCAGAGTGATGTGAAATGGGAGGAGTGAACTGATGGCAGATTTCCAGGCAGCTGGCATCAGAGAAATAGAAAGCTATAATAGAAATAGTTTTCTCTTGAGAAACTCCATAGATTGACAGAAGGAGACTTCTGTTTCTCTACAAAGGCTGATGAAAAGACTCTAGCAGGAATTGGGACTGTTTTAACCACCAAAGTTCTAAAATTTTTCTGTCTCTATGTTGTCACGTGTACAAAGGAATGGTCAGGTAGTGGGGGATAAAAGAGTATTCTGGAAGTTTATTCTGGTGTTTTTATTCTTGTAGTTTTGTTAATAAACTTTCTTTATTCCTTTTAAGTTTTAAGCCTGTTTTGCTCTTGTTCTAATCCATATCTCACAGCAAGAAATAAGTAATTTTTTTAGTTACTGCTTTAAAACCACGACACCTTCTCTTCTATTTTTCTTTCCTTCCATCCTTCTTTCCTTCTGTCTTCGTTTCCTTTTTTCTCTGTTGGGCTAATAAAAGCAAAACTTGTTCTGACAGAAATTATTTTCAAAATTAAAAAATAATATTATTCAGATTTTCGTCTTTGTAAACTGATAAATGATGTATGTAAAAGAAAGGAAATGAAGTCCAGATACTATTCTTTATATCATAAATAATATTGGAAAAAAATACATCTACAATTATTTTAAAAAGGTTAAAAATTATCAAATTAATTTTTTATTTTGGTTTTAGATTTATCCATGAATTGTACCAAAGTAATATTAGCAGTTACATTAACTCGAGGGTGGCAAATGATGCATTTATAGTATTGATCACATCAATCACTGCAATAAGCAGGATTAGAAAGATAGAAATTAGTGTCCTTTTACATGTCAGAATATTAGTTATTAGAATTTGCAATGATATGACCACTATTTCAGCCAAGAACTTTGAACTGGTAATGAATTAAGTTATTCCTTCTTATGTTTAATTTAATTTCCAATGTAATTTAATTAAATCCTCTTCTTTCTCTCTCTTTTTTAAGGTCAGAACATGCTTGAGCTGGAATTATTTAAATGATAAGACTGTAATTTAACATAGCTAATTACAATGCAAACTGGGGAAATAAATAAGAAGAGAGTGATTTCTCCAGAATGCTCAGCTGATTTTTAAGTTCTAGCTATATTATAAGCATTATACAGGAAAGAAGCAGTACTTTGTCTTTCTGACAACAAAGGTTAAACTGACCATTAAAAGAGCAGCCGGGATACAGGCCAGGACAACTTTGTTTAGCATGTGTTTAAAAAATTCAAGATAAAAGCCACTACCTACTGTCTCAATGAAAGTAGTCCAGCAAGGAAGGTGATTTATATTTTGAGGACTAATCTTCAGAAAATAAGAATTGTCTATTCTTCTTAAAACAATAATGAACAACAAGTTATATTGCACTCCTATTACTTGATAGTTGGGAAGTTTACCAATACTGGCTGGAAAATGTAAAGAGTTTTGGGATTGGCAGTCCTTCTGTTGCCAGAAGAGATACTAGGTGACTTAGGTCTAAATGACACAAATCATGGACATCCATTTGCTCTCCTTTGGTCAATGACTTTAGTCATAATCTCCCAAAGTCTGTCTGGCCACTTTGCATCCTAAAGTCTCAAAAACAGGTTTAGGGGGACCATTTGTCCTGTATACTATCCAACTGACCTGTGGATAGTTGGGGGGTGTCAAACAGCCACAGCATTCCTCTAGTTTTTGCCCGTTTTGGACTATTCCTGCTGTGAAGTGATTACCACTATCTGATAGTATTTATTTGGCTTTAGGCAGGAAACTGAAACATAACCCTGTCACTGTACTTTTCCCTGTGACCCATGCTATTGCTTCAGCCTGTACCAGACCTGGGACTATTTCAATTCCTACATATATTTTTTCCTCCTATTTTGTCAAAAGGACCAATGTAGTCAACGTGCTAAGTTACCTATAACTCTTTCCCTGCCCTTAGACAGAGAGGGGGAATCTTGCAAGGGGGTGTTTCTCCAGTCTAGTGTGGAATTGCCTGCAGGCAGAGATAAATGTTTCATATGCCTTTAGGGTAACCAGCCGTCCTCTACTTACCCCTCACAACAATTCTCTCATCCTAGACTGGCAATGTTTCACTTGCAGCCATTCCAACAGATAACCCCATTTATCTTCCTCTTGTTCTACTTCTTTTTCCTCTGCAAAGACAGCCAACCAAGTGAAGGAGTCTATTTGGTTATTAAGTGTTGGGCTGGGTGGTTCCCTTTCTGCTGGGCTGTTCCCCATCCAACTGTACTACTATGGATATTGGAATTTTCAGGATTTCTCCCCATTTCACTTTTTGTCATACCAGTACCCTACTTACCTCTCACTAGTTTTGTTCCCAAAAACTGAACCGTTCAGTACACCCCATAAAATCTGCATAGGAATCTGTATAAACACAGACTGGCCTCTTATCATCCAAATTCCTTATAGTCAGAGTCCAGACTGTTGTTAACTCTCGTACTTGAGCACTGCACATCCCTTCTGTTCTCCCATTGTCACATCATCATTTGGTTATTTTACATACAGTTAATGGCAATGGTTACCTAAAGCATCTGTGTGTGAACGATGGGAAAACTACATCCCAAGATATAATTACCTCATCTTCAAAATTCACCCTGGATCTTCACCTGGCAGTTATGCCATTTTCTAGACAAAAAGTTATTCTGAGCTCTATAATTTATCTCCCACACAAATAAGTATGATTTAATCACAACAAGCTAAGTGTCTAACTCACCTTCTCCTGTCTTCTACCTTTTTTGGTTTAGGCTATGAAGAAATCCATCTACTTGAATTTAGTTTTGCCTGCAGGCAGTGCACACAGGAGACTTTCCAAGCTGTGTCAAAGCATGAATACTTTTCACGACATTGAAATCTAGCCTTTTGAATTAAAGGAAATCAAGAGATAGGAAGAAGAGAGCTGATCATGTTTCTTTCATCTGACAAAAAAAAATATTACATTTTAAAAGTGTATGGGACAAAGGATAGAAGTGTGGATGTTTGTAAAAGAGGAATCCTGATTTTCTTTGACCTAAGAAAGCTGCCTCAGGGTATCCTGTAATGGTTGATGGGAAAGACAGCTTATTCCCAGCCCTTGTGGTGACTCAAGGCAAGAAAGTGAGGAAGAGCTGTGATGTTGGTAGGAAATTCATTTTATAGTGTGAGTCTTTTTCATCAACAACATTTTAAATGGTTCATGGACATGCCCACATTCACAATATTGTGATCTTTTGCTCTTTTATGTTTTGGGTTTTTTTCCTGCATTACAGAATCACAGAATCATTTAGATGGGTCTCCATGGTCCTAGGGGCCTACAGGTCTGTGGATGTGGCTTCTCTTTTGATTTCATGCACAACTTCCCTGAAAAGCTGTTGTTCAGAATAATTTTCCATCTTTTCTAAGTCTTGTAACAGTTAATGATTTTCTAGCATTTCATTTACTTCTGAAGACATCTAGGTCCAAAACTGTCTTTTTGCAGCCTTGCATTGAGACCTGAACAGGAGATAATAGTCACACAAGTGCTTGGTCTTGCTGTTCCTTCAGATGCCCTAGAAAACTTCCCTATCTCTCTCTGGGATGTTTTCCTTTTCTTTCCCTTTATATAGAAATATTATTCACTATAGACATAATGATTGTGTCAGAACACAATCTGGAGTTTCAGGCCAGTTTACCTTAGCTGCTTAGTCAGGTCAAATCTCCTACATCTTTCCAAGAGCTAAAAATCTGCTATTATCTATTACATCTCACAGGTGGGTGGTGGGTATGGGTCTCTGGATATGGTTACCTTCACTTTTTTATTCTTGATGGGTTGTAGGTTGGGCATTAGGGAGTTTTGAGCTTGTGGTTTGTTTTTTTTGGGGGGAGGGGGGGAGGGCAGAGTTTGAAGATTTTTGTTTTGTTTTTTGGTTTGTTTTCTGTTTTGTTTTGGATTGGGTATTTTGTTTGTTGTTTTTTTGGTGGTTTTTGGGGTTTGTTTGTTTTGTATTTTGTATTTTTTTCTCTTCTTTTTACTTTCTCCTGTACTCTCCTTCTTGACTTCTTCACATTCCTATCATGGAGATGTGATGAATCAGCCTTTAGTAAAATTATCAATGCTCTGCCTGGGAAGTGAAGGTCAGGAGGGAATGAATTTGTCTGCAATGTATTCCACCCAGGGTTTCATCAAAGAAAGAGACTGACCTGATTGGAGGCCAAGGATGATTGAAAGTATGGTTGAAGTTGTGCAGCGACATAGAAGCTGCCTCAGAATTTGTTGTCCACAGCAAAAGTGGGAATAAGGATTCCAGATTGGAAAGACCATCTCTCTACCTCCTTATCTCACTAGTCATCTCTTGGTCAGAAAGAGAAATTAAGACTTGTATTCCTGAGCTCAGTTTAGTACAATGAAGTGCAATAGACACACCTGCTAACTGGGTATCCTTGTCCATGTTTTCCTGTTCACCAGGTTGAGACCTGTGGCATGCCAAATACTTGTTAACAGAGAAAAAAGTGAGAAAAGTTCTTATCTCCAAACTAGGAACAAGTAGGAACTCCTACCTGAAAAAGTTCTGCTTCAGAATAGAAATCTATTAGTATTGATTAAAATTTTTCTATGAGGACATAACACAATTATGAATGCTAAAGTTCATACTGATAAATGCCTAGTTAGTGGTCAAGATAATGGAAGGAGGAGAGGTCACCTTTTTTTTTTTTTTTTAAGCTTTCCTTAAAATAATCATTCTTTGTGATTAATTCATGAAGTACTTAAATAAAACAAGGACATGCAATCATTGCTGTCTTGTAAAAAATGTCTTGGAATTGAATTTGTTAAGAAAAGCTTTTAGGTGGAGCCTTTGCAGCCCATCCATTTCTCAGAGAATGCTTTTAAAGAGGGAAGAAGTACGAGTGGGGTTTTGCCTGTGATTTCTAGACCTTTAACTGATTTCCCTGTATTACATTTTTTTGTAATTTTCTGAATGCAGCTAGATGACTGCTTTTTACACCAGCAACACATTCAAAGCTTAATGAATGCAATTTGTGAGACACTGACCTGCTGATAATGATGGACAACAGCAAGCAAAAATTGCTCTCTGATGATCATTGCTATTCCATATTCAGTAACAGAAGTGGGAGGGACTGTACTCTATGATATATATCTAGCATAAAAGAGAATGGTGAGGTATTTTAACTGTAAGGCTAGTACTGCCTTTTCTTAGAAATTCCATTACTTCCATAGACTTGTCTTTCTTTTATCAGTGATATCAGAAGTAGAGAAAGTACTTGTGTGCCCAGAAAAAGCATACCAATAGTTGTTAAATATAGGACTGAACTAGAGGGAAAATGTAAGAGGATACTGTGGGAATAATGCCATGAAAATGTTCTGATAATCTGATGTGGTTAAGTATCCAGGTATGTTAAAAGGGAGTCCATCATTTGAGATGAAGACCTAGAAGTCTGAAGTACAACATGAAGCCATACATTCTGAGAGAGACACTGCAGAGAAAAATTGGAAATACCTGTTCTCTAGCTACTTACCTACATAATCCAGCTTGCAGTCAGAATTAGTTGGATGGTTTGAGTGTTTCACACTGAAGAACTTTGTTCCACTCATTGAAAGAAAAACCACTCAGTACCCAAGTTCTGGGACTCACTGAAGTGTCACAGATATTTAACTCTCTTACGTCAACATATACGTGGGTGCTGAAGCATGGAAACGACCACAGAAATACTTGCACTGTTAAGCAACGAAGAACAAATGCCCAGCAAACAAGTGAGCACTTATTATGTAAGATTTTTTTAAAGATAGCTTTATATTTGAATACTTGCATGAAATAATCTCAGTTTTCAGTTACAGGATATTAATTTACATTTTAGCAGGTATTTATTTTGGATACTGGTGGATGTTGCTTAGCAAAGTGTGAAGACACTAATCAAAAAGCATTTGGCTGAGTTACTTTAGTGTCAAATTCCAAACAAGTGGGTAAACAATGAAAACAAAGCTGATTTTCCTATAAAATTAAAATGGAAAAAAATTGCATTAAAATACATAAGAATGCTGAAAATGAAATTTTTAAATGTTGGTCTGTATAACTAAGCATAGTTTTTTCCCTAGATATCTAACATTTCTCTTTTGACTTCCATATAGATTTTTCTTGCCTCTGTGAGACAGATATTTTATTCAAGAGCATAAACTGTTTGCTTTAAAAAATCCTATAAACCCAGGCAGATTAAGATTTCTTCTTCAGTTCTTCAATTATACTTGATTTGATTGGACTAGCACAATTAACCCCTTAACAAAATGCATGGGTCTGAAGTACCTCTATTTTTAAAGGAAAATATAAACATATCTTGAGTAGTTTTATTCCTCAGAAACAAATGGTGTTACAGTTTAAATGTTTCTGCTCTTTAATAAATTATTACTAAAATAAATAAATAATTGTTCTTGACTTCAGGTATAGTTTCTAGTTATATGTTATATAGTATAAATATATAAAATTAGAAAAATTAAAAATGCCAAACATAGTTCAATGCAATACTAAAAAATTAAAAATAATCACCTTAGCTCATTGCATAAGTGAGGTTTTTTTGTCAAATAGAAAAATTATTTTAAACTATTCATATTATCTTTTAAGTAAAACATCATGTCCAACTTCTGGGGTTATGAATGGGAGAGGAAATATGCTGTTATTGAATTCCAATGAACTTCAGATAAACAGATATCACAGAGCAGAAGAAAAAAGATAAATTAGTGTGCAGACAGAAAAAAAATGTTAATTTCATTGCAGCATCTCTAAGTAGTAGAGCTAGAGGAAAAATTTCCTTAAGACAATCAATCAGGGGAGACAAGGAGGCAGTGTTGCCCGCTTTGTCAATGACCAAATGGAATCCTGCAGCTCTGGCTGGGGATGGGTGAGGTATGAACTGAGAGCTTATGGTCAGGATCAAAGAGAGGGCTGGGGCAGGTATACTGCCCTATGTCTGACTTTAAGTCTGCACAGTACACCACTGTAGGAGACGATTGAGACCATCTAAGCAGCCCCTTCGTGGGACTTGGTGCGATGCATCAGCAGGTCCTGATGGAACTGGGAGATGATATGACTAAGCCACTATCCATCATATTTGAGAAGTTGTGGCAGTCAGGAAAAGGTAAAATATAATTCCCACTTCTAAAAAGGGAAGAAAGAAAGACCTGGGGACTACAGGCTGGTCAGTCTTACCTTGGTGTGAGGGAAGATCTTGGAGCAAATCCTCCTGGGGTCTATGCCAATACATATTGAAAATGATGACATGAGCCAAGTGTGGTTTCATTAACTGCAAATCATGCCTGTCAAATTTGGTCTTTGGGTCAATAGATGTCATTCTGTCCCTCTTCTCTACTTTTGTGAGACCCTGCCTGGAGTCCTGGAGCCTCCAACATAAGGAGGGCAAGGACATGTTGGAGCGGGTCCAGAGGAGGACCATGAAGACGATTAGAGGGCTGGAGCATCTCTGCTATGAAAACAGTCTTAGAACACTGGGGTTGTTCAGCCTGGAAAAGAGAAGACTCTGGGGAGTCCTTTATAGTAGGCTTCAACTAGCTTAAGGTGGACTAGAAGAAAGCCAGAGAGGGACTTTTCACAAGGGCACGTAAGACTTGGGAAAAGAGTAACAGTTTTATATTGGCAGAGAGTAGATTTAGATTAGTACTAGAAAGAAATTCTTCACACCTAGGGTGATGAGGCAATAGAACAGGTTGTCCAGAGAAATTGTGGATGCCCCATCCCTGGAAATGTTCAAGGCCAGGTCAGATGGGGACCTTGGATCAGCCTGGTCTAGTGGAAGGTATCCCTGCCCATGGCAAGGAGGTTGGAACTGATTGATTTTTAAAGTCCCTTCCACCCCAAGTCATTGAATGACTGTATGATTGATTCTATGATTCTATGATCATGGGCACTACTTGTCTATAATTGGTATAGAAACAAAACCCTAAAATAAACTTGGAAGAATTTTACTTTTGATTAATTTCTGTATATTTATAGGGGTAACCACAGTTTAGGTGCAGTTAGATTGCATCTAAATTCAGTATCAGATAGAAACTTATCTATTGTAAAGTTTGTGTTGTCCTATTGAGCTTGAGTCTGAATTTTTTTGACCTTGCAAGTGACGTTAAGACTTCAACTTGCACAACTGGTGTGCAAAAGCACTTAGCAAAGTTTAAAAAATTGCTTTAAAAATGGAATATAAGTTTGCATACCAACATTATAAAGAACATATAAAGTAATTAATTTTGTGTGATATATAAATGAATAATTGTTCAAGAACCTTTCAAACCAATTTAATGCATAAAATGTATAAAATAGTCAGTACTTTTCAAGGAAAAAACCCAAATTTTTATATAGAAATAGACACAATTGGAGAACTTGCTGGAATCTTCCTATGTGCTTGCCTCAGACTAGGAAGATTCAATTCTTCATGCGCGTGGTTATGCTGCATATGTGATTCTGTGAGTCTGTGATATGCTGCAGAAATTCTGCAGTTCTGACAGAGCTAACTACTTTGGACTAGCATCAAATTAGAGTGCTAAAAGTGTATTTTACAGTATAAGAACTGGGGCTTAGACATTTCAGAAAGGGATGAAAACCTTACTCCCCTTTGAGAGTTTCATGCTGAGAAGTTCAGGGCTAGTTTCCTTAATATTTTTACTCCTGTATGTTTTCTGTGTACATGTTTTCTTTTAAATGAAGTAGTGGCAGTCAGCGATTTAACATCTCAACACATTGTCCCAAACTAGGGGAGAAGAATAAAGCAACCTAATCCATTACAGTAGGTAAAATAAGATGTGAAGAAGAAAGTTAATATAAAGCTATTTGATGTTTCACTGTACTTCAGTTTATGAACAGAAAACATAATTGAAAACTTTTACTTGTTTCTACAAACTACATTCTTTTTTTTCTCTATGGGTAGAGGGCAATAAGAAAGGAGAACTGCTGACCTTCTGCACACATTAGCATACTACAAGACTTTGTGTACATAATGGGGTGAAAAGGAACCTCCAGTATTATTGTAAATGTCACAAGCCTTATAGTCTGAATTAAGGACCTTAAGGCTGAATTGTTCATCATTGAAATAGAAAAGAAAGCCCTTGAGAGTTTCAAGCATGTGATTCTGTTGCTAAAAATGTAAAACAGAAAGCATATTAGAAGGGTTCATACATAATTATGTATAAAGGACAACATAGTCAATTTAAACCAAATTTCAGCATTAAATAGCTTATTATAATGGAGTTGTTATTATTATGGTGACAGATAAAAGTGATAGGATATAAATAATGCTATATGCTTAATATTTTTTATTATGTTTGACATATGCATACTGAAAGACTAATTCTACATTCATCTCCTCTTTGGCAGTATCCAAAAAATGTTATAAATTAATAACTCACAAATTGTTGTACAAATTAAAAGCAATCATATATGCTAGTCTCTTGACTTATAGCTGGACTTCGCAGGCTCTAGACATTGTCAGTTACTATAATCCTCAGTAAGTCTTTCTGTTTAATTACAAACCCTCTTGTATGCATATGATTTAATAATTCATGCAAACTACCATGCTGTTTGTTGTGATAAAATTTTTATCTGTGCACAGTGGGAACACATGAGGACTCGTAGTAGTGCTCAGTTTATTCTTTCCCAATAGTTCATGACATTTACATCGGTCTCTTGTGATCATTAATATGCCAATCCAACAGTTATTTTCAACCATCCTTTTGCGTGATTGGCACACTGTCTGTGAAAATCCTTTTCCATAAATTCAAGCCAGCAATATCCCAATGCTTTGCTGGATGGTATTGAATTTTTGATGAAGTCAAATTTATTGGTCAGCTGCTCACAGATACTCGTTGTTTGTTACTTACTAGATGACAGTCTTAGGATCCAACATCAAAACTGTATAATTTGGGTAGTGATGCTCAATAAATGGTCTTTATCATACAAATACAGGACGAATACATTAAGGGCTAAGCAAAAAAAAATGAAGACAAGTTGAATTATTTGGTCTGGCTTCTATTTTAAATAAAAATAATTTCCATTCTAAAATCTTTGAACAGAATCAGCCTCTCTTCCATCAAAAAAAAAAAAAAAGCCCTTTTATATTGTTTTTTGATGGATTCTATGTTTTGAAAGACTAATCATATACAAACATATTTGTTTCTTAATATCCTCAGTCAAGAAAAGCTAATAGGTACTTGGAATATGAATAGCTGGAGGCTAGCAAAAGTAATCAAATAAATCAAAATTGCATGTGCAGGTAGGTATATTCTATCTGCAGGACTGGCATCTGCATAAGAGTAAAACCCACAAAAGAATACACATGTACAAAGAAATATGTTCATGAACTATTCCTACACATTTAATAGTTGTATAATACAAGTAATATGCTAAATAATGGACCACTAAATGGTAGTGGAGAGACAGAAATTAAGGTCAGTAAAATAACCTTCAATTTAATAGAAGGCTAGGATATATTTTTCTGAATCAGTATAGAGTGTTTTGTGTTTTGTTTTTTTTTTTCAATCTTGTGAATATCTTGAAATATCAGTGGAGAAAAGAAAAAATTATGAATTCCTGAGAAAATTATTATAATGTGGTACAGTAATAATAAATCTGAAGATACAAGCTGTAACTTGCTAATATTTCTATCACATTAGCAGTTATTTTTTTGGTTCAAAATATACAACATTAAGGAAATTAATAGTATTACATTGAAGTCTGCTAGACCTTAGTGAACCTCACTGAAGACAGCCTAGAGAGTAATTGACATAAATTTGCTTTAAAACAGAAGAGTGTCATTGTATGGTAGAAGAAATCTCTGCAAGTCAGCTGGGTTGAGGATTTTTGTTATGTTCTTAAATTGTTGGTTTTTTTCTGTTTGTGGAGTGTAATATAGTGCTGTGGTGGAAAATAAGTTGTTCACTAGCTAAATGCAAATAAATGGATGCCAGACTTGAGCTCAGAGAAACCACTGCAAGAATGGCCCATTTGCGAAAACCAAAGGAAACACCTTACTATCAAAAGGGTCCAGTCTGAGTCTGATTCAAAGACGTTGTCACAAGCAGGTTTCTCCTGACTGTCCTTACTCAGGTCAGAAGGAGAAGCTAATAATTTTAATACAAAATGAAGGAAAATATTATTCTTTCCTGAAATCTGGAAAATTTGTCTCTATCACACAGACATATATTATGTGGATATAAGGACCTCATATATTATGGAGCTCCTGGATATAAGATTATTTTTTATTATTGTGAAACAAAAAACTGCAGATGATCCCTTCCTTCCTTCCTTCCTTCCTTACGCACACACGCACGCACGCACGCACGCACGCACGCAAGCACTTATGCACTTCCTTCCTTATTACAGTACTTTCATTTTAAAATTCTTTCACATTTATAATCTATGAGAAATAGTTTGATGTCAAAGTGTACGGGAAAACTCAAGTTCTGATGGCACTTAAGCATGTCATCTTATTTAATCTGAGAGAGAAAAATAAGAAGTCTTCTCAGGCTTTTCAAGAGCACTAGTTCAATCCACCAGGATTATATCCAGGAGCTTTCCCATGTATTAGGTTTAGATTCTACCACAGGAGAGTTTTCGACAAGCCTTGGAAGAAGAGAGAATATCACAGAAAACAAAAGCTAAAAAAAACCAAGCCATTAAACTTTCTAGGTTGAAACACTTTTTCCAAGTCACTAAATTATTTTAGATATTAATGTTTATTTGTTTGGTAAATCTATGGCTTGTTTTTGCCAACAGATGGTACAAGTGAATATAGTGCATAAATCTGTGAGGAGTGGAGGAAACTTGTCATTAGAGAACCAGTAGAAATTAGCAAATTGATACTATAATGGGAATCAGAAGTCTAAGGTTACAACTAAGAATTAGAAAAAATATCACAATAACATATAATCAATTCCTTCTACCCATAACATAAATTTCTGTATCTGTTACTGCTGGAAGAAGTTTGGTTTACTATAGATAATTTTTGGGTCTATCTGTGTTACCATAAATGTAGTCTTGTTTTGGTTTGGGGTTAGACATGAATGGGAGATTAAATATTCCTGATTGTCATGTGATACTCCATCATACTCAGAGATTCTTGGTGTTGAGAGACTGTCAATGTCCTGCTTTAACTTAAGAAACAGTTAAAATCTCTGGTTTCTTGTTGTTTAATGGCAAACCACATACAGAAAGGTAAAAATCCAACAAAAAAAGAGCACTCCTATGTTCTGACTTCCCTAGTTATTGCAAAAGTTTTATTTCAGTCTCTTGTTTGTAACTTTCTCCACCTTTAGAAACCACCTGGCAGGCTTGCTTGCATTCTACAACAAAAATGAAGCTTTACCTGGCCTAAGGCAAACTCTACTGGATTGTTTCCACTGGAGGCTATAAGAGACTGAAAAAATTATCAGGGCAGTTGCAAACAACCATAAATCCAAATAGATCAAAGATGTAAAGCCTAAAACCTAAACTTGTTTCTTAATGCAGATGTGAGTAGTAAGGGGAATACAACTAACAAGGATCAGAAAACTAATAAGAATGGGGAGAATTTAATGTTAAAGCTGTGTCTGATGTCAGCTAGAACTCTGACTAGCAGACTCAGCAAACAAGTTAATGATTCTAGATCTGAGCTAAATAAAATATGCTGGTATCTGTGGCCATTTTATATTTCCACAATTACATGACTATTCCTTCTTCATGTGTCTCCAGTTTGTGGCCAATTTTGTGCCTCAGCATCTAGAAGAATTTGCTGCCAGACTTGGTGGATTTCACTGATTACACAGTGTTTAAATTTTAACTATTTTGCATTGTATTAATTCTAATTTTTATTTTTATATTGAGAAGATAATTTTTAATAAAAATCTTTTATGTTGACTATTCTGTGGGCGTCCTAAAGATGGATTTATGCATGTTTTATGCCAGAATAGCTTTGTTATATTCCTCCCTTGTTTCACAGTAACTTAAGGACAAACATTTTAAACATATTTCAATCATCTTTATTTTCAGTCAGGACTGAATATAATGTAGATGGTGACTGACATTCCAGTGTGGTTCATTTCTGGTGATTCTGACTTTAGAATCTGAATTTTAAAGGCCCTAGTGAAATATGAATGCTGAGCTTTTTTCCCTCTCTTTCTGGCTAGGTGATTGGACTATTGAAGCTCTTGTACAGATTTTTCTAGAAATTCTTTTGGTGTTACTAAATGCAGCAATGTACTGACATACAATTATTATGTGCTGTGACCTTTTTCTGTTTAGCTTCTTTACTGTGTTTTTTCTGGCCTGCTTTTTGAGATTTACTTGTAGAGGAAAAAATATCCTTTTATTACCTGCAAACTCTATTTCACCATCTCTGTGAGAAATTCTTCAATAGTTGCATAGCTACAGATACAATTGTTGGTCTTGCAGTTTCTTCTCTGCCTACATGTGTTGGTGTGAAATCTGATTTCTCCTTAATGGGAGCACAATACCTTTGAGTCCCTTGGTTACAAAAAGGACAGAGAGGATCTGATATTCATATTTTCAGAAAGAAAGCTCTAGCAGGTATTGTAACAAACATTTTGGAATCTAATTATTTTCATAGATATATTAAAAAATTCAGGTTTTTCCTGACTTTTTCTTTTAAAACATATTGCCCAAGAAAATAGATTTCAGAATCCAATAGAAATAGATACAACACAAGCTGGTAGATACATGGAGAACTTTGCAGACAATTGTTACGAACAGTGAGAGTGAGACTAATTATTCATTTTGGAGCTGCTAGAAGTATTCTCATTATGGCTTTTCCTGCCCTTAGAGCAAGCTACCAGATCTTCGTTTCTCCATGGCAAGGAACAGCAGAGGTGCCTAGACTGACAGTCAACCAGTCTGATCCTTGTGGTTGAGGCTGTGACTATGTTCAGGTCCTCTGGGAATGGAACATTTGCTTTTAGCATGTGTGTCCACTCAGACTCTTTTGGATGGATTGAGATCTAAGGTCATTACAAGAGCTTTAGTTTGGCTTTCCTATTTTATTCTGTTACCTTTTTCTCAAGTTAAATCATAACTATCATCTCCCTCAAATGTAAATTTAAAAAGAACAATAGTACTCTGCTTATTCTGCTCCTGAATTTCTATATCAAGGGTTTTGAGTTCTGTATGATGACATAAGATTTATCTCAAGTGGATAGCTTTTGACCTTGTAATCTGTTGTCTTGATCTGAAATTACACCTAACTCATCATTTTCAATGTCAAAAGATGCATCAGTATTCACTGCACCAGCAGATTCCTCAGAGGAAGGGGATGTATCTGTTTAATTTAAACATTGACAATTATGCTTTATCCTCTGTATTTAGCCTTTACCATTAGCTGTTAATAGCATTTCCAAGTGATCTATATGAAAAATGAAATCCAGAAATATAAATATTAAGTGAAAAGTAGATCATGTACCAAGGCCTGTGCTTCAAATTAAAAGTCAAATAAACACATTATAGAGCATGTATGTGGGGGTTTTACTCTATTTTGTCATGTTCCTGTTTTTTGGGGTTTTATTGTTTTCTGTTAAAAATATAACTTGATTATCAGGTCTTTAATTCCTTTTGATTTTAGTGATGGTGTCAAAATTACCTTATTAATGTAGGTAGTGAGACTTTAGAATTATTTTGATGTTCTGTCTCAAAAAATGATTAGTGTTAAAATAGTTTTTTATCAGGATTATTTCAAGATCAGAAATATATTAAGGGATTTAAGGAAATTTCTCTTGTGAATCTTTATGAAAGAGCAAAAGGATTAAGAACAAGGCCATCCAACATGTCTATAAGGAACTCTTTCACTCTGTACTTTTTACTGCAACCACCAACACTACTAATTTACTAGGGATTATGACAATGACACTGCGAAAATTGAACTGAATCCAGACAGAAATATTTTTCTCAGATCTTACATCTCCAAACTACTAAATTGTTAAATTACTAGAATTGACATAATAATATTTTTCTCACCCTCGAAGACTTCATCCAGAGGCAGAAAGCCTCAGCTCATTAGCTTGATAAAAACAAAACCATATCAATTTCTCTGAATTTTTATCTTATTGCCTCTAGATTCTGCTAAAAATTCAAAAGTATTTTACTTTCGGCTTACATTTTTAATTGAGACACTTAATGTTTTCAAAATGTTTACTCAATATATGTACTTAATATTCAGAACTATACCTAGACAGACTTGATTGATCAAGACTGTGGAGTCTTGTTTTCTCTTTACACCTCTGGGACTTCTTAAAATAGGTGAAGATTATGTTTTAAGATGGTTTCGTACAAGTGTAATGCTAAAATATCATGCATTCCTGACTGTCAGATTCTTTTGCTTTCTTATAGCATATTTAATTGGTCAAAATCGAGTATAGCACAGAAAGATACACCGAACACTGATTCCCACCTTGAAATTTTGACCACAGATTTTAAAAGCTCCAGGAAAGTATATCAAGAAACTCACTACCCTCATGGACTGTACAAATGTTCCTGCTCATGCTCTACCTTCACAGGTCATCCTAATTCAATGGGGATAGTGCTAGATACTTAATGCATTGTACAGATCTTACATTTTTTAACTCTTCCTATTAACAGAAGAATAGAATTTTTCTCTAAACTGTCAACCACAAATCAGGTACTTGTGATAGCTGTGACTCAAAACCCTTTACTTTCCCTGAATATTAAAACTGGTATTAAAGAAAAGCAAAATTCTCTTATCTTGTTATCTTTAAAGCTACTTTATTTTTTGCAAGTAATTTAGCGTAGCAACTTTATCTAAACAATTTGTCCAAGTCATAATCATCAGTTTCATGAAAGAAAGGTTAGTCTTCTGGTCAATCTTTTGCACATCTCTTTATATAGCTATTTGGGGCTGAAGGGATAATATCACCAAATGGAGATGACTTCTGTAACTGTTTCAAAGAACAAAAATTATTAAAATTAAAAACAATTTTTAAATAAATAGAGGGAAATTTATTTTAAATGACAATAATTTTTGAAACTTCAGAAGCTTTTCAAGAATTCTTAGCCTTGTCCTAACACAGTTCTTTTGGAAGAACTGTTTTTTAAGAAAATTCACAAAAGTGAAAAGAAGAAAATTTCAGTTACAGCTGTTCTTTCATATTCACCTAATTTGTTTAGCATATCTTTCAAACTTTTACTCTAAATTTTTTTTTAAGTGATTAGGGGTTTCCAATTGCATAGGTCTTTCTGAAGATTCTTTCTTAGTTCTGGTTTATCTAAGTTGTGTCTACAAACTGTAAAGAAAAAAATGTTCAAACTTCCATCAAAATTATTTTTATTCTCCTAATTATCTTGTAAATATTCTGCAGGTTAAAGCAATAAGTGGGTCTAATATGAAGCTTAAATCATGTTACCGTCTTCATAAAATTCCAAGTGCAATCTGTTCAATGAACTCTGATTTTAAATGCCATTTAACATCTAATTGCATGTTACATATAAACAAGTAACCCCATTCACAACATTAAAAACTAATAAAAGACATAATCTGAAAATAGCTTTGTGTTTAATCAGAGGTAGATCCATAAAGAGTAGGAAGGAATGAAGTATAAATAAATTTTCAGTACTGTTTGCTTGGAAAGTGGTTACAAACAATAATTAATACCTGGATTGGACTTTGAACTGTAATACTGACCCTGGAACCAAGGCATTTTGGTGCTTACTATGTGCTTGCAGCTTGTTATCTGTCATTTTCATTTAGATTGCATCTATCTGAGGCAGGCTTTGTCTCAATTTTTTGTGCAACATGGATCAAATCAAGCTCCCAGCTACTTCTGATTTCTCTAAGTATGGATCCTAGAAGCAATTACCAGTTCAGCCATACCTGGCTTACTAGATTAGTCTCAACACTTTCCAAAAGCTCAGCTCTGTATGTAAGAAAAAACAAGTGTATAGTGTGACAGAAGCAGTCCTTTGTATCCAGCTAATTTTATATCAAATGGCAAAATTTAGTTTATATTATAAAAAATTGTGCATAACTAAAATAAACCCCCCCAAAAAATAAATCAGATATCTTCAGAAACAATTTAGATAAAGATATCTCTGTAGGCTATGTTTTGCTATTCATTTTCCTGTTATCTTCACATAATAGACATTCTCTGTACCTTTATAACATTCTTGCACAACTTCAGACACCAAAGAAATCAAAGAAAAGAAGCAGTTTCAGTTAAATGATATTTCAAAATTCAGTTCCAATCAATAGTCATTTAATAACTAATCTTTAGAACTAAAACCTCCTCTAGGAGACTTTCTCATATATCTATGTTGATAAATATCCAAAATTGTAATGATATTTCAATTTAGACTATCCTGTTTATGTATGTCTGTACCTTAGCATTCTCCAGGACAAGTCCAGATGCATTGTTACATGAGGTAACAATGTGCCTTTATGTCAAAGGTCAGTGGGCTTCTGGGCTTCATTGGACAAAGTATTTCCAGCAGGTCAAGGGAGGTGATTCTTCCTCTCTGCTCAGCACTGGTGAGACCACACTTGACTGCTGGGATTGGTGTTGCCCAGTGATAGGCCCAGAGACAACTGGCACAAACTGAAACACAGAAGGTTCCCCCTGAACTGCAGAAAAACATTTTTTCTCTGTGCACAGATTGCCCAGGAACTTTGTGCAGTCTTGTGCTGGTTTATAACCCAGCTGGAAAATTAAATCATGTTTGAGCTGCTCTTTTCCCACTCTTTCTCCTGGTGAAAGGGAAACCAAAACCAGATTCCTACTTCAGATAAGAACGATTTACTTGATTAAAAAACAATGAAATAAGAAAAATGAACAGTAAAAGCAACATTATTAATACTAAATACAAAAATAGAGGTATGGAATTAAACTCTGCTAGATACTCCACCCCTCTTTTTCCTCTGTACTCAGGACAAATCTCCATCCTTAGAGACATTCCAAAATCTTCTGCACATTGTCCAGGGTACCTGATCTGGATATCCCTGACTGAACAGGGAGGTTGGACAAGGTGATCTTCCAATCTCAACCAAAAACTCTGTGAGTTTTCGATTATCTGAATCTGATAAGTTCTTTTTGTCTGATACTGGGATAAATAAACAAGCTGCTTGAGAGATTAAAAAAAAGATATTTTGCCAGCATTATCTTAGTATTTGGGGGATTAAAAGTCTAGCTTTTAAGAAAAATGAAAGGTTTTCTTCAACAAGTCAGGCAAACTTTGTTCTGAAAACTTAACAATAATTCAACGTTTTCAGAAATATTTGTGATGCATAGCTAAAGCTTGCTAACCTATACAAATGTATATTTTTTCCTGTAATCAAGATTATAGAGCTGGTTATAATTAACAAAACATTAATGTTGATGGAAAAGCTTATAGAGACTGAGGTTTTTTTTCAAAAAAGCTATTCCATTTTATACAACTTGAGGATTTGAACTGAAATGGATCACCAGTCCTTTGATCTGTTGGGCACTCCTCTCTTGATGCAGCTCAGGATGCAGTTGGCTCATATCCAGCTTTTCATCCATGAGAACCCCCAAGTCTTTCTCCACAGAGCTCCTCGCAATGCTCAGTGTGTTTCTCTCCCTCCTTCCCACAAGTCTGTGCTCATGTCTGGGATTGCCCTGATGCCGTGGTGTTTTTTTGCCTTTTATATATCTTTTATATACGTTTTATATATCTTTTATATATCCTCAGTGCTCTTAGCATGCATATTTGTAATTCATTAAGTCTTACAATTTAACATAGCCCTAGTATTCTGTTAGGCCAGAAGACCAAACATCCTAGAGGTCTTGTAGCTGGAGACTGGAAAGCCCTACACTATCTTGAAAAACCACGGTCCTCTTTACAATACCTCCCATAAATTAAGATTAGGCCCATCCAGGGGGGAATTCTTCAGGATGGGGGAATATCACACTATTCATTCAAGCCTCTCATTGGGGCACCTTTTTTTAGATATGCTAATTTGTGTGGTCCATAGAATCGTATATGTGATCTATCATGTGTGTGCATTTTGGAGTAGTGGTGCACC